>NC_087382.1:6919758-7592338 GCF_963675165.1 Halichondria panicea | reverse complement strand
TTTTCACGGATTGCCTATGAACTAAACATTTCGAGGATAGAAGTTCAAATGACCACACCCCACAGTAGAGAGGTTTCCAATACCAGATGTAAACCAATTTTGAGGTATTACATAATTATTTTCGTGTTTCTGGGTCAATCCTCAAAAAGCTTGAAAATGTTATGCCTCGAAAATAACCAGCTATAACGGAATATAGGCCTCTTTATCAGTGTACTCAATATATATTATAATTATCTCCTAAAAACATGGTGTACTATTTCGATGCAGGTGAGAGTTGTGGTGAAGGAACCCTGAATGGTCTTAAAACAGCCCTTGGGATTCAAGTCCCAAACATCATCTACGACTGTTTTGATGTATTTGGTGACCCAACTAACTTGACAGAAGTCCAAGGACTCACTAAATGCACAGCTGACATCATCACAAGCGTACAACTAGGTACGTGAAAAATTCACAATTCTCAGCCATAAAAATTTTACTTAGAAAACCTATACTGGTATAATGAAAGCACCGCGGGTGCTGATGCCTCGGTAAAGGTGTTAAAGCTACATAACATATAAAGCTATTAGCAATAATTATTAGCTTATAGCGTAAGCCATCAATTATCAACCGGGGTTTGCGCCTAGCGTTATATCTCAACTGTACTAGGCTTCTAAAGCTTGTTTTAAGTTTCTACGTGAAGGTCAACTCCTCTTCTACAAGTACAAGTAGTTCCTAAAGCTTTCTCACCTAGCTTGAAAGGGAGCCATACGAGCTCCAAGAGTTCATACAATCGTCATTAGTTATCGTCCACATGCAGCTATCGATTATCGGCCTCCATACATTTTATTATCGACTAGCTACAACAAGTTGGCAACGAAGCACACCAGCATTCTCAGCAGGTCTGACAACCCTTTACCAAAAATCTTGAATACTTCTTATGCAACTAAGGTATATCTGAACAGACACTACAAAAGTACGAATTAATGTATATCATTAGAGATGTCTATAGGATGAGTATAGCACACTATTATATCTTAGTAACAGCTACTAATACCGTTTATACACACATTATATAAATTATCATTATCATCATGAATATTTGATGAACATTTTGGCATTGGCTGCATGCAGGCAGAATCCTGAACTCAAGAGTGGGTAATGATCGACCATGATTGTTGTTAAAAACGATCGATGCCAAAAGTTTAAGCCTAAGAATTAATGGCTGCATCATATCAGTAGAGCCTTGCAGCTCTTCTCACTGTTGCAGCTACCAATAGCTAGCGCTCTAGTGCAGAACTAACTACTAAGTAGAGTAGCAATACTCCATGGGCAAGTTTTGCTACACACTCTTGAAAAGGCTGCAATGGCATTCTAGGCGTAACTCGAGAACGAAGCATTATTTTGCAAATCCACAAATTAAAATCCAAATAAACATGACTAGAAGCCTATTTACTTGCACTCGATTGATCTTTGAGCAGCTGTAGCAGTCTACACACACACACAAACACACTACCGTATACCTCGCTTGCGCATGCGCACCGAGGCATAATTAATACTTCCACTTCATTGATCCTTGAACATGCAGCTGTAGCAGTTTACAGACACACATGCAGACACACACACACACACACACACAAACACACACACAAACACTCTAAATTATGCTCCCCTCAGTGTACTATTGTATCCATTCTCTGTAGAAGTTCTATATTAAGAAAATCATACTACAGCTATACATGCACACCTCTCTTTAATTTGATTGAATGCCTAGTCATGATGATGTGTGCTGCATGTATCAGGTAGCCTCCTTCGCAGCCTCTCCTTAAAATAGTTCAATAAGATAAAATACGGGACGAATTGGATGAACAAAGAAAGAAAGAAGGAAGAGACAAAGAAAAAGAAGAGCCTGCCTTGCTAAGTCGCGTGACGGTAGACAAGTGGTAGACAAGTGAAAATGAGCGTGGGAAATCACTAGCTGGGCGGAGCCTGAGCAAAAAGCTACAGCATGCCTACGCATTGCAAACTCTAACATAAAAGCTATTATAGCATCGTAGATAGTAAGCTAGAATCAAGTGTGGAGACATTGTAGACGAGGGCTTACCTAGTAAAGACTAAAGACTTAAGATCTAGATCTAGATCTAAATTTAGCTCCGTTTTTTCCTGAGTTCAGAACAGACCCACTTGACTAGTAGATATAGTCTACTCTACTCTAGTCTTTCTATAGTCTTTCATACTTCCTCTACTGACTAAAGGTCTCACGAATGCTGACTCTACTGTTCATAAAATTATACACTCCAGTACAAATTATGTTCCTGGTAAATGCGCTCCAAGTTAAACACTGTGTGGGAGGACAGTTATTGAGGTTTTCTCTCGCCCACGCTCGTTAAAATTTGTCTACGTCAAGTAGGGGATCACGCGACTTAGTAAGGCAGGCTCTCCTTTTTCTTTGTCACTTCCTTCTTTCTTTCTTTGTTCCTCCAATTTTCTCTTCTTAATGTGACAAAGAACAGAAAAGGAGAGGCTGTGAAGGAGGCTATGTATCAGGGGCGTATAAGCAAACCAGTTTAAAGTGGTCAGGCCAACTTACACTTAAAGTTCAACTGATTTTGGAACTATCGCATACAGTGGTGAATTTTATCAAAAAAAGGTCATCACTTTTCCTCACCAATCAGCATGCGTATTATCGCTCCAATATTGACGACCATTACCCACCCAGCTACTAGCAAGCGGTCAGGCTGGTCAGGCCAAAACCTGACCAGCCTGACCGCTTGCTACGGCCTTGTGTATGTATGAGTATAATTATTTCCTGCTTTCCCCACAACAGGAGCAGATCCTGAGAGTAACCCGTGCTTCAGAACTGGCAATGGTGAGTACTCATAATAATTATGTGCACACGTTTCTATGTTATATACACCAACACTAGTACAGTTACTAATAATTATGCATTTGAGATAAGT
Source organism: Halichondria panicea (assembly GCF_963675165.1). Lineage (NCBI taxonomy): Eukaryota > Metazoa > Porifera > Demospongiae > Suberitida > Halichondriidae > Halichondria > Halichondria panicea. The sequence continues at coordinate 7,589,402 of NC_087382.1, read as the reverse complement.
TTCTGTAATTATAATTATGAGTCTAGTATACTAGATCTAGACTATTGTTATAATAGTTCAGACGGTTGACGTATAATCTCTCGTAATCCTGATTTTTTGTCTTGCTCAACGTTTTCGTAGGTTGTGTATTATGAGAGGTAGCAGTATTTTAAAAGTAGAGGTGTGTTTTGCAAAAACAGGTGGTGCCGTTTGTTTATTTTTTACAAAAGTGCGTTATGAAAAAATAGGTGGTGCAATTTTTTTTAGTGAGGTACATTTTGTAGAATTGCGTTTTTCGGTGAGGTTGATTTTTTCAGAGAGGTGTGTTTTGTAGAGAGGTATATTTTTCAGAGAGCACATGCTCGTGTGGCGGAGACAAAAGAGAATTAGGAACGTTACTTTCTTCTCCATAAGTTGGACATGGTAATCACCTCCCATAGTATATTTGGGGTGCCAGTTAACTACCTTGAGTAGCAATTTGACTGATATTTATGTTCGCCTTAATTACAATAAAACGCTTATTAGCAAGCGAATATATATGATTCCAAACCTTCCATTTAACCATCATAATTATACTAAGTTATGGCAGAAATTAATGAGTACCCTAAAATAGAAATTAATTGAGCCCGTTATTAATAATAAATTTGATCTATAGTTAGTAGATTATTGGCAAGATAATCCAATTCCCGTCGCTTGTACTCCCTTCCCCAGGTATTCCTATGCAAAGACTGTCCCTTGTGGTCGCTGTGGTCGCTGTCTTTATAGCAATGTGTACCTTGTGATGCATGGACTAACTCTGTTACAATCAGTCCAAAAAATTAATAGATTATGTAGAAGTATTGTCTGCATGTGTGCATTGAATGCCAAAAAATAAACGTCCTGAACTATGATTTGTGTTAATTGTCATATATAGTCTAAGAGCGCACACTGGTATGGTTTGAATCCCACCATCTGCATGTGATTGTCTGCCCATCCATTGAAGGTGGTTTTGAGTTTTGACCACTACCGATAATCATACTACATATCATGGCCGGGGGGGGGTTAATATTGATCAATATTAACCCCCCCCGGCAATATCTATTCTGGGAAATTTCAGGTACACTGTGTAATATGATCATATAGGTGTGCCAAGAATCTGCTGCCACAATATCCTGCTTACTCGAATATGGTTCAGATGTTTTCCTCTTTTGCTCATAACCTCGAATATAGTCCCTAAATATTAATATACATGTACCGTATATATAGTGGGTATATTTCTAGGGTATAAACTTTTGTGGAAATACGTTTAGAAAGACTTTCACAGACTTAATTTAATATTATATTGAGCACAAGAACTCACATGAAACTTTCAAGCTACCAATAATTTTGGTTATAAATTATGACAGCAATGTGAAATTGTTTACTCAAAATCACGTTTGTCATCATGCTAATAATAATTATAGCTAATCCTGATGACTGAATGATATACTAGGATTATTCTCATGCACTGCATGTACGTGAAATGGGAAATGATTATACTCACACGTTGCATCTACTAGGACTGAGGTCCTGCATGAGAATGGATAGCAATTCGATATAGCAGTTAGCATTGTCATGCATAGCACATGTACATGTGTAGAATACAGGACCACAAACATAAATAGTGCATGCATGCATGGGTGTGTTATGAGTGTAAACATGCAGTGCCAAATTAATATAACCATTTAGTACGTTGATTCTATGTAGACAATAATTATTATGAGTGCATGCATGGTGGTCAGTCATCCGAGATGTATAATGAATGGTAAAACAATGACACTAATTAGCATGTTGTCTGCCTGCACACAGTTTTTAACTTAGGATGGGCGGCAAGCTAAAGTCCACCAGATCAGCACACACATGCAGGGTTCAGTCTTTCACCCAGTTAAGTACAGTAGACTCTCGTTAATCCGGCCACCCTTGGGACCATGCAGCTTGGCCGGAATAGCGAGGTGGCCGTACTTCAGATAATTAGCCGCGGCTTAAAAACAACCTTACCTCGAATCTAATCACTGATTTGCAGTTCTTGTCTCGAGGATAATGAAAGATAATGAATCATTCTGCTCTCTATTTAAGTGTAATCCAATTTTATTTACTAAACCACACCCAAAACATCATATCCTGCCGTAATACACATACAAAATTACATTGAAAACGTTATTTGGGACAGCCAGCACTGGCCGGTAAACGGAATAGCGAGTGGCCGTACTTCAGGGTGAGTTTTGTGCAGTAAACATAGAGGTAGCATTCCTGCCAACCAAATGGCCGGTATATCGAGGTGGCCGTACTTCAGAGAGCCGGAATAGCGAGAGTCTACTGTATATTGTCTTCAGTCACCGATCGTATACTGTCCTTCTGTGAGATCACCTATAATTATACAGCAAGATTAAACGGTCAATTTAGTTTTGTCTGTTTGCAAAAGAAATGCCAATAGCCGTTATATATATGTTGTCAGTCTAAGAGCCGGCCACATGCACTGGTATGGTTTGACAATAATTATCTATACTTATTCTGTCTGCATGCCCATTCATTGAAAGTGGTTTGGTACATCAATACCAGGGTGTCATACAGGGGAAAGGGGGGATATCCCCCCCTAGCTCCAATCCCCCCCCCCTTTTCAATTATAACTGATCCATTCTGGGTATTGAAATAACAGTTGACCTTTTTTTAGCAACATTTTCTGGTTACTTTTCTTATTTCTCCCCTAGCTCTACTTCAAAATTCTGTATGACACCCTGAATACCGTATCATGAGGTTCATATGGATATTCAAAAACTGGAGAGAATCCAGAGGAGAGCCACCAAATGCATCACATCAATTACTCACGCTCATACTGATGGAGGCTGTCCAAATTGAAGCTATATTCTAATGTAGTAGTTTGAAATACATGTTTCTATTAAAGGAACCATCGGATAACTTCAACAATAAAGATCGTATAAAATGTGTTACTGGTCGCACCCGCTTCAGTTGCAACAACAAACTCACTGTCAAAGCCAAACAGTATAGGGCAAGTAAACACTTTTACCTCAATCGTATTGCAAGGTTATGGAAATTGATGCCCACCATGGATATCAACGCACTACTAAAACTAATCAAGAATACCCTCTATCACTAGTCTACTTCTGGGAACACTTTAAACAAAAAACTTTAACTCTCTGACAACCCATGTACTTACCACTTAATGATGTGCCCATGCAACAGATGCACAGATTGTTCCATAGATATTTGAATATCTCTGATTGTACCACATATTTATCCAGCTGTGACACAGCCGTGTTGCACAGTCTGTCGCTAGCCAGTCATTGTCACAAACATTACATAACAATTATGTTACAGGCTGTACAAGTCATAATAAATTATTAATATTATTATTGAAAGCTCTTTAGGGAAATTTCATCGTGAGTGCATGTGATTTGTCGTGAGTGCAAGTGTGCATGTTTCAGTAGGAAACAAGGACAGTGACAATGACAGATTTTAGGGATTTTTGGTAACTCTGTATATAGAATGGGTAGGGTTCACACATAGCCAAAATATTTTCATTACAGTAAACATTAACTTAATTTGTTCTGTGTGCAGTATAACTCTAGTCAACACTACCTGGCCATATAAGCAACTATATTGCAGGCATACTGCATGGCTATACTAAGGTTCGGTGGATTAACTTCATAACTAGCTACTGCTATATCGAGTTCTGCTCTGTGTTCACTGTGTCCGTGGTTCTGGAATAGTATCTGATAGGTTAGTGTTGTGCTAGCTAGGATTGTCTCAAAGTAAATTCTGATTTTGTGAATAATTATGGTGAGCCCTGTGACTGGATAGATGTAGTACTCACATAACTTGTGCCACAAAATAATCCTGACGTGTTGTGCATGGGTGATATATATGCAAATGAGTTAGGTGAAATTTTCTTTTTTGCTAGCATTTTCACAAGGACATGTACAACTGGCTGTTGCTGGTGTTGTCACTAGCTGCTGTCTCCAGTGGCAAAAAATATTACATTGTACCGGTGAATTGTATCGACTTGTGTCATGACTATAGAAACGGAACTTGTTTCACTCTTGAGCAGCTTGTTCAAACAGACCTCTTATCTGGTGGAGACAATATCATCTTGAGCTTTCTACCTGGAGATCACATGTTAAATGAACAGCTTTTGATTGGGAATTTCAAAGAGGTGCTTATTATCGGCCAAAAAGCTACTATCAATTTTAACGAAACTGGTAGTTTGCAGGTATCCAGTATCAGTAAGTTGATTATTGAAGGTTTGTATTTCGATGTAGCAAATGATGAAAATATTTCAAGCATGGTCAGTTTTCAAAAGGTGTTAATCACTGAATGCTATTTAGTAGACTTGAAATTGCTGAAGTTGGAAAGTTGCACACTCCGGATCACTCGCACGGTAGATATAACGATTGAACAAGTTCTCTTTGTGAACAACACTGGCACTGACAGAGCAGTACATATTGAAGCTGATAATGTGTACATCGAAAAGAGCTGCTTCTTTAGTAGCAATGGTGGTGCAGTTCACATTCACTCAAATCAAATTGTTATTAACGATTCTAGGTTTAATTCCAATACTGCTGAAAGGGGTGGAGCTGTGGAGGTGGTTTCTGCAAATGTGAGTATCAGTTTTTGCAACTTTACAGATAATAGCGCTTCTCGATTTGTTGGTGGAGCAATTTATGCAGAGACAGGTAGTGTGTTAATTTACGGCTGTGAGTTTTCTAAAAACAGTGCTACTACAACTGGTGGAGCAGTGGAGGTAGTCTCTGCAAATATGAGTATCAGTTTTTGCAACTTTACGGATAATATCGCTTATCAAATTGGTGGAGCAATTTACGCCTCCAAAGGTAGTGTATCCATTTATAAATGTGAGATACTAAACAACAGTGCTGACTCTAATGGTGGAGCAATTTACGCCGACAAAGGTAGCATGTCCATTTACAACTGTGAGATAACAAACAACAGTGCTGCATATGGTGGAGCAGTGGATGTGGTCTCTGCAAATGTTACTATCAGTTTTTGCGACTTTATGGATAATAGCGCTTCTGAACTTGGTGGAGCAATTTATACCGACGCTGGCAGTATGTCTATACACAACTGTGAGCTAACAAACAACATTGCCAAATTTGGCGGAGCAATTTACCCCTACAATAGCAGTGTGTCCGTTTACAACTGTCAGCTAACATACAACAGTGCTGATACTGATGGTGGAGCAATTTACGCCAACAGAGGCAGTGTTTCCATTTACAACTGTGACCTAACAAACAATAGTGCCGAGGATGGAGCAGCAATGTATAGCAATGGTGGCAGTGTCTCAATCTCCAACTGTGAGCTAGCACACAACAATGCTAAAAGATCAGGAGGAGTTATTTTCGTTTTCATCGGAGATTTGTTATTATCTTGTAGCAATCTAACAAACAATAAAGCAACCCTTGGTGGAGCGATTACAATTTCCCAAAGTAGTGCATTTATCTCAAACTGTAATCTAACGGAAAATAAAGCTGTAGCTGCTAGTGGACAGGCTGTTACCAGTACCAGTATTGGTGGAGCGGTTTTAGTTCATGGTGGAAATATATCTCTCTCCAAGAGCATGTTAATAAACAACAGCGCTGACTGTGGCGGAGCGATCGTTTCTCTTGAGAGCAATGTAATCATTTCTGACTCCGTGTTTACAAGCAACAGTGCGACCCAACAAGGTGGAGTGATTGCAGTTGCTATCTCAACTTTGAGAATTTCTAATACAAGCATGATGGGCAATTTAGAGGGTGAAGATGTCATTTACGTAGTGCATTCTAATCTGGCATTTGTGGGAGTTAACAACATTAGCAATAATAAAAATCCTGTATATGCTCTAAGCAGTCGAGTGGAGTTCAATGGACCCACAACTCTCAGTAACAATCGTGGTGTGCAGGGTGGAGCCATCAGAGCAGTTCGGAGTAAAATCTATATCAATGCAGAAGGAGTGGTCATTTCTAACAATACAGCAACCTTTGGAGGAGGTGTGTTTCTGAGAGAGAGTACACTCTTTGTACACGATCCCATAGAGATTTCTTACAATACAGCACAAAATGGTGGTGGAATTTATGCATACAAAAGTGAAATTGGATTTGATCCACAGGGTACTATTGGTTGTGAAATTAATAATCCACTCATCTTGTGTACATGTAGTATCATGAAAATTAGATTGTCTGAAAGTATTATAGATCGAAATGAAGCTCAAAATGGGGGAGGTATTTATGCTGTCGCTTCAAACATCGACGTTTTTTCTCATGCTTACGTCCACATCAAGTCAAACTCAGCAAACAACAGTGGAGGTGGAATATATCTACAGCGAAGTTCCAAAATTTATATTTTGAAAAAAGAAGTGGAGCTCGAACTTGGTAAAATGCTGGTTGAACTAGTAATATTCGATAACACCGCTCAGTATGGAGGGGGGATATTTGTAGCAGACAGCACCGAAAGTGGTGCATGTATAGGAGATAATGTAACTATGGTAGGAGAAGTGACGCAAACAGAATGCTTCATTCAAACTCTTAATCTGCATGGTTTTAACACTAATCTTCTTTATACTTTGACTAAAAATTTCCAATTACGTGATAATTCAAAATGCCTGACCAGCAGCCAACAAATTTATCGCAACACATTTTTGACTAACAACACAGCTTTCCAGTCAGGAGCAGATATTTATGGAGGCTTGTTGGACAGATGTACGGTGGATGTATCAGCCGAATTCTCTTCATCGGGCAATGGATTTGAGTACTTGAACAATACTGTGCTTTTCTCATCAATAGCTTCGGAGGCTGTTAGAGTACAAGTTTGTAACACCACCAAGCAGGCCATTTCTGTTAGAAAAGGACGAAAGTTCACGGTGAGTGTTATGGCTGTAGACCAAGCTGGAAATCCAGTTAATGGTACAATTCGAAGCTCTGTTATCACTGAGAGTGGAGTTGGTCGTTTCAAAGAAGGACAGGCTGAGCAAAAAGTTGGCAATAGGTGCACAGAATTAGAGTACAATGTATTCTCACAAGACCACTTTACTCAAGTTGAACTCTATGCTAATGGTCCATGCAACAATTTGGGAATTTCAAGACAAATTCTAAACATCTCTTTTCAAAAGTGTGAATGCCCTATTGGACTCCAACCAATTCCGTCCTCAATTGAGTGCAAATGTGACTGTGATCCAGTCTTGCAACAAGAATATCAGATAACAAACTGTTCCGAGGAAAATGGAACTATAAAATTGGAAAGTAATAGCAATATATGGATAGGAGTCACTAATACCACCAACCGAACAGGATATGTCGTTAGTAACTGTATATTTGACTATTGTGTACAAAAACCAGTCAATATAAGCCTAAGCAACCCTGATGAACAGTGTGCCTACAATCGAAGTGGTGTCTTGTGTGGAGAATGTGAACCAGGACTTAGTCTTGTGTTAGGTACGTCAAGGTGTGAACTATGCTCAAACATTTACCTTCTCCTGATATTTCCGTTTGCCCTGTCAGGCATATTACTAGTTGCATTTATTCTTTTTTTCAACTTTACCATAGCAACTGGTACTATCCATGGGCTGATCTTCTACACTAATATATTAGCTGCAAATCAGTCGATTTTCATACCTTTTCAGAACGCTTTGACAGTTTTCATATCATGGGTGAATCTTGACTTAGGTATTGAGACATGCTTTTATGACGGAATGGACTCTCAAGCAAAAGTGCTCCTTCAACTTGTCTTCCCAGCTTACCTGTTTCTTCTCCTCTTCTTAATAATCATCTTGAGCAAGTACTTTAACTCATTTGCAAAGCTCCTCTCCAACAGGAACCCAGTTGCTGCCTTAGGCACACTCATCCTACTCTCTTATTCCAAACTCTTATGGTTTATCATTGCTGCATTGCAATACAGGGTCTTGGATTATCCTGATGGTGCAACCAAGGTGTTGGATTTTCCCAACAATTCAAGTGATATAGTTTGGGTGTACGATGGCAATGTAAAATATTTTACTCCTGATCACATCGCTCGGTTTGTTGCTGCCGCCATAATCCTAATTGCAGGTGGATTGTTCACTGTACTGCTCTTCTTTGGACAATGGTTTTCGAGCTGTTCAAAAGTTATGATATGGACCAAGAACACAAAATACATTGGCTTCATGGATGCGTTCCATGCTGCATTCACTCCCAAACATCGCTACTGGGTAGGACTGCTCCTTTTGGCTCTTATTGTTCATAATCTAGTAGCTGCCATGGCTTTGGACAATTCTCTCCCTATTTTATCATGTGGGATTCTATCAGTTGGACTGATCAGCTGGAAACTATTAAATGTTCGTATTTATAAATATACATTCTGTGATTCTCTCGAAACTCTCTATCTACTCAATATTACTATTCTAGCAATGGGCTCCTCCTATATCAACGAAACAAAAAAAGATCAATCAGCACTAGCCAATATTTCGATGGCTATATCATTTATCATATTTGTGATAACGCTCTCCTACCATTTCTACCAATTTGTTCTCAAGAAAAGCAATACATGGCTGAAGGTGGAAAACATCGTAAGGAATTTAGGAGTTGTGCTTGCAGGTAAGAGACTCCAACGAGCTAATAAAGGCCTGGAAATGCATCATCAAGTCTCCAATGAAAGCGATGAAGATGAATTACTTGAAGCAGTAGATGATTATGAGCAAAGAGACCTCGAGTACCCCCCTTACACTGATAGAACGATGGAAGAAGCTGACCCTGATCGCTATATCACTCCTCCCATCATCAGACCAGCCACGAGGCCAGATCAGCTGAGACTATCCTACATGGATGAACTAGCCCCCCTCACCACAGACGACTACAGACCAGCCCTCCCCCCTCCAAGATCCAAACTTTGTCCCGTTGTTACACACACAGAAATTGATCCCCGTACATAATGAAGTAAGCTACATCTAGCTGAGGTACCACCCCTACATGACTTATTGTGCACACGACATATTCTATAGAATAGCTGATTTTCCAATATTCTTTTTGTTTTTACTATAGAGAGAGACAAAACTAAATAGCTATAGCTGTGCATGCTATTATGATTTTTGTCGTGATTGTAATGTTTCCTTTTGAACATCGCTTATTTAAGATATACATAAAACTTGTTTCTACATGGTGGGACAATAGATATAATAGAAGAGGCAACGGAAAAGCAGTTCATGTGATGCTTTTACAATTGAAGTCTACGTATAGTATAAAACAATCCGTATTTTGCCCTCTATAACTTCAATGTAAAACATCACGTGAATCGCTTCCGTTTCCAATCCCTCTTCTTATATCATTGTACTAACAATTGTACATATATACAAATCGCAATCACAACTAGATCTAGTGCATGGGGGAATGTGTATATAGAGCCCTGGAAGTTAGTGCATCTATAATAATATTCAGACACAATGCATGTTCAGACACTCATTCTAATTATGCCTCGGTGCGCATGCGCAAGCGAGGTATACGGTAGTGTGTTTGTGTGTCTGTGTGTCTGTGTATCTGCATGTGTGTCTGTGTGTGTGTGTAGACTGCTACAGCTGCTCAAGGATGAATCAAGTGCAAGTAAGAGTTTCTATAGGCTTCTAGTCATGTTTACTTTGATTTTAATTCGTGGATTTGCAAAATAATGCTTCGTTCTCGAGTTATGCCTAGTTTTGCTTACTTGGAATGCCATTGCAGCCTTTTCAGAAGAGCACGTAGCCAAACTTGTTTACTGAGTGTTACTACTCTACTTAGTAGTTAGCTCTGCACTATAAAGCTAGCTATTGGTGGCAGCAAGAGTGAGGGAAGAGAGCTGCAAGGCTCTGCTAGCCATTAATTTTACACTTGAAGTTTTGGCATCATCGTTTTTAACAACAATCATAGTCGATCATTACCCACTTTTTGAGTTTGCATGCAGTATTGCAAAAATGTTCAAAGCTATAATAGTAGCTTTATGTTATGTAGCTTTGGCATCTCCACCGAGGCATCAGCACCTGCGGTGCTTTCATTAGAACAAGCAGTGATAAAGAGTTTTCTATTTGATCAAGCATGTATGCAATTCTTTTTTGATAAATATCAACTACTAAGTCTTCAAGAGCTGAAAATGTGCTAGTGTCTGATAAACGGTAAGAACAGACAAAAATCGACCATCAGACACAAAACCTACTGTTTCTTCTGTAAGGGGATATGCTGAGAGTCACATAGTAATTATGTAAGGACAATAAGTTGGAGTTGCAAAACGCTTGTATGTCCATGTAGCAATTATTTCTGCTGAGTCACTCGCGTATCAATTATCAGACAGCAATGGGATCAAAAGTCAAATATTATTGGAATCCCATGTGTAACTGGGGTCAAAGGTTTTTTGGCAGTTGCTCTCGTCCGCTTTCTTATAACGTCCGTCAAGGGCGTATATAAAAAGAGAGAGGGCTTGCAACTGACTATCAACCTTTCTGTTTGACTATATCAACCCTTCTGCTTTTTGGTGCTTTTCCCTCGGCTAATCTTAGCAATTTTTCACATGGCAAATGTTTTTGTGGGTCTTGTATAATTATTATAGAGTCTGTAGCTAGGGTGCTTGTGGAATTTTGCGTAAACCCATAAAAGTTAAGTAAATAGAGTATGTATACATCTACATAGCTTCAACAGTCACTGTTCACTCTGACTCGAACATAATCATACTGCATGAACCTCGTTGTACGATGGCAGTGTACTCACAGATCCATAAGCATTGTTGGGCTGCAATTCAATATCAGTGGGTGATAAGGTGGCACAAGCCGTAGAAGTAACAACCTGCATGTAAACATAATAATATAAACTACATGCAATAGGAAACTATATAGTTCATGCATGCACATGCTACCCACACTTCCATAAGCTTGGTTAGTCTTCAATTCCATTTCACTTTGAAGTTCAACTGGCTCAGTCACAGAACACACCTGAGATGATAACTACCGTTATAGCGGGTTATTTTCGAGGCACTAAATTTTCACAGATTGCCTAAACTAAACATTTCGAAGATATAAAGATTCAAATGACCACACCCCTATGGTAGAGAGATTTCAATACCAGATGTAAACCAATTTTTGAGGCACTCAATTTTTGTGTTTCTTGGTCAATCCTTAAAAACAACCAGCTATACGGTATATCTTATAATACTGTAAAACTGGATTATTGGGTTATAAGACAGCTAGTGTCTTTATTTTTAGCGCATGCTCAACTGCAGATTTTTGCACTCGAATTGCGAAGGATACTATAATTAGTGAACATTTATCAGTTAATTTTGTTTATCTATGTAATTATAAGCTAGCTGCTTGTACAAGTGCATGGTAGCTATATAGCTGGTGATATCCACCTGAAAGGACTCTCTGGGCATGCTGTTACCTTGTCTGATCACGCTGAGAGAATGTGAGACATAGATAAAGTGGACTTGGATCCAGTTCTCAGTCAATATAAAAATAATGTAAAATGAACTGTAAAATAATACTAAAATATAGATCCAGTTCGGGAGCCTATACATGCTTGCTCACTTTCTAGGTACCGTATATTACTAGCGAGTGAAAAACCTTTGCGAATGAGCCAAATCAGCAGAAAAGTTTACCCTTTTGCGATCGCGTTCTGGCAAGGATTGTGTGTATTTACTAGTAATAATTTTGGTTTTGTAGATTTTATTGTTGCGAATTGATCAACCCTCGCAAATGTTTGATGCTCGCTAGTAATACGATATAATTATAGCTATAACGAGTCATCTTTCATCACAGAGACATCCGGTTATTGCGTGGGGCTCGAAAATGACTGCATTATATAAACACATTCTTGAATAAGCGTATAGACTCTGCTATTGACCCTATGAGCACATCCACTAATAATTCAGTTGGGACTTATACAATGAAAGCAACGCGAGTGCTGATGCCTCGGTGGATGTGTTAAAGCGACATAACATAAAGCTATGATTACATACTAGTATAAAAATTATTGCTAATACACACATGATATCATGATGAACACTTTTATTAATTTGCTGCATGCAGGGAAACTCAAGGAGTGGGACATGATCGACCTACATGTAGCCTCGAGACCAGGCCGATTAAAATACGGCCTGGTCTCTAGTGCACATGCGCAAACTGAGTCCCCCAGAATCTGGGGGACTCGGATACTTTATAGTAAACCTTTGTAAAATTATACCGTAAACTAGTTTGTTTACTAGTTTTTCTTTCCGTATCAAATACCTGTCTCCTGTGAAGCTGTGGCTTATGCTCTCTATTGTGTTGTTGCGAAGGCTTGCTAGCTAGCTGTGGCCCTCTATTGTGTTGTCGAGAAGGCTTGCACACTAGTCTGAAACCAGAAGAGGCTCTCATACCTCTATGATGATTGGATGGTCATGATGTTTTAAACTTGGTTTCTGTACAAATGAGAGCTTCTTCTAGCTTCAGACTAGCGCTATATATAAAGCTATATATAAAGCTTCATAATTATATACATAGTAGATAGTACATGGACGTGTATGGACCACACCTATGATTAATTACACATGCAATAGATACCAGGCCGTATTTTAATCGGCCTGGATTCGAGGCTATGATCGACCATGATGCTTGCTAAAAAAGAAAGCCAAAAGTACGAAGTCTAAATTAATGGCTGCTGCACCAGTACAGTATAGAGCCTGCAGCTCTCTTCTCACGATCTTTCAGCTACGTTCTGGTGCAGAGCTAACTACAAGTAGAGTAGCAACACTCCATGGACAAGTTTTGCTACGGACTCTTCTAAATAGGCTGCAATGGCATTCCAAGTAAGCAAAACTAGGCATAACTCGAGAACGAAGCATTGAAAACGTTACTAGAAGCCTATAGAAATTCTTACTAGCACTTCATTGATCCTTGAGTAGCTGTAGCAGTCTACACACACAGACACACACCAGCACACACGCGCACACAAACACACTCTACCGTATATACCTCGCTTGCGCATGCGCACACCGAGGTATAATCAGTGATCTCTGCTCACATGGTGTGTGTACATTTAGATTGATATCTATCAACGCATTTTTTCCAGCCAATTTGGCAGCACATTATATGGGAAGCGAACTTCTTGAGTTTACAGCAATATTCACATAACCAGTTAGCTCACTTGATCATAAGCCTCGTTAGACTGTAGGTTAATGTCAATTGCAGATGCTTGCTGAATAACCTCCTCAGAATTAGTTAGAAACTGTGTTGGGACAGTAAAATTCATATCTAGAATTACGTGTATAAGACTGACCTCCATGACGTAAGCATGCTCCTCTTCCCAGTAGTCCCGCAGCTCCTCAACTAGCTGGCTGAAATTGGGGCGATCCTCAGGCAGTAGCTGCCAGCATTGAGCCATAATCACACCATACCTTTAAACATAATTATCATTAAAGGGAGCGTAAATAGATGTTATGTATTGAGTACAATTTCAACTAAGAAAGTATACTATACATTTATACTGAGGGATCTTTCTTGCTAGAATGAAACAGACAAAACGTCAAAATGTTGCATTGACATAATTATAGTGTATAATGTATGCATGCATGCATACATAATTATAGTGTATAAATTATACTGTATGCATGCATGCATGGGGTGAATTGCAAATACATGTGACAGAAGTATATGCGCAATTCATTGGGTGATCCCTTGTCTATACCTATAACAGATACACCAAATTGTCATTTAATCCTTGCCAAATTTACCTGCTATAATAATTATATATGTTATAGTTATTGACTGGTTGACTAGTAATTATGGCTTATAACCAACCAATGCCGAGGGCGTAGCCCGAGGCTGAGGTTGGTTATAAACCATAATTACTAGGCAACCAGTCAACAACTGATTTATTTACTGCAAAAACAGCAAAACAGTCATTTGAACATCAATGGAGACAGTCAAGCTTGCTCTCCCAGCCACTTGTGCCTCAGAATATGCAGTTAGAACAGTTACAGCTGTCAAATATGAGAGCTAGCTACTTCTCCAAGCAGCTAGGTTCTACTGGAAGCCATAAACTTTGACCAAACCCGCCCACCAATATCAGCAGCTGCCGTTTTGCATTGCACAAGTCTACCAACACTGCACTGTACTGTACTCCTCTACCTCTGCTGAGCCACAGCTAGCCTTGACTCGACTAGAAACACAGAGCAAGAATTGAACTGCAGTGTTTCAGGCCTCATGAACATGTAATAAGTAGCTTAGACTGCTAGCTGGCTCAGGTCAATATGACAATAGCACAAAACGTAGTCTACAAAAACTTTTGTGTGCTGTATTGCTATTTTACTGTGTACAAATTGTCAAGATGATTCAAAAGTTGAATATAGTGCTTGTAGGAAGTAAAAAATATGAGCCATATTCCATACTTCCCTGGGGGAAGTAAAATATGGCTCATATTCACTGGAAATCACCTAGGATACGGAGTGAATCAGTAAATAAGATAACTTACAACTTGAGTGGACAGAGAGAAGGTTTCCCTAATCTCTGGTCGCCTGTTGTGATGTGTTTGAGGACGTTTTGATTATCTATTCCAGGATAGGGGACTCGACCTAGAGAGAACACCTCCCAACAAGTTACTCCATACGACCACTGCATGTGTATAATAGCTAGAGGGTATATTTGTTGCCACAAAACATATTTCACAATCGACTGAATCTACAACCCAACTCTGTCTCATGCATGTATACAAAAGTCAATGGGAAGCTCTTTAATGAACCATAAATTTTCAGCAAAGCATATACAAAACTGTAATTTTATTTCAGGTATGCCGGATCGGCATAGTACATGTATGAAGGGGAATAAGCAATGAACTATACTTATACGCAGTAAACAAAAAGAGAAGAGGGCATGCAACTCACAGTGTGTACTGTGTATACATCAAATTATTAACCAGTCAGTAGGATATACTATATTTATTTAGCTAACTGCCCATTAGGGTTATATATAGGCGTGAGAACACGTACTGTTATACTAGCTAAAGGAGAGCGCCCAAGATATATTAATCTTCAGGTACTTGTAGTCATGTAAACTGTGTGGGTTGATACGAACATGTATGGCTAGGCAGGCGGGCGAAAATCAAAAATGTTACCCCTTGCATATGCATTGCATGACTGTACTTAACAACACGTACTGTTTTGAGTGCGGTTGTAGAGCCACTTGAAATGTTGGAATTTTACACAACGTAGTATGACGTACTCTTATAACAGAACGTTTGTATGGGCCGTATAGTAGTTGCTTACCCCCTTTCATGTCACTCTTGATATGATAACAAGAACAGCAACTCACCACAGTGTAGCTGACAAGTTCACTAACTCACCACATCAGTTTTCTCATTGCTAATGGCATCGTTGAGTGTCTCTGGGGCCATCCACTTGACTGGGATCCTGGCTTCCTGGTTGGCTCTGTAGTAGTCACTACTATAGATGTCCCTGGCTAGGCCAAAGTCACCAACCTTCACCACAAGCTCTGTGTCCACCCTGCAGTGTGTGAAAAATGAGAATTTAGTTGATGTACTATACATAGAACCTCACCATGAAGACTGCCCCAAGTTACTTCTATTTCAAATTGTATAAGCTCAACCTTATAGGACAATCTCTATAGCTATAATTATTGAAAGAAAGGGAATTAAAGTTACCCGTTTTCATGAAGCTTACATGCAGTTCCTTGCTGCCAGGTCTCTGTGTACAAACTTTCTCTTGGATAAATACTCCATTCCATTGGCTACATCCATGCACATCCGTAGCAAAGTTGATGCTCGCAAGTCCTGTATGTATAATAATTGTTTTCAAGAAATGATGTACAGTATAGACTCTCGTTAATCTGGTCACCATTGTATTGGGACCATGCAGCTTGGCCGGAATAGCGAGGTGGCTGCAGCTCAGGAAATAGCCGCGGCTTAAAAACGACCTTACCTCGAATCTAATGACTACTTTTGCGGTTCTTGTCTCGAGGATAATGTAGGATAATGCTGTTCTCTATTTAAGTGCAATCCAATTTTATTTGCTAAACCACACCCAAAACATCATATCCGGCCGTAATATACGTATAAAATTACATTGAAAACCTTGTTTGGGACAGCCAGCACTGGCCGGTTAACGGAATAGCGAGTGGCCGTACTTCAGGGTGAGTTTGTGCAATAAACATATAGCTAGCATTCCGTGCCAAGCCAAATGGCCGGTATATCGAGGTGGCCGTACTTCAGAGAGCTGGAATAGCGAGAGTCTACTGTATAATGAATCACCCCCTTAGTGCTCTCCGCGCAAGTGGGGGACTAGGAAAAGAAGCAACAGTGTTTTATAAAAGATTGGCTTCCCTCCTAGCTGAGAAATGGGACCAACCATACCACCAGGTCATAAACTGGCTAAGATGCTTTTTATCATATAGTATGCTCAGATCTGCAATACAGTGTGTGCGAGGCTCCCGGTCCTCCCGTGGTCGCGCCATCAAGACCATCCCACCAATGGATTTGGTGTCGGCCGAGGCACACTTATGCCAAATGGACTAACAAGCATATTTTTTCCTTTTTGTATATTTTTCCTTTTTGTACTCTTTATTATTTATCTTGCCTAGATCAGTACCCTACATGTGTAACTTTATTTGTTGTATTTGAAAAAAAAAATGTACAACAAATAACTCACATCTTGTAAAGTGTCCACATTGGTGACATGAGTTCTTTTTTTCTTCAGGTAATCTTTCAAGTTTCCATTGGCCATATATGGAAGCAGGATGTACGGTGCCCCATCAGGCGTGTCAAAACAAACTCCGAAGAATCCAAGTATGTTTGGATGTTGAAAGTCCTTCATTAGCAAACTCTCCTCAAGGAAAGCATTCAATTCATCTTTTGAACTAAGGTCTATAATTATAATTATGTATTATTATTGTTATATAATTAAGTGACATCTGTAGAAACTAATCACTTACTTTTTATTGTCTTGATGGCAATTTTCTGATTGAAACTTCCAGTCAATATGTTATCCTCTGGATTAATTACGTTACCAAGATACACCCTTCCAAAGGCACCTTTCAAATTGATTATTGTGCAACAATACATTATAATTATAATAATTATGGCATATAATTAAACCTTTTCCAATCTCTTCTTCAATCGTTAGTGAAGCATACGGAAATACTTTCGAAGAAAATATGTTTACGTACGACTGCTTTTCAGTTTCAGAAAGTAAGAGATCCTGCGGTATCTCACTATAGCGGACGAGTGGCAGCAAATGTTTACCTACAACTGTACATTGTAGCCAGAATGCATGCATGTGCATGAGAAATAACTTTTGTACCTGAATCATTGGAGGGGTTTGGGGTCCTATGAAAAAATTGATGAGGTTAATAGATTAGTAATAATTTTTTATTTAAAGACAAAATTAATCACTCACTCTGAGGTTAGGGTGTTTTTGGAGCCAGAACGTTTCCTACGGAGTCTCACAATAACAGCAATGAAGACAACCATTGTAATCAAGAAGACCAATATGACAGCCACAAAGGATGTTATAATTTCTAGAGAAAACGATACTAACAATTAACTTTACTAGTGGCATAGTATACCTGTTGCTATGCTAGCTGTACTTGGTGGGATGAGAGTTGTACCCGTAGATTCGATAGCTGTACTCGTAGATTCGCTAACTGTAACTGGGACACAGGTAGCACTGACATTCTGATCAGATGTACATTCAACAATGCAGTTGTCCACAGTGGGACCAGTACAGTCGTTACATACGCTGCCACAGGGGACACAGAAAAGACTTTCAGACTGTAGATACTCTGCATGTAATGGAAGATGACAGAGACCATCAAATTATAAGATTACCTACGTTGTGTTTAGGTTTTAGTCTATGATACACACTGTAGCATGACATTTTATATGCTCAGAGTCTCACCAGTGACAGAGTTGCACTCCCTCACACACTCGTCTCCAGACCTTGCATATTCACACTGTGGACAAGACAGCACATCGGTCCCCTCTCTAACACACACCTCACACAGTTCATTGCAGGGTAGACAGATATCAGAGCCGATTTGTAGGTTACCGATAATCGAGAGTTCTGATTGGACGCCAGGTTGCAGGGTGGAGCTGTATGTACCATCAGGACAGAATCTAGGCACACACATGTTCTGTGAATTGAAATGGGAGAAATTAAAGTATACATTTTAACTGTAATGATACTAGCGTGGTCGGTCCTAGGAGAAAACTATGAGTAAGTCACTGGGCTCAGTTAAATGTATGTAGGGATTTTAGCGTATATACACATGTACATAAAGGTAGACTCATGACCTTGTTTAGAAATCACTAATTTTATGCAGTACAGTATTCAAGTGCACTTACTTGCGTCCCATTCCGATTCAGAATAACACGGTCACAGTCCAGACACCCATTTTCCAGATCCAGGTATGGAAGTGGACCAATACAACCAACGAAAGGATCACATCCCTCATGACAAGGGACACATTCCAATGTTCCACTCCTAAGGTGTGTACTGACGGGACAAGACAAGAGACAGATCACGTTTTGATCAGCTGTTTCGTTGGTTCGAATAAATAAATTTTGACAGGCATTGCAAAACTCAGGTCCCTGTTAGTGTAGGAGAGGTTCGTAACTAATCGTTTTGTAAGAACAATTTTTTTTCTTAATGCAACTTTATTAGCTACGTAGAATGCATTAAGTGACTGTGTAACTACGTATACTAGTGTGTCTATATGTATGTAACTATGCAGTAGTCACATGACATACCGTTCCTCCGCTGCACCCGCCCAGACACTCATCGTCACATGGCTCACACCGATTGTTTGCCTCATTCTGAAACAGTCCGGAGCTATTTTCCGGGAGAGTAGCGATCACCGCAGAGCAGTCACTCACACATCTGCATGATTACAGTGAAGAGGAGCTTAGACGATGCACATACAGTTACATATGTATAATTATAGTGGTAGTGGTCGAGCACAAGCACATTGCGTACCTGTTCTTGTACTGGTAGTTGGCACAAGAGTCGCACTGGTGGTCCATTGGTCCCCAGCAGTTGAAGGTGGAGCTACACTGAACATGGCACACCAAACCGGCATCACCTGCAGGGTGAGGAGTATACGAATTATGAAGCATGGAGAAGGACAATGCAGTGCATCAAAATTATGACAATGTCTAATTATGGTGTATGTAACTGCACATGCAGTCCACTTACTGCACTCATTAGGTGGTCTTCTCTCCCTTGTAATACATTGCGTTTGGTTGATGGGATCCGCTAGATAGCTAAGCAGGTCTCCCACGTAGCAAAGTTGTTGATTGACGGCATAGCGTAGTCCATCACCACGAATCTCTTCGAGGGAACTAAGGTCGATCGACTGAAACTGATTGTTGGTTAGGTCCAAGGCATACGGATCTGCAATGAATAAACGAGCACAATTGACAGTTATAAACCCTGTGAACATAATGGCGTACCCAATGTGTCTGGTCCACATCCCAACTCCACTTTAACGGTGGAGTTGGTTGTATCTATTCTCTTCAGATTACGTAGGTAGGGGAATGATGTCACGGGTAGTCCCTGGATTCTCACCGGGCCACGGATCTCTTGAATTGTAGAGAGCACTTCAAATTGAGAGTAGCTGAGTGTGTGCATGCGAGTGAGTATAATATCAATTGAATAAAACTTCCCTGAGATTGTTAGGCTAAGTCCATAACCTAAGTGATTCTAATTATAGGGCAACAAGTTAAGTTTACGTAGATATAGTTCCATTTTAACTTGAAGTGCCCATAACTTATTGATGATCTCTTGAGACGAGCCAAATTCCCATAAGATAATTTATGTCATGGGCGTGATGACCATACAACTAACTCACTCAAAGTTTAATTCTTGTCCAATGATAATAGCACCTGACGTGATGATAGTACATCCCCTGAACCTCTCTAAATTATCTGCATTAATGCTATCAGTATCCACATTGCTCAGTCCAGCACACTCTGCATGATGGGAGTTAAAAATAGGTCATACCAAAGAATGATATTGTACATTGTAACCACAGGATAACCCATATAGGATTTGAGGGGAAAGAGAGAGATTGTTACTTGAATCGAAGCATTCAAATTAAAAAAAGACATGCATGCGTACGATGAATTTAACACAATGCATGAGCTCATTGAGCTAGGGACCTATATTACCAGTACAGCTCTGCTGAACGCTGTAGATAGGTACAACTTAGCCTCGAATCCAGGCCGATTAAAATAATTGGCCGGATTCGAGGCTAGGTACAACTGTACTGCATGTAACAATTGTTTGCAGTACGTGTATACTTGCAACAGAAGCAGAAGTAACCAAACAATGGATATTTTCAACCTAGGAAGTGATAACGATATTCAACTTACGTTATATTTCAGGTCCTGTGTTTGGCTGTCGCAAGTATACTGCATGCAATCAACTGTACAGCGCTATAGCCCATGCACTATTGAATTAGAGAAGTGATTCTCTTGCACACATTGGCAAGCAAGCTTGCTACGTTTTCTAGCAGCCAACACATCAAAAGGAAATTACTGAATAATTCACTCTCTGTGTCTATAAGATAATTAACTTCTGACCTCTTGGACACGGCCCATTGCACTCCTCACATGATCTCCCGTCCTCAGAAGCTATGTACCCAACAAGACACTCTCTCACACAGCTGCCTCGATCATCCAGGAAACCAACTGTAACAAAATGTCGCAAAGCTGGCTAAAATATAAATTGTGACATACTTCACTGTGACATCTCTTAACCGACACAAATTAAGATACATCAACCTACAAGCTATGGACACTGCACCGGTAATACCATGCAAGAAACTGTTGCCAAGCTATTAATTAATACCAGACTTAGATCACTATTTGGCTTCATACTGTATCACACTTACACGGGCATTCTTCCACGCAGAGGTTTCCCAGAGACAACCGATAGTCTGGATTAGGCACAACTCGGAACAGATTCCTGTCATATATCACTTCAGGAGGGCACTGGGTCACACACGTCCCATTGTTGTCAAAGTTCTTGCAGGCCTGTGAGGTATGTGTGTGTGTGTGTGTGAGGGTGTGTGTGTGTGTGTGTGTGGGTGGGTGGATGTGGAGTGTGAGGAAGGTGGTGGGGTTAGTGACACAAAAATCATTACAGCTAAGTCTCCGAATTAAGATTTTCTAGAAAATCTCTAACAGTACAGTCAGTTAATATGGGATAGCAATAAAATGCGGAGGGGGTAGAAGTGTTGTACTTTGTAGAAAAGTACTTAATACAGTGTTCCTTATTCAGAGAGTGTGGAAAGTATACTCAGCATGTGCATGGCATGTGTATGTGTGTGTATGTGTGTGTATGGACTTGTAGGCATGGGAAAAAAGAGCGATTGATTCCATACAAGTATCGACACATTCCTGTCAATAAATGGACCACTGATTGACCATTTATTAGACACACACATATTGCATGTAATTTATTGCAGACACAGGTGGCTCTTGCTAAGGAGAGTTTTGTAGCTTAAAATCTCTCTTCAATCACAAACAATGTGTTTATTGCAGACACAGGTGGCTCTTGCTAAGGAGAGTTTTATAGTATTAGAATCTCCCTTCAATCATAACCACTGCACGGCATGCATTTAAAGAAGGATTTCACAAAAAGAAAACAGAACTATATAGCATGCTTGCACGTACATACATGCAGCACTTGCATGGGATCAATAATAACACTGCACTAATGCATGCGTACATTTTAAAACTTCGTATAATTTTTGTTCAAAACAGCGTAGAAAATGTTAAGGTCATACATCTGTGCCATTATTATTATGGTTCTCTGATTTTCCGAAACCTCTCAGGATAGAGATATTCACTTATTTTGATTAGATTAATATTTGTCAACCCAAACCATAGAACACACAAAGAGTATATGGAATGTTGAACATCTGATCACAGCAACTGTAAGCAAGCATAATTGGGAAAACCAATAAAAATGTAAACAAAGTAGAACTGCCCACACACACACACACGTAAGGATCACACACACACACACACAGACGTACTTATTGAGGCATACGCATACCAGCTCAGTCTTCTACCACATTCCTGTTTTGAATTAGAAAGTTCCTTTTGAGAGAAGTCATCAAAGTAACTTAAGTGCACTGACAAACTCTATGTTAGGAGAAATTGAAGAGGAGGCCAAACCTTTGGCCAAGAATTCCCTCTATGTAGCAGCCCTTTAATTACAGTATTATGGTAACAAGTCAACAACTGCTTGGCGCTATTGCTATAGCTAGCAAAACATAGGGGCCATTTGCAATTAAGAAGAATCATGTATGCACGAAAACTAAATTCCATCAGCCTTGCCAAACTAAGAAGTATGTCATAATACACAGTACTAAATGGTAGTTCAAGAAAGCAAAACACGTAGTTTAAAGGTATTTTATGCATTCCGTTGCTGAGGGAACGAGTCTAGTTCAAGTTCCTACCAAATCATTCAATCGGTAGCAGCAACAGAAACTGATGTAGCTGCTTCACAACGTACGCTAGTTATTTATACCATAGGAATAACTTACAAAGCAGTGAGTGGCGGTGGGTCCGTCACAGCCGGCAGCACAGTGAGAGTTGCAGCATTGTTTAGTGGAGGCACTCTCGTCCACAGTGTAGCACCGGTCCTCACTACAACCATTGCAGTCTTTTGTCACTGTGTGTGTGTGTGTGTGTGTGTGTGTGTGTGTGTGTGTGGGTGTGTGTGGGTGTGGGGGGATTGTGCGATTGTGTGTGGTGTGACGAGGTGTATGTTGTGAGGGGGAGTACGTTGGATATATATAGTGGTGAGTGCTCAAGTGCTTAATTACATTGTAGAGTGTAGCTAATTAGTACATCTGCATGGCCCACCCTATATATAGTCAAAATCTCTCTCCAGTAAAGTGCTACTGGGATTAGGGCTACTTACTGTTTAAGTACATTTGTACACCTAATGCATGAGCCTATAATTGCACCGGCCTAATCCTAGGATGTATAGCACAGAACTAGTGCAAAACTATACAGTCATCAAATGGCTGCCATTATATTGTAATCGAGATTCCATCACTTTAACGTATAACAACAACGACAAAATTTCGTTAGCATGTAATGGGAATGGAATGTAAATAGACAGACAACACATAATTTGACACGATAGAACCAATTAAGTTAATATCCGGCACAAGGGATGCAGCTAGTGACAGAGAAGGTGCTACGGTACCTCAGTGCTCAATGGGGAGCCTCAGCTGGACAGGTTATCAATTAGTTCGTAGCATTGCTGTACCCGATAACTGAACGAGTATATACAGTGAAACTCGTTGACTGTAGTGCACCAGATTATTACTCTCCGTGTCATATTAATAATACACTCTATTATATCACGTTAGGCCCCAAAGCAACCTGTGTTAGCACTTGCAGGCCACCTTTTCACTGGAATAAATATACACTCAGGTATTTCATGTACTGATTCCTGCTGCTCCTGAGTAAGGAAATCTGGCTATACCTTGGTATAAAAAGTCACAATTCATGAATATAATTAAACCTCTATAATGAGGGTATAGGCATCAATATTATGGTTACATTCCATTCCAATAAGTGTACGTACGCATGGAGTGTAACATATAATTATGTCACTACTGTAACAACTGTAACACCAGTCACCACTGTAACAACTGTAACACATGTCATCACTGTAACAACTGTGACATCTGTCAACATTGTAACAACTGTAACGATTGTAACAACTGTAACAACTGTAACACTTGTCACCACTGTAACGCTAGTCACCACTGTAACAAGTGTAACATCTGTCAACACTGTAACAACTGTAACACATGTCACCAATGCAACACATGTCACCACTGTAACAACTGTAACACCAGTCACCACTGTAACAACTGTAACACCAGTCACAACTGTAACAACTGTAGCACTTGTCACCACTGTAACAACTGTAACACATGTCACCAATGCAACACATGTCACCACTGTAACGCTAGTCACCACTGTAACAAGTGTAACATCTGTCAACACTGTAACAACTGTAACACATGTCACCAATGCAACACATGTTACCACTGTAACAACTGTAACACCAGTCACCACTGTAACAACTGTAACACCAGTCACCACTGTAACAACTGTAACACTTGTCACCACTGTAACACATGTCACCACTGTAACGCTAGTCACCACTGTAACAACTGTAACACTAGTCACAACTGTAACAACTGTAACACTTGTCACCACTGTAACAACTGTAACACATGTCACCAATGCAACACATGTCACCACTGTAACGCTAGTCACCACTGTAACAACTGTAACACATGTCACCACTGTAACAACTGTAACATCTGTCAGCACTGTAACAATTGTAACAACTGTAACAACTGTAACACCAGTCACCACTGTAACAACTGTAACGCTAGTCACCACTGTAACAACTGTAACACTTGTCACCACTGTAACACTAGTAACAACTGTAACAACTGTAACACCAGTCACCACTGTAACAACTGTAACACTTGTCACCACTGTAACACTAGTAACAACTGTAACAACTGTAACACTAGTCACAACTGTAACAACTGTAACACCAGTCACCACTGTAACAACTGTAACACTTGTCACCACTGTAACACTAGTCACAACTGTAACAACTGTAACACTTGTCACCACTGTAACAACTGTAACACATGTCACCAATGCAACACATGTCACCACTGTAACGCTAGTCACCAATGCAACACACGTCACCACTGTAACAACTGTAACACCAGCCACCACTGTAATACCAGTCACAACTGTAACAACTGTAGCACTTGTAACACTAGTCACAAATGTAACAACTGTCAACTGTAACACATGTCACCAATGCAACACATGTCACCACTGTAACAACTGTAACACTAGTCACCACTGTAACAACTGTAACATCTGTCACCACTGTAACAACTGTAACACATGTCACCAATGCAACACACGTCACTACTGTAACACTTTACTTTGGCACCACTATAGACTATAAGTACTATAAGAACTAGTGTTACAGTTGTTGCATGTGTTACAGTGGTGACAAGTGTTACAGTTGTGACTAGCGTTACAGATGTTACAGTGGTGGCATGTTGTTACAGTTGTGACTAGTGTTACAGTTGTTACAGTGGTGACTGGTGTTACAGTTGCTACAGTTGTGACTAGTGTTACAGTTGTTAGAGTGGTGACTAGCGTTACAGTTGTTACAGTTGTGACAAGTGTTACAGTTGTTACAGTGGTGACTAGCGTTACAGTTGTTACAGTTGTGACAAGTGTTACAGTTGTTACAGTGGTGACTAGCATTACAGTTGTTACAGTTGTTAGAGTGGTGACTAGGATTACAGTTGTTACAGTTGTGACTAGTGTTACAGTTGTTAGAGTGGTGACTAGCGTTACAGTTGTTACAGTTGTGACTAGTGTTACAGTTGTTAGAGTGGTGACTAGCGTTACAGTTGTTACAGTTGTGACAAGTGTTACAGTTGTTAGAGTGGTGACTAGCGTTACAGTTGTTACAGTTGTGACTAGTGTTACAGTTGTTACAGTGGTGACAAGTGTTACAATTGTTACAGTGGTGACTAGTGTTACAGTTGTGACTAGTGTTACAGTTGTTACAGTGGTGACTAGCGTTACAGTTGTTACAGTTGTGACTAGTGTTACAGTTGTTACAGTGGTGACAAGTGTTACAATTGTTACAGTGGTGACTAGTGTTACAGTTGTTACAGTGGTGACTAGCGTTACAGTTGTTACAGTGGTGACTAGTGTTACAGTTGTTACAGTTGTGACAAGTGTTACAGTCGTTACAGTGGTGACATGTGTTACAGTTGTTATAGCTGTGACTAGTGTTACAGTGGTGACAAGTGTTACAATTGTTACAGTGGTGACTAGTGTTACAGTGGTGACAAGTGTTACAGTTGTTACAGTTGTGACAAGTGTTACAATTGTTACAGTGGTGACTAGTGTTACAGTGGTGACAAGTGTTACAGTTGTTACAGTGGTGACTAGCGTTACAGTTGTTACAGTTGTGACTAGTGTTACAGTTGTTAGAGTGGTGACAAGTGTTACAGTTGTTACAGTGGTGACTAGCGTTACAGTTGTTACAGTTGTGACAAGTGTTACAGTTGTTACAGTAGTCAAGTGTTACAGTTGTTACAGTTGTGACATGTGTTACAGTGGTGACAAGTGTTACAGTTGTTACAGTTGTTACAGCTGTGACTAGTGTTACAGTTGTTACAGTAGTCAAGTGTTACAGTTGTTACAGTTGTGACTAGTGTTACAGTGGTGACAAGTGTTACAGTTGTTACAGTGGTGACTAGCGTTACAGTTGTTACAGTTGTTATAGTGGTGACAAGTGTTACAGTCGTTACAGTTGTGACTAGTGTTACAGTTGTTACTGTGGTGACAAGTGTTACAGTTGTTACAGTTGTTACAGTGGTGACAAGTGTTCATGTGTTACAGTTGTTACAGCTGTGACTAGTGTTACAGTTGTTACAGTAGTCAAGTGTTACAGTTGTTACAGTTGTGACTAGTGTTACAGTGGTGACAAGTGTTACAGTTGTTACAGTGGTGACTAGCGTTACAGTTGTTACAGTTGTTATAGTGGTGACAAGTGTTACAGTCGTTACAGTTGTGACTAGTGTTACAGTTGTTACTGTGGTGACAAGTGTTACAGTTGTTACAGTTGTTAAAGTGGTGACAAGTTTTACCAGTTGTTATAGTGGTGACTAGCGTTACAGTGGTGACAAGTGTTACAGTTGTTACAGTTGTTACAGTGGTGACTAGCGTTACAGTTGTTACAGTTGTTACAGTGGTGAGTTGTGACTAGCTTTACAGTGGTGACTGGTGTTACAGTTGTTGCAGTTGTTACAGTGGTGATTGATGTTACATTGGTTACAGTAGTGACATAATTATATGTTACACTTAATTATGTGGAATGGAATGTAACCATAATATTGATGTCATTATAGAGGCTTAATTATATTCATGAATTGTGACTTTTTATACCAAGGTATAGCCGGAAATCTGGCTAATTCATTCTTATTACAGCCACTGCTAGAATCTGCATGCCCGTGCAGGGTGACCGCTAATACACATAGGCTCACTGCAATGGTGTGTGTGCATGTAACAGTGTAGGTACTCACATGTTTGACAGTACTCTTCAGACCAGCAATGACCAGAGCCACATCCTCCGCAATCAGGCAATACTGAAAATGAAGTAGCACACAACAGTTAATGGTAACGTATTTGCATATCAACAATAAATTGTAGGTACAAGCTAAAAATCAAATCAAGTATTAGTTAATGTACAGTGTAGAGGGGTTTATGACAGTAAACCTCCCGACTACGAGGGTGTAAGCCCGAGGGGGAGGTGTGGTTTACTGTCATAAACCCCGAGGTACTGTGCATTAATTGATATATGTCCCATCTGATTGGCTGACTGGTTGCTATGCATCAAGCTGCATGACTACCACATAGCAACACTATTCAAACAAGAAAACAACTAGGAAAAGATAGCTCGTTCACACCAGGGCTGCTGTCCACACTCGAATCCTTGCGCAGCCTGGACAGAATATGAGCAGCCAGCCACTCCCTCAAAGCTAACGGTACAGAGCCACTCCCCCTCTCTGTTCAATTAGTCAGCCCCTCCCTCCACTTACTGCGCAGCAACCAGCCAGAAGAAACAACACAGCTAGCTCTAGACGGTGTCTAGACCAGCTCTCTTCAGCTATGCCAGGCTAGTAGGCAAGCAAAGGTAAGCTTAAAATAGCCACTCCTATATTATTACTAAACTGGCTTCTTTTTATTTAAATACAGAAGCTGAACAGGCCTAGTGCAGTGCGTGCAGTACTAGTGCTAGTGAGCAAGGCTCAGCCTGAGCCCTAGCCCTCTCTCAGAGTGTCTCTAAAGCAGCTCCTTCTGCAAGCACACAGCAGAATTTTTGATGAACTAGTCTACAGACTACACCCTCTGTCTCTATGTTTTCATTTATGACATTTTGTTTCTCATGCAAGACATTATTTTCATTCATCGAAAACACCATTAATTTATTTTTACTGCATATGCTTGAGGTGCCAATTTATGAGCCATATTTTCCCTTGTAGCCCTGAGGTGCCAATTTATGACAGTTAAACCCCACTAGACTACATGGAAAAAGTGTAGTAGGTGGGAAATATTTCATGTTAAACACAGACTTTCAATATACGATGCAATTAGCTCAGTATAATTTTGAATTTGCACAGACTGAGTGCTTTAGTGTGAGTGTAATTTGTTATGTCTATTGTATTAATCAAATTAGACGCACTATTAATATAGCATCACATTGCCAATGTACATACCTCCTCCCTCACAACCGACGAATGCCCCACATATATGTACTCTACACTCTCAATATCAGCCATTTCTGACTTATGAGGAGAACACAGAGCACCTCTCAAATTGACCGAGACATGTTAAATTCCAAGCTCATTTTAATTATGACTAAAATTAATGCTACCACCATTTTAGGTACTTACTGCCTACCCATGCCATGCATGCGCTTACATAACTAGTTACTTTTGTCTTTGAACTATACTATAAAGTAATGTATAGAACTTGTTCCTTCTGCTTACTATTATAAGCAAACCATTGTTACAAGCCCAAACAATCAAGGATTATGGAAATACACTAGACAACTGGTCGGCATGAAGATACAAATGCTTTAGCAACGGAAGCACGGGAAATGCCCCACATGCAAAATTTAATGAATCACTGATCACTGATCTGTAAATGGACTAGCTCAAAACTGCGGTAATAATTTAACTTACACGCTGGATCGATGGCCGCCATAGAACTGCACGTTCCCGTGCCGTCCATCAAGGTACCACCACCATCGATAATATCACTCCAACGAACGGTGAGGTAGTTGCACAGACTGCCTGTATTTTGAAAAATGACGTTTCCTTTTGTGATCTGGGTTAACTTTGGTAGAATAAGTCTCCCTATAATGGAATCTTGCACCAAGAGGGAGAATTGACCAACAACTAACTCTTCAGCACGTATGATACGCAAGTTAGGCAGAATAATGTCACTGGTATCTGGGATACCAAGAAATTGAACAGCTCCAGAAACTTGCTCCAAACGGTAGAACATATTGAAGTCATCGCTGTTGAGTTGTCTCATGGCGTTAAAGTTTCTCATACTGATTAGAACACTTCCACGGATATGAATGCAGCCACAGAATCTCTCTCGGAGTCCTTCAAGGACCTCATCGATTGACATTCCTTGCTCAAAAGATCCGATCTGATGCCCAATGCATGTTTCACCTGCAGCAGCGAGGATAAACTATTAGATAGATCTACTCCACTGATTAGACTTAACAGGCAATTGAACATCAGAAAAATGAACTGAATGGTAAAGAAGTGAACTAACTATATAGCAAGATCCAAGATCAATAAAATGCACATCATGCAGACTGACTATATCTGTTATGATGATGAATTTGATGATCTCACCATGTTTTACAATACAGTTAGGCTCTGTAATAGCAGATACCACTGCAGAGTTCAGCAGAATGAACAATAGAGCTGTAAAGAGTTTCATCTCTCTTTGATAGTTTCGTTTGCCAAATCTTCAGGTAGATCAAGATATTTTATGGGTTGCCCATGATTAATTTCATTTTGGTCTCTGACATCATAATTATAATTGTTTTACTTCCGTAGTAAAAATGTGCTGAGCTGGCATGCTTTTTACTACAAGCGCGCTGTACGTTATTCCAGAGAAAGGAAGTCTGTGAAAATTAATAGTGTGAAAATTAATATTAATAGTGCTGATGCCAAGCTACATAACATAAAGCTACTATTTATACATTTTTATTTTGCTGCATGCAGGCAAAATCACGGTAGTGGGCTCATGTAAAGTGTATCTAGAAAGTGAAAGCACTAAGAGAATGCAGTGATGTCATTGTGTAATCGTCGTAATGGGTATAATCACTGTAATGTATGTAATCATCGTAATGAGTGTAATCACCGTCATGAGTGTAATCACCGTAATGAGTGTAATCACCGTAATCACCATAATGTATGTAATCGCCGTAATGGATGTAATCACTTGGTGTAATCGCCGTAATGGGTGCAGCTCTGCTGATATATAAACACAACTATAGCAACTACTCACCTTATCATAGGTACACCATGCATAATAAATATAGGAACACAAGCATTCAAAGAGGCGCTCTGTGTACCTCGACTATAGCTACTTCATGACAATTGAGACCATATTTTCAAATGATTCTCACCATCAGAAAGCATGTGATTCAGTGATGGGAGTATCGCTTTAAGATGCATGCATTGTATAGACACAACGAATTTCCGGGGTGTTCGCGGGAGTTGTGAGATACATGGATTGTCCCAGAGCCACTCGTAGACTTCAATGTAAAATATCACATGAACCGTTTCCGTTTCCAATCCCTCTTATTAACCATTGTACTAACAATTGTACATACAAATTGCAATCGCAACTAGATCTAGTATAGGGAAATGTGTATAATCATAGAGCCCTGGGAGTTATAGCGGGCGTATGCCATTTAGACTTATAATAGCTGTTACGATTGCACACCTGTAGTGCTGATATGATAGCACCATTAGGTGAGTGTTGTCATAGCATTCAAGGTGCACTGCTACCCATTTTAACAGTGTACATGTATAATTATATATATATAATCTACTTAAAATACCCTGAAAACTAGGAAGTGCATGTAGATTACTCTATAACACTTACATAGCAGTTACAGACGTGGCATAGCACTCAAAGTGCAAGCTATTGTATAGCTCTACCCATTTTTAACAGCGTACACATGTATAATATATATAGACATCTTAAACTACCAAGGAAATGCATGTATAGATTACTCTGGACAAACTGGCCAGTGTTATTAATAGCTAGTGTCATGGTGCAAAGATATACTATAATTATATATAAAAGGTTCTGTGAAGAGTTTCTATATCACTTCTACTCTTAGACTATACTGCTGTATCGATTTGTGCGCTGTGTTCACTGTACTGACATAATATTATGTTTTTGTGGTCTATGTAAACCCTGGAATATAAAAGTGCAGTTTTATACAATAAGTAAGTCTAACACTGTGCTCGCTAGCTAACATCAATATGTGTTAATTTAATGGAGCTGCCTATATTGTGCATAACCATTATTTTGGATGTCTTTTACAACATTTTTCTGCATGCTTCACGAAATGTAGCATGGCATATTATTTTCTTTTTACTAGCACTTTCACGGGAGTATGCACAGCTGGCTGTTTGTGGTCTTGTCAATAGCTACTGTCTCCAGTGGCAACCGATATCACATTGTACCGGTGAATACTATCGACTTGTGTCAGCGCCATCAAAATGGAACTTGTTCCACTCTTGAGCAGCTTGTTCAAACAGACCTGTTATCAGGTGGAGACAACCTCACCTTGAACTTTCTACCTGGAGATCACGTGTTAAATGAATTGCTTTTCGTTGGTAATTTCAAGACGGTGCTTATTGCAGGCCAAAATTCTACTATAAAATTTAACAAAACTGGTAGTATGCATCTATCCAGCATCAAGAAATTATTGAGTATCAAAGGTTTGCATTTCACTGGAGAAAGTGGTGAAACTATTTTAAACATGTACAGTTTTGGAAAAGTATTAATTACTGAATGTTTCTCGGTATACTTAAAATTGCTGAAGTTGGAAAGTTGCACACTCCTGATCACTGGTACGGTAACTGTGATGATCGAACAAGTTCTCTTTGTGAGCAACACTGGCACTAACAGAGCATTGCATGTTGAAGCTGATAATGTGTACATTGAAAAGAGCAACTTCTTCAGTAATGATGGTGGTGCAGTTCACATTAAATCAACTCAATCCGTTATTAACGATTCAAGGTTCAATTCCAATTCTGCTGCATATGGTGGAGCAGTGGACATGGTCTCTAAAAATGTGACTATCAGTTTTTGCGATTTTATAAATAATAGCGCTTCTATAGCTGGTGGAGCAATTAATTATGCCGACGTAGGCAGTGTGTCTATACACAACTGTGAGCTAACAAACAACAGTGCTGAAATTGGCGGAGCAATTTATGCTGACGGAGGTAGTGTATCTGTTTACAAATGTGAGATACTAAACAACAGTGCTGACTTTATTGGTGGAGCAATTTACACTGACACAAACATTTACA
Source organism: Halichondria panicea (assembly GCF_963675165.1). Taxonomy (NCBI): domain Eukaryota; kingdom Metazoa; phylum Porifera; class Demospongiae; order Suberitida; family Halichondriidae; genus Halichondria; species Halichondria panicea. The sequence continues at coordinate 7,557,190 of NC_087382.1, read as the reverse complement.
ACTGTGAGCTACCTAACAACAGTGCTAAATATGGTGGAGCAATTTACGCCTTCAATAGTAGTGTGTCTATTTACAACTGTGAGCTAATAACAAACAACAGTGCTGATCTTGGTGGAGCAATTTATGCCGACACAAGTAGTCTGTCCATTTACAACTGTAAGCTATTTAACAACATTGCTAACAGTGGGGGTGGAGCAATTTACGCGGACACTAGTAGTGTGTCTATTTACAACTGCGAGCTACTTAACAACAGTGCTCAGTTTGGTGGTGGAGGAGCAATTAACGCCGTCACAGGTAGTGTGTCTATTTACAATTGTGAGCTGTTTAACAACAGTGCTGGTATTGGTGGAGCAATTTACGCCAACGTAGGTAGTGTTTCCATTTACAACAGTGAGCTAACAAACCACAGTGCTTATGTTGGTGGAGCAGTGAACGTGGCTACTGTACACATGACTATCAGTTTTTGCAAATTTACTGATAATAGCGCTTTTGAACTTGGTGGAGCAATTTATGCCAACGAAGGCAGTATGTCTATTTACAACTGTGAGCTAACAAACAACATTGCTGACATTGGTGGAGCAATTTTAACCGTCACAAGTAGTGTGTCCATTAAAAACTGTGAACTACTTAACAACGTTGCTGATTACTATGGTGGAGCAGTTTATGCCAACACAAATAGTGTGTCCATTCACTACTGTGAGCTACATAACAACATTGCTGGTATTGCTGGTGCAGCAATTTACGCCTCCAAAAGTAGTGTGTCCATTCACAACTCTAAGCTGGCGTACAATAATGCTAAATTATCAGGTGGAGTGATGTTTGGTTTATATGGAGAGTTATCGATATCCTATAGTGAGCTATCAAACAACAGTGCAGCCTTTGGTGGAGTGATTGGAAATGTCTGGGGTAATGTATCGATTTTAAATTGTACTATAACGGACAATAAAGCTGTAGTCGAGAGTGGAGGAACTAACACTGTTGGTGGAGCGGTTTTTATATATAGTGGAAATATATCTATCTCCAAAAGCATGCTTAAAAATAACAGTGCCAAAGTTGGTGGAGTAATTTTTATTATTAATGGCACTGTGATTATTTCTGACTCTGTGTTTACAAGCAACAGTGCCACCCAACAAGGTGGAGTGATGGTTGTTGCTATCTCAACTTTGACATTTAATAATACAAGCATAACTGACAATTTAAAGGGTGAAGATGTCATTTACGCAGTGGGTTCTAATCTGTTGTTTACAGGAATTAACAACGTTAGCAACAATAAAAATCCTGTTCATGCTTTAAGCAGTCGAGTGGAGTTCAATGGAGCCGCGACTCTCAGTAACAATCATGGTGTGCAGGGTGGAGCCAACAGAGCAGTCCAGAGTCAAATCTATATCAATGCAGAAGGAGTGATCATTACTAACAATACAGCTACCTTTGGAGGAGGTGTGTTTCTGAGAGAGAGCACACTCTTTGTTTACTATCCCATAGAGATTTCTTATAACACAGCACAAAATGGTGGTGGAATTTATGCGTACTCAAGTGAAATCGAATTTGATCCAAAGGTTATCACTGGTTGTGAATTAAATAATCAGCTCACCCTGTGTACATGTATTTTCATGGAAATTGAACTATCCGTGAGTACTATAGATCGAAATGAAGCTCAACTCGGTGGAGGTATTTATGCACTCGCTTCAAACATCAAAGTTTTTACTCACGCATACGTCCACATCAAGTTAAACTCAGCAAACAACAGTGGAGGTGGAATGTATCTACAACAAAGTTCCAAGATATATGTTCTGAAACAAGAAGTGGAGTTAAAACTTGGTAAAATACTGGTCAAGCTGGAAATTTACGATAACACAGCTCTGATGTATGGAGGGGGGATATTTGTAGCTGACAGTACCGAAAGTGGTGCATGTAGAGGAGATGATATAACTACTACAGGAGAGGTGACACAAAGTCAATGCTTTATTCAAACTCTTAGTCTATATGGGATTGATATAGATTTTCTACAGATTTTGGCTGATGTGACATTGTTTAATTTGTCGGGATGCTTGAAGAGCAGAAAAAACTATTGCAACACATTTTTGGCTAACAACACAGCTTCCAAGTCAGGAGCAGATATTTACGGAGGTCTGTTAGACAGGTGTACGATGGATGTATCAGCCGAACTCTCTTTATCAGACAATGGATTTGAGTACTTGAACAATACTGTGCTTTTTTCATCAATAGCTTCGGAGGCTGTTAGAGTACAAGTTTGTAACACCACCACGCAGTTCATTTCTGTTAGAAAGGGACAAAAGTCCACAATAAGTGTTATGGCCGTAGACCAAGTTGGAAATCCAGTGAATGCTACAATTCGAAGCTCTGTCATCACTGAGAGTGGAGTTGGTCGTCTCAAAGAAGGACAGGCTGAACAAAAAGTTGGCAATCAGTGCACAAAAATAGAATACAATGTATTCTCACAAGACAGCTCTGCTCAAGTGGAACTCTATGCCGAGGGTCCATGCATCAATTTGGGAATTTCAAAACAAATTTATAGTGTCTCTTTTCTCTCCTGCACATGCCCCATCGGACTCAAGCCAATTCCGTTCTCAATTGAGTGCAAATGTGACTGTGATCCATTCTTGCAACAAGAATACAAGATAAAAAACTGTTCTGAGGAAAATGGAACTATAGCATTGGAAAGTAATAGCAATATATGGATAGGAGTCACTAATACCACCAACCGAACAGGATATGTTGTTAGTAAGTGTACATTTGACTATTGTGTACAAAGACCAGTCAACATAAGCCTAAGCAGCCCTGATAGACAGTGTGCCTTCAATCGAAGTGGGGTATTATGTGGAGAATGTAAATCAAATTTCAGTCTTGTGTTGGGTACGTCAAGATGCGAACAGTGCTCAAACATTTACCTTCTTCTACTAATTCCGTTCGCTCTGGCAGGCATATTACTAGTTGCATTTATTCTCCTTTTCAACTTTACCATAGCCACAGGCACTATCCATGGGCTGATCTGCTACACTAATATACTAGCTGCAAGTCAATCGATTTTCTTACCTTTTCATAACGCTTTGACAGTTTTCATATCGTGGGTGAATCTTGATTTAGGTATTGAAACATGTTTTTACAATGGAATGAACTCTCAAGCAAAGGTGCTCCTTCAACTTGTCTTCCCAGTTTACCTGTTTCTTCTCATGTTTGTAATAATAATTTTGAGCAAGTACTTTAGCTCATTTGCAAAGCTCCTCTCAAATAGAAACCCAGTTGCTGCGTTAGGCACACTCATCCTACTCTCTTATTCCAAACTTTTACGGTTTATCATTGCTGCTCTACAATACAGGGTATTGGATTATCCAAATGGTTCAACCAAGATCTTGGATTTTCCTAGTAATTCAAGTGATATTGTTTGGTTGTATGACGGCAATGTGCAATACTTCACTTCAGATCACAATCTTCGATTTATTGTCGCTGCCATAATCCGGCTATACCTTGGTATAAAAAGTCACAATTCATGAATATAATTAAGCCTCTATAATGTCATCAATATTATGGTTACATTCCATTCCACATAATTAAGTGTAACATATAATTATGTCACTACTGTAACCAATGTAACATCAATCACCACTGTAACAACTGCAACAACTGTAACACCAGTCACCACTGTAACGCTAGTCACAACTCACCACTGTAACAACTGTAACAACTGTAACGCTAGTCACCACTGTAACAACTGTAACAACTGTAACACTTGTCACCACTGTAACGCTAGTCACCACTGTAACAACTGGTAACACTTATCACCACTGTAACAACTGTAACAACTGTAACACTTGTCACCACAGTAACAACTGTAACACTAGTCACAACTGTAACGACTGTAACACTTGTCACCACTATAACAACTGTAACAACTGTAACGCTAGTCACCACTGTAACAACTGTAACACTTGTCACCACTGTAACACTAGTCACAACTGTAACAACTGTAACACTTGACTACTGTAACAACTGTAACACTAGTCACAGCTGTAACAACTGTAACACATGTCACAACTGTAACACTTGACTACTGTAACAACTGTACACTTGTCACAACTGTAACAACTGTAACGCTAGTCACCACTGTAACAACTGTAACACTTGTCACCACTGTAACACTAGTCACCACTGTAACAATTGTAACACTTGTCACCACTGTAACAACTGTAACACTAGTCACAACTGTAACACATGTCACCACTGTAACGACTGTAACACTTGTCACAACTGTAAGTAACAACTGTAACACTAGTCACCACTGTAACAACTGTAACGCTAGTCACCACTGTAACAACTGTAACACTTGTCACCACTGTAACAACTGTAACACTTGTCACCACTATAACACTAGTCACCACTGTAACAATTGTAACACTTGTCACCACTGTAACAACTGTAACACTAGTCACAACTGTAACAACTGTAACGCTAGTCACCACTGTAACAACTGTAACACTAGTCACAACTGTAACACTAGTCACCACTGTAACAATTGTAACACTTGTCACCACTGTAACAACTGTAACACTAGTCACAACTGTAACAACTGTAACGCTAGTCACCACTCTAACAACTGTAACACTAGTCACAACTGTAACAACTGTAACGCTAGTCACCACTCTAACAACTGTAACACTAGTCACCTAGTCACCACTGTAACAACTGTAACACTTGTCACCACTGTAACAACTGTAACACTTGTCACCACTGTAACACTAGTCACCACTGTAACAATTGTAACACTTGTCACCACTGTAACAACTGTAACACTAGTCACAACTGTAACAACTGTAACGCTAGTCACCACTGTAACAACTGTAACACTAGTCACAACTGTAACACTAGTCACCACTGTAACAATTGTAACACTTGTCACCACTGTAACAACTGTAACACTAGTCACAACTGTAACAACTGTAACGCTAGTCACCACTCTAACAACTGTAACACTTGTCACAACTGTAACAACTGTAACGCTAGTCACCACTCTAACAACTGTAACACTAGTCACAACTGTAACAACTGTAACGCTAGTCACCACTGTAACAACTGTAACACTTGTCACAACTGTAACAACTGTAACGCTAGTCACCACTCTAACAACTGTAGCACTAGTCACAACTGTAACAACTGTAACACCAGTCACCACTGTAACAACTGTAACACTAGTCACAACTGTAACAACATGCCACCACTGTAACACATGTCACCACTGTAACACATGCAACAACTGTAACACTAGTTCTTATAGTACTTATAGTCTATAGTGGTGCCAGACTAAAGTGTTACAGTAGTGACGTGTGTTGCATTGGTGACATGTGTTACAGTTGTTACAGTGGTGACAGATGTTACAGTTGTTACAGTGGTGACTAGTGTTACAGTTGTTACAGTGGTGACATGTGTTGCATTGGTGACATGTGTTACAGTTGACAGTTGTTACATTTGTGACTAGTGTTACAAGTGCTACAGTTGTTACAGTTGTGACTGGTGTTACAGTGGTGGCTGGTGTTACAGTTGTTACAGTGGTGACGTGTGTTGCATTGGTGACTAGCGTTACAGTGGTGACATGTGTTGCATTGGTGACATGTGTTACAGTTGTTACAGTGGTGACAAGTGTTACAGTTGTTACAGTTGTGACTAGTGTTACAGTGGTGACAAGTGTTACAGTTGTTACAGTGGTGACTGGTGTTACAGTTGTTACAGTGGTGACAAGTGTTACAGTTGTTACACTTGTGACTAGTGTTACAGTGGTGACAAGTGTTACAGTTGTTACAGTGGTGACTGGTGTTACAGTTGTTACAGTTGTTACTAGTGTTACAGTGGTGACAAGTGTTACAGTTGTTACAGTGGTGACTAGCGTTACAGTTGTTACAGTGGTGACATGTGTTGCATTGGTGACATGTGTTACAGTTGACAGTTGTTACATTTGTGACTAGTGTTACAAGTGCTACAGTTGTTACAGTTGTGACTGGTGTTACAGTGGTGGCTGGTGTTACAGTTGTTACAGTGGTGACGTGTGTTGCATTGGTGACTAGCGTTACAGTGGTGACATGTGTTGCATTGGTGACATGTGTTACAGTTGTTATAGTGGTGACAAGTGTTACAGTTGTTACAGTTGTGACTAGTGTTACAGTGGTGACAAGTGTTACAGTTGTTACAGTGGTGACTGGTGTTACAGTTGTTACAGTGGTGACTGGTGTTACAGTTGTTACAGTGGTGACAAGTGTTACAGTTGTTACACTTGTGACTAGTGTTACAGTGGTGACAAGTGTTACAGTTGTTACAGTGGTGACTAGCGTTACAGTTGTTACAGTGGTGACTGGTGTTACAGTTGTTACAGTTGTTACAATTGTTACAGTGCTGACAGATGTTACAGTTGTTACAGTGGTGACATGTGTTACAGTTGTTACAGTGGTGACTAGCGTTACAGTGGTGACATGTGTTGCATTGGTGACATGTGTTACAGTTGTTACAGTGGTGATAAGTGTTACAGTTGTTACAGTTGTGACTAGTGTTACAGTTGTTACAGTGGTGACTAGCGTTACAGTGGTGACATGTGTTACAGTGGTGACTAGTGTTACAGTTGTTACAGTGGTGACATGTGTTGCATTGGTGACATGTGTTACAGTTGTTACAGTGTTGACAGATGTTACAGTTGTTACAGTGGTGACTAGCGTTACAGTGGTGACATGTGTTGCATTGGTGACATGTGTTACAGTTGTTACAGTGTTGACAGATGTTACACTTGTTACAGTGGTGACTAGCGTTACAGTGGTGACAAGTGTTACAGTTGTTACAGTTGTTACAATTGTTACAGTTGTTACAATGTTGACAGATGTTACAGTTGTTACAGTGGTGACATGTGTTACAGTTGTTACAGTGGTGACTGGTGTTACAGTTGTTACAGTAGTGACATAATTATATGTTACACTCCATGCGTACGTACACTTATTGGAATGGAATGTAACCATAATATTGATGCCTATACCCTCATTATAGAAGTTTAATTATATTCATGAATTGTGACTTTTTATACCAAGGTATAGCCCATAATCCTCATTGCTGGTGGATTGTACACTGTACTACTCTTCTTTGGACAATGGTTTACTCGCTGCTCAAACTGGAAGCTCATGAAGTGGACTAAAAATGTGAAATACGATGGTTTCATGGATGTGTACCGTGCTCCATTCACTCCCAAACATCGCTACTGGGTGGGACTGCTTCTTTTGACAATGATTGCTCATAATGTAGTAGCTGCCATGCACGATCCAGACACCTCTCTATTATTATGTTCCGGGGTTCTATCTGTTGGGATGATCGGATGGAAATTGAATAATCGTTTGTACAAAAACAAATTCTGTGATTCCCTCGAAACTCTCTATCTACTCAATGTTGCTTTTCTAGCATTTGGCACCTCCTATGTCAAAGATACCTTGAAAGATCAGTCAGCACTAGCCAATACTTCGATGGCTATATACTGTATCATCTTTGCAATAACACTCTGCTACCATTTTTACCAATTCGTACTCAAGAAGAGCAATACATGGCTGAAAATGGAGGACATCATAAGGAGCGTAGGAGCTGTTCGTACAGACACCAGACTTCGACGAGCAAACAATGGCCGGGAAATGTATCAGCTTGTAGCCAATGAAAACAATGATGATGAATTACTTGAGGTAGTAGACGAGTCAGATGCTGTGAGCTGTTGCAGGTGGCTGTGTGACCTCACGATGGTTCATCTGAGCTGCTCTGATCTGCTTCAAGCGTTCTGATGTTGCCAAGAGCTCTGTGTCCCATCTCCTCAAAGCTCCTGGTTATTGTGTGCATGCACCAACAATCACGTAGAAGTTGGTAAAGAATCATGAGTCTTAAAACCGAATTATCGTACATAATTATGCACATATACATGTACTAGAAGCATGCAGAGCATGTTTAGGGCGAGCGTGCGCGAATTGTGCATCTGCATGGGTTATACGATTTCTATGCTAGCCATTTAATACAGCAAAAGAACTGGGTGACAGCCTAACAGGAAGTCTGGAAAATGAAGGTTACCACAACAACTCCTTCTGGACTCAAGTACAAGAAAGCACACATGAATGTGGCCCATGCAGTTGCATGTCTACTTTACAATGGTGATAGCCAGCCCAGGAACATCAGCATACAGGATGATAGATTCCAGTTCATCTATTAAACAAGGCAGCCCTTCTTGAACTGCTCTAACCCCAAAGTTGCATCCAATCATAGTGAAACGTATATCTATGAGTGAAAGTTTATCATGTTATCAATAATAAATATGGCCCAACATTTTACACAACATAGGGAAAGATGTGTCTGTAAAACTTATAAGGAGGAGAAGGTTAGGACTGGAGGAAGGAGATATTATCACAATGTACTGTTTCTTGCTGGACTCCGGTTTATAGTCTACAAGGCATTAAATAAACAAGTATTACCATGTACTGTGAACAATTCTTGGCAAGTAAAAGCTGCTCTAACCTGTTAATGTTGTAAAAAGGTGCCTCCATCTGAGATGTCGTAGTGTCTGGTCTCTGTGTTGTCCTGTCGAGCTAGCAGGTTTATTATCAAAAAACACAAGACTTGTAAGTAAAACATGGCAAGTAAGCTGCTGTTACCTCCTGCAGGCGTGCCTGTGTGATCTCAGGCTCAGAAGGTCTCCATCTGAGTTGCTCTGACCTGCTGTAGGCGTGCTTGTAGCTTCAAGAGTCTCTGTGTCTTGTCTGAGCCTTCATCTGATTGTTAGCTAGCTCTTGTGCCCATGCACAGCTTTCACCTAAAAGTTGGTAAAAGGTCACAAGTACAAAAAACAAATATCGTGCCGGTGTCGTAAAATTTTAGGCCCCCCATGAGATTGGGCCCACCCCGAGCCTAGAATTTTAACATTTTAGGCCCCCTCTTAAAATTTTAGGCCCCCCATTAACAGCACAACAGCGGTAACATTATGTGACAGTGCATTCTCAATACACCAATACATCTTCTATGGTCTTCACAGTCTATGCAGTGCCAGTTACTGAATGCAGCTCTCCTCACACACACACATTTCATGCATGTACAGTAGTATACCACTGGTCTCACAGCCAGCACACTGCACCATGTCATTCTATGAATCAGGCCTCATGCAGCACGAAGCACATAGGTGCCAACTGTCCCGAATTGGTCAGGACTGTCCAAGATTATCCTTGTCCCGAAAGGAAACTGCTATTGTGATTCCACCATGATACAACAGTTTCTCGCTTGACTTCTATCTATGATTCCACATTACTTGAGAGCTGAGCCAGTGATGCTATTGGAGCATCCCCACAACAATTTACATCTTCTATGTATAGGAAAACATGGAGGAAGATATGAATTGTTGTCCTTGCACTGAAATTGTGTGCTTTATACTTTTTTGTCCTGAAATTTGGCTGAGAAAGTAAGCATGAAGTTGCAAATAATTATGGCAATAGCTATGCAACAACATCGATTGTCTTACAGGCAGATCCAACATTTCAGAGCTGCATCAAAGTATTTAACTCTTATAGGTAAAGCATGAGTAACTTAAAAGGTAAATCTTCCTTCACTTTGAATTCCATGATAGAATAATAATGCAAACATTTTTGCTACTTTGATACAGAGTCTTTGCATGCATGCAGTCTCTTTGATGCTTTGTCAACTAATAGAGCTAACCTTACCATATTATTATATCTCTTTGACTTTGTGCAGAAAAGGATAGCAGAAGAGGGGGGGCCTAGAATGTTAACAGTTTGGACCCCTGGGGTGCCTAAACTGTTAATATTCTAGGCGGGGCCCAAAATTTTTAAAATTTTAAAATTCTAGGCCCGGGGGGGGGCCCAAAATTTTATGACACCGGTCCATGTGCACACATACACACACAGACAAAATTGCAAAAATACATACAGAGACAGACAGACAGAATCACAACGTTGAAGACTAGATAGGGACTCGCTTCGCTCGCCCCAATAAAAAATTTATATCACAAGGAATTCTAACTACAAGTGCATCGCATGTGTAATTGATGTGTACACAGAACTGATAGGGGTGAAACCAATTCCACCACCAAGTACATACAGTTTGCCAGATAATTCAATGCAATGACAACAGTACATTTCCTCGGGAAGGTCACCACATTGTGTCCACTGGTCTTTAGTGGGATCGTACAGATGGATGTTTGAGATAGCGTTACCTCCTCGCTCTTTAACACTACCCCCCACTGTCAGGAGGGTGTTGCAAATGGCAATGGGAGACGACCAATAGAATGGCACACTTGTGACAGATTCCCACATGCCAGAACTGGCTTGTGATATGAGGGAGGGCACATGAGCTCGAAACACTTTCTTAGTTTCTTGACCTACAAGATACAGTGTGTCTCGAATTAGGCAAGTGCTGTAGTCATCATCAGTGCTGGGAAGTGGTTCGGCTGTGATCCATTTGTTGCTTGTGTTCAGAATGTTCACTTCAGCTATCTTAGTGTCGTTTGAGTCATATCCACTGATAACGATCAGATGGTTCTGATATACAATAACTTTTGGAAAAGTTAATGCATTTGGCATGTGGGGAAGTGACTGGACCCATTAGGATGGTATTCGTTTTCTCATGAGTAGACTTGTCCTCACCTCCGACCACTAGTAGTCGACCTCTCAGTGTTGCTATGGTGAAGTGCATCACTGGAGGAGGCAGCTTACCCCAGCTCTCCTGATCTGGTGTGTACACTAGCACAGTCCTAGTCCCGTTACTCCAGCCTCTAATGTACAGCTTCCCGTTGCTAGCCACAGGTTGATCGAACGCAATCATCTCCTCTGGTATGTTCTTGCATCTTATCCAGATGAAAGTAATGGCAGTAGGAACAGTTGGTTGTAGCGTGGCTGACTTGTGTGGTAGCAATTCGTTTCCAGTGCTCGAATCAACAGCTCTTATGGGTTTGTTTGTGGTTGTAACAGCCCTTGTGGATTTGTTTGTGGTTGTCTATAAAAATAGAATTGTTGACAACACTATAATTAGAAGGAATGGTGCAAACAAGACTGTGTTATTGCCGCATTATAATGCCACACCTAAATTGTTATCCCAGTCCAGCAAATGTATGGTAGTTAAAACATGTTAATTAAAATTAAAACACTTCAACCATGTTGTTTCTACAAGGCAAGACATACATGTCAATTAAAGCACTTCAACCATGTTATTTCTACAAGGCAAGACATATCTACACTCCCCTCTCACACAATAGTCACCTCTCTCTGTCCTGAGCCCTTGGGTGTATCCTCCAGAGGCTGTATCTGTACTGAACTGGAGAGATTATCAATTTCTCTGCGTTGAACTTCCAACTGCTCTTGTTGGAGAGTGGTCAGTTCTTCCAGTCCACGAACTTGCTCTCGTTTCTCAGCTTGAAGACGATCGTTAGATGCTTGTAATCGAGTGTTTTGAGCATCTTTTGCATTTAATTGACATGATATTTCAAAAATTTCTCTCTGAAGTTGATTGATTCCAACATCCCTTTGTTCAATTTCCTCCAGGTGGAGTGCTTTGTTTGCGTCAATTTGAGCTTGTTTATGCTGTATCTCTTCTTCCATCACAGAAACCTGTTGAATCAGTTCCAGCTTGGTCTGGGTGCAGTTCTGAGGGAGTGTTGTTCCAACCTCCTCCAATCCTCTCAACACCACCACAGCAGATGGTCGATCTTTAGATACATACTCCAGGCAAGCGAGGGTCAACTGGACTAGGGGGTGGGTCTCACCAAGAGCTGTTTTCATTGGCATTATGTACTCTTCACGGCGTTCGATTTCTGATCGGCCAACAATCCTCCTAGTAACTGGATCATGATATGTTGCAGGTTTGAGATCTTTGGGGAAGGTTTGTGTCAGTGTGAAGAGAGATACCACACCAAAGGAAAATATGTCTATGGCAGTGTTGTATCGTGTGACCCCTTCCTCTTGAGCTGCCTCTGGTGGCATGTACACACCAGTGCCTGGCATTTGAGTCATCGAGGCAGCTAGCCGGCCAGGCTGAATGTTCACAATCCTAGAAACACCCAAGTCTGCTATCTTGGCATTGAGACCGTTATCAACTAGAATGTTCTTGGCGGACAGATCACGATGGGCAATGGGTGGAGTGCGGCTGTGCAGATAGACCACCCCTCGGCCAGTCCCCGTCAGAAGGTGCACTTTGAAGTCAATAGGAATGTTGGGGCTGGTTTCTAGAAGGTTGTCAAGGCTGGTTTGTAGCTTCTCCATCAGTAGGACGGGGAGTTGGGCTCCAGGGAGATAGCTCACCCCCAGGAACTGTACTACGTGAGGGTGACGGAGCTGGCTCATCAGCTTACACTCCTCCACGAAATCAGTCACCCATTTCTCAACCTGTGGGGGAAAATCAGCCTGAATAGCGCTAGTAGCTATAAAAACAGATATAGATCAGATAGATCTAGATCTACCTGTCGTGGAGAGCCCAGGTTGACAAGCTGTTGGTGCAATTTCTTGGCAGCTACGGTTGCTCCAGGTATCTCCACCTCCTCCACACTACCATAAGCACCTGCTCCTAGTACACGTCCAGTCAACTCAACTGTAGCGACTATGAACTGCTCCAATTCGGGAGCTGTGATTCTAGCCATCTTGTAGGTGAGTACCTTGTGAGTGTCTTGTACCACTACACATGCGCAAACTAGCGCGACTGACAAAAAAAAAAAAAAAAAAAAAAAAGCGACTGACAAGGAGACTTCATGGCCAATCAAAAGTTTGCCACAATTAGTGGCGAAATTAATTCTTTCGGGTGCATCTGCCAACACACAATGCAAGATGGTGCCAGCAGATGCTTTTTTGGGGAAGCAGAGAGTATTCAACCTGTAGGCCCCTGCAAACAGGCAGCACCAACTTTCCACAACCTAGCACGAAAACATAAAAAAGAACAAAGAATCAGAGATATATATAAAAACTCTACCTTAATTCACTCCTCTCATCCTGCCAAGCACTGGGGGCCTTGGACGTACTGCTACCTCCACCTACAAGAAATTGGCCTGTTTACAAATGGGATCAGCCCTACAGAACCACCATGGGATGGATCAGGGTGCAGACTGTCGTTCGCTCTCCAAGATTTTTTTCTTTCTCTCCAAGATCAGCCAGCATGTGCATTGGGGGGGGGGGGGCAATTAAGTCATCAGCAGACAGCCCCCTATTGACCTAGTGCTATCGAGCTAGTGACAAGAGAGTCTAGATCTGACCATATACCCTTAAAGTATTACACATTACTTATTACTATGTGTCAATCAGTTTTGACGGTTTGAATTATGTACTCCTATATATACAGCTAATAGACTATCTCACACCATTCTATGATCGAGGTATAGTAGTACATGGTATATATACTGGTACTCATAAACTTCTTACGATTATAATACCAATATAATTACAAGCACATTATAAATTGTATGGTCATAAAACTTATAACGTCACTATTGCTACATGCTACAAGTTCTAGCTCTATCAATATATATAAGTCTGTTTTAGGGTTCATGTTCAGCTAGGCATCTACTTGTCGGCATCCATCGATATTATTTATGTTCATGTCTTGAACAGCAGCAGATCGGAATACAATGTAACAATCTTCTCTACCCAATGCTCGTGTGCACATATCCTTTCTTTTGATCTCATTCAAGTCTTCAATACTGAAACGAAATGCTATCTCAGGGCCATTACCAGACAACAAAGTGCCTCCAGTTAGTTGGTGCTGGTCGTCAGGGTCAACAGGCGTGGGAACAAATGTCTCGTTGTTGATGAGAGCGAAATGGTTAAACTGGAGACTGCTGCTCAAAATGGCCTCGTTAAAGTTGATCCTTAGCTCACCACTATCCATGTCGATATTGAATGTCAATAGCTCAGGTGGTGTAGTATCTTCAGTGAAACCATTTACCCTTATCCGTACGATCGGTGAGGGTGTGATAAGATTTCCATTCATATCTTCAATGGTTTGTGAATCAACTTGTCGGACTTTTATTTCATTCAAGTCATTATTGGCTAATGTGATGGTGATAATGTTAGAGGGTGCAGTCACATTGTCATGAACAAATTCTAACTGGTAACTTTCGGGTGCTGGTTGTGTGGAGCTAGAAAGAAGAGTGATACCAGTGGTAATCAAAGTAGATGTATTGACAGTTTCGTCAATGAAGAGTGTGATTGTCCCTTGGTCCAAATCGAGCTCAAACATTTCAAACACTGCTGGTATAGTGTCTTCAGTGAATTTAGTGACTGGTAAGGCATCTGAGAGCAGTATTTCAGTGATAGGATTACCGAATGTATCATTGATGGCAAAACTTGATATGGAAATGTATGTGGTGGTATTTGAAACAGTCAGGCTAGTTCTTCTTTTCAACTCATTGAGGTCATTTCTGTGCAAATTGATCGTAATCTCTGGGAAGTCACCGCTAACTGACATACTAACTGGTGTTAGTGTATACATCAAATCTTGAGATAAAGTTGCTGGGGCAGAGGATAGTGTTATTTCTGCTATGTTCAGAGTTGTTGTGTGTATAGTTTCAGAGAATGACAGGGTCAGCGTATTTAAGGTGAGATCTAATGAGAAAGATGATAGCACAGGAGATGTCCTATCCGGTGTGTACGTGTTAACGTTTATACTGTTGATACCATTCAGGACAGGTACAACTGACTGCTGAGTGATGTCCATCACAGTGGCATTGGTGATTGCTATCCATGTTGATGCTGGTGTACGGCCGATTCTCCTGGTCTTGAGAATATTCAGATCTTCATTTGACAATTCGATATTAACAATAGGTGCATTAAGACTGACTATATTAGCATCCAGCAGTGTATGCTCGTCTAGTGGTTCATTTACACCAGAGTCCACCTGAAGTGTAATCTGAGTTATGTCAAGTGTTGAAACATCAACAGTCTCTGAGAAGTACAGTGTCAGATATCCATTGTCCATATTGATATCAAAGGCCTGTAGCATTGGTCGAGTGGAATCGTCTACAAATGGCAATGATGCTGCAAGAGCGAATGACTCGTTAATCGACACGATGGAGTTATTGTTCAGATCACTGATGAAGTCAGCTTCCAATCTGAGGTAAGATGATTCTGCATCTCTAAACAATCGGAGGTTTTGTTTGATACCATTGAGATCTTCTACATTAAGACCGACTGTTACTTGAAGAAGATTGATAGACGATACATTTCCCCCCGTGAGGGTAAATTCTTCAACTGTAGGCCCAATGGTTTGTGATGATTGTAAGGTTACAAAAGTCAAATTTACTTTAGCAGTGTCAACAGGCTCATCAAAGTTCAGAATGAGAATTTCACTGTTCAGATCAACAACAAATCGTAGAAGTTTCGGTCGAACAAAATCTCCTGCAAATGAAGAAGCACAAAGACTTGTCTCTAAATTTCCAGTTTCAAGAGTCGATAAGTCCCGGACACCAAGTGCAAGAAAGGTGAGACATGTGTTGTTAAGGCTTGTTGCAAGATTTAGATTACGTTTGATGTTGTGTAGATCTTCATCAATCAACAAAATTTCAATAACAGTTGAGTCTATTGTTGACACCGTGCCACTCGTTACAGGGAGTAAATCAGAGCTAAACAGGTCTGAGCTGAATTGTATTCTAGTGGCAATCAAAGAACTTGCATTCACGGTCTCATCAAATGTTAAAGTGAGCACTTCAGTTGATAGATCTAGAGCGAAACTCACCAAGATGGGCGGACTTGAATCTTCATTGTAACCAGCAGTATTTATTCCAGAAGTGTTAACAATTCTATTCTCAAACATATCACGAACAAGATCAGAGTTGAAACTGATGTAAGTGTTATCTATGGTAGTAGCCAGATCTGTGATTTGTTTTATGCTATTAATGTCTTCGTCGGAAAGTTCAACAGTTACTTCAGTTAAGCTGGTCATAGTAGCAGCACTGTTTTGTAGCTGGTAAAATGCGGAATTGAAGATCGATGGCATTGACTGAATCACTATTTCTGTCACTTCAAATGAAGTAATATTGACAACTTCAGACATGGTGAAGCGTAGAATTCCAGCATCCATATCAAGATTTATCGAAACCACTTGTGGAGATACAGTGTCAGGAATATAGCTACTTGCTTCAAGTGTTTCATAAGGTGGAATGGCAATCACATCATTGGGAGTAAGGCCGTAATCTCTGGCCAGTTCACTGGATATAGAGATGAATGATGTTTGTGGTGACACAGCAAGCTCTGTATCAAACTTGATGATATTGAGATCCATAGTTATCAGGTCCACAATAACAATATGAGGTTCTGTAGTGTAGTTGATGTTTGATACTCCCCCAGTCAAAGTATGCATAGGAATAGCTTCCTCAATAATCATATTCAAGCCACTTCCACTTGCCGGTGCACTACCACTTGCCGTCACACTACCACTTGCCGTCGCACTACCACTTGCCGTCGCACTACCACTGCTAAGATCTTCAGGTCTAGCTTGAATAGTAATGCTTGTTACATCCAATGGTAGCTGAACAGTTTCTGAAAATGTTAGAATGAGCACTTCACTTGTGAGATCCAAGGTGAAGTTTAGTACACGAGGTGGTGTGATGTCAAAAGTGACATTAGTGGCTTGAAGCGGCAGTGTATCATTGCAGTAAGCATTCATAGCTGCATCATCAATTGCCAGCTCAGTGAGATATACATAAGTATCGGAAATCGTTGTTCCAAGATTTTTGTTTGCTTTAAGGAGGTTCAAATCATATTCGGATAGATAGAGAGGTAATTCGGTCACATACACCATTTCCGTGTACATTGCAGTCTGTAGTGTATATTGCTCTACTGGAGCAATGCTCTCTTCATTGAAGATGGAAACCATTGTGGGATTAAATGTGCTGGTATTCACAGGCTCATTGAATGTAAGCAACAGTACTCCAGCATTTAGATCTAGTGATACAGAGCTTAGTACGGGGCATGTTGTGTCCATCGTGTAGTTATTCACTGGATGAGCATCAGTTACAGGAATCACAGTGATGTTATTACCTGTTTGATCCTTAATTGTGGTCATGTCGGTTGAGAGGAAAGTATTGCTGGCAGAAGTGGCTAACTGTACAATAGCTTTGATGTTGTTAAAATCGAACACTGAAAATTCAAATGACACTACAGTCGACTCACTGTTTACAACATTGATACTATTGTCAGGACGGTCTCGTAGAGTGTAGTATGAGGTACCACTGTCTTGTACAGCACTGGAAAGAACTGTGATTCCAGTGGGATCAAAACTGTCCACTGCAACTGACTCGGAAAAGTACATTGTTAAAATTCCAGCATCAATGTCGAGGTCGTAATTACTGAGCTGAGGTAGTGTAGCATCTGCAATGTAGAGTGAAGATTGAAGAGCATCAGTTGGTGAAATTTCAACTACTGGATTATTGAATATATCTTGAATAGTAGAAGCACTCAAAGATATAAAGGTATCATTCACAGATGTTGCCAGGTCAGTCAAGCTCTTAAGTCTATCCAAATCGATTCTTGTCAAAGTTATAATAATAACGGGGTCGTATTCCGATGATACACTCACAGCATCAGTTAATGTTACAGAAACCAAAGGTGATGTTGATATTGATTGTAGTACTATCTCTTCAACTCTTAGTGATGATGCGTTGACAGTTTCAGAGAAGGAAAGTGTCAAGATTTCTTCGTTCATATTCAATTCGAATGAAAGAAGTGCAGGTTCAAGTAGGTCTGGTGTGTACACAGCAACAGGCAAAGCAGCAGACAATGGAATTGCTACAATAGAATTATTATTCATATCAATAATTGCAGACTCTAGCACTGAGAGAAATGTTGTATCATTACTTGCAGCAACAAATGGATTAGCTTTGAGGCGATTCAGGTCTGACAGACTAATCATGACAACTATCACATCGCCATTTCCACTATTGGTATAACTGCTAGAGCTAAATGTGAACTCAGGCACACTCTCATTGTGGGTCGATAAAAAGCTAAAGCTGGGTAGATGTATGCTCTCTACATTAACGCTCTCTGAGAAAGACAGTATCAATACTTCAGAGGTCAAGTCCAGTTCAAAACTCAGGAGGGTCGGTTTAACCAAATCTTCTGTGAAACTGTCTGCTCGCACCGGATCTAAAAGTGCTGAGATTGTATTTGATGATGTGTCTTCACCCAGTGCTTCAGTGAAAGTAATGTAGGTGTTGTTGATACTGGTAGCAAGGTCAGTGTTCACTTTGATTGCATTCAGATCACTTGTGGAGAGTGTGATCATCAGATAGGAGCTGTGACGTACATTCACAACAATACCTCCAGTTAGTGTGTAGCTACTACTTGACATTCTGCTGTGAAAGCTTATGTCTGATACATCGAGTGTACTAATGAGTATAGGTTCTGAGAAGTTCAATGAAAGGATCTCTGCACTCAAGTCTAAGCTGAAACTTTCCAAGTATGGTGATGTCATGTCCATTGTGTACGTTTGTACCAGCTGAGCACCAGTTTCATTGATTGCACGAATAGGAAGACTAACCATATCCAAAACCACTCCTTCAGCTAGCACAACAAAGGTGGTATTCATGTCCACCGCCAGAGCAATGAGCTCTTTAAAGTTGTCTCTATCTGATCGACTCAGTTGAATGCTCACAATGGGATCATTGGAAACTGGTTGAACAATGCTGTTGGTAAGACTATATGAAGTAGTTGCATTCACAGCAAAACTGCTTTGGCTTTGGAATGATATTCCCATAATATCCAAGGTACTAGCATTTACAGTCTCTGAGAAGACAAGAGTGACATTGTTAGCATCGAGGTTGAGATCGAATGAGATAAGTGCTGGGAGTGTGGTGTCCGGAGTGAAGTTGGCAACCTTGAGAGGATCAAATGAGGAGATATTAAGAATGGTGTTATCATCCATATCTGCAATCAGCTCAGATGTACTTGAGATGTATGTATTATTCATCTCTGTGGCAAGGTTGTTTATTCTCTTGATATTATCTTCGTCAATTTTCGTTATCTGTATGACAATCTGCGGTCCATTGAGAGAAATTGTTTCACCACTCAACAAAGTGTACGATAGATATGGAGCATCTGGATTCAGGATTGTAATTGCAGTGTAGTCAATACTGCTCACATTAACAGTTTCTGAGAAAGTTAGAGAGAGTACAACACTGTCCATGTCCAAGTTGAAGCTAGTGAGCTCTGGAGGTTGAAGGTCTTTGATGTATCGACTCACTCTCAAAGGCTCAGTCTCACTGATATTTACTACGAAATTGCCTGCCATGTCTGTAATGGTAAACATCTCAATAGCAAGGAAGGTATCATTTTCATTTGTTGCCAATGCTGTTAGAGTTTTAATAGCGTTGAAATCTTCACTGGATATGGTGACTACAATTTCTGGGCTGTAAATGAGTACCAGTGTGCTAGAATCGAGCATGTATCTCTCGGTAACTGAAGGGTCACTGATGACAGTGATCCCATCAACTTGCAGTGATGAGGCATTCACTGTTTCTGAGAATCTCAGTACTAGCCTCCTCGAGTCCATGTCAAGATCATAGGCCTCAAGTTGAGGACGGGTGATATCTTGAGAAAATTCAGATGCTTGGATAGAATCATTTTGTAGAACGGTAAGAATGTTGTTACCAAAGATATCCTCAACCAGATCACTGTAAAACGAAAGGAATGTGTTGTTTTGACTAGTGGCCAAGTATGGCTCTTGTTTAATCGTGTTTAAGTCATCCAGACCGAGTACGATTGGGATAATATGATAGGAGGTGCCATTGACATAGCTTGAGTTGGTGAGCATGACATGACTGAAAGAGTTACTACCATTAGCAGTATCTTGGAAAGTGGTAAACGTCACGTTAAATGTCATAGTGACGACAGTCTCTGAGAAGAAAAGTGTGATTACTCCAGAATCAAGGTCAAGGGTGAAGGAGTCCAACACTGGAGGAGTAGTGTCAGAGGTATAGTTTGTGACGATAATGGTATTCAGTCCATTCAATAGAGGTTGAAGTGGCCGATCACTCATATCAAGCAGTGTTGCCTCCTCTATTGCTAACCATGTTGTATTTGGGGACAAGGCTATCCTGCGACGTTTGACCTCATTGAGATCTTCAAGAGAGATCTGTATCACAGCGACCAAGCCGTTTTCCATCATTGTTAGCTGACCACCGGTTAGCATGTATGAATAACTTGCTGTTGTTACATTTGAACTTCTTTGCAGGACAATCCCATCAAACATTGTAGATGTTACATTCACAGTCTCAGCAAAGCTCAAGGTAAGAATTCCTTCATCCATGTCCAGATCAAAACTGAGAACAAGAGGTGATGTGGTATCACTGACATACATGGCTGTTTGCAGGGCTTCAAAGGAGTTTAATTCAGTCAGTAGGTTGTCATTCATGTCAGCTATCGCAAATTCATTTACTGACAAATATGATGTTAAGTTGCTCGTGTATAAATCTTCATCTTCTTTGATTGCATTCAAGTCATCATTTGTGAAGTAGAGAGTGATTTGTAGGCCATTGCTACTGTTAGTGGCACCACCAGTCAGCGTAAAGGTAGAAATAGCTTCAAAGGTGCTCGTGTCATTTCCAGATGTATCATTTGTAGCATTTGCACTCATCATCATGGATAGAGACACATTCCTCTCTGAGAGAAGACTAAATCCTGTTGGATTCAGAGAACTTGAATTGACAGGTTCGTCAAAGTTTAGAATCAGTACACCGACATTCATGTCCACAACAAATGATATGAGCTGTGGATTCACTAGATCAGCTTCAAATATTTCTGCTTGTAGAGTGGTTGGTAACAATGGGTTAGGAATGAGTGCCATATCCTGGATTGCTTGAGAAGTGACTGTGAGATAGGTGTTATTATCTGCAGTTGCTAGTTCAGTATCTAGCTTGATAAAGTTGAGGTCATCTTGACCAAATGTTACTGTCACAACTGTGCTGTTCATCATTGACACTAATCTTGTATCTGTTAGCATCATGTAGGAGCCAACTGTGATGTTTTGTGTTGAGTGCAGAGTTAACTGCGTTATTTCAAAACTGCCAGTATTGACTGTCTCGTCAAATGTTAGAACAAGCTCTTCTGAAGTGAGGTTGAGAGTATATCCAAGGAGTAGTGGTTGTGAGGTGTCTTCAATGAACTCTGCCACCTGCACAGCCATATTTTCCAAAATAGGCTCATTTGGCAGATCAACCATATCAATAACAGCGTACACACTCAAGGAAAGGAAAATTGTCACGTTAGAGTTAGCAAGAAGATAGTTAGCCTTGATTAGATTTAGGTCGATTGATCCTATGAGTACAGTGAGGGTTGCATCATCTGAGCTGTTGGTATTTGTCAGCTCTGGTGAAATGCCATCCTGTAGTCTATAGCTTTCTTCTGCTAAGATGGTCATTGAGGACTGCAACGTTATGGCAGATACATTTAATGAAGAGGCATTCACTGTCTCGGAGAAGAACAATCGTAGAATTCCAGCATCAATGTCCAGGCTGAATGCTTGCAACATTGGCCGAATTTCATCCTGTACAAAGCTAGATACTTGCAGAGCCATGAAGCCTGGAATCTGAAGAATTGCATTCTCATTCATGTCATTGATAGCTGTGGAGTTCAAAGAGAGATAAGTTGTGTTTCTTGATATTGCTACTTCAGTCAGCCGTTTCAAGTTGTTGAGGTCATACAAACCAATGTCAATTATGATATAGGTATCGTTTCGAGAGGAAGATTCACTAGATTGCGTCAACTGGAGGGACCCTAGTAGTAAGTCAGAATTCTGTATTGTAATAGATTCCACATCAAGTGACTCTCTATTGACTGTTTCACTGAAAACAAGACGCAGTTCGCTGCTGTTTAGGTTGAGATCGAACATTGCAAGAGTTGGACGTGTTTGATCAGAAACAAATATAGTAACTAGCTGTGCTTCATCGTTTGAAATAGGCACAATACTATTCTCGTTCATATCTTGTACCAGTTGATCATTGAAAGAAATGAAAGCGCTTGAGTTATCTATCGCAAGTGTGTACAGTCTCTTCATTTCGTTTAAGTCAACTGAGTGCAGCTGGATAACAACAATTGCTGAGTCAGAGTTGTTAGTATAGCTATTGTTTGAAAGCCTGTAATTATCCACACTCCTTGCAAAATCTTGAAAGTATATTTGCATGATGCCAAACGTACTTATTTGAACTGTTTCCGAGAACATTAGTGTCAGTATACCACTGTTCATGTCCAAGTTGAATGACAGTAACTCAGGATCGATGATATCTTCATGGAATAGTGAGACAGGTAATGCAGATTCCTCCAATACAGAAACTAGAGGATTGTTGTTCATGTCAAAGATTGCATCACTATCAACTGATAGGAATGTAGTCTCGTTGTTGATTGCAAGATACACCAGCCTCTTAAGTTCGTTCAGATCTGGAGTCGTCAGTTCCACTTCAATAACATGACTGTCATAATGCTGTGAGATGCCGCCTGTCAACGAGTAATATTGCACTGAGTTAGCCAAGCTCATGCTTGACTGAATGGTGTAGAGAGAAACAGAGTGTGTTGAAGCTCGCACTGTTTCAGAGAAAGACAGGGTCAGTATCTCCGAAGACAGATTTAAGTTGAATCCCAGTAGCGTAGGAAGGATAGAATCCGATGTAAACATTGATGCTCTCAAGGCTAGAGATGGTAATGTAGGTACAAGTGGATTGACATTCATGTCTTGGATAGCCAATGTTGTGGCAGTAAGATAAGTGTTGTTGATGTTAGTTCCAACTGACGTAAGTCGCTTGATCTCATTCAAGTCATTGATTCCTAAGTATATTGTGAGCACTTTGAAGTCGAGAAGTGAGTGGGTGCTGTCCTGAAGCACTCTAAAGTCTTGCCTTGACGGGCTACCCTGAAGAGAGAATTCTGGGATCATAGTAGAGTTAGCCATGATGGTTTCACTGAATGTGATATGGATTAACTCTGCAGTCAGGTCAAGTATGAATGATACAATTTGCGGAGAAGTGTCATCGGGATACAGTCGTGATGTTTGTAGTGCACTTTCTACTGGTAGAGATACGACCGAATTATTGTTTATATCTCTGATAAGGCTTGAGCTGAAGGAAATGAAGGTATTACTTTCAATAGTTCCCAGGTCTGTGAATGCTTTGACCATGTTCAAGTCGTCTTCTGACAAATACACAGTTATCAATGTTGAGTCTTCTTGTGAAGAGTTAGCTCCAGAGAGTTGCTGTGACACTGTTACAACTGAAATATTTTGAGCATTTTGAAGAATGATGACATCTTCATTGATCGTATTTGCTCTTACAGTTTCGTCAAAGAACAGAGAAATTGATCCACTGTCTACATTGAACTCGAACGAGACTAACACCGGAGAAGTGGTATCCTCAGTGAAATTATCAGCTTGCCTAGCTTCATGAGCAGTTACTGCCACAACGTCTCTACCAAAGTTATCATCAAATGCCTCTGCTTGCATTGATAGGTAGACATTACTTAACCCAGTTGCAAGATTGTCATTTAGTTTTATTGCGTTCAAGTCATCCACAGATATGTTCACAGTTATGAAGTAGCCATCTTGACTCTCAGTAAAACTCGTTGGTGACAGTTGAACTACATCCCGTTCATTACTGAAGCTCTCATTCTGCAGAGTCAGAGCCCTTGGGAAGAATGTGCTTGCATCCACAATGTCATCGAATGTGAGGTGCAAGAGACCAAGATTCATGTCTACAGTGAAACCAATCAGAGATGTCTGCATTGTATCAGCCACAAATGAGGAGGCAGGTAGAGATAAATTGATAGGTATGCCAATTAAGAAATTGCCTGCCATGTCATTGATGCCACCAGCTTGAATACTAAGCCATGTATCGACGATGGATGTAGCAAGAAGAGTTGATAATTTGAAATATCTTACATCAACTGGCTCTAGATGACCAGTTAGAACCATTGTACCATTCATGTTTGCAGCTATTGTGTTACGACCACCAGTTAGGTTGTAAGCATCAACAGCATTGATAGACGGCTCAGAGAGAATAGTTATAGTTTCGTATCGAATGGAAGAGACACGAACTGGCTCATTAAAGGTCAAAGAAATCACATCCTGCACGAAGTCTACAGCAAATGATAACAGTCGAGGTGACTGGTTGTCTTCAACTAATCGGCTAATTTGAAGTGCTTCTGTGAAACTGATGTTCAGTACAGGATTCGGATTTCTTCGTACAGCATCTGTGATGAGGTTGTCTGTGATGGATATGAAAGTATTGTTCAGAGTTGTGCCAATCTCATCAGAGGCTCTGATCATATTGGTATCAACTGTCAAAAGGTTGACGATTATTTCTTGGCCATCAGGGCTGGTTGTACTACCTCCAGTTAGTTGTACATAGAGGGCACTGTCAGAGCGTGCGTTTAGAATAATAGCACCAGTTGGATCAAAAGAAGACGAAGCAACAGTCTCGCCAAATGATAGGGTCAGAGTATCATCATCAAGATTTAGATCAAAGGCAACTAGTTGTGGCCTGCTGAAGTCATCTGTGAACCTGAGAGCATCTTTAGCATTGCTAGTTGGTACTTCTACATTCCTATTGTCTGACATGTCTAGCACAAATCTATCGGTTATTGAGATCCAACAGTTGTTGATGTCAGAACACAGTCCTCTTTGTCTCTGTATTTCAAACAGGTCTTCACTAGTTAGTGAAATCATGACAATTGTACTGTCATTTGTCAATACCTGTCCTCCCACAAGAGTGTGAGAGAACTGGGCATTCCTATAAAAGGACTGCAGAGTGATCTGTGTGGAATCGATTGTTTTTGCATTAATGGTTTCATTGAAAGTGATAGTCAAAATTCTTGAGTCTAAGTTCATGTGAGTGAATTCCACTAAATACGGGAGATTAACATCAGGGACAAACTGTGTTACAGTGAATCCGCAGCCTTCAAAAACGGAACTATTGATAGGAGTTCCAGATTGATCTGTTATCGACTGATTCTGAAAAGCTAAGCAGCAATCCTGCCCTTGGTTGTTGAACACACATAGTGGCAGTCGCTTGATCTCATTCAAGTCAAAGTCACTCACTTCACAAACAAACCTAGTATTTTGCTCATCAGTGCATTCACCACCAGTCAATGTGTAGAGATAGTCAGACATATTACAGAATGAAGAAGGGTCCATGATTCCACTGCCGCTTCCACTGCCACTTCCACTGCTACTTCCACTAAGAAAAATTTGACCACTACCACTCATGCCTCCACTGGACACTAGCTGAGTGCTACCACTTTCAGTGCTGCCAAATTTGCAATCTTGGCAACAGTCTTGTAAAATGATATCTACTGGCCTGAGGGAAGAGATGTTGACAGCTTCACTGAAGTTCAAGAACAGCAGACCACGATTCAGATCAACTACAAAAGAGAGTAACTGTGGAGCGATCTCATCTCCTGCAAAGCGCCCTTGTAGACCTTCTCCATTCACCAATGGAATGATTTCATTGTTGTTTGTATCTGTTACCAGACCAGCTGTGAAGGTGATGAAGGTATTGTTGGTGGAGGTTGCAATATTCTCGAGTTGTTTCAGCATGTTCACATCTTCAAAAATCAGCTGCAAATAGACAGAAGTATTGTCCTGCTGGCGAACTGATCCACCGGTCAGAGTGTACTGTCCATCACGAGTGGAGGTCACAAAGTTCTGGATAGTGAGAGCTGTTGGGTCGAAACTTGATGCTAGGACTGTTTCTGAGAATGTAAAAGACATACTCTCAGTCGTAAGATCAAGTGCAAATGCAACAATTTCTGGACTTGTCGTGTCTGGAGTATACTGGAGTACAGGTACTGCTGATGTATCAGAAATTGGAATAATGGAGTTGCTATTCATATCCATTATTAGCAATTCAGTAAATGTGAGATATGTGTTTTCAGACGAAGTTGCAAGGTTCAAAATCCTATTCACATTGTTAGAATCTTCAGATGAGAGATCGATTACTATAACAGTGGTGTTAGTACTAAGGAAACTGCTACTGCGGAGAGTATACAGAAAATTAGCAGTGGTGTCATCTTGCAGGGTGACTTGAGTCACATCCAAGGTATTCACGTTGACTGTCTCACTAAATGTTAGAATCAACACTGCTGAACCATCCAAATTGAGACTATACGACACAAGTCTAGGCTGGATAAAATCAGGAATGAAGATATCGACAAGTAGAGGATCGATATATTCGTACGGTACCACAGGTAGACCAATCATGTCAACCAAAGCAGTCATACTGACCACCAAATATGTACTATTTGTACTCACAGCCAACTCGTTCAGCTCTTTGATTCGGTTTACGTCAGGTGTACTCAGATCAATATTCACTACAGGCCCATCCATAGATAGAATGGCTCCACTAGTGAGTGTGTGTGACTGTATGTTCTCTCTAACAGCAGAAGGAGAGCTCACTAGTGTGAACTGTGACAGATCGAAGCTGGAAATATCGACCGTTTCTGAGAATACGAGGGTGAGAATTTCCAAGCTCATATCGAGTTCAAATGTATTTAGCTCAGGTCTTACAATATCAATGAATACTGTGTCTGCCATAAATCCAATTGTAGAAGGAATGGAAACTACTTCATTTCCTACAGTATCGCGGATAAAGTTGGAGCCGTAGCTGATGAAGGTGTTATTGACATTTGTTCCAAGCATTGGCCTCTGCTTTAGTGCATTGAGGTCAACCAGGCTTAAGCGTATCGTGAATATCGGTCGGTTTTCATCAATACTTACACTGCTCTGTGTCAACATGAGATAGTTAAACCCGTCAATGTCTCGATTGATACGACGGGTATTTTGTAGTGCAAGCTCTTCAACTACTAGAGTTCCTCGAACATCAACAGACTCAGAGTATGTTAGGAGGATTGTACCTTCGTTCAAGTCCAAAATATATGATACAAGGGTTGGTCGAGTTGTATCTGCTGTATAGTTGGTCACCATTGCTGCCGACATTCCATTTTCAAGCTCTACAACATCTTGCATATTCATGTCTTTAACAAGAGTTTGTGGGAAAACAAGCCATGCAGTTGTTTTGTTATCAGCAATTTCTCTAGTCTTGAGCTCGTTCAGATCATTGTCGGAGATCTGCACGTACACAATCGTGCTGTCCTCCAAAGATATAAGGCTACTGCTATTTAGAGTTAATTGGCTCAGTGGAATGGCATTCGGATATCTCTGAAGAGTCAACTGGTTCACATTGAATGAAGACACATTCACTGTTTCAAAGAACGTTAGTGCGAGCAACCCATTGTCCATGTTCAGGCTATAAAAAGTCAAAAAAGGCATGTTGGTATCATTTCTATACCGAATTGCCTGCAGAGCTTGACCATCTAATATTGGTGTGATTGTATTCCCTGCCATGTCACTGATAAAGAATCTATCGATTGTGAGGTAAGAAGTGTCAATACTTGTAAACAGCATGTCCTTCCTTTTCAGCTCATTGAGATCATCAATTGTTATTCGTATCACAATCACCAAACCGTCAGTGCTATCAGAGAATCCACCGGTGAGCCTTAGCTTTTGTTGAAGATTCAAGAAAGTTTGAGATCGTTGAAGAGTCAAACCAGTAGGATCAAAAGTGGAACGATCGACTGGCTCATCAAATCTCAACGTTAGTGTACCAAGGTTTATATCAACAGTGAAATTTAAAAGCATTGGCTGGATCTTGTCCGGCACAAATGTTTCAACAGCTTGAGTTACCTCCAAGATAGAATTTGGTAGTAGAGAGTTGTCATACAAAGCTGCAAGCCCTACTGTGAGTACAGTATTGTTAGCTGTGCTTGCCAGGCCTCTCATAAGCTTGATCTGGTGGAGATCATTGTCAGTTAGGTAGATGGTCACGATTGGATCATCGATTTGCGAAATACTATCAAAGTTGGTCAAAGTATAGAGTGATGGAGTATCAATTTCCAACGTTGCCATTGCTGATCCACTCCCAGATCCGGATATCCTACCACTGCCTGAGGCTGAGGTCACACTTTCTGATGTTATTTCTGAGCTGAGCAACAAGAACGTAATATTCAGTGTACTTACATCCACAGTCTCGTCAAATGTGAATATGAGCAATTCTGATGTCAAGTTGAGGGTCCATGCCAATAGTTCAGGTGGACTTATATCAGCTACATAGATATCGGCCTCCCTTACAACCGGTACAAGACCATTTCCAAACATGTCAGAAATCGCTTCTGAAGAAAGTTTAATAAATGTAGAGTTCACCTGCTGAGCTAAATCTTTGATTCTTTTGATTGAGTTCAGATCTTCATTGCCAATGTTAATCACTACAGAGTTTGAATCTGACGAGTTGGTGGAAGAGTACCTAGGTGGTACTCCAGCGGTTAGAGTGTATGTCTGATTCTCAAAGTAGGAGGATGGATGAGGCACGAAGGTGATCTCACTAATGTTCAAGCTGAGAATGTCAATTGTCTCAGTAAAGTTGAGCACTAGTAGAGAAGTATCGATATCAAGCTGAAATGCTTCGAGTTCGGGTGAGATGAAATCATTAGTGAAGATGGCAACTTGCTGTGCTGAAGACACCAAAATCTCCTCCACTGGGTAAGAGCTCATGTCATTGACCGTTGTATTTGTGATGACAATGAATGTTGTATTTGCTCCTGTAGCTAGACCTCGGATTCTCTTTATCTCATTCAGATCAGACAGTCCAATATCCACCAGAATGACATCACTGTTTGGTGAAGTGGTGAAGCTGCTTGATGGAGAGAAAATAAACGTGAGTGTGTCGCCCAGTGAATAGCTGGGAATCTGTTGGAGAGAAATCTGTGAGACATCTAGTGAAGAGGAGTTTACAGTTTCAGAGAAGAAAAGAGTCAATACTTCTGATGTTACGTTGAAGTTGTGCCTGAGAAGCACTGGTCTTGTTGTATCTTCAGTATATATATTCACTAGCGTTGCATTACAGGAGAGCACGTCTTGGCAAAGCAGTTCTGTCACGTTATTCCCAACCATATCTCTCACCAAGTCTGAAGTAAAGGATAGATATGTTGTGTTCATTGACACTGCTAATGAGAGCAGCTGCTTAATACGATTGGTGTCTTCAATGGTCATGTTGAGAACAATATCCGTAGAATTTTCAATGGAGAATGAACCACCTGTAATGGCAAACACTTCGTAAGTGGATCCGTTATTGTTCGTACTAATGAGAGTGATTTCTTGCTCATTGAAGGTAGTAATGTCTATGGTCTCTGAGAATGTCAGGAACAGTTGGTTGCTGTTGAAGTCCAAATCAAAGGATACGAGATATGGCTCAGTTGTATCGGGAATGAATTCCTTGACCATCAATGGCGACGCCATACTGATCATTGTGACATTGTTGGCATTCGTGTCTAGTATTCCTCCGTGTTCGATGGTCAGGTATGTACTGTTAGCAGAAATCGCAAGATTGTACAGTCGTCGGATCTCATCTGAGTCAGTCTTACTGAATGTGATATTAATATATGTGGAATCAAGTGATGTTGAGTTTCCACCAGTCAATGTGTACACACTGTACTCATCAGACGAGTTCGCGAAGTCTAACATGGTGATAGACAATAGCGAGATTGTACTGGCATCCACAGTTTCGGAAAAAGTGAGGAACAAGGTATCTGAGTCCATGTCCAGATCAAAAGAGATTAGCTCAGGTTGTATAACATCCTCAGTGAAGTTGTTGGCTTGCAAGGCAAATGTAGTTGGTCGTTGAACGATGGGAACAAAATTCATGTCCTCAATCAAAAGGCTGTCAAATGATAGGTAGGTATTGTTAACGGACGTGGCTATTTCTTCGATACGTTTAATTTCGTTCAAATCTCTGCTAGTTATCCACACTTCGATAAACAAGCCATCATTTTGTGTGCTGTTGCCTCCAGTTAGTGAATATCCAACAGTTAAGTTTGAATTGGATTGAATTAAAAGCTGACTTACATCGAGCGACTCAGTGTTCATTGTCTCTGAGAATGAGAGATAGATCATTCCTGAGTTCATGTCTAGGCTCCAGGCAACAAGCAATGGTGGAGTGCTATCTTCTATAAAGTTTGAGGCTGCCTGTGCATTCGTTGTTGGTATTGGTAGTACCTTGTTCCTGTTCATATCATCTATTAGAGTTTCAGGGTATGTTATGTACGTAGTGTTCGCTGAGATTGCCAGGCCAAAGATTCGCTTGAGTTCATCAAGATCAGACTTTGATATATCGACAATGATTAGAGGATTGTCGATTAATTCATTGTGAGAACTTGTCATGAGTGTATAGTGAAGGATATCACTTGGGTACAGATATTTAATCTCCGACTGTGTCTCATTGAAGGAGGGCTCGACTTCCAGTGTGGTATTCATGACATGCTGAAAGGTAATCAAGCTGATGTTGAGTGTATTGCCTCTGACAGTTTCACTGAAGTAGAGGTACAATACTCCCAGGTCCATGTTGAGTGTGAATGAGCTCAACTCAGGTGAAGTGGTGTCTTCAATAAAATCTCTTACTTGCACTGCTCCTTCAATAGACACCCTTGGAATTGGTGATATCCGCAAGCCACGTTCATCACCAATCAAATCACGTGTATGTGATATGTAAGTGTTGTTGATTGATGTCGCAAGTCCTTCATTTCTTTTGATATCATTCAGGTCATCGAAGGAGAAGTTAATGACAGTAAAATAATCATGGGCTGTTTGTGTTGTGCCACCACCAGTTAAAGTGAATTGGTTGTTGTTCATGATGAGTGACTGATTATGGAGGGTTAGCTGAGGTGTCATCAAAGAAGTTTGATCGACAACATCATCGTAGTACAGAGTTAGTGTGCCTATGTTGAGGTCTATATCAAATGCATCCAGTCTTGGCTGAAGAGCATCGACGTTAATGTCTGTGATTTCAATTCCTTGAGAGGATGGTATCTCTATCACCTCATTACCAGCAGTGTCCAAAATGGATCCCCCTTGAATTGTGAGGTAGGTGTCAATCGGTTCAAATCCGCCAATGATGCTATTCGCCAAACCGCTGGTCGACTTTATCGTTCTCATATCAACATTGGTGACATTGACTACTATCACAGATTTGTCGATAGATGCATACTCAACCTCACCACCAGTGAGGGTAACAACAGGAACGCTAGATGGAGTAGAGTTTGCTGATCCCTGCAAAGATATACCGATAAGGTTGGTGGTACTCAATCGAACCGGTTCACTGAAGGTGAGGAACAGTTCATCACTTTGCAAGTCGAAAGTAAAAAACTGTAGCACAGGGGGTGTGATGTCTGATTCGTAACTGTATGCTTGTTTTGATTCATTGGTTGAAATAGTTACAATTGGATTGGCATTCATGTCACTGATAGTTTGAGGGGCTATTGAAATGAATGTGTCAGTGACATTGGTAGCTAGATTTTCCATGTACTTCAGCGCAATTACGTCAACGAATGTAAGTTCAAAATTCAAATAAATCCAGTTGTACGTGGACACTATTCTTCCTCCTGTAAGTGTATACATTTCAGTTGAGTTCTCCATACTGTTTTGTATGGTTATTCCAGAGGCATCAAAGGTGGCTAAATCAACAGTCTCGTCAAAGGTAAGTGTGATATTGTTCATATCAAGGTCAATCGAAAAGTTGACAAGGTTTGGTCTAACGGTGTCAGGAATTAAAGTGGTAGACGTCACAAAAGTGTCACCAGAAGTTGGAGTTCCATTGATGTTGACTGGTTCAACTGAGTTCATGGCCATATCCAAGACTAGAGTGGATTGGAACTCTATGTAACAGTTCGGGGTAGAAGCTTGAGTGCATAGACCAGTGTCTTGCTTGAGGAGATTCAAATCGAACAATGACAGTTGAATTTCTATGATAGTACTTGGTTCCATTGTTATTGGAAACATAGGGCCAGTGAGCTGCAGAGAAGTAACACTAGCTACATCATGATTGAAGCTTTCAAGAATCAAATCTGTGATTCTGAAGCTGGTTATATTTACAGTTTCGTCAAATTCTAGAGTCAGTATCTCTGATGTTAAATTTAGCTCAACAAATGTCACAAGCATTGGGTTGGTAATGTCCGGAATATAATCATTGGCAATCTGCGAGTTATTCATATTTTGAGGCACAATTGCATTTCCATTCATATCCTCAATCGAGACATTGGTGAAGGAAAGGTAACAATCATTTTCCATAAGAACATCTGTGCACAGTTGTTTTCGTTTGATTTCGTTCAAGTCTGAAATTGAGAACACAAATACGATAATAGTGCTGTTGTCCGATAAATAATCGCCACCAGTCAAGTTGTGAATGTCCAGGAGTGGTGGACTGGCATCTTGGAGATTGAACTCAAGGGGATCCAGTGACAATTGGTTCATTGTCTCATCAAATGTAAGTGTCATTAGTCCCATGTTCATATCCATGGACCACGAAATAAGCGTAGGTTCTGTTGTGTCCTGAGTATAGTTGGTCACCATTTGAGCGTGGCTGTTATTAATTGCTACTATACTGTTGCTATTCATGTCACTAACAAGACTGCTTGTGACGGAAATGAATGTATTGTTCTCATTTGTCACTAAAAGGTAACGGTACTTGAGAGCATTCAGATCTGCGACAGTTATGTTGAACTGAATCAGTGTTGAGTTTATCATAGATGACTCTCCACTTGTTAACCTGAACACTAGGAACGGATCATTCTGGTTTACTGATATGTCAGGTTGGAATAGAATACTAGTTGGATCGAATGTCTCAGTATTCACTGTCTCAGAGAAAGTAAGAGTAAATATTCCCAAATTCATGTCCAAGTTGTAATTCTCAAGAATTGGCTGAGTTGTGTCTTCTGTAAAAACATCCACATTCAAAGCAGATGAATTTTGAACCTCCACAACATTATTTCTAAACATATCTCGGACAAGTGTGACTGGAAACGATATGTAAGTGGTAGTGTTATCAACTGCCAAATTGAAGTTGCGCTTGATATTCTCCAGGTCATACTTCGAAATGTTCACAACAACAATTGGTTCATTGTTAGTTTTGGTGAGGCTTTGCTGCAGTATGTAGAAGTTGTTCGATGAAGAGAAATCTTGTATCCTGATGACACTAGTATCAAGGCTACTAGTATTAACCGTTTCAGAAAAGAACAGTGTTAAAACTGACCCATCAATGTCCAAGTTGAAAGACTCAAGTACTGGATCTATTCTATCTTCTGTAAACACAGATACAGGAATGCTATCATCCATATCGATTGGAACCACAAAGTTTTCGTTCATGTCTTGCACGGTAGTGTTTGTGATAGAGATATAGGTGTCATCAATTTTTGTAGCCAAGTTAGTTTGCTGCTTCAGTTTATTTAGGTCTTCTCTCACAAGATTAATTTCGACAATTGGGTCATCACCGTGACCGATACTTCCATTTGTGAGAGTATAACTCTCAGAATTATCCCTGTTGAAAATAGTAATCTGTGTGGGGTCCAAAGTACTAACTTGTACAGTTTCTGAAAAAGAAAGCGTTAGTATATCAGATGTTAAATTGATTTCGAATTCCCTTAAGACAGGTGAGACAAAATCTGCAGTGAATGTTTCCACTTGGAAGTTTCTATCCGGTAAGATTTCCTGCACTGTATTGTCAACCATATCTTCTATTGCAAGGATGTCGACAGCAATGAACGTGTTATTGTCATCAGTTGCAAGCTCAGTAAACCGCTTGATATTGTTACTATCAAATTCGCTGATGCCAATCCTGAGGAATGGTGCATTTAGTGAGGTTGGAAGGGCAACACTGCTACTGGTTAGACTATATTCAACTGTGGAGTTGTAGCTGAGCAAACTTATTTGTGTCACCATCAGAGTTGAAACACGGACTGTCTCATCAAAGTATAATGTCAGCACACTTGCATTGAGATCCAATTGAAAAGTTTCCAAAACTGGACCAATTTGATCAGCTAGGTACATATCCACTAGGAGAGCATTTACACCATTAAGACGAGGCACATTTCTGTTTCCATTCTGATCACGGACAGTGTTTTCATCAATCACCAAATACGATCTCTGAGGAGTGTTACCAATTTCGAGTGCTTTGATAGCATTGAGGTCAACCCTGTCGAACATTATGATAACATCCGATACATCAGTTGTAGATATTAAAGTACCACTAGTTAGCGTATAGAATGCCGGTGAAGGAATGAGAAATATGTTAGAAAATTCCTGGAATCTGAGACTAGTGAATTTGAAAGTGGTGATGTTTATTGTCTCGGAGAAATGGAGGACAAATAGCCCCATGTTCATGTCTAGATCAAAACTGTCTAGAATTGGTGCATTACTATCGGTAATAAGCAAATCAGTCATCAATGGGTCACTAATCAAAATAGGCACGACGGGATTTGGAATGCTCTGCGATGTTTGGGGGGTAGAATCTGAAATGAAGTGAGCAGCAACGCTGATGAAAGTGTTATTTTCATTGGTCCAGAGACCTTCCATTTGCTTGATTACATTCAGATCCAGCGTGCTCAATTCCAAAATGAGCTCAAAATTGTTGAAAGAAGTTGTGAGCCCACCAGTTAGGGTGTATCGCATGTCAGAGTTTGGACCAGAAATAGCAGTTAATCCAGTTGCATCCAGAGAAGTCACAAGGACTGGCTCATCGAAGTTCAAAGTCACTATGCCGGCAGTGAGATCAGCTGAGAACGAGAGTATTCTGGGTCCACTTTGATCGAAAGTGTAATTTGTCACTTGAACAAGCCTTTCTACTGCACTATTCGCTATTGCAGCGGTGTCCCTTATAGCATTGCTTCTAAGCAAAAGGAACGTGTTGTTTGGTGTACTTGCGAGTGTTTCTAAGGTCTTTATCACTCTGAGATCAGCTGGAGGCAACATAAACACTAGAGTATTTGAAACATTGCTAAGCACAATAGCATCAGTCAGACGGTACTCTTCATAGCCAACGGTGTTATTCATGTCATTTGATCGCAAAATAAGTCGTCTTGGTCTTAAAGTGTCAGGGTTTATGGTTTCATCAAACTCTAGACTTATGAGTCCTGTGTTGGCATCAAAATTAAACTGAATCAAGAAAGGTCCTGCCATGTCTGGGATCAAATTGTCTTCAGAGATACGCTCAGCACTAGTGTTAGAACGTTCTGCAGCTCTCAATCCAGTCATATCTCGAATCAGCTCGGGTGTAAAACTGATAAAAGTATTTAATGCCAGTGTAGCTAGTTCTCCGCGTGCCTTAATAGCATTGGTATCTTCTATAGAGAGCATGAAGGTCAGCACGGGATCGTTCGTAAAATTTAGCAGACTTCCTCCAGTTAGTGTGTAATACTCTGAAGTGTTCAATTCAACACTTCCCGCATTCTGTAGTGTTAACTGAGTAGGATCGAATGAGCTTAAATTGACGGTCTCTGTGAACGTCAGCACCAAAACACTAGACCCCAAGTCTAGGTAGAAGCTGACCAATGCAGGTGGTGTAACATCTCCAGTGTAGTTTGATACAGGAAGGGGAGATGATGCATTAATAGCCTCAATATAGTTTAGGTTCATGTCTGTTACTGACATGTTTGAAATGCTGATGAAAGTTGAGTTGCTTGATACTGCTAAATCAGGTTGCCTCTTAATGCTATTCAGATCAGTAGGATCAAGCATTACAGTGAGCACTGTAGAGTCATTGGAAGACACGTTGCCTCCAACTAGTGTCCTGAAAGAGGCAGTATTGGGCCCAGATAGAATAGTGACTTCTTTAGTATTCAGAGAACTTGCCATCACAGTTTCAGAGAAAGAAAGTGTAAGTATTCCGCTATCAATATCTAGATCAAAGGTTTCCAATACTGGTGATGTTATATCGGGAAAGAATCCGGACACTTGTAAACCATTAGTTGCTGGAATCTCCACAACCTCATTTCCACTGACATCCGATACAAAGGTTCTCGTAGTCGACACATACGTTTGTGTAGAAGAAGCAACAGTACGAAGATACTTGAGTGTGTTGAGGTCTTCCATGGACAATGTTATAACTACCACAGGTGAAGGCAGCATGGAATATGTACCTCCAGTCTGTGTGTACGACTCTGCCGGTTGGAACTGAGAACTTCCAAGCGTTAGTTGAAGCGGATCAAGAAGAGCCACATTCACTGTTTCTGAGAAAGATAACGTAATAATACCAAGATCCATGTCCAGATCAAAGCTCTCCAATGTTGGATCAACTATGTCCCCTACAAAGCTGGAAGTTTGTATGGCCATTGTGTTTTCAACCTCAACAACAAAGTTATTGAAGGTATCTGTAACAGAACCACCAGTAAGAGAAAGGAAGGTGTCTGACATGTTAGTAGCCAAGTCATTGTAACGCTTAAGTTGATTGAGATCGGCTCTAGTAAGTATAATGGTACTCATAGGTCCGTCTGGAGATATGGCAACACCTCCAGTCAAAGAGTAGCTCCGATCAGGAAAAAATCGTGAAGACTGAATCACAAATTGAGACAAGTCAAATGAAGCAGCACTAACTGTTTCAGTGAAGTATAAGGTGAGCTGTTCTGAAGTGAAATCAATAGAGAAGCTGTCTAGTTGAGGTCCCATTCTATCCGCAGTAAAGTTTGCAACCTGGATTGCCATTCCATTCTCAACTGGAACATTGTTGTTGCCACTTACATCTACAACAAGTGCACTAGTTACAGTCAGGTATGTATTGTCAGGGCTAGTGGCTATGAGTGGAAGCTGCTGCAAAACATTGGTATCATTTCTTGTCAAGTTTACAAAAACTTCATTCATGTTCTGAGTAGAAGGGCTACCTCCGGTGAGTGAGTATTGCTCAGAGGATGAAGATACAAAGAACGAGCTTTGCAGTGTAATTTGAGTAGGATCAAGGGATTGTGCGTTCACAGTTTCCGAGAACAGTAGATAAAGGACCTCAGCATTAAGATCCAATCTAGTTTCAACTAGTATTGGTTGTACAGTGTCTGGTATGACTGCTGTTGCTTGAATAGGTATAGAAGTTTCTTCAGCTGGGTTTTGATCAGTATCGTAGATTGATGCATTGAAAAGGCTTAAATATGTGTTGTTGATGTTAGTTGCAATAAATGGGTCTTCAGTGAGCATGTTGACTTCAGATTGAAGCAGCTCAATGGCAATAGTAGTCACATTTATGGACACAAATGGTGTTGTTGAATCGAGAGTAAGGATACTTGCATTAGCAGATGTCTCTTCACTAAGCAATTGCACGCTATTTACAGTGAAAGAACCTTCCAAAACTGCCTCAGAGTAAACGATAATGAGCATATTTGAGTTCAAATCCAATATGAAACTCTCCAATCTTGGTCTGGTGCTGTCTGGAATAAACAAGGTCACCATCTTTGCATTTCCATTGGTAGTCGCAAGTACATTTCTACCATAGATATCAATGATGGTAGAAGCAGACACTGTAAGCCAAGTGTTTGCTGTCTCAGTTGCTAGATCAGGATTGCTCTTGAGCTCATCAAAGTCCACATCAGAGAGAGTAACATTCACCACATAACCATCAATGGATGTTGTCATTGACCCGAATGTAAGAGCATAAAATATATTTGGAGCTCTAAAAATAGCATTTTGTATGATCACTCCGGTTGGATTGAAAGTATCTGTGTCAATAATGTCGTCAAATGTCAATGAGAGAATGCCCTCATCCAAATCAAGACTGAAAGAATTGAAAGATGTACGCCTTGCGTCAGGAGTAAACTGTTGAATCGGATGAAGTTGCTCTATATTCTCAATTCCAGCAGTATCAGTTATAGCTCCATCTAGAACCGTGATGTAACTGTCTGCCTCACCTGTAGCAATGTCTTGACTCACTTTCAGTATTACCAAATCTTGAGGAGACAGGTTGATTGTGATAGTTTGGGTACCATCCACAGAATTTGCACTAAGCACTCCAGGATTCAGAACCAGTTCAACCATCGGAAAATCACTTGCAGACTGGAGAATAATGCGGCTAAAGTTTAGACTGCTCACAAGTATAGGCTCATTAAAAGTAAGAATGAGACGGTCTTGGTCAAGATCTAAATTTGAGTCAATTATATATGGGCCAAGGATATCTGTTTCGTACATTCTGACTTGAACGGCATCAGCTATAGTTATTGGAACTACTGGATTCATAGCATGAGCAGTGTCTGTTATCAGAGTTGAAGTAAACGCCATGAAAGTGTTGTTCTGGGATTTCAAGAACAAAAGAGCAGCTTTGATACTCTGAATGTCGGTTTGAGAAAAGAGAAGGACTACCTCGCGTCCATTCACACTATCTGTTCTACCACCAGTCAAAGGAACCTGCTCAGATAGCGGTGCATTCATCATGCTCAACAGAGTGATGGCACTTGGATCAAACAATTCAGTATCTACAGGCTCACTGAAATACAGAGTCAGCGATTGGGTTTGGACAGAAAAATCAAAATAGTCTAATACTGGACTCCGCTCATCAGGAACAAAAATCTGAGAGTACTCGGCATTCATATTGTCAACAGCTTGCACTCTGTTAGCTGCATTATCTTGAATTGTCAAACGAGTGAGTACCAGCCAGCACGTATTCCGTCTAAAGCACAGAGTTGGGTGAGTCTTAATTAAGTCTATATCAGGAGTTGTGATAGATACTCTCATTATGTGTGAGTCTACACCTGAAATTGTTCCTCCAGTAAGAGTAATGGCTCCTTCTTCTGGTAACAAAGCGAAGAATGTTTGGAATGACATCTCAGTGACATCTAGTGTGGAGAAATCAACAGCTTCTGAGAATGTCAATGTAAATGTTTCATCAGTGTAGTTGAATTCTGTGAAGGAGACCAACACAGGGGGTGTTGTATCCGGTGTATAGACTCTTGGCTGAGTGGGATATGGAGGAACAGACAACGCATTTCCATCCATGTCAGAAACAGTGGTAGTTGTGAGCCACAGGTGGCAGTCGGCGCCAAGCATGTCGTAAGCACAAAGAGGTAGTATTTTTAATGCATTGAGATCTTCAAAAGAAAACTCAATGACTATTTGAGGTCCATCAGCAGAAGGAGAAACACCGCCAGTCAAGGTAAGAACTGTTATGTTTTCATTTAAAGCTGTGATGTTTTCTGAGACAAGGGTTATCTGTGTGAGATCTATAGTGGATCTACTAACAGTCTCGTCAAACACCAGTGTCAGCAAGCCTTCATCAAGATCAATGTCAAAGTACATAAGTGATGGATTAGTACCGTCGTTTATCACAAGCGTGGCATTTATAGATTGTGGTGGGAATACACCAACAACAAAATTTCTATTCATGTCTCGTACAACTTCTCTCTGGGTTAGATAAGTATTGACTTCAGAAACCCCAAGCTCTGGCAGCAGTTTGATATTATTGAGGTCATTTGCTGACAAAGACAACTCTACAAACTTTGAGTTCCCTCCTAAGACTGAGCCACCAGTAAGAGTGTATGATCTGTTTGTGAGTGGTCCTAAGGAATCAGCCTGCAATGTAATGGCTGTGGGATCAAATGAAGTTACGTTAACCACTTCAGAGAAAGTCAGATTAATCAATCCAGAATCAGCATCTAGAGTGAACTGAACTAAAACTGGTGACGTTGTGTCTGCAGTGAATTGTTGAGTTGGTTGTGCATTACTAGGTGAAATTTCTCTAACACTATTTTCATTCCTGTCAGCAATACCAGTGCTCTCAATAGAGAGGAACGTGTTGTCTGTTCCTGTTGCTAGATCAGAAAGCAGCTTGATTTCATTGAGATCAAAATCGGACACCAGGAATGTTACAATGGGAGATTCAAACAATACCACATTTCCTCCAGTTAGAGTATAGTGGGTGGCATTTTCGTTCTGTGCACTGAAGAATGTGAAACTTGATGGATCAATAGTGGTTACATTAACAGTTTCTGTGAATGTGAATGCAAGCAGACCACTGTCAACATCGAGATGGTAGTCAGTCAGATTTGGGCTCACAAAATCATTTGTGAACAATTCAACATTCAGGCTGGTGCCTATCAATGGGTTTTCCTCCATGTCCTTAATGCCATCTTCCAATACAGTGATGAAGGTGGAAGCATCAGAAAATGCCAGTTGACGAAAGTTTCTGATGAGATTGGCATCATCAAAGCTTAGTTGATAGATCTGAACGGGACCGTTTCCTGTTAGTAGCATACCACCAAACAGTTGGTAAGACTCTCCTGTCGAAACTAAAGGTGAAGAATGTATGAAAAACTTGGAAGCATTGAAAGTTAATACATTCACAGTTTCAGAAAAAACGAAAGTTATCTGATCAGTCGAGAGATTGAAGTCAAAGCTATCTAGCTCAGGTGGAGTGGTATCACGTTCAAAGGCTCTTGTAATCACTGCTGTTTCTGGGGAAATTGGTACATTGTAGTTGTTAAATGTATCCACAACCAGCATGTCTGATATTGATAGATAGGTGTGGAATCTGTTTTGAGTAGCCAGATCCGTCAGTTTCTTGATTTCGTTCAAATCTTGAGTGGACAACTTTACCACAACATATCGACTATCGGATGATGAAAAATCTGTGATGTTAAAAGGTTGTACACCTGACCCCAGTCCAAACCCACTGCCACTGAAGAGAGCCTCCGCAATAACCACTGAACCAGTTGTTGGGAATATACGACTTCTAGTTGTAAGTGTATACTCCTCCGTTACTTCAAGAGAGATATTTGATCTTGACTGCAGTGTTAGCTGAGTCACATCCAGTGGAGTTACTGTACTGATTGCTTCTGAAAAGAATAGAGTAAGAAACTCGGAAGTCATGTCGAGATCAAAGTACACAAGAGAGATGTTGGCAGTATCAGGTGTGTATGTATCAACAAGCTCAGCATTCACACCATCAAAGAGACCATGTGCATATTCTCCAACCATATCGCGAATGGTATCATCGCTGAATGTGAGCCAAGTTGTCGGTCGAGTTAATGCAATACTTCTCCTCTTTATCTCATTGAGATTGATATCTGTTATCTGAACATCTACCGATACATCGTTGATTGCAGACACCAAGTAGCCACTAGTCAGTACATATGCATGCACTGGATTCATGACTGATGACATAAGCTGTATAGTGAGCTGGTTGATTATTAGAGTCGATACATCAACTGTCTCGGAGAAATGTAGAGTTATAATGCCAGTGTTCATGTCTAGGTCAAAACTGTTTAGTCTAGGACGGACATTGTCGTCAATGAACATACTGGCATTAACATTAAGAGCATCAGCAGTTGAAATGAGGACAAGACTATTGCCATTCATATCGCTCACAAGATCGGAAGAGAAACTCAAATATGTCGTGCTAGCATTTCTCAGCAGGGTCTCATCTTGCTTGATTGCATTGAGGTCATCTTCAGACACGTAAATTCTTTGCTGAGCTCCATTTATGTTGAATGTTACATTACCACCAGTGAGACCATAAAAAGATTCATTCACTAGAGACTGAACTGATTGCAAGACAACAGCAGTTGGATCAAGAGTGCCACTGTCAACTGGTTCATCAAAGTTCAAAATGATAAAACCACCACTTAAGTCAACCTCGAAGTTCAGTAGACGAGGAGAAGTCATGTCTGAGTAGAGCATATTGACAAGTTGTACTGTTTCAATAATACCATTCTGGTCCAGAGAAAGATCACGAACAGTGTCAGCTCGAACAAAAAGATAAGTAGTATCATTATCTGTCGCGAGTGCAGTGTCTAACTTTATAAGACTGAGTTGATCAAATTCTATCATGATATCAATTTCGTGCGAGTCTTGGGAGAACACTACACCATCCATGAAAGAAACTCCTTCAGATAAGCTCGCATTCTCATAAGGTATCAAGATGAGGAGTGATAAATCGACACTACTTGCATTGACAGATTCATCAAATGTGAGGGATAGAATCTCTGAAGTTAAGTTGAGGTTGAAACTGAGCAAAACTGGTCCAAACGTATCTCGTTCAAAGGCTGAGGCTGGTCGTGCATTGTTTGGTGATACGTCTACAACAGGTATTCCAACCATATCCATAATAATACTTCCCTCAATTGAGATGTACGTGTTGTTGATGGTTGTGGCCAGCTCAGTGATCAACTTGATAGCATTGAGGTCTTCACGAGCTATATCTATCACAATTTTCGGCTGGTTAAGAGAAGAGGTTGTAGTCAAGACTGAGAATAGTCTGTGAGAGTTACCGGGGAAGTCGAAGAAGTCAGATTGCAAAGTTATGCCAGATATATTCAGGGTACTTGCATTCACTGTCTCATCGAATGTTAAAATCAGCTGCATTGTATTCAAATTTAAGCTGAATGTTTCAAGCATCGGAGGTGTCATATCTTCAGTATAGTTGTGAGGGGTGAAAGATTCATTGAGGCTGATTGGATTGACCTCATTAGCAAACATGTCACTCACTGAGATACTTGTTATTGTGATATAGGTTGTATCTCGACTGATTGCTAGAGTTGTCAGCTTCTTGATAGAATTCAAGTCTTCATTGCTCATCTGTAAGTGGACAATATGGTGGTTTGTTGAGATCACATAGCTTGATAAGCTTAAGTTGTAGGAAGAATAAGCTGTGATGCTATCATTGAATGAGCTATGGAGAGTAAATTGATCTGTTGTGAGAGTAGATACTCTAACGGTTTCAGAGAATGTAAGCTCAATGATGCCCATGTCAAAATCAAAGTTATAGCCATCAAGATCTGGCCTGGTCGTATCGGTGATAAAGTCAGAAGCAAGTACTGCATCCATTCCTAGAATTTGCATCACTCTGTTAGTATTCATATCCTCGATAGTTGCAGCAGTCAGAGAGATAAGTGTGTTGTTCACATCAGTAGCTACTTGCTCCATTCTCTTTAGTGCATTCAAATCCCTATCTGTCAATTGAACGACAATGGTAGTATTATCCCCATATATTGAGTTGCCACCAGTCAGTGTATAGGATTGAGAAGCATTGCCGTGAAGTGTGATCTGAGTAGCATCCAAAGTGACTGCCCTGACTGTCTCAGAAAACAATAGTGAAAGATGTCCAATATTCAAATCAAGGTCGAATGACACAAAAGAAGGGTCAATGAAGTCTCGTTGGAGAAATGTAACTTGGAGAACTGTAGGTTCAAGAGGATTCAGATTCATATCTCGAATTGTTTCATTGCTCACAACAATGAAGGTGTTGTTATTGAAAGTGAGAATATTTTCAAGCCTACGGATTTCATCCGAGTCCTCTTTATTAAGTGTGATTGTCACAAATCTGGTATCATCATACGATTGGTTTGTACTGGTCAACCTGTAACTGCCGGTTCTATTCACTGTGTCTAAAGCATCCACAAACG
Source organism: Halichondria panicea (assembly GCF_963675165.1). NCBI lineage: Eukaryota > Metazoa > Porifera > Demospongiae > Suberitida > Halichondriidae > Halichondria > Halichondria panicea. The sequence continues at coordinate 7,513,961 of NC_087382.1, read as the reverse complement.
TGATGGATGTGATATCCAGTGTTTCAGGTCGAATTGTTTCAGAGAATGTCAGTAGTACCATATCAACATTCAAATCAACGTCAAAGGACACGAGTACCGGATTAACTAGATCCTCAGTGTAGTTTGTCACTAAAAGTGCTGCTGGTACTGAGATCGTATTCACTGCATTCATGCTCATATCCTCAACTAAAACTGGCTCAATAGAAGCATAAGAACTCTGATTTGAAAATGCTAGATCCCTAATACCCTTGATCATATTCAAATCGTCAAAGTCAAGTGAAACTATGATGATGGTTGAATCGTTTAGAGTGGATGTACCATTCTGCAGTGTATAGGATGAAGCTGAAATGGTTTGAGAAGAGACTAGTGTGAAGCCATTGATATTGAATGTGGACGCATCAACTGTTTCATCGAAGGTTAGAACAAGTTCTTCAGTGGAAAGGTTGAGGTCAAACGATACCAGGGTAGGGAAGGTTCTATCTGGAATAACAAGTCTAACCTTCATAGCACTTTCTTCAGCGATTTCAACGACGATATTCATGTTCAAATCGAGAAGTGTTTCATTATTGAAAGCAACATAAGTATCATTCATATTAGTAGCTAAGCCAGGAGTGATTCGCTTCAGCTCATTAAGATCCTCTGTAAGAAGGGTCACAACAATTAAAGTAGAATCTGTCTGGGTAGAATTTCCTCCAGTGAGTTGAAGAGTAAAAGAAGCTGTTGTAAAATTCTCACTGCTACCAATGACAATATTTGTCACGTTCAGAGTTCTTGCTCTTACTGTTTCATTGAAGTTGAGAGAAATGGTACCCTCATTGAGATCTAAGTCAAAGTACATCAAATGTGGTCTTGATGAATCCTCTGTGAAGTTTTCGGCTTGAAGGCCAATGATAACTGGTTCGAGAGGTAAGCTGGATGTATCAGATATAGGGACATTCGGAGGTGGAGCAGTTAAAAGGAAAGTGTTGTTGCGGCTAGTAGCAAGACTGAGATCGTTTTTGATGTTGTTCAGATCAACCTGTGATAGAATGATGTGCAGTGTGTATCCATTTGTAGAGTTTGTGTATGTCTCGTCAGTGAAAGTGTATGTTGTTGTGATATTGTAAGGATCATTTATGAGTGTGATCCCAGATGGCACAAACGTTACAGCTTCAATAGTATCATCAAACGTTAGATCAAGTGTACCAGTGTCTAAATCAATGGTGAACATAAGTAGTTTTACTCTTTCATCATCACCCTCGTACATATTCACCGGACGTGCATTTGTATCTGGGACTTCCAGTACTACATTTCCAAACATGTCCGTGTAGGTACCATTCTCAATAGACAGATAAGTGTTTGAAGATTCTGTTGCAAGACCATTGTTGAGTTGGATATGGAACAAGTCTTCGTCGGTGAGTAAGATATTTACTCGACGTTTCATGTAAACTTCAGGCATTTCATACGACACCTTGCCACTAGTTAGTCGGTAGAAGGTAGTACCAGATGCAGAAATATTAGAACTGGAAATAATAGCAATCAGTTCTGGACGAACAGAGGGCAAGTAGATTGGTTCGTCTGCAATCAAGGTGATAATTTTCGTCCCTAAATGGAAATTGAAATCTGTGAGTGTTGGAGAAGTAACATCTGGTAGCAAATTAGACACTTGTAGCCTGTTAGTGGAGTCTCTGACAGCTGCAGCAATACCGTTCTGATCTTCAATTAGACTAGCTCTATTTTCCAACCAAGTGTCATTTACAGATGTCGCTAGCTCGTCAAGTGATTTCAATACCATCAGGTCTTCATTTGTGATCGTCAATATAATGTACACCCAGTCAAGATTGGTAATGCTCTGTTTATCACTTAGACTAATGCTTTCTGTTTCATTAAACTGAGCACTAAGCAATGTGATTGCAGTTGATCTGAAATCAGTGTATGAAACAGTTTCATCGAAGGTCAAAGACAAATTCCCATTATCCATATCCAAGTTGAAAGACACTAAGATCGGTGAGACTCTGTCTTCTACATAGATCGTAGGAAACTCAGTTAGTAGGGCAGCTAAAGAGTCATCGAGCCTGAAAGCATTGTTATTGGCCATGTCTCTCACCACCGTAGAAGTAAACCTAATAAAACAATTTCGATCAATGACACAGAGTTCTTCCCTTTGCTTGATAACATTGAGATCTTCAACAACTAGCGTGAATTCAACTGTTATGTCATTTATTTCGGTGATATCTGTTCCTTCAGTGAGTGTGTACATCTCGAAAGGTACATTCGTTCGATTGCTATCATCGTAGGTCCATCTTTGAAAAGTTATTTGAGTTGGATCAAAGGTACTCACATTAACAGTCTCAGTAAACTCTATTCGAACTCTATTTGTGACTAGGTTAAATCCTACGAAATCCATCAACGCTGGTGATGTATCATCTGGTATGTAAATTCTAGCCATTCTTGCATCAAAGGTATCTATAGGTGTCACTGAATTACCATTCATATCGTCAAAAACATTTTGAGTGAATCTGATGAAACAATCGTTCACTTCATTCATATCCGTGCATAGTTCAAGCCGTTTGATTCTATTGAGATCAGCAAAATTGAGACGAATTCGGATAATTTGGTCATTCCAATTGCCTACTGTCCCTCCTGTCAATGTGTAGTTCAGAACCACATTCGACAGATTTCTTTCAACTTCTAGAATTACTCTGCCATTCAAGAATGTCTCGTTGACTAGAGTAGGCACTAGTGCGTTAGGTTCTTGTTGGATTGTGAAACTAGTGAGAGTTAGTGTACTTCGATTTAGCACTTCATCAAAAGTTAGTATTAGCTCCCCTGTATTCATATCAATGTCAAATGCGTACAAAAGTGGAGACGTCGTATCATTAGTGAAGTTTTGTACTGGTTGAGCATCACCATTATTCAGTGGGACGATTGCAATACCGTTCATGTCCAATAGTAAATCAGAAGGGAAGGAGATGTATGTGTCAGAAAGAGATGTTGCAATTTCTGTGTTGTTCTTCAGTTGATTCAAGTCATCCACAGCTTCTGTGAGATCACGAAGGATATCAAACTCAACCACAGTACTATTTTCCTCTGTAGAGCTACCTCCAAGTAGAGTATACGTTAGAGAGGCAAAATCTAAAGCACCCACGAAAGATGTGGCTTGGATTGTTATTGCCGATGGATCAAAGGTATAAGCATTAACAGTTTCTGAGAAAGTCATGCTAATTCTTCCAACATCCATGTCTAGATTCCAGCTGACTAAGAATGGAGGAGTGGTATCTGGGATATGAATCGTAATATTCAAAGCATCAGTATCAATTATTTCCAAGACTGAATTCCCACTCATATCCTCAATAAGCAAGCTAGTTATAACAATGAAAGAATTTTCTGGCATTGTAGCTATGCTAGTGTTCTTCTTTAGTTCATTCAAGTCAGTTGTCAATATATTCACCACAATCACGGACTGATTAATACTCTCTGTATATCCATCTACCAATTGATAGCTATTGGCAGCAGTTGACTCGTCTTGAAGAGTTATACTAGTAGTCAAAAGTGATAGTGAATTGACAGTTTCCGAGAAGTATAACGTCAATGTGGCAGCATTCAAGTCCAAGTCGAACCTACGAAGCTCTGGTCGAATAGTATCACCAAGGAAATCAGTGACCATTACTGACGCCTCAAATGGTATTGGCGCCACACGAATACCAAACATATCAGAGATGGTTTGCATAGTGAAGGATAGGTAGGTGTTGCTCGGACCAGTTGCCAAAGTTAGTAACTGCTTGACAACATTCAAGTCTTCGTTGAGCAGGGACAGAATAATGACAGGGTCGTCCCCTAAAACTGAGTAGCCACCTGTTAGACGGTAGTACATATCAGTGTTATTGTGAGAATTCTGCAAAGTAATTTGAGTTGCGTCAAGACTTGTTGCATTCACAGTCTCAGAGAAATACAAAATCAACTGATTAGAGGTCAGATTGAAATCGAATTTCAGCAATTCAGGGGGGATGGTATCAGGAGTGAAGGCATTGACAGGCAGTGAATTAGCTGCTGTGATTTCTGTATTCCAGTTGTTTTTCATATCTAGGATTGTGTTAGACGTTATACTGATAAAGGTTGTATTTTCATCAACAGCCAAAGCTGATATACGCTTGATTTCATTGAGATCATCTAGGCCAAGATCGACGGTTATATTCTCAAGATTGTTGTCCCTGAAAACACTAACATTGGTGAGAGTATATGAAATACCATCTGGCTCGTTGAGTAAGGTGATTTGTGTCACGTTCAAAGTACTTGCTCTTACTGTTTCACTAAAGTACATAGTCAAAACGTTAGCAGTGAGGTCAATGTCAAAATTTTCAAGAACAGGTGCAGTAGTATCGACTATGTAGTTGCTTATTGACACCTGTCTTGCTGTTAAAGCATCATCCAATGAAATCAACAAGTTCTCTTCGATATCAGACACTGTAATTGAATCCAAAGTTAACCAGGTGTGAAAAGCACTTCTTGCAATCCCAAGTCGTTTGAGTTCATTTTGATCTTCTCTTGACAGCTGGATCTCAAGTATAGGGCCGTTATTTGAATATAGATTGCCTGATGTTAGCATGTAATCATAACCTCCACTTAAGGAAACATTGAATTGATTTTGAATAACAATTCCGCCAATAATGAAAGATGAGGCATCAACAGTTTCAGAGAAGGATAGTGTTAAATTTCCAGAGTTCACATCAATCCAGAAGTCCCTCAAGTAAGGTTGTACAGTATCTTCAAAGAAGTCAACAGCGGGAAAGGCATCATTGGTTGGTATAACCTCAATAGGATTCTCATTCATATCCTGAATAAATGTACCATTGAGACTGATGAAGGAAGAACTTTCTGAACGTAAAAGTAGAATCATTTGCTGAATGATATTCAGGTCAGCTTCTGTCAATTTGATGATTATTTGTAGACCATCTGTGCTTGCAGAGCTTCCACCTTGCAATGTAAATATATCAAAGGCAGCATCGGACACATTCAGTGAAGCATTGAATGTTATGTCGAGCACAGACTGCAATGTGAGTGATGGTAAAGTGAGAGAATCTCTTTCAACCACTTCATCAAATATGAGGAAGAGCTGACTGTCATTGAGCACTGGGTACCAAGAAATCAGATTTGGACGGGTAGTGTCATTGGTAAAGCTAGAAGCATTGATCGAAGTTTCAATGACTTGATTACCAAAGATATCTTCAATAGCAGTGGTTTTTATTGCAAGAGCAGTGTTGTCAATAGAGGTTGCAAGAGTACGATCCAGTTTGATGGAGTTCAGGTCCAGATCACTCAAGTACACAGTGAGTATAGGGGAATTGTCAGTGGATGCAGTCTCTGCAGTCAATGTGTGGAAATTTGTGCTATTTCCTGGAGAACCTTGCACAGTAATTGAACCCAGTCTAATACTCATGGCATTAACAGTTTCAGAAAAGAAAAGCAGAAGCTCTCCCGAATCTATATCCAGCTCAAAAGCTTCCAATTCAGGAGCAGTGATGTCAGGAATGTAAGCTGCAGGACCAAACGCTTCATTTTCGTCAACAGGAGTCACCTGATTTCCAAACGTGTCTGTCACACTCATATTTGTGAAGCTAATGAAGGTGTTATTCTCAGTTGTAGCTAAAGTTGATATCTGCTTAATTATATTCTGGTCCTCTCTAGATAACTGAATTGTAACAAGTGGACTGTATGAGGTAAGAATGGTCCCATTGTTTGGAGTGTACACAAATGACTCATTTCTGAGACTTGAGCTTTGCAGTACAATTTGTGAGACATTGAATGAGCTAGCATCCACAGTTTCACTGAAACTAAATATCAGCTGACCCAAATTGGCATCGAAAGTGAACTGTTCCAAAATAGGAGGGACCATGTCAGCAGTGAAACCTGAAACTGGACGAGCATCAACATCAGCAAATCCAGCAACAAAGTTCCCATCGACGTCTTGAACAAGGAAGCCATCAATAGCTAAGTATGTGTCATTTTCAGATGTTGCAAGGCCATTTAGTGCTTTAATACCATTGGAGTCTTCTCTACTCAGGAAAACATTCACACTGATCACATTTTCTGTAGATGAAGTGCTTGAAATGAGCTGGTACCTTACGGCATTTCCTGATGCATTACTCAATAGAGTGAGCCCTGTTACATTAAATGTTCGAGCATCAACGGTCTCCGAAAAAGTCAAGCTTATCATTGAAGTGTTCAGATCCACTTCATAGCTCAATAAGCTAGGCGATGATTGATCTTGGGTGTAAAGAGAAGCTTGTATGGCATCAGATGGAGATATAGGCGCAAGCAAATTGCTGTTCATATCTTCAAACAAAATATCATCCACTCTAATCCATGTAGTAGATATATCAATAGCTAACCCAGGTAAAGACTTGAGCCTGTTCCTATCATAACCAGAAAGCTTCACTTGAATGGAAACGCCATTTCCACTGCCATTCACGTAGCCACTAGTTAGACGATGCTCAACGTAAGCAAATAGTGCACTTTGAAGTATTATTCCAGAAATGTTTAGTGTGGAAACTCTAATCACTTCATCAAAGGTAAGTGTGATAATACCAGAGTCTGCATCAAATACAAACGAAAGGAGTTCAGGTGATGTTAAATCTGGATAGAACTCGAGGGGATCGATTAACATTGGATCAAAAGGCTCAATAGCAGAGACAGCATTTTCATCAGTGTCCTCAATAGTTGCTGAAGTCAATGACAAGTAAATATTATCAGCAGTAGTGGCAAAGTCTTCATTCAGTTTGATGACATTCAAGTCAATGGTTGGGACAATTATTTTCACTACAGGTCCATCCAGAGATGTAGAGAAACCGCCAGACAGAGATACAGAAGAGCCATTGGCCTGCATACTGTGAAGAGTGATCTCAGTAGCATCCAATGTTGATACATCCACAGTCTCTGAGAAGTACAAAGTGAGAGTGTCCGTCGTTAAATTCAGACCAAATGATACAAGTCTTGGTAGTGTAATATCCTGAGTAAAGGTTGTGACTTGCAGAGCAGCTGTGTCCAGAATAGGTACCCCAGGAAGAGAGCTCATATCAAAGAATGCATCTTCTGAGACTGTTAGGTATGTATTACTGCGGTTTGTAGCAACTGTCAGTGTCTGTTTTAATGTGTTGAGATCACCAAGGGAGAGTGGAATGACTATCGAAGGTGCGTTTGTTAGCATTGGCACAGAGGATTGCAGTATAACAACTTCACCAGTTCGATATGTTTCTGCTTCTTGAAAAGTGAAACCATTCACGTTGATTGATGATGCATTTACTGTCTCACTGAATGTCAAAGTGAGGCTGCCAGTGTCTAAGTTAAGATCGAACTGAACCAACTCAGGTGGGGTGGTGTCTGGAATGACACGTGCAGCAATTAGTGGGGTAGAGTCATTGTAAGAATTTTCGGCAAAGTCGAGAACTCCATTCTCAGCAATAACTATGTAGGTATTGTTAACATTAGTACCAACATTAGGAAATTGCTTAAGCTTGTTGAGGTTGTCTGGAGTTAGAGTGAGCCTGATTTCAAGTAGTGATGGCAATTCCACCTCTGTGTCTGTGGAATTAACGTACCATACCTCAGCATTAGAGCTATTCAGTTCGCTCTGCAAAGAGATGCTATCAAGCTGAAGTGTATTAGCATCTACAGATTCCGAAAAGGTCAATGTAATTTGACCCTTGTTCAAATCGAGGGTAAATTCATTCAGCATTGGAGAAATAGAATCTCTTACATACCCACTAGCTTGACGAGCTCTGCCATTAGTGATAGCAATTATGTTCGTCTCAAAGACATCTTCAACTGCAGATGCTTGAATAGTGAGGTAAGAGGTATTGTTGCCAGTTGCCAGACTTGGCAAGGTCTTAAGAGAATTCAGATCTGTTGCACTCAAGTTTACTAGTAGTGAGAATCCATCAGGACTTGATGAGATACTATCAGCTGAGAGTCGAAATCTCTCTTCCTCATTAGAGAAAGCAGCAGATTGTATGACTACTGCAGTTGGATCAAATGTGCTGCTCCTCACAACATCAGTGAAAGTGAGTTCAATCACACCAGTGTTCATATCAAGCGTGAATGTGGAGAGCCTTACAGGAGAAAGGGTCGGATCTGAAACAATGCTCATAGCTCGAAGTCCGTCAGTTTGCATATTTCTTTCCCCAAACGTGTTCAAGACCGTTTCATTCGTGATAGTGATATATGTATTAGTCACGTCTGTTGCTAGAGTGAGTGAAGACTTTAGTGCTGTAATATCTTGTTGATTTAGAAAAATATTTACATCCATCAAGCCAACAAAATTTGAATCTGTGTTTACTACTTCACCACCAGTAAGCGTGTACACCTCATCTCCCATTTGGGGAATAGATACTGAGCTGAAAGATATTTGTGTGAAATCAAATGATGTCACAAGCACAGGTTGATTAAACATTAGTAATAGCTGATTTGTGATGTAATTGAGCTCAAATGAAGAGAGAATAGGACCATCAACATCTCCAGTGAAGTTACGAACTTGAAGCGCATCGGTTTCATTGATCTCCTTGATGGAATTTGGGAAAAAAGCAATGTCACTCACAGCAGTGGAAAGAATAGCTATAAAGGTTGAGTTTCTGTCAACGAAGTAACGAGAAGCTTTCAGCCGTTCAACGTCTGCAGTGACTAAGGTCACGAGAACTGATCTCGTACTCAAAGATATAACTGTCTGCCTCTCTGAGAGTGGGAAAATAACCAAGCCTGTAGTATTGAAAGTGTCATAGACTCCTTGAAGTTGTAGAGCTGAAAAGTCGATGGAAGTGTAGTCAATAGGCTCACTGAATTCAAGAACAAGAGTGCCAGCTGCCAGGTTGAGGTCAAAAGCAATCAGATTGGGTTGGATCAGATCACGAACAAAATCCATAACAAGGAATCCTGGGAATTCCTGCTCTACAGCAACCACACGATTTCCATTCATGTCTTCAGCAAACTGAGAGGTGAGTGACACATAGCAGTTTCCTCTGATGGAGCAGACGAGTGACTCTTGCTTTAAAGAATCTAAATCAGCTTGACCAAGCTGTACGACAATGGTGGAAGTGTTTTGATCAGGGACACTTCCACCTGTCAATGATACAGAATCTAAGGCATCAGTGAACAAGCTTTGGAATGTAATGTCAGCCAGGTTTACTGTGTCAATGTTGAGGGTCTCAGAAAACTGTAGTGTCACAGTTTCAAGGTTGAAATCCAGCTGCAGGAAACTAGCTAGTTCAGGAGAGGTAGTGTCTGGCACAAAACTATTTGGGCTAAGAGCCAATTCTGCTGTGACCTCAATCACAGGGAGTCCAATCATATCAAGCACTAGGTCCTCCGTGAATGAAAGGAAACAATCACTTGCATCTGTGCAAAATGGCAATCGTTTCAGTTCATTAAGGTTTACTAAACTCAAAGAAATACTCAACATGTTGCTGTTGTCTGTATTACTGAAACCATTTGATAGAGTGAGGTTGTGCTCCGAGTTATTGCTGGAGCTAAACAATGTGATCTTTGTGGCATCCAACGTTGTTTCTCTGACAGTTTCATCGAATGAGAAAAGGAGTACACCTAGATCCAGATCAATTGTGAAGTTCACCAATTGAGGACTAATTGTGTCACCGAAGAATGACTGCACCGGCAAAGCATTGGTGGGAAATATATCAGTTAGTTCATTTCCTGTCATGTCCATGAGAGCCTCCCTATCCACTGACAAGAAAGTATCAGTGGAAGATGTTAAGAGACCATCGATAAGCTTGATGCCATTGATGTCTACTTCTGAGAGCTGGATCCTCAATTCGGGAGAATTTTGAGTGAGCACAGTACTGCTTCTGAGTGTATAAAAGAGAGTAGCAGAGCTTATGCTGTTTTGAAAAGTGAACATCGTAGTGTCGACAGATTCTGAATTTATTGTCTCAGAGAAGAAGAAGGTTAGGATTTCGGAAGTGAGGTTCACTTCAAATGCTCTGAGTATAGGATCTGTCATATCCAAAATTAGTTGTTCAGCTCGAAGTGCATTATCGGGCGATATAAATCTAGCTTCATTTTCTGATATATCAATCGTGATTCCCCGTGTAATTGATACATAGGATGTGTTTACCGACATAGCCAGGTCTGTAATCTTAGCAATCTCATTAAAGTCATTTTCAGTAATCTTCACTTCAATAACATTCTCCATAGCAGGCAGATTCTGAGCAACACCACCACTAAGAGTGTAATAAGATCCCAGAGTAGAATTAAAACTGACATCTTGCCCATTATGAATTGTCAGATTTGTGGGCCTAAATTCAAAATCGTATACAGGCTCTGAAAATGTCAAAAAGAATGATCCAACATCCAAATCAAGAATGAAGGATTGCAGAACTGGTGGATTCAAGTCTGCATTAGAGCCATTGATGTTCAAAAGTCTATCACCAGGAAGAACTGGTACTACAAAATTGTCAGCCATGTCAAAGAGAGCTGCTGAGGAAAGAGATAAGTAGGAAGTCTCTGGAAGTGTGAGTAGCAGATTTCCATCAAGAAGTCTGATGCTTCTTAAGTCAGCAGGGAGAACATATATTTGAACCACAGTTGAGTCAAGAGAGGACACGTTTCCACCGGTAAGAACAAAGATGTTGGTACCATTCTGACTGTTACTGAATGTGAACTCTGTGGGCTGTACTGATGAAGCATTGACAGTTTCTGAGAATACAAGCTCGAGTACAAGATTTTCAGTTCCTGGATTCAAATACAAGTTGAATGCAAATATTTCTGGTGCAATGAAATCATCTGTGAATTCCAAGACACGTTGGGAAGATTCTGAAGAAATGGCTTCCAATGAATTCCCGTTCATATCCTCCACAGAACCGAACAGCACAGATATGTAAATAGTCTCATTGGAAATAGCCAGGGTAGTGTCTCTTTTTATGAGGTTTAAGTCAAATGCTTCAACTGTTATCATAATAATGTGGCTGTTTGCTTCTGAAGAAGTGGAGTAAGATGTTAACTGATACACTCCTTCTGAGTTGATCAGTGTGGATCTGTTACTAGTAGATTGCAGTGTGAACCCAGTAATCATCAAGGTCGAAGCATTTACTGTTTCAGAAAATGTCAGCATGATCTCACCACTACTTACGTTAAAATTGAATGAAAGTAGTGTAGGGTTAACATTATCTGCATAGAATCCGATTACTGATACAGCCTCATTTTGTAATATTTCGGTTAATACGTTACCACTGGTGTCTTGAATGGCCAGAGGACCAATCGATAAGTAGGTATCATTTGGTGATGTTGCTAGTGGAAGCCGTTTAATCTCATTGGCATCTACATACGACAACTGAATGAAAATCTCAGTCGAATCAGTTGCTGAGGTAAGCTCACTTTGTGTGAGGGTATAAAACACAGAGCTGCCAGGATAATTGGACAAAGTGAATGAAGATGCACTAAAGGTAGCCGCACTTATCGTCTCATCAAATGAAAGGCTAAGAATATCCGAAGTTAAATTCAGCCCGAAAGATTGCAACATTGGTTGAGTGGTATCCTCAATGTAGTCATAAGCTAGAACAGCCCCAGATTTTGGAATGTCATTGATTGCGTTCCCATGCATGTCTTCAATGAGATCACTGGTAAATGATATGAATGTATTGTCAATGCTGGTAGTAAGCATTAGGTCAGCTTTTATCGCATTCAAATCATCTGCGACAAGTGTTACAGTCACATCCGTGAAGTTCCGTTGAGACACAAAGCCACTTGTGAGAGTGTATTCAGTAGTATTGACGCTTGTATTGTAACGGTCACTGATTATAGTAATGGTTGTGAAGTTGATGGTACTCACATCCACTGTTTCTGTAAATAGGAACACTATTACACTGTTGTTGAGATCAAGAGTGAAGTTGACCATTGCAGGGGAAGTTGTATCAGGAGTGAACACACTGACAGGAATAGCAGAGTCCTTGAGAATTTCAGTATTTCTATTTCCATTCATATCCTCTATTGCATTCATTCCTAAGCTGATATATGTATCACTAAGTCCAGTTGCTAGGGTGAATCTCTCATTTATTAGGTTTTTGTCGTACTTGGAGATAGTAACCTCGATTATAGAAGAATTCTCAGTCTGGACTGTTCCTGAGGTCAAAGTGTAACAGTTGGTTGAATTGGTATCATCTTGAAGCACGATAGTTGTGACATCCAGTGATGGTGCAGATACAGTCTCGGAAAAGTTCAAAGTCAGGACACAATTATTTAGGTTGAGATCAAAACTATCCAATTCTGGCTGTATCGTGTCATCAAGGAACAAGACAGCTTCACGGGCAGAGCTGTTAAAAATTTCAACAATAAGATTGTTATTCATATCTGATACCATCATAGAATCAAAAGAGATGAATGTGTTCGGCTCATCCGTTGCTAAATTAAGATAAACTTTTAGCTGATTTAAGTCGTTAGTGAAAAGCATTACCGTAAGTATGTCACTGTTGGCACCAACTACACCATCTCTCAAAGTCACAAAGGAATCTGCAATTACGGCACTGCCTTGAATCGTGATCGATGTTGGATTGAAACTAGAAGCATTCACAGTTTCTGAGAAAGACAAAATCAATGTCTCATTCGTGAGATCCAAAACAAAGTTAAGCAGTTCAGGACTTATCATGTCTGCTGTATAGTTAGTAACACGAAGGGGAGTTGAAATGGAGCTGTTTTCCAAAGCATTACCTACCATGTCAGATATGGTGGCAGAGGTGTAGGAAAGATAAGTGTTTTCCACACCAGTTGCAAGTGCTTCCAATAGTTTAATCTGATTGAGGTCATTCAAACCGAGCAGGACATCGATTTCAGTACCATCATTGCTTATTCCAGTACTGGAACTAGTCAAAGGAAGTATAACTGTATTAGTAGCATCCTCTAATGTTAGCTCAGCTACTACCAAAGATCTAGCTCGAACAGTTTCAGAGAAATACAAGGTAAGTACTTCAGATGTCAAGTTGAGATCGAATCGAGTGAGAACAGGCTTGTTCACATCTGGTGAGAATGTCGACACTCCTCTACCAACAGTTACCGCATTCACAGCATTCCCAGTAATATCTACAACAGTGTCAGCTGATAAGGTAACAAAAGAGGTCACAGGTGCTGAGCCTATTTGCAAACGTTTGAGCTCGTTCAAATCAGACTCCAAAATCCTGAACATGACAACCAAACCATTGCTATCAGTGAGCACTTCACTACCACTCAACTGTAGCATTGTTGTGTTGATACCTATCACTGGTTCTTGCTGAAGTGTTATCTCTGTAACAGATAGGGTGGAAATATTCACTGGCTCATCAAATATCAATGTTACAATACCAAGATCCATGTCCAGTTCAAAGAGCGCCAAATTTGGATTATCAGAATCAAGAATTACAGCTGATGCTTGCAGAGGAATAACTGGTGGTAGAAGTTGGTTGCCAGCCATATCGCGAACAAGATCGGTAGTTACAACAATAAACGATGTGTCATTAGATACAAGGAGAGTATCTCGGAATTTGATGTCATTGAAATTCATTGTTGTGAGATTCACCGTTAACATTAGACCATTCAGTGTGCCACCAATATCCGCAACAGTTCCATTATCAAGAGTAAAGGTTGAAGTAACATTCTGCTGCATTTCCGCATTCTGGAATGTAATTGCACCAAAATTGACAGTGCTTCCATTCACAGGTTCATTGAAGTACAAGATAAGAAGACCGCTATTGAGGTCAACTTCGAATGCTTCAAGTATAGGGGGTGTGGTGTCTTCTACGACATCAGATACTTGAATAGTGACAGCTTCTATTGCATTTCCTCCTCCAGGTAGATTAATGGAATTGTCCAGCACAGCACCCAGCATTAGGTGAACATAGGTGTTACTGACTTCAGTACCTAAATCGACAAACAGTTTGAGCTCGTCGAGGTCTGGCTTTGTGAGTGTTATATTTACTATGGGATCATCATTCTCTTGAACTACTGATATTGCTGATAAGGTAATCTGAGGCAATGTCTGCGTTTCGTTTACAGTGAGCAGAACAATAGCATCAGGTGCAAACGGTGGTACACGCACGTTGACTGTCTCATCGAACGTTAGGCTCAATAGGCCCAAATTCACATCTAAGATGGCGTCAAGCAGCTGGGGGGGAGTGGCATCTTCTTCAAAGCGTGAGACATTAATAGACTCATTCCCTTCAATTCCAATCAACCCAATGCCATTCATGTCCAATATAGCACCAGTAGAAATTTTCAAGAAAGTATTACCATCATCTGTTGCAAGGCCTCGTTTTCGCTGGATATCGAACAAATCTGCAAATCCTAACCTAAGGATTATCATCAATCCATTGTTACTCTGCGTGTCAGTATAATCAGGGAAAATCCCAGGAGTTAAAACTTGTACAGTGTCGCTAGTATTGGCTTCAGGGAAAGCGTAGAGTCCAATGCTGGAAATATTGAGGGTTTGCACATTAACAGCTTCTGAGAAGAACAAAGTTAGAGTTCCTAAATCGTTATTGAGATCGAAGCTTAGCAATTTGGGTCGGATTATATCAGCAGCAAATTCACGAACCATTTCTGCCTGGGTATCAGAAACTTCAACTACTAGATTATCGTTCATATCTCTGATAGTGGAGACTGTGTGTGAGATAAAACAGTTTGAAGGAGCTGTACAAAGTGAGTCACGAAGTTTAATCTCATTCAAATCAACGTCTTCTAGAGATATAAGTATATTCGTGTCATCGACGGTAGAGGGAGCAAAGCTTGTTTCCAGAGTATAGTTCTGACTGGAGCTTGAAAAATCCCTTGCAGATTGAAGAGTAATTTGCGATACATTCAACAAGCTTATATCAACTGTTTCAGTGAATACCAAAAGCAGCTCTTCTGATGTTAAATTCAGGTTGAAGTAAAGGAGCTCAGGAGACGTTTGATCACTAGTAAAGTTAGCAACTTGCAAAGCATTATCAGGTGATATTCCTAGCAAATCATTCGGAAATGGTGCGAGATCAGAGACAGCACCGTCTGGGATGGAAAGAAAAGTTGTTGAAAAATCAACTGCAAGGTCAGTAAGCCTTTTAATTGAATTCAAATCATCGATAAGAATTGTGATGTTCAAAACTGGTGGATGTCCAGGAAAGATGTTAGGACCAGATAAATTGCCACCAGTCAGCATAAAATCAGTTGAAAGTGAACTATCCAGGCTTTGCAATGTGATGGTATTGAGAATAAGAGTGGACGTGTTAACTACTTCATTGAAAGTCAGTGTCAATATTCCAAGATCAAGATCGAGCGAAAAATCAGTAATATTAGGCTGAGTAGTGTCAGGGACAAGTGTGTCGGAAGTAATTGGCAGGATGTTTGTACTGTTCACATATGCATTGTTGCTCATATCCAGTACGGTATCGGATGCCAACTGAATATAAATGCTTGTCTCATCAGCGGCTAGAATAGGTCTATATTTAATCAAGTTAAGATCTTCTTCACCGATTTGGATCTCAATAACAAAGTTGTCTTCTGATTTCACGATACTATCCATAAGGGTGTACGTTTCTTCACTGGTAATCGTAAAGTTTGAAAGCAAACTGATGCCAGCAACACTAAGAGAAGATGCATTCACTGTCTCTGAAAATGTGAGCCTTAGGAAGCCATTATTTATATCTAGAGAAAATGCTGCAAGCTCTGGTGGTGTAATGTCTTCAACTACAAATGATGCTTGAAGAGGCATAGCTGAGGCAATCGGTGCAACTGCATTCCCACTCATATCTAAAATTGTCTCATTTGTGATGACTATGAAGGTGGTATTTACATCTATACCAAGCAAAACAAGACGTTTTATCTCATCTAAATCATGCCTTCCTAAATTGATGACGATGTCTGTAGAGTTGGGACTCAGACTTATGGATCCATTGGGATAGGGTCCAATGCTGAGAGTATAAATCTGATCAGAGGTGTTGGCACTACTGCTAGCAACAAGATTTATAGCAGGAATTTGGAGAGTTGTTGAATCAACAGTTTCAGAAAATGTGAGGTTCAGTAATCCTACGTTCAAGTCAAGGATGAAGGAACTGAGAGTTGGGCTTGTAATGTCTTCAACAAATGATGTCACTTGGATTGCAGACATAGTTACAAATGGATTGGTTCTCATATCCTCTACCACCATATCTGTTAGTGAGATGTATGTGTTACTAGAGGCTGTTCCAAACTCGAGATTCTGTTTAATGGCGTTCAAATCAGAAGTGGTAATGTTCACTGTTATAATGGGAGAATTCTCAAGAGAGTTGCTTCCACCAGTAAGAGTGAAATATGAACTGGGAGACGATATTGTATCAGCAGATTGTATTACTATCTGATCAGGCTGAAATGTCATTGCATTCACTGTTTCATCAAAAGTTATTACTAATTGTCCGATGTTCAAATCAAAATCAAACGATCTAAGGATAGGAGCAGTGGTATCAAGAACTAGATTGGTCACAATTGTGGCTGACCCTGGCAATATTTCAGCAACGTTATTGTTGTTAGCATCCACAATAGTTGCTCGAGGAAAGCTAATGTACGTTGTATCCTGGCTAATAGCTAGGTCAGTATACAGCTTGATAGTATTGAGGTCATCTCGAGTTAACTCGATCTCAAAGTTGGTACTGTATCTATTGCTCACAATGGAACCTCCCGTTAGTTGGTAAATCCTAGTTGCAGCTGCTGGGGAATTTTGGAGTGACACTAAGGAAACATCGAATGAGTTGGCATCCACAATCTCCGTAAAAGATAAAGAAAGTGTTTCTCGATTGAAGTCCAGGCCAAAGAATCTAAGCTCAGGCGAAATTAGATCCTGGAAAAACTCACTTGCAAGAAATGCATCTGTCGGAAGCACAGAGATAATATTGGCTCCAAAAATATCCATCAGTGAACCTGCCGTGAGAGATATAAATGTATTGTTGGCATTTGATGCAAGGCCTGGTAATGCTTTGATTCCGTTAGTGTCATACTCAGAAAGTTCAATTAAGACTTCAAAGCCATTGAGAGAGGAGCTGGTACTGTTGGTGAGTGTGTATGTACTTGTGGATACACCTGTGCTGTCTGGCTGTATAGTAATCTCTCTGACATCAAGTGTATTCACATTAACGATATCATTGAACGATAGAAACAAGATGCTACTTGTTAGATTCAGGCTAAAGAAAACTAACTCGGGGCCACGGGTATCTATGAGATGAGTTACAGCTTGTTGAGCAATAGGAGATAAATCTATACTATTGCCTGCTACATCAAAAATAGCTCCAGCGAGAAGATATATGTAGCTATTTGCAGAACTAGTGGCGATCAAAGGCTCTAGTTTGATCGCACGAATGTCTTCATCACTGAAAAATATCTCAACCGAGAGTCTATCATTGGAAGTATACCTTGAACTACTGATGCTAGTAAGCGGGATACTGATAGCAGAGGTATCTGTGAGTGGGGCTGACCTCAAAATAATTCTACTAGCATTAATTGACTGTAAATCTACAGGCTCATCAAAACTCAGTTGTATACGATCAGCATCAACATCCAGTATGTCGAAAGCAAGAAAAACGGGAGCTGTTCGGTCTCGAGTAAAGTTCCTCACTTGCAAAGCATCTTCTCCTATGACACGTGGATCGATACTATTACCAAACTGATCATCAATAAGCTGGTCACTATGAGAGAGGAATGTATCATTGACGTTGGTAAAAAAATTGTCAATTGCTTTTAGATTCAAGACGTCCTCCTCGTCCAAAAGAATGGTGAAGCTAGTCACAGCCACTTCTGTGGTGAGATGTCGTGCATTGGTTAGCATGTAGTTGACAGATACATTTGCCGATGAGCTAAACACAACTCTCGTTATATCAAATGTGCTACGATCTACAACCTCATCAAAGTAGAAAGTAACTTCTTCTGCGTCCAAATCCACATCGTAAGCAACAATATTTGGAAGAGTTATATCTCCAGGAACTCTGAGAGCACGCCTTGTGAGAGAGATGTCTCCATTGACCAGCCCCATGATATTATTTCCAGCTACATCCTGTATGAATTCCTGTGTGAAGAAAATCCAACAGTTAGACAAGCTTGTGCAAATCTGATTGATTCGTTTCAACTCGTTTATGTCGAACTCATTCAGTTGAAGAGATACCATAGTCGAGAAAAGTGGGCCAAGTACCATACCTGGTGTTAGTGTGTATACCGAACCCGAAGTGTCAAAGGTCGACTGGAGGCTCACAGCAGTGAAGTTCACAGATGTCGTACGAACAACTTCAGAGAATATAAGTGTAAGCAACCCACTGTCCAAGTCCATCTCTTCAAAGCTAGTGAGCTCGGGTGCTGACATGTCAGGTGTGAAGCCGTCAACTTTGAAGCACTGGTCTCTACTAGTACCTGCTATAGCCCTATTCACAACATCTCTAATAGCATCAGGCATGAAGGTAAGATAGCAATCTTCATCATCGGAACACAAATCACCGCTCTTGATACTGTTTAGATCTTCATCTCCGAGTTGTACAACAATCTGGTCTACCAGGTTTGAGTCTTGAGAGCTAACTATCACCACAAAGGATAGGAGGGCTATGGCTTGCCCTAACATGATGTGAAGTGAACTACGTCTGTTTTTCAGCATTTCACTTTATACTTTGCCCAGTCCTACAATTACATAACACATTTTCAATGCAAGGTCTATAACAAATCAAGTAATGCAAGTATACTCAGTCTCATTATTGCACATAATTGCACTCAATACACATTAATCTAAGTGCTTCCCCTGCTGTTACATTATAGCTTCCTTTATAGCATTCAATTTACTGAAAAAATAATAACTATTATTGACACTGATCCAAATTGGTATAATCATTATGAATAATTATCATGATTGTATAGAAATGGTGGTAATGATCATTGCAAGTACATGACATTGCGAGGCCGTAGCAAGCAAGTGGAGAACAGTCCGGCTATGCAAAGAAGCGCCACAAAATTGTTTGAGGAACTACACCCCCTGATTATGATGTGTACACACTGATAGCGTATTTATCAAAAATCATTTCAGAATGACTATAAGGTAGTAATCCACATGTATGTGTGTATGGCAATGCCCTTTTGTTTTACACATTAACCCATGCAAGTACTCTGAAAAGTGGTTAGGGCATACCGTAGAAACTGGATTATTAGCGCATGCGCTTTTAGGGTCAATAGCAGAGCTCTATACGCTTATATTCGAGAATGCGCCTATAATGCAGTCATTTTTAGCCCCACCCAGCAACCAGATGTCTCTGTGATGAGAGCTCACTCGACTCGCAAGCTGGCTAGAAAGTGAGCAAGCAAGGCAAGCAGGCAACCCTAACTGGATCTATATCATACTATTATGTTACAGTTCATTTTACAGTTCATTTAAATTCATAATTATTATAAAAACATTCATATTGACCAGGAACTTGGAATAAAAGGACCTCATCCATGTCTCACATTCTCTCAGCATGATCAAACAAGGTAACAGCATGCCCAGAGAGTCCTTACAGATAGCTATCATGCACGGTACGTTTGTCGTAACAAGCTAACTATAGCTCATAGATAAACAAAATTAGCTGAATCAATTCTAAAATTACACTAATAACCTTCGCATAATTGAAAAAGCGCTTCAATTCGAGTATAAAAAGAGAGTCCTTACAGATAGCTATCATGCACGGTACGTTTGTCGTAACAAGCTAACTATAGCTCATAGATAAACAAAATTAGCTGAATCAATTCTAAAATTACACTAATAACCTTCGCATAATTGGAAAAGCGCTTCAATTCGAGTATAAAAAGCCTGCAGTTGAGCATGCGCTTAAAATAAAGATACGCTTATAATCGAGTAGCGCTAATAATCCAGTTTCTACGGTAACCTGCTACGGCCCTGCATTGTGCAACCTTGATTCCAGGCCCCTGAGAAGAGGCCCTGGTATTCCACTGTTTGCACACGTGTGAAATCAATCAATTGTAAAGGTTATTAATTGATTATACAAGGGTGTAAAACCATGCAGAGTGGGTGTACCAATACCCAAATTGGTACTTCAATGATGTTGTTACATAATTATAGTATAAATTATACAGATTTAAAATATTGCATGATAGGTATATAGGTCAGCCTCGATTCAAGGCCGATTAAAATACGGCCTGGTACCTATTGAAAGAGTGATAGTGCGCATGCGCTTTAAATTACACAGAATATGGGTAATCGTACTACGAACGTAAAACCTTAGTAAATTATACCGTCAATAATAATTTATTAGTTCATTTACTAAGAATAATTTATGTTCCGTAATACTTTATCTCCATGACTGAGTTCTGTGAAGCTGTGGCTTATGCAATCTATTGCGTTGGTGTAGAGGCTTGAACACTAGTATAAAAACAAAAGAGGCTATCATCTACGATCGTCCTATAGTCAGGTTGTCTTCCCAAGTAGCAGTAAAGAGGCACCATACACTTCTCATAGACTGTACACATCCAAGCTAAGACATCCTGACCATACAGCCGTCATAGAGGTATATGAGAGCCTCTTCTGGCTTCAGACTAGTGTGAAAGCCTTCTGGAACAACGCAACAACAGAGTGCAGATGATGTACATAGATAGAAAATAGAAGAGTGAAAGAAAAAGGGGATTCCTCAGATTCTGGTAAATAAACTAACACATGCGTACCTATCACCATGCAATAGGTACCAGGCCGTATTTTAATCGGCCTTGAATCAAGGCTAGGTACGTATAGGTAACCTGGAGTGGAAATTTTGTTCATCGACGGAACCTGGTAAAATGACTAGTGTTGAGTTGTCTTCTTAGGTAATTTAAAAGCTTTCTTTCTACAAAACTATACACCTTTTTCTATACACGATTTGGCTTGGCACAGAGTTCCATCCAAACTATGTATTATTTACAAAGGGTCAAACCAGTGTCTGAAGAGTAATTAGGAAAGCCTATAATACTCTCACCAGTTAGTGTTAATCCCATTGAAATTACACTGGTAGCTATAAGTTTGTGATTATATAGACATTCATGGTCATACATACATCAAATAAATATACACTACATCTACATTCAATGTTTATGCTGAAATGCATGTCAGCTTACAGGATAACTAGTCAGTTTAAAAGTTTAAGCAATCGTTAGAATTTGTATACCAATTGATTCAACTAGAGCTATGTATCTTAAAATACTTTATCCATACATTATAATGACTCACTGATTGTTAAAAACTCATTGCTGAAATCCAGCAAGTAAAGGATAAGCACGAACGATGGTCTTTATAATCTTTCTGCAGTGTACGTCTCGATAGAGAGTTCCTATGCAAGGGGCACACTTTGGTAAGAATATTCAAAATGGTTAGCGCAATGTTTGGCTGTTGCTAGAGCAAACAAATACCGACCTGCCCACTTTTTACATCCACCCACCACTAACCTTTGAGCCAATCGCATGGAGTGTCACATACCGTGGCTTCATGAATATCAGTAAATCAGCCGCATGACACTTGTTTTTCCACCCCTTTCCATGGCTACTGCTAAACATTCATAGAAGACATCCCGCCTATTGTACATAGAATTATAGCCTAGGGTCACGTTACCTCCCTATTTGCCAAGAAGAAGCTTCTTCCCAAGTCTTTCTCTGAGTGTTCTTCACTGCTAAAACTCCGATTGCTATTGCTATTGAACCCAATTTGAGCAGCCCCGCCCCCATTTCAAGAGCTGTGGACAAGATTAGTTCGTGAAACTCACAGAAAAGGATCAAAGATGGGGCGGCGTTGGGCTTTGTCACCAAGTCCAAGGTGAGTGCTTAGAGTAAGTACCTTACTCATCAGTAGCGCTAGCTGCAAGGCAGTGCTCAGCAAAGATAAATGTAGCCGGAATAAGAACTAACACTCATACAATTTTTCTGTAGCTAGATCTATACAAGCTTTATGTTTTATTTGATATGGGCTGAAATCTAAAACAGACTGAGCTAGTCTATGTGATCTATAGATCTTAGATCTTACTGGTCAGCTATTTTTGTTTTGTGACTATATCTCATCTGCTCAATTTCTATACAGTTCCACCCCCAAGATGAGCTCTACCAGCCATCTCCAGTTGGTCATATTCACTCTCCTCGCTCTAGCGACTATGTCAAGTAGGTGATGTGTGTGAGGCAAGGGGGTGGACTCATGGTTTAATTTGCTTCAGCTGTTGCATATAATAGCAACATGTATAGTGCTTGTAGCCTCTTGTTACAGCTTGTTCATAAAAGTGGGTGTAGCTTGTGATTATACATGGCTTCCTGGAACCTCATACTTTGATAATGCAGTGAGTCCACCCTCTTTGTCTGTTTGTGTGTGTGGGGTTAGTAGTTGGGTGTGGCCAAACCCAATTGTAAAATAAAGGGTTGAGTATTGGATATCAGCACAATACACGTCACCAGGTCAAGAGAGTACTCTTTTATGCCCTCCTGTCCCGCTTGAGGCACAGTATAGCGCCTGGCAATTATTCTGCATGGCTTCATAATTATAGGCCTGAATGCTAGCTATACGAAGACAAATTTAGGTTTCAGGGTGAAAAATTAGAATGACACCGCAGCTAGCCTGTGACAATAATTATCATAGCTATAATTGTAGAGCTATAAGGAGAAGTATATGACCAGCACTTTGACTGTTCTAACACTTCTAGAAGTTTTTGTCAATGACCAAGGGAAGACACGCGAGCCATCATGGCCTTTAATTTAATGTTGAAGATTCGTTTACATGCATTTAAGTGTATAGCGTAGATCTGCATCACAATTGCATTGTTAGCGTGTTTAAGTGTAGCGTAGATCTGCATGGCCTGGAGCTGTTGCCGCATCTCTGGAAGAATACAGTAAGCTCGACTCGGAGTTTTAAGGTTCCCGAGTGAACACTGTTAGGTTTTCTGTAGTGGGACAAAACATAATTATATAGCCCTCCTGCGTGTGTGGGGTTGGCCACAACTACCCAAATAGTATAGGGTTGTGTGCACATAATATTATCATGCGTGTGCCCCGGTCATGATTAAGTTCATAATGTTATTTGCCCTTGTGCCATTTCTTAATTGTGACAAGCAATTTTACGGTATTTCTAGTTCATGCATGCAATAAGGTGATAATCAAGAGAAGCTATAATGCAGTTAAATTTCACTGCTCTAATTATAAAGAAGTGATAATTATAACTAAATAATTACTAGATTGATAACATCTTCTGGTGCGCACGCTAATAACATGTTGTAGGAGATCATAATTCTGTTCAGATGTGTTGATTTTCAGTTTGGAGCACATGGTATATTATATTATACACTAGCCTCGATTCCAGGCCACACTGAAGATGGGCCTGGTATCAACTGTTTGCGCATGCGCTACCTATAATACCCTGAAACTGGGTAATTTGGATAACATTGTATATGCTCAGTAAAACAATAACGTCACAACGAACGGAAGTAGATAGAAGTTCGATTGCAAAGGTTTCTAGCCTATCTGATAGCATTCTAATAGCTACCCTTAGCCTGCTATGTTAACAAACGACTCACAAGCCTGCAACAGTGTGGATGACAATCATCTGAACGGAGTGAAGGCTGACAATAGCCTATATGGACGTATATGGACAGGCCACGCCCATCTGCTACTAACCTTCGTGAAATTGAACTATTTTGCATAATTATATACCCGTTGTTCATGTATTAGGTGCTAGTGTAGACTCTATCAGAAAGAAATATAGCTGCTGCAACCAAATGTACAGCTCTGTCTCTAGCTATAGCTAGCTATAATATTATAGCTCTGTGCATATTATGAATTTGCTTTGTCTGTATACTTATTCAGATTCAGGATATTTTTTCTGGTAAAATTTCTGTTTAATGGGAAACTTTACGGGAAAATTGTCCAATAATTTTGCGTATGCGCTAGCAGTTAGTAGCAGGCCTCCTTGTTGAGGCCTTGTGAAGGGAGGCTAATTATACACATGATTATTATACCAATGAATATAAAATTAATATATTCATTGTACTTGGTTTTCATGGTTACCAGAAAAATAATAACTGTATTACTTACTTGTGGTTCTTGCACATGTTCAGCGGCTACAAAATTAATATCATGCATGATTGTCTTAATAATATTGGTAAATATTATGAGAGGAGCCAGTAATATTACACAATGATATACATCCAAATCTAATCATTAGGTGCTCAACCAACGTTGACGGTATCTCATACTTTGGATCTAAACGCAAATACTTTGACGTTGACCTTCACTGGTATTGATCCAGCACTTCTTAGTGCTAGTATCAATTGCTCGAGGATTTTCCTTGCATCAAGTTCAAATGGTTTTGCTACGGCTTTTTCTCTTGCTGGCAATGCAGTATTTGATGCTACTGCCATGACAGTCACCTGTCCTATAGGTAATCAACTACAGATTGCCATCAAAACTGATGCCACCTTTGGCACCTCAATCACTGACACATTTGTGTATTTTGATACGGGTACTGGTATTGTTGATAATTCTGCAGTAGAACTTACTGTCGATATCACGGCGGGTACTGCTATTGATGGAAATGTGCCAGATTCTTTGCCTCCAGAGCTTGCTAGTTTTGTTGTGTTTGATCTTGATCAAGGTATGCTCACCTTCAGCTTCACAGAGGTAGTTAATGTAAGCACGTTCAACTTCACTGACCTACTGCTACAGAATGACTTTCCAGTTCCTGCCAGTGGTGAAGCTGTTGGCTTGACAGGAGGCAATTGTAGCACTGCCTTTAACTGCATCTTGAGTGATGTGGTCAGCTTTCGTGTGTCCGATGAGGATTTGGATGAAATCAAGCTTAATGCTGGTCTTTGCTCTTCAACAACCGACTGTGTGCCTGTTTTCACCTCCTCCTTTGTTGCAGATTTAGCCTCAATGCCTATCAGAGCATATGATCCAGCCATGCACCGAAATCAGCACCAGTTGTTGCAGTTCATTACCGATATGACTGGACCGGAGTTAGTTGCCTTCGAGCTGGATCTCTCCGACGACATCCTCACACTTGTATTCGATGAACCTGTGAGTGTTGACACATTCAATCCTGCAGAAATATCTTTGCAGTCTACTGCTTCTGGTGGTGGCATGGTATCTCTTACCTCTAGCTCTACCCCTCCTCCCAATGACGCTGCGATCCTCAGTGTCCAACTGAATGCTGATGCTCATTTGCTAAAGTTAGCCTCGTTTGCTAGCTCTATTGATAATACCTTTATTTCAGTAGCGTCTATAGCCATTGAAGATCTTTTCGATAACGCCGTATCAGAGATCAACTCCTCCTTTGCCCAGCAAGCAAGAAACGTCACTAGTGACACACGTGCACCTCAAATCCAGTCTTTCACTCTTGATCTTGACGCAAACCAGGTTCTTATTACCTTCTCAGAACCAGTGTTTGTTTCGACCATCGCTAGTGCCAACTTTAGCATTACCAACCAGGATGGTTCCTTCAATGTTGGCTTGGGAGGTAGTGTAATTGTTGACATCAATGGTGCCCCAGCATTGGGAGCTTTGGTGGTTCTTCGGTTCATGCTTGATAGTGCTGCACTTACAGCAATTAAAACCAATTCTTCCATAGGCACTACCCCAGCTAACACGCAGCTAATTGTAGAACCTTTTGCTTTTGATGATATTGCTAACAACACCAATGACATGCAGCAAAATCTTAGTGCCACTGAGGTTATCCAAGACGACACTGCTGCTACTCTCATGGACTTTTCCATTGACTTGAATATTGGTAGACTCGAGCTGACCTTCAATGATGTGATTGATGCTTCATCAGAGAGACTTTTCCGAAGGACTGTTACCATTCAGGACGCAGATGCATCCACAAATACTGGTTTTTATGACCTTACTGGAGGTACAGTTGTGTCTGGAGACTCAACTGTCATTGTTATTGATCTTACACAAGAAGACTTTCAAGCATTGAAAGCAAACCTTGATGTAGCTACATCTGCTGTCAACTCTTACATCACCATTGAAGCAGAAGCTTTCAGAGATATTAGAGGTGTGGATATCCTCGCCGTAACTGACACTCGTGGTATCCCAACAAGAAACTACACATCTGATGTTATTCCACCTGCTCTGTTGAATGATATGTTTAACTTTGATCTGGACTCTGGGGAGCTTGTGTTGTTTTTCGATGAGCCTGTACTTGATTCGACGTTGGTGTTTAGCAAGTTGATCCTTCAGAGTAGTGCTATCAACGGTTCTTCTAGCGTTAGTCTCCAAATGGGTACTACAACAGTCTCAGAAATGATGACTGTAGTGACTATTCTGCTCTCTAGAAATGACCTCAATGCTATCAAAGCTGCAACTGATGTAGCTACGAGTGTGTCGAATACATACCTTCAGATTGAAGCCGGTGCCATCAATGATACATCTTCTAATCCAATCCAATCCACTGCTCAGAATCAGACAATGGTTGCAGTACAGGTTTCCGTTTTCGCTCGAGATGTTACTCCACCTGCACTAGACTCTTTCGTTTTAGATGTCAATACTGGGGAACTGCTTATCACGTTTGATGAGACTGTGGACCTATCAACCTTTGTAAGTACCCACCTAATACTTAGAAGCACTGATACTGTTCCTGCTGATGAGATTATGATAAGTGGAGGGGCAACTAGCACAGGAATAAGTTCAGAGGTCACATTGTCCCTTCTTCCTGCGGACATCAATTTCCTCAAACTGCGACGCGACTTTGGAACAGCTACATCCAACACATATTTGCAAGTTTTAGCCAATGCTGTTACTGATTTGGCTGCATTCTCATCTGATGTTGGCTTACTCACAATGGCTACTAATGTAATTAACGACACTTCACCACCTGTTCTTAACCGCTTTGTTCTTGATCTCGGCACCGACCAGGTTCGTCTTACGTTTGATGAGCCTGTACAAGCTAATTTGTTGAATGTGTCGTTTTTCACGATGTACAACACATCAGCTTTGACCAACGGAATTACCCTGAGTGGGACAGTAAGCTCTGTTGATGGCACTGAAATCATTATAGACCTACTTCCTGATGTTGCCCTTGATATAAAGTTGTCTAATAGCATTGCTGAAACAGTTGATAACACTTTCATTGGCTTTGAGGAAGGTGCAGTTGTCGACATTTACAATAATCTAATACTGCAAACTGTCATTGCTATACAAGCATCAAATGTATTCCCTGATACAAGTGGACCACTCATTATGGCATTTAATTTTGATCTGAACTCTGGAATCCTTACCTTGATCTACCGTGAACCTGTAAACCCTATCACATTTAATGGAGCGTTTGTTACTATCCAAGATGCTTCCTTAGCAAGCACTAGCTATACTCTTACAGGTGGAACTGCTCTTCAGGCAGCCTTGAACAGAACCTTAGATATCATGCTGCTTGCTAGTGATCTCAATGCTATCAAGGCAGACACTGGTCTTGCTACAAATGAGAACAATGTCTATCTTTCTTTGGGTGCGGGAGCTTTGGAAGATACATTTGGAAATCTTGTGGCCCCTGTCTCAATAATGTCTGCCATCCCAGTTAGCGTATTTACTAATGACACAACATCTCCTCAAGTTTCTTCTTTTGAACTACGAAATGCTCCTAATGGAATCAGTATTGTCTTGCTTGTGGTCTTTTCTGAGACAGTGAATGCTTCTACAGTTGTACCCACAAGCTTCACAGTGCAAGAGGCTCCTGGATCAACTAATGAATATACCCTAACTGGCGGCACAGTCACACTTATCGATAGCGCTGAAATAGAAATTCTTCTTACCTCTACGGACCTTGAAGCAATCAAGATCAGGTATCCTCTAGGCTCAGTAGTGAATTCAAGTTTCCTCAGAGCTGAAGCAAATGCTGCTTTTGACATGGTTGACCTACCAACTAGTCTTGTTGATTCTGCAAATGCTGTTCAGGCTCGTAACATCTCTGGGGATCTAAATCCCCCAAATCTGGATAGCTTCTCTTTGGATATGAACATTGGAGTGATTTCCTTCACTTTCAATGAGGATGTAGTAGTTTCCACTCTCAATATCTCTTCAATTCTCCTTCAGAGTTCATCAGGCTCCACATCCAACAACCAAAGCATTTCAAACAGTATCATTGTTACAACCGCAAATGTGTCCATTATTGATATTGAAATCAGTATCGATGAGCTCAATGCTATCAAAGTCAACACTCAGCTTGGTACTATGGCTACAAATACCTACATATCTTTTCCAAGAGGCATTGTTCAAGATTCAGCTGAGAATCTTGCTTTTGAAATTCTCTCAAATACTGCAAGAGAGGCTATAGGCTTCACGGAGGATACAACTCAACCAATGGTAATTGCTTTTGATCTGGATATGAATATTGGGATACTCACTCTTGAATTTGATGAGGCTGTAGACCACAGTACCTTTGATCAAAACCAAGTCGAAATACAGAATCGTGTATCAGAGCCTAATTCTTTAGTCAGACTTCATGATTTAGTCAGCTCTCCCTTGCAATCTACCGATAGTCCTGTTGTTGTAATTGAGTTACGTAAAGATGATCTTGCTGAAATTCAAAGAAGAAACCAGCTTGCTATAACAAATGACACCACCTTCTTGGCCATCTTGAACTTTGCAATCAGAGATATGAACAGCAATTTTCTTGTCCGTGTGCCTAATATTGATGCACTTGAAGTTAGACACTTTGTCCCTGACACTTCACCACCATTCGTAGAAGAGTTTAGTCTTGATTTAGATGAAGGCTACCTTTTTCTCACATTTAATGAAGCAATAAGGAATTCTGTGTCAACTGTGAATCTTTCCCTGTTCACGCTGCAATCAGCAAATTCATCAGCTGTATTCTCGCATAGTCTCACTGCAACAACTCAAAGATATTGGCCGCAAACGGTTAACGGAATCTGGACACACTATTTTCAACTCAGAGTTACTCTTACAGAAACTGACAATATTACTCTGAAAAGAGAAGAAGAGTTTTGTTCAAATACGAGCAATTGCTTTATCTCTTACGATGCTGGGGCAGTGACCAATTTCGATGATATTTTCAATGATGAGTTATCAACTGAAATGGCTATGCAGGCAACTGTCGTCACCCCCGATGTCAATGCACCTAACTTAGTGGAGTTTGTCGAGTTCAATCTTCGTGACGGGTACTTTACTTTGAGATTTGATGAACCGGTGCGACCATCTTCATTTGATACTTCAAGAGTTGTCTTCCAAACACTCTTCTCTGAGCCAATAAGCAACCTTACTCTCACTGACGCAACATTGATCACCATGGAGAATGCTGCAACTGTGTCTTTTAATTTATCTCAAGCAGACGTTGAAAGAATCAAGTTGGATCCCTTTGTGTGCACACGGAAGTACACCTGCTATGTTAGACTGCTACAAGGTGCAATATTAGACAATGCTGAAGGTAGAAATCCTTTAAACGAAGTGCTTGAGGTTTTCCCAGGATTCATAGCAACAACATTTACTCTCGACGAGGAACGGCCTTATTTAGATGCTTACGACTTAGATTTGAACCAGGGAACGATTTCCTTCATATTCAGTGAGCCAGTATCTCACACATCAATGAAGCCCACGTCACTGACTATTCAGTCAACCTCAGGCTCCCCAGTTCCATCGGTAGAGGTGTACACACTAACTGGTGGTGTTGTGATGCCTCCAAATGGTGATATCATCACACTTGTATTCAATGATGATGATCTATGTGCTATCAAAGGAAACAACAATCTCGCCATGGATAGGAGTACCACTTTTGTATTCTTTGATGAAAACTTTGTAAGTGACTTGGCACATGAGCCCTTACCGATACGCCCTGAAGATAGCACTGCAGCCGTCCAGGCTACGAACGTTGTTAATGACACTACACCACCTTTAATTAATGAATTTCAGCTGGACTTCAATGAAGATCGTCTTCTGCTTACTTTCAATGAACCTGTTCGCACTTCGACTCTACAGAATTTGACATTCTTCAACATCAATTCTGGAGAGCAACCTATTCCTGTGAGCTCAGTCACACTAACTGGAGGTCAAGTGGTCACCCAAGATGATGGAGTCAAGATCATCATCATCATGCTTGCTGAAGATGATGTCACTGCTATTAAACTAAGCTCACAGCTTGCAATCAACTCAACTACCACTTACCTATCAGTGCAGAGTGGAGCCATTGTTGACATGTCGGAGATTGCCATTCCTGACATGCTGAATATACCAGCTTCTTCATTTGTCCCTGATGCAACTAGACCACAACTAATATCTTTTGCTCTTGATATGAACCTCGGCGTAATGAATCTCACGTTCGATGATGTCATGACCATGATAACATTTGATCCAACTGCATTTAGAATTCAGAACAGTCTCAGGGCGACCAATGGCCTCCATTACACGCTAACAAACTCCACCACAGATAGTCCTAACGGGTATGAAGTCCTTGTCCAATTCAGTGACGTTGACTTCCTTGGGATGAAGGACATGTTTGGTCTTGCAAGGAGCATAGATACAACATGGCTGACAATGCAGGCTTTTGCTATTGATGACGTTGATGGTATTGACGTCCTTGCTATTACTGACGGCAAAGCCATCCAGGTCTTAAATTATACCATCGATTTTGCGTCTCCCCAGCTCACATCTTTTATATTTGATCGTGATAATGGTGAACTGCTTCTAACATTCACTGATTTCATGTATGCAGAGACATTGACTACAACCAGTATTTCTGTCCAGAATGAGCAGGTTTTTGATACTGCCTCTACTGCTGTGATAAGTCTCACTGGAGGCACAGTAACCAGGACTATTGATGGAAGGACACTTGTAATTACTCTAGTTCCAGATGATCTCAATACTCTCAACTTCAACCTATCGATTGGTACATCTGTTAGTGACACATTCCTAGTTTTACCAATGGGAGCCGTTAACGATCTTTTCAGCAATCCATTAGATCCTGGTTTTGATTTTGCTAATGCTCTACCTGCTGCAGATGTGATCAATGACACTACTACTGTAGACTTGGACACGTTCACTCTCGATCTGAACTCTGGTGAAATATCCTTGACTTTTTCGGAAACCTATTCTCGAAATTTTTTCAATGTTAAAGCGCTAACTTTCCAAGGTGAAAGAAATGCTACGTTGAGAGCCGATTCATATACTTTGAGCAGTGAAACTGCTTTTGAGTTTGTCACTGCTGTAGAAGTGTTAGTCACCTTTTCTGGCGATGACCTCACAGCCCTTAAAGCAATACGCAATGTTGCTAGCTCAGTATTAAACTCGTACCTGTCTTTCAGTTCCAACCTTGTTCAAGATGTTAGTTTCAACCCCGCTACGGAACGTGATATTGATAATGGTATTCGAGCAGATGTATTCATTGGTGATACTGTCAGTCCAGTGCTACTCAACTACACCGTGGATCTCAGTGCAGGCTCTATTACATTCACATTCTCTGAAGTTGTTGATAGTCAAAGCCTTATATTAAGTGATCTAACCATTCAGAACCGTGAATTCTCTCCATTGCTTACCTACGTTCTTAGTGATGGCATCTTTGATGAATCATTCACATCTCCACTAGCTACGGTGATGTTCTCAGATACCGACCTGAATGGAATCAAGGGTATTCGAAATCTTGTTACCTCTAGAGATGACACATACATCACCTTCCCTGCTTCATTTGTGACTGACATGGCTGGAATCCCTGTCATTGAAGTGGGGCCACTAGGAATGCAAGTAGGAGAGTTTGTGTTTGATTTTACACCTCCAGAGCTCCTGATGTATAGTCTGGATGTTGACGTAGGCTTGCTTGTGCTGAATTTCTCCGAGATTGTTGATGCAAACACTCTCGACTTAAGCTTGTTTACGATCCAAAACACTGCCTTTCCTGCAAATGCAACTCAAACTGTGTCACTTGTTGCCTCTTCAGTAACTACAAATTCTAGAGACTTTGAGATATACTTAGCCAGAGAGGACATCAATGCCATAAAGCTCAACACCAGCCTAGCTTCGTCACTTGACAATACCTTCCTTATCTTCACCAATGCATCAGTTTTTGACATGCTTGGAAACCCTATTATTGGTAATGAGATTGGAATCCCACCATCTTCTTTTGTTGGAGACACTTCTGGTCCCATAATTGAGCGTTTCATTCTCGATTTTGCTCTTGGAACATTAAGGCTGTTTTTCAATGAAGCTATTAATGCTGATACTCTGCTAGTGACTTCATACACGCTGCAAAACATCCAAAATGCCGAAATTCCTGGTGCTAATCTAGTCAGCTTCACTCTCACCACTAATAGCCTAGTGATAAGTGATAGTAGTGATGTTATACAGATCAGAATTGGCGTGGAAGACTTGAACATAATCAAGAGTTTCAGTGATCTAGCTACGGACAGAAATGACACTTACCTTGTTGTCACTTCCACTGGTGTACAAGATACTTCAAGTAATCCAGTACGTGCCATTCCATCTTCCAATGCACTCAGAGCTGAGGAGCTTCTGCCAGATACAATTGGTCCCATCATTGAAGATTTCACACTTGATTTGAACACCGGAGAGCTATTCCTCACTTTTGGTGAAACAATTGATGGTTCCTCCATTCAAATTTCATTGTTTGCGATTCAGGATGCTAGAGCTAACCCCCAAATGAGTGTCACATTGACTAATGGAACTTTTCCTACTAACAATGATATCAGAACTGTCATAACTCTGGCTGGTACGGATCTGGACTTGATTAAATTCCGAAACTTAGGCAACAACCAAAGTGACACCTATCTAGCTTTGGAAGCCGGAGCTATCCTTGATGCTGCTGGTAACCCAGGTGTGGAGCGTACACTGCAAGCGAGTGAAGTTATTCTAGACATTACAACACCCACGTTGTCTACATTTGATTTTGACCTGAATGTGGGAGTTATGACTTTGGGTTTCGATGAGGCAGTAATATTATCGTCGTTTCAACTTGGTGAGCTTGTTCTCTCAGAAGAAGTGGTTGACACAACTGATGTGGAGGATTTCAGTGCGTTTTCCAGCAATGTTGATTATGCTCCAAACAGTTTGCGTGATCTTCGAATTGAATTTACTAACGATGAGTTGAATGAGATCAAGAGGATCCAAGTCTGCCGAGACAATATCACCTGCTATCTATACTTCCCACGTAGTCTTCAAGCTGTTACCATCACTGACATTGCTGGAAATCCTGTGGAAATCATTCAATTTTTTGAAGGTAGACCTGTCAGCACATTTACACCGGATACCACGCCACCCACTCTTGTTGGTTTCTCAGCGTTTGACCTCAATACTGGACGACTCATTGTGTCCTTCGACGAAACAGTGAATGTGTCATCAGTGCAAGTTTCAGAAGTTACTTTAGCTCAATGGTATACACTACCTAGATTGACCACACCACCTTATTCACTATCAGAAGGTACCATTTTCAGCGAGAACGGACCTATGATTGAAATCCAACTGTCTATTACAGATCTGAATGGCATCAAAATGAACTCTGCTATATGTGGACAGCCTCTTCAATGTTTTATCCAATTTACTACAAATTTTCTGTCAGATATGGCTGGAAATATGGTTGCAGAAGTGGTTCTACGGCAAATAGAACCATTAGTTTTTCCACTAGCAGAAATTGTAGGTAACTTCACAGACGACACAACTTCACCTAATCTGGTGAGTTATGATTTTGACCTTAACACTGGTGAACTAGTGTTAACATTTGATGAGCCAGTTGTTCAAGACGGTTTCCAAGCCAGTCAAATTACCTTTCAAAATGCCTTCTTGTCAACTAGTTCTTACTCAATTGTGGAAGCAACTCTTCCCGGTAGAGTTATTGGGACAATACTCAGAACAAATTTGAGTGATGCAGATCTTATTCAAATAAAGGCAAGAAGTACACTCGCAACTGATAACACCACAACGTATGTAACTATCACATCCGACTTAATTGCTGATAACTCAGAATTAGGTAACTCAGTGAATGTTCTTGCTAATGGTATAAGTGCTCTTCAGGTTACCATATTTTTAGGTGATGTTACAAGTCCTTCCATCACAGACTTTTCCATTTTGGATCTAGATTCTGGCACACTTCAGGTTATCTTTAACGAGCCCATTGATATCAACACATTTGACTCTACTGGATTTCACCTTCAGTCTGAGATTGATCAAGGAACAATGCTGACAATATTATCTGCAACTGTTAGCTACAGCAGTTTTAGCAATGACCTAACAACAGTAGACATAGCTATCAGTGATGATGATTTTAGAAACCTTAAGCTTCTTACAAATCTTGGAACCAGTGACACTGACAGTTTCTTGTTTGTGGATTCTGGCTCTATCAATGATTTAGCAGGCAACCCTGTTCAACCTCGATTTAGTAACAATTCTCTGCCAGTAAATTCGTATGTGAGAGATATCACTCCCCCAAATCTCATTTTCTCATCCCTAGACCTCAATTTAGGTGTCTTGGTTCTCTCATTCAATGACATCATGCTTGCGTCCTCATTCCGAGTCAATCTTTTGAGTATCCAAGGCAACAGCAGTATTCCAACAGTTTCTTTTTCTCTAACTGATGCTGCCAATGTGACTACTGAAAATGGATACAATATCACCATAGTCCTTACTGATAACGATTTGAATGAAATCAAAGCCAACACTCAACTTGCCTCAAGTCCAGAAAATGCATATATTGTGATGGCCTCAAATGCAATTACAGATGTTGCTGGTGTGGAAGTGATTGCTAGATCTAACACTGGTGCATTCAGGACCAATGAATATATATTCGATACCACAAATCCCATACTAGAGCGGTTCACCTTTGATTTAGGTGGTGGTGTACTAGTATTGAGCTTCACTGAAGCTGTAGATACTGTGAATTTTGCACCAAACCAAATCACTCTGCAGAATGTTGCTAATGCTAGTGATACGATGACATTTTCATACAATATCATGGCTGGACAACTAGTAAGCACCCCAAATCGTCAGATATTTGAATTCTTTCCTTCAGTAGCAGACCTCAACAATATAAAAAGTCTACTGACTCTTGGAACCTCTGTTAACAATACTTACATTGTCATTCCATCTGAAGCCTTCCAAGATCTCAACAGCAATCCCATTGTTGAGATTGATGCTGATAATGCACTGAGAGCCTCAGACTTTTCTGATGATGTGGTCCCTCCAACTGTCTCCATGTACTCATTTGATCTCAACAGGGGCATAATCGACATCACTTTCTCTGAGTCAATCCAAATTAGCTCTATCAACTACACCGGCTTTGTTCTCAGAAGTTCTCAAACTAATCCTGCAACAGAGTATTTGCTTACCAGTGGAAATACTACCGCAATGGGTGGCAACATCATTGATGTTTTAATTTCCACTAGTGACCTTAATGAGATTAAGGCTTTGACAGATTTGGCCTCTCTTCCTGGAAATACATTCCTGTCAATATTAGCAGGAACATATGAAGATCCCAGTGGGAACCCTGGTATACCGTATGGCACAAGTCAGGCTTTACTTGCCAACAATTTTATTCCTGATACAACAGACCCAGTCATAGACTCTTACAATTTCGATTTGGGACTAGGGATCATCACTCTCACACTATCAGAAACTGTGGACCCAGCAACTCTTGTTCCCGATGCATTCACAATCCAGAGTTCCCCAGCCTTTCCTGTAGATACCCTTAACCTCATGGAGGTCACAACCAATTCTACCATCGGTCCTATTGTATGTCTCTTCATTCGTGGTCAAGATTTGGACGTAATTAAGCAGATTTCAGGTTTTGTCACAGCACGTGGAAATACCTATCTTTCAGTTGCAACTGGTGCTCTGATGGACACTGCTGGCCAGTCTCTGAGGAGAATTCCTACTGACAACTCTCTGCAAGTTTCGTTGTTTGTTGGTGATGCTGTTAGTCCGACTCTGTCTTCGTTTGATCTTGATATGAATACGGGTGTTTTGACGTTGTACTTTTCAGAAGCTGTTCAAACAGGTGGAGTTCTAGATCCAACCTCTGTTACACTGCACAGTGAAATGTCAGGTGCTCTAGTAAATTTTACTCTGAGTGGTGGCACCATTTTAGCAACTGGTCTGCACCCTTTCGTTGAGATTGACCTGAGTTTTGATGACCTAAATCTCCTCAAAGATGAGCCACTTATAGCCACAACAATGGCAAATATTTTCATCTCAATTGTAGCTAACTCAACTGTGGATGTCGGTGGAAATTTGCTTGATGCCACTCTACCTGAGAATGCTGAACCTGTTTCAATGTTGGTTCTGGACGTAACTCCACCAGAGCTTGTCGGTTTTGAGTTTAGGCTGATCGAAGAGCCTCTTCAATTGATTTTGACTTTTAGTGAACCGGTTATTGCTACTTCTCTGCAGGTTACAAGTTTCAGTTTGAGAGATGTTGTTGGTTTTACGACTCTCAGTCTAGCAAGTGGAACAATTCAGCAAGACTCATTAATTGTAGTTACAGTGAATGTCAGTGAAAATGATCTTATCAGAATCCGCAATAATATCAACATTGCTAGATCCTTGAGCATGACAGTCCTTGTGGTTGCTGCCGATGCAGTACTGGACACATCAGGAATCGGATTAACTGCAGTCAGTAGTTTTGTTGCCACTACCTATAATGCTGACCTATTCCCTCCAATAGTGAGTGGATACACATTTGATCTTGACAATGGAGCATTCATTCTTACTTTCAATGAGGCAGTGAGAAGAAGCACCTTGAATACATCCTCTCTCACCCTCCAAACCGCACCTTCCTCAGCAATTTCAACTCTGCTTTTGCCTAGTCGTGTTGTAACTCTCAGTGATTCGGTTATTTTCCTGGATTTGGAGGCTCTCAATGTTGACAATATCAAACTCAATCCATTGTTGGCTACCGCTAATATTTCAACATACATCAGGTTTGCAGCAAAACTAATTTGTGATATTGCCAACAACTGTGCTGAGGAAGTGCTTAGTGGAGATGCTCTGCAAGCGACAACTTATATTGACGATACTACCAGCCCTCAACTAGACTCCTTTGATCTAAATGCAAACACACGACTGCTATCTCTGAGTTTTGATGAAGTGGTGAATGCATCTAGTATTGATTTCAGGCAAATCACTTTCCAAAACGCCATGGCCCCCTACCCAGCAAATTCGTACAGCCTGACTGGTGGAACAACTAACTCAGAAAATGGTAGACTGATTAATGTGATTATTGAAGATAGTGATAAGAATGCTATCAAGGCTCTGGGAAATATTTTCAGCAACTCAGCTGCTACTTATCTGTCGATTACATCAGAGCTTATTATGGACATGGCTGGAAATTTTGTACAGGAGATCAGGCCGCGTAATGCTCTTGGAGTTAACATGTTCCAGTCAGACAATGAGGCTCCTGAAATTCTGTCAGCTTCTTTGAATTTGAATAATGGTATACTAGTTTTGAATTTTGATGAAACCCCAGACATCACTTCTATACAGATTAATCAGCTCACTCTACATTCAAACGATTCTTCCTATACCCTAGTTACAGCTAACAGTATGCTTCCCTCTGATACTGACCCTTCAAGTGTTCTTATAGAGCTGAGTACTGCTGACTTGAACACCATAAAAACGCTTCCTCTGTGCTCTGGGCTGTCAATGGATGATTGTGCTGTGTCCTACACAGTACAAGTGGCTTCAGACACACTAGGAATACCTGCTCTCCCTAGAAGCCAGGATAATCCACTTCCTATTACTGTTGAACCTGATCAAACAGGGCCAGTGCTAGTTCAGTTTAGTGTCTTTGATTTCACCACTAGGACACTTCAACTTCAGTTTGATGAGCCTGTCGATGTGAATTCTCTATCTGTGTCCCAGCTTACGCTTCAAAGCTTGTTTCAGCTTTCACCTGAAGAAACAAGTTATCAATTAATATCTGGGTTTGTTTCGAATGTTAATTCTACAGGGACAACAATTACAGTGCAGTTCTCGTTAGTAGATCTTTTTAATATTCAAGAAGATCCTATTCTGTGCACAGGACGAGGTAATTGTTATGTTCGTATGGAATCTGGTTTTATTGAGGACTTGGTTGGAAATGTCAATGCTGTTGCTTCTGGAGATCCTAGTTTGATTGTTTCGGATTTAGTAATGGACAATATCAATCCAACTGTTGACGGATTTGATTTAGATTTGGATAGTGGAATTCTCTCGTTGGTGTTTTCGGAACCTGTAAGAGGAGCAGAGATAGACTACGCAGGTATTACAGTACAGGGAGCAGCGAGTGTAACTTCTCCTAACGAATACTACCAACTTTCTGGTGGTGTAACGTTAGCTGAGAATGGAGACAGATTCGTGAATGTATCTCTTCTGCCAGGTGATCTCAATGCTCTGAAGTTGAGAGAGTTTGCCTCAAACAGCAACAACACCTACTTGTCAATCGCTTTTGGTACTGTATTGGATACTAATAACAACCCGGTTGATGCAATACCCACTACTGCTGCCTTGAATGTCTCGATTTTTTTCAGTGATATTACTCCTCCTGTTTTGACCGGTTTTACTATAGATGTTGACGGAGACGCCTTGTTTTTGACCTTTGATGAGCCTGTCATGCTGAACACATTAAATATCAGTGGTCTCACTCTACAGTCTGCAGTATCAACTCCTAGTATTGTCGTACCAATAACACCTGGAAATGTTATCCAATCAGTGGTAGAAGCATCAGTAGTGCCTCAAATTTCTTTGAATATGAATGACTTGAGAACGATCAAACTGGAAGATAATTTTGCTACAAACGAAACGAATACATTCATTATTGTTAATGCTGGTACCGTATTTGATACTGCAGGTGTTCCAAATGAGCGTGTCGGGCCGATTGCAGCAACTATGTTTTTACCAGACATGTCGAGACCACTGCTCCTAAATGTGTCTTTTGATATACAGCCTGGACTTTTGTATTTGACGTTCTCCGATGTGGTTGATTCGCTGTCTTTTGATGCCATGGCAATATCCATTCAATCATCAGAAAGTGCTATTCTGGGAGAAATTGTATTTTTGACAAATTCTAGTCAAACAAACAGTGTCAATGGCTATCAAATTGTGGTAGAGCTATCTCGTCAAGATCATATTCGAATTCGTGACATTCCTAACCTTGCTACCACAACAGCTAATACATATGTTACAATGCAGGCCTTTGGAATTGATGATGTTTTTGGTGTTGATGTTTTGGCGGTTACTGATGGCAAGGCCTTGCAAGCGTTTGAAGTTATACCTGATTTGCAACCACCTGTACTGCTTAGCTATGAATTAGATCTCGACATTGGTACTTTGGATTTCTCATTTTCCGATCTTGTTTCTGTTGCCTCTTTTCAGCCAACATTCCTAATACTTTTGAGTGATGACTCCTTGTCTCCAGTAGTAACAATACCTATTGATGGTGGAGTAGCTACTAGGCTCAGTGATGGTAGCACCATTTCTCTAAAACTCACTGATGAGATGTTTGATGAAATAGTATCGAATCGCTCAATTGCTACTAGCAACTTAGACACCTACCTCACAGCAAGAGAAAACTGGGTAATGGATTTAGCTGGTAATAGTGCTCCAGGAAACGATACTGTACAAGCTAGTACTTTTATCTCAGATAACTCACAACCAATCGTTATTCAATTCACTCTGAATATGAACGCTGGAGAACTAGTACTGACACTAAATGAGTTGGTTACAACATCCAGCTTTGTTGCAAGCTTTATTGTTCTTCAAGGTGTGTCAAATGCAACCGGTGCCATGACTACTTCCCTGTACACTCTTACTGGCGGCACTGTTCCAGCTGATATTGACACCAGAGCTTTGACCATACAAATTACTCAAAATGATCTGAATGTGATCAAAACGTTTCCAGATGTAGCCAGCTCAGCTTCCACTGCATATGTAGCAATCACAGGAGCAGCTTTTATGGACATTGCTGGCAATTCTGTAGAATTGATCTCTCAGGAAAGTGCTCGACCTGTTGATACTTTTATTAGAGATACAACATCGCCCTCTCTCATTTACTTTGACATAGACTTGAATTCGGCAGAACTCACTCTTCAGTTCAGTGAAACAGTTGATGTCACTTCGATTGACTATATCGAGTTTGTGCTCCAGGGATTAGAGACGGGAGGCATCTTCTCCATGCTTATCGGCGGCACAACTACTGTTGAGTACAGTGACAATTTTGTTATAACCTTGAATGAGATGGATACACTCTCCCTGCAACTCTTAACGACTGTAGCCACTTCACCAGATACCACATTCCTAGCAATATCTCCCATGGCCATCACTGATACTAGTGGAAACTTAGTAGAGGAGATTCCTATGTCAGCTGCTATGCCAGTCAGAAGTTACATTCGTGATAGTACCCCACCTCGCCTACTGAGCTTCGATCTAGACTTAGATACTGGATTCCTGAACCTTACCTTTTCGGAAGTTGTAACAGCATCGAGTTTTGTTCCCTCCTTAGTCAACTTCTCTCCGACCAATCAGACTGTGGCTAATATTACTCTCCTCAGTAGTAATTCTCCTGAAGTCAATGGTGTTCGTATTGCTGTTATTTTGTCAGAGTTGGATTTGAACACATTAAAATCGAGTTCCTTTGTTGCAAAAACCAGAAAATCAACTTTCATCTACTTTGATGAAGGAGCATTTACAGACACTGCTGGGAACAACATCACAGCATTTACAGTTGCTCTGATGGTTACACGCCTTGTGCCTGATGCAAGACCACCTGAGCTAAGTATGTTTAATGTGGACATTGCTGCTAGAATAATTGAGCTGGTTTTCGATGAGATTGTTGATACCACTGAGTTTTCTACAACATCAGTCTCGCTTATTAGTGGCAGGGAAAGTCCTCCATCTTCTACATTCTTTCGTCTCAGCACATCCAGTGTGTTCTCAACACCAAATGGGAGCGTTGTTACGATTGCTATTGGAGACCAAGATTTTAACGTCTTGTCTGATACTTTAGATCTTGCTACTAATCGTAACAACACATTCTTACTGCTTGATGGCTCTGCTCTGACAGACTTGGCCCGAAATCCCATCGTTGCCATTAGAGTTCCTAATCCATTCCCTGTAAACGACTTTAGACCAGATGTTGATCCACCATTCCTTCGAGAGTTCTCTTTAGATTTGAACATTGGTCTTCTTTCACTCACGTTCTCGGAAGCCATTGATGCTGGCTCTCTCACTGTGTCTGGTATTTCTTTCCACAGTACTCAATCAACAGATCCACTAAGAGAGTCATACACTCTTACCGTTCATGAGAGTGTGATTCGTTCGGAGCCCAATGTCATTCTTGTTACTCTGTCTGTACAAGATCAAAACGAACTCAAAGCCAGAAGAAATCTGGCTATTGATACCAACAGTACCTTCATTTCTGTGCAGCCTATCGTGATAACAGATACTGCCATTTTGGCCGTGGCAGAAATACCAAGCACAGATACTAGACCTGTACAGTCTTTTATTGGTGATACCACTCCTCCAGAACTGTCTCTATTCGATTTTGATCTCAACAGCGGGCGTCTTGTTTTTGAGTTTACAGAAACAATTGATATAAGCTCTATTCAGCTATCGGAGTTTGTCCTTCAAAGCATCGCATTTTTCGGTAGCATTGATGTTAACTTAAACTCAACTGTAATCCCGAACGAAGATACTGCACGACTAACACTAACAATAAGCAGAGCTGATTTAAACCTCATTAAAAGTTTGGATGTCTGCACGTCAATGACTGATTGTTTCCTTTCGTTCCCAAACACAGTGTTAAATGACACTTCAGGAAATAGCATTCTTGCTATCACACAAGATGAAGCTAGACCAATCAACAACTTCACAGCGGACACGACCCCACCTGAGCTGGAAAGTTTCTCCGTATTTGATCGAGATCAAGGCCAGATCATTTTAAGCTTCTCTGAGACCGTGAGAGTTTCCACACTGAATGCATCAAATATAAGATTCCAGCGCGAACCAATTTCTATGTCACTGTACCAACTCACATCTGGTAATGTAAGTCCAGAAAATACTGATGTTCTAACAATAAATCTTACTGTCACTGACTTAAATGCTATCAAAGCAGAAGATACTCTTTGTACCTTTGGTCTGGTTTGTATCATCAGATTCAGTAGCTTATTTGTGGAAGATATGGCAGGCAATCAAGTGATGCCCGTGGAAGATACAGCTACTAACACCGGACCTGATACTTTCATCAGTGACAATACATCCCCACGTGTTACTCAATTTGATATCAATCTCAGTAATGAAATAGTCACTCTCCATTTTGACGAAACTGTTCAAGCTGGCGAATTGCAAACTATTTTTATTGCCATTCAAAATTCATTCAATGCAAGTACTTCCTACTCTCTGCAACGTACCCCAGCAGTTGAAGTTGGTGTTAGGATTTCAACTATAACATTCATTCTGAGTCAAGACATTGAGCAGATCAAAGCGCAAATCGACTTAGCAACTGGCCCTGAAGACACATTCATTATTTTTACCGACCAAATGATTTCAGACACAAGTGACAACTTTGTTGTTCCTGCTGTAAATGGGATTAGTGCAATTCCTGTGACAAACTACATTCCTGATGATATACCTCCTGTACTAGATGAGTTTGTTCAACTCGATATGAACTCAGAGAACCTTCGCATTGAATTCAATGAGCCAATGAATGAGACCGTTTTTAACTTTGGTGGTATCAGTATCCGCTCATCTTCTAACAGCAGTGTAGCTTACACTCTCACTGGAGGTGAGAATGTTCAGTTTGTGGATGATGTCAGATCGGTTTTTCAGTTTGACTTGATACCTGAAGATGTGCGCGGAATTAAATTAGTGCCTGGTTTAGCTATATCCTCTGCTACCTCCTTCATTTCAATCGAAACTGGAAGCTTCATGGATGTCACTGGGAACCCAAATTCTGAAGTGTCAACAACAAATGCTGTTCAAGTAGATCCTAACAATTACAGGCCTGACACAACAAGCCCCAGCCTAAGGAGCTTCGAGCTTGACATGAACACAGGATTATTGACCTTTACATTCAATGACGTCATTGATGTGATGTCTGTGCAGCCAATGTTTATTGAAATACAGAGTGAACATGAGAGAACATCGCAAACATCGTTTGTAAGGCTGTCTGGTGCTACGCCAATCGACAACAATGATTTTGACGTCATGATTCGGCTGGTTGACGATGACCTGAATGCTCTTAAGGCTATTGAAGGCCTTGCAACTACTGTACTCAACACATACATTGTGCTCGGTTCGAATGCTTTCACTGATGTTGCTGGCAGCTTTATTTTGCCTGTCATTCAGTCAAATGCTCTGAATGCCAGTTCTGTTATGATGGATATCGAATCGCCAGTGCTAACATCTTTCACCTTTAATGCCAGTTTCGGTTTTATAAGCTTTATGTTCACTGAAGTTGTCAATACAAGTTCGATTAATCCAAGTGGATTTGTGTTACAGAGTGGCACAACTCGCCCATTTGAAGAAATCAGATTTACTGGTGGCACACCTTCCACCACTGAACCTGCTACAATTTTTGATTTTGAGCTGGCAAGAGAGGACATCAATTACATCAAACAGTTTTTAGATTTCGGAACTAACGAAAGTAACACCTTTTTGTCAGCTGAAGACTTTTCAATTTCCGATATGATGGGAAACATGCTTCAGCCTATTTTTGAAAGTAATGCTCGTTCGGCCTCCATAGCTTTCGGAGATACCCTCCCACCTACCCTTGAATCGTTTCTGTTTGACGTCAATGCTGGTACTATCGATCTCACTTTTAGTGAAACAATAAACACAGGTTTATTTGATGCATCTATGTTCATAGTGCAGAGGTCTGCATCATCAATAGTTGGTCAATACTATCGGCTCACCAACAGTACCAGCTCTTCAGAACTCAGTGATGTTGTAAGGATTACTTTTAGCGAGGACGATCTCAACAATATACAAGCAAACACCTTGCTTGCGACCTCTATTGACACAACCTACCTGAGATTCTTCCCTGGTGCAGTTTTTGATCAGAACAATATTCCTACACAAGGTCTTGCTAATGGCATGGCTCAGCGAGCATCAGTGTTTATTAATGATACTACATCTCCGAGGTTGCAAAGCTACACTGTTGACTTGGGACTTGGAATCATCACCTTGACATTTTCAGAGTCTGTTGACGTGACTACCTTTGATCCAACTGCTTTGCTGCTACTCAATACTCCCAACATAGGTAGTGCAGCTGTCCAGAGACCACTCACTGGAGGAATAGTTTCATCAGAGAACAATCCAGTTGTTAC
Source organism: Halichondria panicea (assembly GCF_963675165.1). NCBI lineage: Eukaryota > Metazoa > Porifera > Demospongiae > Suberitida > Halichondriidae > Halichondria > Halichondria panicea. Next base: position 7,469,742 of record NC_087382.1, on the reverse strand, counting down.
CCTTACTCTGAATTATGAGGACATCAACTTCATCAAAGCTGAGACAATGTTTTTCACGAATGAAATCAACTCATACATCTCTATCACTCCAGCTGCTGTCAGGGATACTCAAGGTAACGAAGTTGAACCAATTCCAAATACAGTAGGTCAGCAAGCCCGCCTCTCATTCAGAGATACAATTGCACCGGCCATTCTGAACTTCACTTTGGATCTGAATTCGGACACACTTATTATCACATTCACTGAAACGGTTGTTGCGGAAACTTTATTTGTTGAAGGAATCACACTACTCTCCTCTCCTTCCAACATGCCTGCTTCAAACTATACTCTCAACGGTGCTATGAGTGTTACTCCTGATATCTCAGCTATACTCAATGTTAGGTTTCTTCTTCAAGACACTAATCAGTTGAAACAAAATCTTAACTTAGGCACTAACATCGACTCCACGTATCTGACTATTGTGGAAAGTGCTATATCAGATACCACTGGTAATAACATATCTTCTGTCGAGTCCCTCCAAGCTATACAAGCATTTTCAGTGATTAGTGATATAACTGCACCAACACTAGTAAGATTTGGACTGGAAATGCCATCACTTGTTCCTCCTGTTATTCTTTACTTAGAGTTCAGTGAGACTGTGAATGCTTCATCGCTCAGTGTCAATAACATCATTCTGAGACACACTCCTGGTAACAGCGGCCCATTGTATTCACTATCTTCAGGCAGCACTGTTGCGCTGGTTAATTCCAATGAAATGAGAATAACACTTAGCGCTGTGGACTTGGAAGAAATCAGAGCGAGACCTCCTCTAGGACAGTATCCAAATACTACATATGTCCACTTTGCCTCAGGTACCGTTCGTGACATGGCTTCTCAGCTGTCCACAGCTGTTTCTATTGCTGACGAATTCCAAGCAGAATTCATAGAGGCAGATGTTATACCACCTTTGCTTCGTCAATTTTCTCTGGATAAAAATCTTGGCCACCTTATTTTGACATTTAGTGAATATGTTCAATCATCAACATTCCAGACACAGGTTGTAGAGTTGTCCGATGGACTAACAGGTGGAGTTGTGCATCTGATCACTGCAACCAATGTTTTCATCACTGACTCAGAGATTATTACTATCCCTCTTACATCATTCGACCAAAATACAATCAAAGACAGTTCCACTCTTGGAAGAGCTCTAAATACTACCTTTGTCTCATTCCCTGTTAGTGTGGTTGAGGATATTGCAGGGAATGATGGACTTCCTGAAATTCTGTTCATAGCAGAAAGCATTATTCCTGATACTAGCTCTCCAACAATCACTCAGTTCAACATCGACTTCCAATCAATGAGAATTGACCTTGTTTTCAATGAGCCAGTAGATGTCAATACCCTTGATGTCAGGCACATTCGTATTCAGAACGAACAGGCAGCGTTCCCAGCTCTATCTTACAGACTTCAACAAGCAGTTGATGTAACATCATCTAATTTGTCAACTGTTCTCAGCTTTGAGCTTGATTTGTCGGATAGGAATGCGATACAGGCCATAGCAAATCTGGCCACTGACAACAACAACACCTTCCTTGCAGTTGATCCTGAAGCAATACTGGATACTAGTGGTAACATGGTAGGTAGAGTACCACCTTCTCTAGCATTGTCAGTATTTTTATACCAGTTTGACACTGTTATGCCCGAACTTATTGCATTTGGTTTGGATCTTAACCGTCGAGTCATCAGTCTATCTTTCTCAGAAACAGTGGACACAGCCACACTAAACCTATCTAGAGTAAATATCCATGATTCCACTGGAAATTCTGTCATCCCACTTTCAAGTATACCCATCACTGGTGTCACAAACGTTGTTGAAATTGCTATATCCAATGAGAACTTCAACACAATTGGAGAGTTTGGCCTTTGTATTGATGGCAGAGATTGTTTTATTGACCTAGAAAATGGTGCTGTTGCAGACACAGTGGGTATTGTTTCTGGCCCTGAACAAGATATTCCGGTCGCAAACTTTATCCTAGACTCATCTTCTCCAAGTATAATACAGTTCACTGGTCTGGAAATTGGCAATGGTATCTTGAACGTAACATTCTCTGAGAGTATAAATATTGCTACGTTAAATACTTCAACCCTAAAATTGCAATCGTTTTACGAAGGAAGCACAGAAAGTATTCAGCTGAGTGGTTCCCTTGTTGCTTCGGCACTTACAGGCTATTTTGTATCCATTCAACTTTCAATGAGTGATGTAGCAGCCATCAAGATTCGTCCTGGCCTCTGTACCGTTCGAAGCAACTGCTATTTGACAGCAGACTCAGGCACTGTATTGGACGTTTCTGGAAATCCATCTGTAGCAATAGTGGATGGTCCACCAGGGCTCATTGTACACTTCCTTGAAGAAGATGCCATAAACCCCATGCTAATGTCATTTGACTTTGATTTAGATTCTGGAGACCTCACTCTGTACTTTAGTGAGCCTGTTGACCAAATATCTGTGAATGCTCAATATATAACTCTCCAGTCCGAACAAGGGAGTCTTTCATCAGTAGAATGGTACAGTCTTTCCTCAGTGGAAGTAGACTCTCGGGATGAATCTAGTACCATCATTCTAACATTGTCAGTTGAAGACCTGGTCGCTATAAAAGAATTTCAGACATTAGCATCAAACTCGGCTACTACTTTTGTATCTATTGAGCCGTCTGCAATATTTGACCTTGGCAGTCGACCAAATCCAGTTGTGAGGCGTACACCTGAACTAGCATTACCTGTAATCTCTTACATAAGTGACAATACTAGTGCAGTACTCCTAGATTTCTCCCTCGATATCAACACGGATTTATTGGCACTCACATTTGATGAGCCAGTTGATAAGCTTTCTATTGTATTCACTGGAATTCAGTTCTTCTCGACCAATTCCAGCTCAAATTTTGACGATTTCTCAATATCTTTGACAGACGGTGAAGTTCTAGATCCTGACAGACAGTTTTCAACAATTGTTGCGATATCTCTTAACCGTTTGGATATTGGAGCACTTAAATTGAATTCTTCTATTGGATCTCTTTCTGAAAATACATTTTTAGAGATCAGTGAAGGTAGCGTATCGGACAGAGCTCAAAACAGGATTCAAAATGGCAGCCGATTGATGGCTTCTGCTGTATTTCCCGACACAACTAGACCTGAGCTCCTCTCGTTCATTTTCAACATTGAAACGGGTGTGATAATCATGTCATTCAATGATGTTGTGAATGTCAATACTTTTGATCCAACCGCTATTACCATCCAGGACGGAATATATGCTGGTGTTCTTCATGCTCTTCAACCTTCTACGATGACACCAAGTGAGAACGGTTATACCATCACCGTAGTAGTATCACCACTTGATCTTTTGAGCATTAAGCTAATTTCTGGCCTAGCAAAGAGTATCAACTCAACCTACCTTGCAATGCAAGCATTTGCAATCGATGACATATCTGGTGTAGATGTTCTAGCTATAACCAACGGCAAAGCACAGCAGGCTGCTGTGTATGTGGCTGACAGAGCAGCACCTGAGTTCCAAACAATTGAACTCAGTCTCAACACCTCATTGCTGACCCTCGTCTTCAATGAAGCTATCAATGCCACCTCACTGGATATCACTCTTGTAACAATCTTTTCCGATATGGTGGGAACTGAGTCTTATCAATTGACTGGTTTTGAAAGTAGATCTACTAGCTCGGATGCTACAACGCTGTTCATAGGGCTTAATCGTGAGGATTCTAACTTTTTGAAAGCATCTCCTGGTATTGCATTTGACATAGCAACAACGTTTGTGAATCTACAAGCAAATTTCATTTTTGACTTAGCAAGCAATGCATTTGCCAACACTATGACAGTTCAGGCTGATGAATTTGTTGCTGATACGTCTCCTCCCGAGATTGAGAGCTTTAGTAACAACATGGACAGCGGAATTATCACAATAAACTTCACGGAAGGAATCGAAATGTTTGATGTTCTATCATTTGTACTTCAGCCTTTCATTAACTCAACATCAGTGTCTCACCTTCGTTATCAATTGATGAGTTCCACTGGTCAGCTTGTTGATATGGATACTCTTGAAATTTCACTTTCTACTGATGACTTGAATGCAATCAATATGATCCCTCAGTTGGCTAATAGCAGAAGCACCACTCATTTGTCTTTTGAATCTACAGCTGCTGTCGATTACAACTCAAACTCCATTGAAAGAGTTGATACAAGTAATGGTGTACGTGCTACCGAATATATCAATGACATGACTTCACCAGAATTCCAAACATTTAGCCTTGACCTCGATTCAAACACTCTGTCATTGACCTTCAATGAAGTTGTGAGAGCAAGCTCAGTTATTTTCCCTGCTATAACTATACAGAACACTCAATCTGGCAGTGACTTGATATATACACTGACTGATGGTCTACCTCAACCTTCTGATGGTACAGTATTGGATATTACTCTAGGACTCGCAGACATAGCTGCACTCCAAGTTATAGAGGGTCTAGCCACTTCAGATGGTACAACATTCATTGCTCTTGATCAAGGTGCCATTTTGGATGTTAGTGGTAACGGAGGAAACCCTCTTACTTCTGTGCCTCAAAATCTTGCGGTTGGTGCTACCACGCTAATATCTGATACCACAGCACCTACATTGCAAAGCTTCATCTTGAATTTGGCAGACATTTCGGCAACTCTTACATTCTCTGAGTATGTGCATGTGAATACTATTGATCTCTCCCGATTTGAGCTACTCAGCAGTGCGAGTGCAGGTGCTGTAGGTGTGAGACTGTCGACATCTACCCTACAATTAAACCAGACCAACAATTCTGTTGTCACTGTTCAACTGAGCTCACTGGACTTCTTGACCCTACAAACTACAGCTTCGATTGCAACGACCGTTGCTAATACCTACTTGGTGATTGACAATGATGCTTTATTCGATCTTGCTGGCAATCCGTACGTAGCTGAACCAGCTAGAGCAGCAGGACAGGTTGATCCTGATAATAGCCCTCCTGAGCTAGTCCGATTCTCCCTGAACCTTGGTTTGAGAAGATTAATTCTTACCTTTACAGAGCCAGTTGATGCATCAACAGTCAATGTTGCTGACGTTACTATTCATCAAATGGCCATAGGAGGAAGCTCTCACACTTTGTTTAACAGCAGTATCATATCGGTCAGTTTTGATCAAACTGAAATCTCCATTGCACTTGGACCTTTGGATGACTCCACACTTATACCAACCCCAGCTACAACCTCAGTCAATGATACATTTCTATCTCTTCCTAATTCATTCATTTCCGATTTTGCTTCTGTCAGACTAATGCCAGTTAGTCGTGTCCAGGTAGCAGAGATCCAAGATGACACGCTTCCTCCTTCACTTCTTCAGTTCTCACTCAATCTTAACAACGGTATTCTGAGACTAGATTTTTCTGAACAAATTGATTTGTCAACTTTCGTAGCTACCAATGTCACATTGCAGAGTCAAGAGGTTAGAGCTTCCTCAACATTTGTGTATCAACTCACCGGAGGAACACCTACATTAATTGGAACAGCGACAGTCAACCTACAATTGCTGGATCAGGACTTGAATGAGATCAAACTTGAGTCAACAATTGCGAACAACTTGCTTGATACATACATAGTGCTTCCTGAAACTGTTATTGCTGACACCTCTGGTGCAAATCTTGTTTCAATTGAAGCTAATGCAGCTGTTCCTGCTGATGGTCTTGTGTTAGACACTTCACCCCCTAGCCTGCAATCATTTGATCTTGATCTCAATACTGGAATTTTATCTCTAAAATTTTCGGAGTTTGTGAGAACAGCAGCTTTCTCAGTGGATAGTATACAATTGCAAAATTCCATCAGTGCACCTACTGTCTTCTCAATTTTTAATGATAGTTCTTTTGAGGGAAATGATATCGATATTGTGACTGTTGTTATTTCAATGCAAAACTTAGAGTCTATCAAGCTGCAGCCTCTCTGCACACAACGTAGTGACTGTTATCTGACCATTACTGCTGCTGTTGTTGAAGACGTGTACGGATTTTTGAGTGTTGCCAGAGCAGCGAACAATCCTGCATCTCTTGTGAACTTCATTGTTGATATGACTGCTCCACAGCTACTTCGTACACCATTGATTGATTTGGATTCTGGTGATATTTATCTTCAATTTGACGAATCAATTTCCATTTCAACTCTGAATATCACATACTTTATGCTACACAGCGAATTCGAATCATCTTTGCAGCTACAGACAGTCACATTTGTGAACAGCACAACTGATAGTGTGAATGGTCAATCTGTACACATAATTGTCAGTGAAGACGACTTGGATGCACTCAAACTTCAAAGTTTACTTTGCGTTAATCGAGTAAGTTGTTATCCTAGATTTAGTACGATGTTCATACAAGATGTGAGTGGAAATCCGGTCGCAGAACTTGGCTTTAGTGACTCTATTCAAGACAACTCTTTACCCGAGGTTTTTGTAGCGGATGTTACACCACCTAACCTGATTGCATTTGACTTTGATCTCAATACTCGTCTACTGACATTGGAATTCGATGAGCCTGTAGATGATGGAGAATTATCGGTTACTGACATCATTCTTCAGTCTGCAGCTGATTCATCTGGAGTTCAGGTTCCCATAACGTCAGGCAACGAAGTGTCAGATAGTGGAAGAGTAATTGTAGTGGACTTGTCTCAATCCAATGCAATCCAGTCAATTCAAGACTCAGGAATTGCAAGAACCAGACAGGACACCTGGCTAACACACACTTCAGCTCTGATTGAAGATCTTGGAGGTCAATCAGTCCTCCCTCATACTAGTGGAGTGAATGCACTTCAAGTGAGAACATTGCTAACTGACATGATTTCACCGGAGATTGTGTCTTTTGTTGAATTTGATATAAATGAGGATGCTTTTACTCTCTCCTTCTCTGAGCCTATGAGTACCACGAATATCAATCCTAGTCTGATAACATTCCACTCAGCTGGAACTGGAGGGGAATCACTGAATCTGACAAACTTTAGAAACGTTACCGGAACGACTCGAAACACGGTGCTTATGATATACTTATCAGACACGGACATCAGAAAAATCCGCTACAATGCTGTAGTTTTCAAAAGTCCTGATTCTACTTATATTCAACTAAATGAAGGAGCATTTTTCGATGTTGCTGGAAACCCTGTTGATAGTTCAGTACTGCTTCAAGTTGTTAATTTTCCTACTGACATTACTGCACCCACATTAGAAGCGTTTGCTTTGGATATTAACAGTGGGATTCTGAGTTTGAGTTTCGATGAAAGAGTGGACATATCATCTATCAATGCTGCTGAGCTTACCATTACTAGTAGCAGTGTAGACACCTCAGACCCCCTTGATTTGTATTCTCTAAATGGTGGTTTTCCCATAGCTGGTAACAGCCACATCATAGACCTTATGTTGGATGGCTCCGATTTAAGTATTCTGATGTCACGTGACAATCTTGCTCAGTCCCGAAACACAACTTTTGTGATAATATCAAGAGATTTCATTGCTGATTTATCTGGCGTACCAATGAACCCTGTATCGAGATTGCAAGCAACAAACTTCACCGATGATACAACACAGCCATTCCTGCGGTCTTTCCAGCTAAATATAACTGCTGCAACTTTGACACTAGAATTCTCGGAGTATGTAATAATGAGTGCATTTGACATAACACAGATTACATTGTTGAGCAGCAATGACACTGAAAATGCCACCCAGTACACATTGACAAGTGGAACCTTGCTTCCTTCAAGAGCACTGCAAGAGATTATTGTGCAACTAGACGATAATGACCTGAATGTTATCAAGGACAACCAAATGTTTGCAACAGGCCCAGGAAACCTTTTCCTTGCTGCCACTGAAAACACTGTGACTGATGGATCAGGTCGCCCACTTGAAGCTATTACTGTTGACAGACCACTAAGTGTGTCTGTACATACTGGTGACTTCCTCTCACCTACACTACAAGATTTTAACTTTGATTTGAATACTGGCATTTTAATGCTGACTTTTGATGAAGTTGTTGATGAATCTACTCTTGATTTGACTAAAATCTTGCTGGTTGGTGATTTGGGAGCCCAATACAGTTTGACAAACGGAAGTGTCACTGTGATTTCCCCTCCAATTATCCAAGTTCTGCTCACAGACAATGATTTGAACAGTATCAAAGCTAACTTCAATTTAGCCACTACTGGTGGAAACACAGCCATTCGCCCACGTGCTAATCTTGTGAGAGACACCTCATCCAATGCCCTACTTGATTCATCTATATTTGTCCCTGCCTCTCAGTACATTCCAGACACACGCAATCCTTCATTGTCAGACTTCACTTTGGATTTGAATGCTGATCGACTATCTCTCACCTTTGATGAGACTGTCAACACCAATACTCTTCTTGTAGATGAGCTGTACTTGCAAGCTGTTCCAAATACCACTGTAAGGATTTCACTTTCTGGGAGTGTTGTACTATCTGCACCTGGACCTGTAATTGAAATTGATATTGGTTTTGATGCTATTACTGAGATTAAGAGGAGCAGGGCTCTAGCTATATCACGTCGAACAACCTGGATAAGTTTTAACTACACTGCACTTGAAGATGCTGCAGGCAATTCTGTTGATCGTATAGATGCAATGTCAGCAAAACGAGTGAGGAGTTATGTTGACGATTTCGTTTCACCAATGATCACAAGCTACACACTTGATTTGGACTCAGATATACTCTACCTAACTTTCACGGAAACGGTCGACTCCCTAACCCTAAACTTTTCAACCATATCTCTTGTTTCTTCAGATTCCAGTGCTGGTGTTGAGTATACACTGACTGGTGGAGTCCTAATTCCTTTCAGGGATGACCACACTTTGAACATTCATTTCACCTTTGATGATGTAAACAGCATTAAGAGTATGCGCCAACTCGCATTTTCTGCTGCCACAACTTTCCTTGATGTTGCAAATGGCACTGTCCTTGACATGGCTGGTAATGAGATGATTGGTGTTAACTTTCTACCACTAGATCAGCTCAATTTCATCGTTGACAACACTCCACCCACTCTAACTTCTGTCGACCTGGTTATGGTTAATGGTACTGAGCCCTTGGAAATAATCTTACGATTTTCAGAGTCAGTTGATGTCAATTCTTTGGTTGTAAGCTCTCTTGTTCTGCATCTAAATAACGAAACCAATGTCACCAGTGACTACACTCTAACTGGAGGTGTCAAAAGTGCTGACGATTCTCCAAATGTCACTATCTCTATTACAAACTCTGATCTGAACAACATCAGGAGCAGAGCTCCACTTGCTCAATTTAGAGACACTTCATTCATTTCACTCAGTGCTCCAGGTGTCACTATTCCCGTGAGAGATATTTCTGGCTTAGTGCTTGCTGTTCAAGCACCGATTGGAGTATTTGTATATGATGCTGACCTTATTCCACCTGAGATTATGAGTTTCAGCTTAGACATGAACATTGGAACACTGAACATAGCTTTCTCAGAAATCGTTTTGTTTAACACTCTGCAAACTTCTGGTGTTACAATTCAAAGCTCTGCTAACTCCAGTCTGTTTGTTTCTCTCACAAGTGATAGCATCCTGTTAACTACTCAAAATGCAATGGTTATGTTGATTCAGATTAGCAATGGAGAATTGAATCAAATCAAGCAACTACCCACCCTAGCTGCTGATCAAAATTCAACTTACCTTTCCTTGAGCCCAGAGGCAAAAGATATTGCAAACAATAATGTTGTCGAGGTTACAGTAGGTAATGCCCAACCTGCCTCAAACTATGTCTCGGACGTAACACCTCCTGTTCTATTGGACTACGAGCTTAATATGATGACTGGCATACTTACCCTTATATTTGATGAAACCGTCAATGCGACCACTCTGGATCCCAGGAGATTCCAATTTTCTGATGCAGACGGATTAATTGGTCACACTTTGAGAGGTGGAAGTACAAATACTGTATACAATCATGTTGTAGTGCTCACACTTTCACTAGAAGATCACAACGAGATAAAATCTATTGATGGCTTGGCAACTACACGGAATAACACATTTCTAAACGTGTTTGATGATGCTCTATTGGATATGAGTGGCGTTCCGAATTCCCTGCAATTATTTGTCCAAGGAACTGGTTTTGTAGAGGATATGAATCAACCGGATTTGGATGACTTTAGTCTTAACATGAACACTGGTTCTCTCATTTTAACATTCAGCGAAACAGTCAATGTGAGCTCGTTGGCTATATCAGATGTGAGACTTCACAGTGAAAGCATAGATGGAGTCACCTACAATCTAAATACCAGCTTTATCAATCATGGACCACAAGCAATAGTTCAAATTCAAATTTCAAACTTAGATTTGAATGAGATAAAGCGTTTGAGGATCTGTTTCTCTTTATCCTCCTGCTACATGTCGTTCCCAGCAACCCTTGTGTCTGACATGGTTGGTATTCCAGTTGTAGCAGTACTTACACCTCAGCTTGTTGTAGAGTATACCCCAGACTTCACAAGACCTACACTGGTTGATTTTGAAGAATTCAACCTTATTACAAGAAGAATATCCTTGCTGTTCTCGGAGACTATATCTGTTGCTACATTGAACTCAAGTGAAATTGTATTGCAGTCATTCTTTGATGATTCATCAATTGGAACAGTCAGCTATCCACTCACTACTGTTACAATTGTCTCTAGTGATAGTACTGTTCTTGTATTTGAATTGAATGAGGCCGATATTTTTGCAGTGAAACAACAAGAATCTCTTTGCAACATCCGTGGAAATTGTTACATAGCATTCAGTGGCTCAACCATTCAAGACACTTTCGAAAATTTCAATGACCCCATTCTTCAAGAATACCCAGGATATGTAGTCACCACATTCATTGATGATGTAGTTCAACCTACACTCAATTCCTTCGATCTAGATATGAACAGTGGACTGTTAACCCTTCGATTTTCTGAACCAGTTTCTGTAACTGATATCAACCCCAGAGGCATAACATTACTATCAATGCCAAATGCTTCAATTTTTGACCAGTACATACTTTCAGGTGGTTCCACAGTAAGCCCAAATGGAGTTTCTACTGTCTTGTGGCAATTGTCAGTGGAGGATGTCAATGCACTGAAAACAACACAATTTGTCAAATCTTCAGCCGACACTTTCATCTCAATTGACTCTATCACTGCTAGCGATGTATCATTCAATAGCAATCCGATTGAAGTCATTAATACTACTAATCCACGCCCAGTGAGCTTATACACTCTGGATGTTACACCTCCAGTACTAATCTCATTTGAACTCGACCTGGTAACTGATCAGCTATTCTTTGAGTTTGATGAGCCTGTGGTTCCAACTCTTGTAAATTTAACTGCCCTGACTCTTCAAAACAGTTCAGGTAATCCTCTTTTCTCTCATGCACTTTCTGGAGGTACTGTGCTGACAACATCACTAGCATCCACAAACATCACTGTGAGATTGCTCCCAGAAGATATCAGTGTTATCAAACTTGTGACTGATTTTGGTACTCTGCCGACCAATACATTCTTGAGTGTGGCAGCAAGTGCATTCACAGACGTTGCTAGTGTTGGAATCGAAGAGATTACGGGAGTGCCAGTCACAATGCACACATCTGATACTCTTCGCTCTTCTCTTGTATCTTTTGCTATCAATATGCAAACTGGCCAACTTGATCTTACTTTCAACGATATAGTGCTGGCTAGCCCTTTTGATGCATCTGCAATTTCAGTTCAAAGTGGACGGTATGCTGATAATGCTGAGAGAGTTACTCTCTCACAACTCTCCCTGACCAATTCAACAGATGGCTACGTCATCACTGTTAGCATCCACCCTCTGGATTTACTTCGAGTAAAGTCTGTGCCTGGACTTGCAGTAAGCAATGACAGTACTTGGATAACTATTCAAGCATTTGCTATTGATGATGCATTTGGAAACGATATACTTGCAATCACAAATGGAAGGGCACTGCAAGTAGCAACATTTGTCAGAGATTCTTTCCCACCGTTTTTGGATAACTTTGTCCTGGATCTTGACTCTTCGCAACTGATTATTGAGTTTTCTGACACTGTAGATCATTTGTCTCTTAATACAACACTCATAACCATCCTTAGTGGTTCCACTGCCTCACTTCAACTCAACGGCAGTGATTTGATTGAAAGATCTGCTGATGGAAAAACTGTTCTTATCTCATTTCTTGAAAATGATATCAATGAACTGAAAAATAATCCAGACTTCGGAACAACACCAGCCAACACATTTATTGCAATTGGAGCACTGACTATTTCAGATTTGGCTGGAAACTATCTTCCTGAGATCTCCACAACATCACCCATTCGAGCATTCAACGTTATACCAGACACTACTGGACCTACATTGAGAGCATTTGAACTTGACCTGAATACTGGGGAGCTTCGAGTTAGTTTCTCAGAGCCAGTGCTTTCCTCCTCTGTATTTGCTGCAGGTTTTACTTTACAGTCAAAGAAAGATGCTACTTTCTTCAGAGACGAGCAGTACACTCTAAAAACTGGTGAATCAATTTCTCCCAACGGACCGAGTATCAGTATCTCAGTAAATGAAGACGATCGAAATGGAATATTTGCCGTCACCACTCTCGGTAATAGTGTGAATGATACCTACCTCATTATCAGTGATTTTGCTGTACGAGATGTTAGTGGAAATCCGGCTATACCACAACACCTGACTAACGGTATTCAAGCTGATGCAGTTCTACCAGACATCAACACACCTCGCCTTGAAAGCTTCTTACTGGATATGAACATTGGCCTATTGTCTATCACATTCTCTGAAGTTGTGCTTACCAACAGTGTGCAGTTTGATCAGTTTACACTTCATAGCCATTCTAACGGATCTCTACCCATCGCCTCATCACACACTTTGACTGCAGGAACTACTCAAAACTTTGAGAGTAGATTCTTGAGTATCACACTATCTCCACTTGATCTCTATACTCTTCAAGCAGACGTGAATATAGCAACATCACCAACAAATGTCTTCCTCTCATTGACAACTCTAGCTTTGACTGATGCTCAAGGATTTCCTGCAGAAGCAATAAGTGAGCAAAATTCCCGACCTGCCTCTTCATTCTTCCCGGATGTCAGTTCTCCTGAACTCGTCAGCTTTGACTTTGATCTAAACACAGGGAATCTGTCTCTCACTTTTGATGAAGTTGTTGACCGTGATTTGGTACAGTTTTCAAACATTGTACTTCTTAGCAGTCCCAACAGTACAGCTGCAATGATGAATTTGGACGGAAGTGTGGGTGATTCTGGATTCTCAACTATTCTCAATGTATTTGTGGGAGAAGATAATCTTAACACAATCAAGGCAAACACTTCTCTTGCATCCAATGCTGTCAACACTTACCTCAACTTGCTAGTCAATGCAGTTGAAGATATTTCTGGTAATGTTTACATGAATGCAAGTGCTATCTTCCTTGTATCTGAATTCCTACCTGATGTCACAAACCCTGCGCTGAACACATTCAGTGTTGATCTCAATTCTGGAATACTTTCGCTCACTTTCTCAGAAACAGTGAATGTAGCTAGACTTGATGTCAGGTTTATAACTATCCAATCCGTATCTGATTCTACTGCAAGCTCTGTGACACTCAAAACTACTAGTACCTCCATCTCCGTTAACAATCCAGAGGTCAACATTATGCTGTCTAGTCAGGATCTCAATGATATCAAATCATTGCCAGATCTAGCAACTGACTCCAACAATACTTATCTGTCTATTTTGAGCTTGGCTATTGCTGATATGGCTGGACTTAATGTTGATTCCATCTTTTCAACCAATGCACAGTCTGTAATGGGCTATGCTCCAGATATAACTGGTCCAGAAATAAGTGACTTCGAATTGGACATGAACACTGGTATTTTAACATTGTACTTTAGTGAATTTATCAATGAAACCTCACTGGACCTAAACGAGATCACACTGCTCAGCTCTCTGTCCTTACCGCGTGAATCTTATACCCTTACCAATACTGCTGTCTTCTTGCCATCCATTATTCCAGGCATAATGATAGAATTACAGCTTTCTGTTGAGGATGTTAATGAGATCAAGGCCCGACGTAGTCTAGCAATTTCTAGAGACTCAGTTTACCTTCAAGCTACTGCTAACACTGTTCTTGATATGAACAGGAACTCCCTAATGCCAACTATTGGAGAGCCTGTTTTGTTGTACACACCTGACCAAACTCGACCAATACTCATGTTTTTCAATCTGGATATAAACACCGAGACAATAATATTGCAATTCAGTGAAACCATTGATTCCAACTCAGTTAATCTGACATTGATAACTCTACAACAAGACATTGATGGTAGTTTGGTCTCACTGTCACTAACTGGAGGGATTCGTGGCATGGACAGTGATGACTTCACGATTCAGCTTAACCAAGCTGATCTTAACGAGCTTTCTCGAAACGGCATCTGCACAAGAGTTGACAACTGCTTCATATCTTTCCCTTCAACTGTTCTAACTGACACATTTGGGAATGCAGTAGTTGAGATAAACGAGACTAATGCTCGACCAATTGATAATTTTAGCGTTGACAGAACACCACCGGAGTTAGTTTTGTTTAGAAGTTTTGATTTAGATACTGGAATATTGGTGCTGTCATTCAGTGAGACTGTTAGTGTGAGCACTGTTGAATTTACACAACTAAGTTTGGACTTTCTTGGCCACACGTCTGCTACAAGATATACTCTGACTGGTGGTACCGTGATCGGAACAGACAGAGATGAAGTTACAATTCAACTAAATACTGTAGATTTGAATGGAATAAAGATCAATCAAATTTGTGCTGGTAGAGACACTTGCTGGGTGAGATTTACATCTCAGTTCATTCAAGACATTTCTATGAATAATGTTGTTGAAGAAACTAGCACCGATACCACAAGGCTGCCTCAAACATTTGTAACAGATGAAACACCACCTAGCCTAGTAAATTTTGATTTGAATTTCAACAGCGGAGACATCACTTTGTACTTTGACGAACCAATTCTAGGACCGAACCTTCAGCAACTCACAATATCCAACTCAAGGGATGGACAGGTCACTTTCACTCTGACAGGTGGCAGGAGTCTTACTAGTTCAGATAGAACAGTAGCTTTCAGATTCAGTTTGGAAGAAAATGATTTCAACAGCATCAAAGCAATCACAACATTAGCTACAAGCAGGAATAACACTTTCTTGAATTTCACATCAAATCTAGTCAATGATGTTTCCACGAATGCTAATCCAATCAACACAACTAATGTTCAGTTTGAACTTCTGCAAGTCTTATTGTACATACCAGATGTACAGCCACCTAGGCTTGAATCATTTGATTTACTAGATATGGATGAGGGATTCCTTATACTGCAATTTTCTGAAGCTGTCGAGATCAATAGTCTTATACCAGAGAGACTATCGCTTCAAAGTGAGAGAGATTCATCTGTCACAGCCGTTTCAGTGGATTTCTCATCTGGTGTAGCTACTTACGATGACACTTTAAAGACAATTGTACGCTTTACTTTTAATGATGATACTCTACTAGCAATCAAACTCGAGAGTCAGCTTGCTGTTGATCAAAGTAGTAGTTGGATATCCATGCTTACAGGAGCCATTCAGGACACTTCTCGCATCGATGTATCTTCTGTATCTGTACTAATGGCAGTCAATGCTTTGAATTACCAGCCAGATTCATCTTCTCCCGTACTGACAAGCTATACACTAAATCTGAACAACGGAGAACTTACCCTGACATTCGATGATGTAGTGAACAATCAGCTAGTTGATCCAACTCGACTCACCTTCACTGGAACTCGAGATGGTACTGACACCAGTAACACGTACACCTTAGTTGGCGGTGCACATAACATGATGAATGGGTATGAGACTGTGATAACACTTACCAGCAGAGATTTAAATGAGATTAAGAAGAGAACTGGACTAGCCACTGAGGTTAACAACACATTCTTCAGCATGGTTGCTGAGTTTATAAATGATGTAGCTGGATTCCCAACTACACCAATTGTGACATCCAACAGTCGACAAGCAGCCAATTTCACACCTGACTCAACAAGTCCAACTTTAGAAAGCTTTTATCTTGATGTGAATCTTGGAGAGCTAATCTTATCCTTTAGTGAGACGGTAAACACATCTACCGTTAATATTTCAGCTATTGTGCTGCAAAATAACATTGATATTGCAATGGCTACCTCCTACACACTTACTGGTGGTGTACTCTCAGTAAGTACAAATGAAGTGGAGTTCTCTGTCATTCTCACTCAGGAAGATTTGAATAATATCAAAATATCTACTGATCTGGGAGTGTCGGTTGCTAGCACCTACATTTCTATCGATGACAATGCTGTTTTGGATATGAATAGGAATGAGTTGATTGGAATACCAAGTGCCGAAGCGAAACTTTCACGTGACTTTGTTTTAGATTCAACTCCACCTGTACTGACAAACTTTACACTTGATTTGAACCGGAATCGCTTGATTTTGACCATGTCAGAGAGTGTTAACTCAGCAGAAATAACACCAACTGAGATTACTATTCAAAATGCACCATCAGTCGTTCGTACTAATGACTATCGAGGACTGACTGGAGGTACTGTTGATCCATTCGAAGGCATCATTCACACCATCTCCCTACTAGCAGAGGATGTAAATGATATCAAAGCTAAAATCTCGCTTGGTATATCTCTTGAAACTACTTACATTAGCATTACATCAGCAATGGTTGTGGACTATGCAATGAACAATGTGCAGATAATTCCACCAACTCAGGCACAAAGAGCAACTGGCTATATTGAAGATGCAACTCCACCTAGATTAGAGTCATTCGAACTTCTCATCGGAGCCGATGAACTTGTTCTCACATTTGATGAAACGGTTAATGCTTCAACTCTTGTTCCAACTCTTTTCACTCTCCACAGCAGTAGGAATGTTTCTAATATTATATCCTTTACATTGACTGATGCTCGTGACAGAAGTGATGCAAATTCCATTATCGTATCAATTTCTTTGCTCATCAGTGATTTGAACAACATCAAGCGCTTTCCTGCCTTGGGCACAGAACCTGAGAACACATTTGTAACTCATAACATGTCCGCTGTTTTTGATATGAATGGTAATGCAATCGAGTTCCTTCCCGTTGAGTCTGCAGTGATGGCATCTGATGTGACACAAGATTTTACACCTCCTGCTCTGGACACTTTCACTCTTGATCTGTCCAACGACTTGCTCACTCTTGTTTTCTCCGAAACAGTCAGTCGATTATCCTTTGATCCTCAAAGAATTATTCTCCAGAGCGAATCCACAACTGCTGGCTCACAGTACATACTAACTGGTGGGTTTATTCCCAGTGATAATAATCACATTATCATTATTACTCTCAACACTGACGATGCAAATGAGATTAAGAGGATAACTACCCTGGCAACTTTACCCACAAACACCTATATATCATTTGATAGTAGCCTAGTATCAGATCTCAACAATAACGAAGTCGATCAGATTTCCAGTGATAATGCCAGGCCCGTCACAACTTATATCCCTGATTCTACTGATCCCACCCTTGACAGATTTGACCTTTTGTTAAATGAGAGCAGCTATCCTCCAATCAGCCTCATCTTGTACTTTTCTGAAACTGTGCAGGCCAGCACATTTGAGGTACGAAGTGTACAATTGCAACTTAATGTGTCGACTTCAGATCCATTCGAAATCTACACTCTAATGTCATCTACTAGCTCTTCAGGTGATTCTCCTCAGATCTTCATCACTCTTGGAATTGATGACTACACAGCTTTGCAAGAGAGAGCACCACTTGGTAGATCACAGTCCACCACTTTTATCTCCATCACTCCCTCCACTGTTCTGGATATGAATGGAAATCCTCTTGTCGGCATCCCATCAAACAATTCGCTGCAAGTGTTGGAACACACAGCAGATCTAACTCCTCCAGTGCTGATTGACTATGCTCTTGATCTCGACAACAGCTTCCTCACTCTAACGTGGAATGAAGCAGTGGATCCTAGTGTCACCTTCGAAAGAGTTTCTCTTTCCAGTGATACCTTAAATTCTAGTTCGTTCACTCTCACAAGTGGAAATGTTGTGGTATTGAGTGATTCCACTATCAGGATTGTGTTAAGCAATGATGACCTTAATTCTATCTTTGCCATTAATACCTTGGCTACTTCTGCTGCAAACACCTACTTGTATCTAGAGAAAGCAGTAATTGTTGATGTAAATTTGAATCCAAATGATATTCTACCTCCTAAACCAGTTTCTGAAAACAACTTCAGGCAGGATATAACACGACCCACACTGGATTCCTTTGATTTGGACTTAAATACTGGTCTAGTAACTCTCATATTTTCAGAAACTGTAAATTCGTCCAATTTGAATTTCGAAGAGATTTCGTTCCAGAGCAGTATGAGCTCACCAACTCAATCTGTGCAACTTTCAGGTGGTTTCCCTTTCCCAAGTGTACAACCGCTCGTGATATTCAACCTCACAATTGTTGATCTCAACAGGATTAAAGCAGAAGACAATCTTGCTGTTTCCAACATAAAAACCTATATTTCCTTTGGAGCTGATTTGATTGTGGATATGAGCGATAACAGGATTGTTGACAGGCCTTCGAGCAATGCATTGTCTGTAAACATCTATGAATCAGACAGTGAATCACCAATGCTTATGTTCTTTGACTTCAATCTGAACCAAGGAGAGTTGATTCTCTCCTTCGGAGAAACAGTTAATGTGTCTTCTCTGGATATAACACAGATCACATTGCAGAGCGTGCAATTGATAATTCCTGGAATTACTGTTTCTTATACACTCACAAACAGCTCAATCAACCAACTCCCAGACAGTCTCCTAACCATCGTTCTCAGCGAGTTTGACCTTAATGTGATTAAGAGTATAAGAGACCTTTGTTTCTCTGATCAAAGTGATGATTGTTTCATCACATTCCCTAGCAGTACAGTTTCTGACATGACTGGCCTTCCAATAATTGCTGTCAATGGAGAGCCTGTAAACAACTTCACTGCTGATACAATGTCACCAAGCTTGCAGTCATTTGTAGAAATAAATCTTGAGACTGGTCATATAATTCTTGAGTTTTCTGAGTCCATTGATTTCGAAAGATTTTCTCCAAGCAATATAACCTTGCAAAACTTGTTTGAGCCACCTTTTGACCACTTTACTCTCACAGGAGGTGAATTTTCCCCTCTTTCACTTACATCAATTTTAGTAAACTTGACCAATGAAGATTTAGCATCTCTTAAAAGAGAAACCACTATCTGCAGCTACAGGGGCAACTGCTACATCACAGCTCCCTCTCTACTGGTGACTGACATTGCACAAAATCCATTTGCTGGTGTTTCTTTAACTTTCCCAGGTGTTTTAGTGAACAGCTATATCACTGATGAGCTTGGTCCTACGCTTTCAAACTTTAACTTGGACCTCAATTCTAATCAGCTTGAACTGATATTCGACGAGCCAGTTGATGTCACTACTTTGAGGCCAGAGGGATTTACTCTACAACCTGTAGACACTCTCACAATTGGAACCGAATCCTATTCTTTAACTGGAGGCGTAATCTACTCAATTGACGCAGTAACTGTCATGATTAATCTCACAATTGTTGATGCCAACGCTATCAAAGCTGCCCCACTAGCAACTTCCCCTGATGACACATTCCTTACAGTCTCACAGGAAGCTGTGTTTGACCTCGCAGCAAATGCCAATCCTATCAATGCGGCTACTGTTGGCAAGCCAGTTGAGGTTTATGTGGCTGACCAAACACCTCCTATTCTCAACAGATTTGCTCTTGATCTAGAAAGAGACACAGTGAGTGTAACTTTCAATGAACCTATCGTTATTTCCACTTTCAATTTCTCTGGAATCCTTATCAAGTCAAATTGCACAGGAGGAAGTGAATACCGACTAACAGGAGGTATTCTTCCTGAGAATATTGACAACCGTGCAACTATGTTCACATTTGCTCTAAACCCTGAGGATCTTATTGCTGTGAAATCAAATGTGGAGCTAGCAACTTCATCTAACAATACCTATATTGAACTTTCAGCAAACACAGTCCAAGATGTCGTTGCTAATGAATTAGATTTTGTTGACTGCTACCGAGTCACAGTTGTCTCTGCTGACACAGTTAGAATGCAGCTGGTATCGTTTAATCTCAACATGCATCTCGGAATTTTCACACTGACCTTTAATGACGTTGTGGATTCTTCAACATGGAACCCTACTGCCATCTTATTTCAGAATGATGTTTACTCAGATCAGAGTCTAACCTATGGACTCACTATGGGTAGCCAAACAACCAGCCCAAATGGATACTCCATATTTGTACAACTCTCCAATTCCGACCTTCTTGGACTGAAATCAATCGTAGGGTTGACGACAAATGAGAATAACACTTTCATAACTATGCAAGCTTCTGCAATTGATGATACTCTGGGTATAGATGTTTTGGCTATTACTGACGGCAAAGGACTTCCTGTGCGTCAGTACATTGAGGATGATGTAATGCCTCAGTTACTAGATTATGCTCTAGATCTCAATGTGGGGTTATTGAATCTCACATTCGACGATTTCCCAAATGCTTCAACCTTTCAATTCAATCAATTTCAATTGCAAAATACTGTTGGTGCTGCTTTAGTGACCAAACCTCTTTCAATAGCCCCAATCGTTGTCTCAGCTGATGGGTTCACCCTTTCTATTGCTCTCGATATCGATGATCTGAACAACATTAAATTTCAGCGAACATTGGCAACGAACTCATTTAATACCTTCCTCAGTTTCCCTGAGGGCAGCGTGCTTGATCTCTCTAATAATCCCGTCATTGCTGTACCTACCACTGCGGCTCAACCAGTTGGATCATACACAGCAGACATTTCTGGCCCACAGCTTGTTTCTTTCTCGTTCAATGTGAATGTAAGCCAACTAGTCCTCACATTTGATGAAACAATTTCTGTTGCTGATTTAAATATAAATGGAATCATTCTTCAAGATAGTCAGAATGCTTCAGAATCCACCCTTAGCTCAGCATTCAGATTGACTGGAGGAACAAGATCTGTTCTTGATGGAACAGAGGTAACAATTGACATGTCAGAGCAAGATATACTTAATCTGCAGCAGCAATTTTCTATTGCAGCAAGTTTTGATACCACCTTCCTTGCAATTGATAGCTCTGTAATCTTGGATACTAGTGGTAATGCAGCTGTCAATATTTTCCAAGAGGATGCTTTACCTATAGCAACATTTGACTTTGTAGCTGATGCTACAAGTGCTGAACTATCCACTTATGAATTTGATCTAGATGCTGGACTCCTTCAGTTGACATTTACGAAGGTTGTTTCAGTGGCTGATATAGTCTACCAGCAAATCACTCTCCAGGATGCATCTAATGTGGCTGTTGTTGTTGGCTCACGCCCACTTCAAAGTGGTGCTCCAACTGTCAATAACTCTGAAATTGTAACTATACAATTGGAATTTTCTGACTTAAATTCAATCAAGACTCAAGAAACCTTAGTCGTGTCTCGAACATCCACATACCTCTCTTTCACGAGCCTGGCGTTCACTGATACACGCGGTTTATCTGTAATCCCTATTCTCGAAACTGACGCAAAAGTTGCTACCAGATTTATGAGTGATGACACTGGACCTGTTCTTCGTTCATACGAACTTGATCTTGACGAAGGAACTGTTACCCTAAGCTTTGATGAGGCAGTCAGAAGTGATCCATTTAGAGAAGCACGTGTATCCTTTTCAGATGATCTATCAACTCCGACTATTGTGAGATTTCTATTCCCTCCATTAGTCTCCTCAATAGACAATGGTGCAGCACTTGTTGTGGAAATTCGTGATGAAGATTTGAATAATATAAAAGTTGAACCTACGCTTGCTGTGTCAGCCAATAGTTCACTACTGTCTCTGACTGAAGGTGTTGTTGTTGACTTTGCTAATGTTGAAAGCTTTGCTACAGTTAATGCAATTCCGACCGTCTATATTTCAGATACAACTGGGCCTGAACTTACTGACTTAGTAATTGATCCTGCTGGTGGTAGTATCAGAATGACCTTCAATGAAGCTGTAAACGTTTCCACATTCATTGTGAGTGCAACAGAGATTTTCTCAGCTTTCAACATGAGCTCAGTATTTCTAACGGATAGTACAGCCGGCAATCCTCCTAGACAATTCCATATCATCGATATCACACTCAGCTCCAATGATGTAGCAGTTTTGTCCAATGTGTCACCAGATCCTAACCTCCTATCAATCAGAAACATATCTGTCTTGGACTACAACAACAACTTTGTTCAACCAGTCGGCCCAATCACTGGTGGTACAGGCGGGATTGACACGTTTAGACCGCAAGTACTTTACTTCTCATATGATGCTGACAGTGGTCAACTGACAATTTTGTTCACGGAAGCCATAAACATCAATTCTTTTGATGTTACTGCCATTGCACTAAAGAGCAGCATTGGTTTTGCTCAATCCGAGTTCCCGTTGACATCAGGGCTTCAAACTACAACAAATAATTCGAGGGTTGACATACAACTGTCTGTGGAAGATCAGAACCAAATCAAGTTAATGCCAAATTTGGCTAGAGATTCAAGCACAACAATCGTATTCATTGCAACCGATTCTGTTGAAGATACGAGTGGAAATAGAATCTTAGAGAATGAAATGGAAGTATTGTTCTACATTGAAGATACAACACCTCCCAGAATTTTGAGCTGGGACTTGGGCCTCAGTGATGGCAATATCACACTCTATTTCAGTGAACCTCTCGATCTTTCAACATTTCAAGCAGAATACATCACACTTCATAGCAACTCCACAGGTGCTGGTAACAGTGTTAGTCTTAGTGTTGCCACAACACTAATCACAGCAACTGCTGAAGCACTTGATATTGAATTTAGACTGTCAACGGATGATATCAACCTCATATTTGAGGACACAGACTTTTGCACATCTACGAGTAACTGTTACCTCTCACATACTAGTCTCCTAGTGCAAGATATATTCGTTAGCCAAGTTGATCCTATCTCATCTAACCGTCCTCTTAATGTAAGTGATTTGATGCCTGACGAGTCCAATCCTTTCCTAGTATCTTTCCGAGAATTTGACTTCAGCCAAAGTACGCTCACTCTTGAATTCTCTGAGAGTGTTAATATATCTTCTCTAAATGCATCTGGACTTTCCTTGCATGACTCCTATGTGGCAGGTGGCCTCTCTTTCAGTTTTACCAGTGGGACATCCCTTAGCTTCAATGGCCCAATAGCTGTGGTGAACATCAGTACAGAAGATCTCAATCAAATCAAGACGTTACAACCGGAAATGCTATGCTCTGGTTTCCAAAACTGCTATGTGAGAATTGATCCAAGCCTCATCAGTGATATGGCAGGCAATCCTGCACGTGAACTAACTGATTCTGCTGTACCCACCTTCGAAGGAGCACTTGAAAATATTGGATTTTTGACTGACATGATTCCTCCAAATCTGAACGCCTATAGCTTGGACCTCACTGCTGATATACTCTCATTGACTTTTGATGAAACTGTTGACTACAGAAGTTTCAAACCAGAGTTTATCACCATCCAGGGTACTTTTGACTCCAATGCAGGCATAACCCTGGATCCTGTTTTGAACAGATTGTTGACTTCAACGTATGGAACAGTCGTAGAATTTATGTTGTCACAGGATGATTCGTTCAACCTAAAATCCAATAATATGATCGCAACTGGAACCAATGACACATTCATTGTATTCGGAGAGGAAATGATCACTGACATTGCTGGTTTGACTGTGGTAGCCAGAGTGGCTGGTCTCTCTGCATTGAATGTATCAAACTACACTCGTGACTCAATTTTTCCTGATCTTCTAAACTTCGTGGAACTTGATATGAACACTGGAATTTTACAGCTATCTTTCTCAGAACCAGTCCTGCCTGAAGATGTTGACTTTACTGGTTTAACCCTCCAATCGTCAGTCTCTAGTGGAAGTAATGTAACACTTACTGGTGGTACAGTTACATCAGTTGATGCACAGAGTACAAGGCTTGCCATTACACTCTCCAGGGCTGACATCCGTGATGTTAAGGTGCTTTCTGACCTCGGAAGATCACCAGATAACTCTTACATCTCGATCACTGCGAATGCTTTCACTGATCCTGCTGGTAACCCGGTGTTAACTGATCCTGCAACAGCGCCTCGTCAGGTACAGGGATATCGCTCAGATTTCACAAGACCTACATTGGAAGGCTTTTCTTTTGATTTAGATCTCGGTCAAATTGTCCTAACATTTGATGATGCGATTGATCCAGCCAGCTTTGATCCATCTCAGATCATTCTTCACAGTGCATCTGATGGCACTCTCATATCAACAGTATCTAAGCAAGTAACAGGCTTCAGATCAATGCCAGTTACATTTGACAACTTCGTTCTGTTTGTTAACCTCTCTATTTCCAATTTGAATGCTTTGAAGGCAACTCCTGGTCTATTTACAAGCCCAAGCGATTCGTATTTGAGCACTGGTGGTCTTGTTGTCCGAGATCTTTTCTTCAATCTTTTACAGTCCATTGAAGTAAGTCAAGCAATACCAGTAGCAAACTACACTGGAGATCTCACTTCTCCAAGTCTGCTATCCTTCGTTTTCGATCTTAATCAAGGTGGATTGATTTTCAGTTTCGACGAAACAATCAACATTACTCGATTTAGTCCTGAGGAGATTGTTATTCAGAACAGAAAGAATGGCAGTGAGCCTGGCACAATTAGTCTGCAACTATCTCCACTCGGTTCCTCCAGCCCAAACACAACAAGTATAATGTTCACTTATCTTATGGACAACAACGATCTCAATTTCATCAAAGAAAGATTGGACGATATCGGGTCAAACATCAACAACACATACATCAGCATTAGTGCCAATGCCTTTGAGGACACCGCTGGGAATCCAGTTGTGGCTATTTTACAAGATACTGCTCAACCAGCAGCTTCTGGAACACCTGATGATACTCCTCCTCAACTTATAAGATTTGACTTTGACCTAAATGCTGGTATTCTTGATCTCACTTTCTCGGAATCGATATCTGGAGTGTCAACAATAATCCAGAGTTTCATAATTCTATCTTCACTTTCGTCAACAGTTACACCATTCCGACTCACAAATGGAACTAATTCGTTGGATGACAGTCCTTTCTTGCGATTGCAGCTCTCTGTAGATGATTTAAATGCTATCAAGGCGCTCCCTACTGTAGGTACCTCAAATGAAACAACCTACCTGGCTGTTTTCTCTGACGCTGTTCTAGACCTCAGTAACCAAGGCATACTTGAACTACTAGGTGAGAATGCCATCCAAGTTTCCACCTTCACACCTGATTTCAACGGACCAGAACTTCAGAGCTTTGATTTCAATCTGAATGATGGTAGTTTCTTGCTAACATTCACTGAAACTGTCAATGCCAGCTCCTTTGATGTTTCTGGTATCACTATTCAGAGCACTCAAAATGCTTTGCAACAAGTAATGACTCCACCCCGCCAGCTGAATCCTGATGGATTCTCAGTTGTTGAAGATTATTCAAGCATACTGACATTGAAGTTGTCTCCTGCCGACATAACTTTCTTCCAGCTGGCCACTCTGATAGGCACTACAAATGACAACACTTTCCTGAGCCTAGAAGGTGGCTCTATAATGGACATGAGTGGAAATGATGTGCTTTCAATCTTTCCAAATATTGCTCTACAGGTTTCGAATATTATTCCTGATCTCAGTCCTCCTCAGCTACTTAACTACACACTTGATGTTGACTCTGGATCACTTCTCCTCACATTCTCCGAAGTCGTTCTTGTTGATACCATTCAAGTCACTGAGTTCACTATCAACAGCCGTATATTGATTCCACCTCTTGTAATACCGCTAAGTGATGCTGGATTCGTCAACACCACTGATGGTACTGAGATACAAATTGTTCTTGACAATGATGATCTGAATCAGCTTAAAGTGTCTCTACAGGATGAAGTAAGCAGTGATGTATACCTTTCATTCACAGCTGCTTCTCTGCAAGACTCTGCCAACAACATGGTTATTGCTGTCAACTCTTTAGCACCTCAATTAACTGTGCCTGACTTGTCTTCACCAGTTCTGTTGGGATTTGATCTAAATACTGTTGGCACTGGACTTGAAATGATACTCTACTTCTCTGAGACGGTTAATGGGACATCCCTCGATTCAAGTGTTCTAACTCTTCAGTCCAGCCAAAATGACAGTACTGGTTCTCCTTACACGCTACTAACAGCTAGTGTTACTTCAGGCTTATCACCACAAGTCATATTGACCATTGATGTTCTAGATGCTGAAATGATCTTACTCAATCCACCCACTGGACAATTTCCATCGACCACCTTCCTAACTCTTCCAATGGGCTCCATTCAAGACATTTACGGGAATACTAATAATGAAATACCTGCTTCCAATGCTGTAATGGCTCTCAGTATTGCCGCTGACTTTGTTCCGCCTAGTTTAACAAGCTTCATTTTGGATTTAACAGCAGGAAATAACGGTATCCTTCTTCTTACTTTCTCCGAGCCTGTGAACTTCACATCATTTAATCTACAGGCTATCACACTGCAGAACTCTGCCAATGGTAGTACTTCAATGTACACTTTATCTGGTGGTGAAGTTTCACTACTCTCTGATGGAATAATTATGATTTCCTTGAGCAGGAATGACTCCAATGCTGTCAAGGCAATGACCAACCTTGCTGTTTCACAGGCGACAACATACATTTCATCTGCTACATCTATGGTCATCGATTTTGCTGGAATATCGAGTGTGCTTATACCTACTGATAACGCTATATTTTCAGCAGAGTTTGAGCCCGACAATATCAGACCTACATTGGAAGGACATTCTCTTGATCTTACAACCAACCGCGTCACACTGAGGTTCTCTGAAACTGTAAATGTTAGTACCTTCACGATAGAACTAATCAGTTATCAAAGTGAACAGGTCTTGAGTGGCCAATCTGAATCTGTACAGCTCACAGCTGGCACTGTGGTTACGATTGTGCCCGATTCAGTTATTGTATTTGAGTTGAGCTCTGACGATGCAAATGAGATACGTAGAATGACTTCATTGGCTACTGGAATATCATCAACTTACCTCACCATAGCCTCTGATGCTGTGTACGACATGAACAACAATCGTCTTTTCCCAGTTACATCTGTACGAGCTGAACCTGCTGAAAGTTTCATTGGTGATGACATTAGACCTAGCCTCCTCTCCTATGACTTTGACTTCAACACTGGAATAATTAGCTTGAGCTTTGATGAAACTATGCGAGCATCGACACTCATAATCCAGAATATATTCCTGCAGGAATCAAATGTTTCTTCTGCAGTCAACTACAGTTTAACTGACAGTCGAGTTGTTTCTGGAAATAGTCCTGTCCTGGAGATCGAACTAAGTTCAACCGATTCGAACGGAATCAAATTCCTTCCGTTGTGCACATCCAATGTGAGCAATGACTGTTTCCTCAGCTTCCCTGAAAACACCACTATGGACATGGTTGGACATGGAGTGTTTGCCTTTGGGCCAGATGAACCGGGAAGTTTCACTAACGATGTCACCAGTCCTGAATTGGTTCAATTTGTTTCTTTCAATGTGTCCAGTGGTGAGATTGTCTTGGAATTCTCTGAGACAATAGATGTTACTTCATTCCACCCAGAATTTATCATGCTGCAAAGTCTCCATGACAGACCCACGCAAGAGTACAATCTGACAGGAAGCATCAGCACTAGCATACAGAATAGCCATATCTTCTCGTTCATCGTAGACCCAATCGATCTATTCAACATTAGGGACAGCTTACACATTTGTACTCAAAGAGGGAACTGTTTTATTACTGCTTTCGCTGAGACAATTGCAGATATTTCAGGAAATCTGCTAACTCCAATCGATGAAGCAATTCCTGGACGTATTGTGGACATTTTCCATCCTGATATCATTTCTCCTTTACTCTCGAGCTTTGACTTTGATCTCAGCAATGAAACACTCACCTTGATGTTTGATGAACCAGTACTAGCTGACTCTCTGCTAGTAACTGGCATTACCTTCCAAGACCTCCTCACCAATGCCAATGTAAACTACACCCTAACAGAGGGCACTTTCACTCAAGTTTCATCAGCAGTGATTCAGATCGCTCTCACCCCGCTTGATGTGAATATGCTTAAGATTATCGGTGTTGGAACTACAGAAAATAATACTTATATCTCACTAGCTCCCGGCACCATTACTGATAATGCTGGTGTTCCATCATCTGCATCAGTAATAAGAGTGAACTCTTACCTTGCCGACGTAGTTCCACCCCAATTTCATTCATTCTTACTCATCCTACAGACTCTAGAACTTTCACTGATTTTCGATGAACCAACAAATGTTGGCAATGTAGTATACAGCGGCTTCCAACTTTGTTCTAATAGCTCTGAAGCTAGCTGCAAATTTCGACTCAGTAATTTAACAACAGCAATGCTCGGTGACACTTCATCATTTGTGCCTACTATTTTCACACTCAGTGCTGATAATGGAGATTTGATTGAAGTCGATGCATCACTTGCCATCTCTTTAGAAACAACCTACTTGAGAGTGGACCCTCTATCAATTTCAGATTTATTTGGAAATCAACTCATCACAACCATTAATAATACTCAAGCAAGTGGTTACACACCTAGGGGAGCCATTCTTTCTTTGTCCCGATATTCATTCAATATGGAGACTGGAGTGCTTGTTTTCACTTTCTCTGGAATAGCGGCTGCAAATACTTTCGATGCAACTGGAATCGTGATACAGTCCTCTCTATACCTTAGCGACGGTCCATCATATGAACTCTCTGCAGAATCTACTACGAATAGTATGAATGGGGCAGAAATAGTGGTGGCACTATCACTGGATGACATGGTGAATATCAATTCTCTACCAGGTCTAGCTACTGAGATGGGCAATACTTACCTCACCATGAGAGCTTCTGTGATTGACGACACAAGCGGAAATGATGGTCTAGCTATAACAGACGGTAAAGCTTTGCAAGTTGACACTTTCATTCCTGACCAAACCAGGCCAACACTTGATACCTTCGATCTTGACTTGGACATGGGAATCTTGAACCTCAATTTCACTGAGGCTATCAATGTGAGCTCGATCTCTTACAATTCCATAACATTACATTCCAATGAAGATGACAGTGGCACTAATTTTACCTTAACTGGAGGTTCTATTGTACGCTCTCGTGATGGCTCTACAGCTATTATCACTTTGCTTGCAGAAGATCTCAATATTATTAAGTCTTTACCTGATTTGGCTACATCTCCACTAGACACATTCCTCGGTATTACAAACACAACGATAACTGATCTCGCTAGCAACCCTGTTTTTGCAACTGTAGCAATGCAATCTGAGAATGTCACAATATTCGTGTCTGATATGACGTCTCCTGAACTTTTGCGATTTGACCTTGACATGAACAGTGGAATTGTGGATTTGTACTTTGCAGAGACTGTAAACTTTACATCCTTTGATGTCACTGGCATAACACTGCAGGATGCTGTAAATATCACTCTTTCTCCTAGTAACGGCTCATACACTCTCGTTGATAGCAATGGGGTGTCTACTTCCCTCAGCAGTATTCGAATAAACCTTTCAATGACAGACTTGCTATCTCTTCAGAGTATCCCATCACTTGCTACAAGAAGAAGCAAGACCTATATTACTGTTAACTCCAACACTTTGTTTGATACTGCTTGGAATTCTGCATTTGTTATTGATTCAGAATCTGCCCTTATAGTAACAAACTTCACAGCAGATGTTACTCCTCCTAGTTTGCTCTCCTATGAGTTAGATCTAGACGATAGGCTGCTAAGGTTCACTTTTAGTGAAGTTATACTCTTGGATAGGTTTGATCCAACATCACTGTTCATCCAATCATCTGATACTGCACCGATAGATGAAGTGTACACTTTCAACTGTGGCTCTTTTGAAGAAGAGAGTTTAAATACCAGGATCCTGCGCCTTTGCTCTGATGACCTATTTGGTTTGGCTCTTGATAGGAACGTTGCAACCAACATCAACACCACTTATCTCTTCTATGAGAGCACCGCTTTTGTAGATGCAGCAGGTATCAACATCATTGCTCTCCCATCTTCTTTAGCTGAACAGCCTAATAACTTTGTGATGGATGTAACTGGTCCAGTACTGCTATCTTTCACTTTGGATTTGACTGCTTCCAGAATCTTACTAACATTCGATGAAGTTGTCAACTCCAGCTCAGTAATGTTACTTGGCATCACACTGCAAGCAAACTCTACATTTACTGATTCGTTTTACACACTCCAGAGCTCGTCTGTATCCCCTATTGATCTTGATATTATCACGGTCAATCTCGATATTCAAGACATTGATGGATTAGTCTTGAGAAGCGATCTAGCTACTTCCATGAACACTACATTTATCAATATCAGCATGGGCTCATTTTCTGATTACTACAACAATGCATATGTTGAAACTGCTGAAGCAACTCAAGCAGCAGTATACATCCCCGATAGAGCACCACCAACGCTTGTATCATTCTCAGTAAACCTGAACGTCAGTCAGATTTATCTTACCTTTAGCGAGTCTGTGAGTATCTCCACACTTGATGTTACCAACATTGTACTGCAGAATGCAGATGGAGGTCAGGCTTTACCACTAACAGATGCAAGCTCTCCTGCTAGTTTAGTTGATGGTGACCAGGTTATCATTGACTTCGGAATTGAAGACTTTAATGACATTGTTGCCAACAGAGGTCTCTTTACGAGCTTAACAAGTTCATATGTGCAGATTTTACCTGGTGTCATTGCTGATGCTTCTGGAAACCTTGTGTCTGACCCTATAACAGTGGGTCCTGCTACATTATACATCCCTGATGAAATACCACCTGAGCTTGTCGATGTGCAATTTGATCTCAATACCGGCAGTCTCATTTTGGATTTCAGTGAAACGGTTGATCTGCAGAGTGTGTCACCTTCAGAAATTACCTTTGTGAATGAGGTTGACAACAGCTCTGTTTCCTTGAGCTTAGCAACGCCTATGCTCAATGCTTCATCTAGGCTGCAAGTATTCCTTACTGACTTTGATTTGAATTCTGTCAAAGTGAACCCTCAGCTTGCCACAAAACAAAACAATACCATCATCTTCATCACTTCAGGTGCTGTGAGCGATATGTCCGGCAATCCAGTAATACCTTCAGTCACTGTTTCATCTTTATACACACCTGACACAGAGAATCCTTTCCTGCGATCATTCGTTGTTGATTTAATGGCAAGAAGAGTAGTATTTGAGTTCAACGAAGCTCTAGATCCAGCTAGTATAGACATCCTCAGGGGCGGTTTGCAGAGTAATGCCTTGAGGCCAAGTACAGAAGATAGATTCCAATTCCTATCCTCCACTTTTACACTATCAACCTTCAGCTCTGTTGTAGTGGACCTCAGCTTGGAAGACTACATTATACTAGTTGACAGTGGATTCTGTATTTCGCTAACAAATTGCTACTTTACATTTGATGCTGCATTTGCCAATGATACAACTGGCGCAAGAGTTGATCCTATAACTGATGGCGGAGCAAGGCGAGCTTTAAGCCTCTCACTGGACATGGTTCGTCCAGAGCTATTGCAATTTGAACTATTTGATTTCAATACGGGAGATATTGTGCTAAGTTTTACTGAGGAAGTCAGAGCTGAGTCTTTCAACCTTACTCAGCTCACTCTGGCTCAATCTTTCGAGGTTGGTGCAATTGGATTTTCACTGACTGGAGGAAGTGTAATATCAAATGATAGTAGCATGGTAACTATACGACTTTCATTGGAAGATCTGAACCGAGTAAAAGCCAGCTCACAATTCTGCCGGCAAACAATCAATTGTGCACTCAGATTCACTTCCAACTTGGTTATGGACATTGAAGGCAACTCGGTATTACCTGTTGAAGCTACTGGCACATTCTTAAATACAGATGTTCCTTTGGATATTATTGCCGATTCTACTCCTCCAGAGCTTCAGTCCTATAGCCTAAGTATGGAAACTCTTGAACTGTCTTTCACATTTGATGAGATTATTGACTCCGCAAATTTTGTTCCAACTGCGCTCACATTTGTGAGTGACTTGAATGAGACTACCAGATACACACTAATTAATATCAATAGACTCACTCTTAATCCATCTACAGTTGTGGAGACATTACTACAAGGCATTGATGTAGTTGCCATCAAAGCACGACTTGACCTTGCAACAGAACCTTCCAATACATACATCACCTATAATGATACATTTATTCGTGACGTTGGAGCGAGTGGCGTGATGAATACGAATAGTCACAACTTTATTAATCCCCCTGCTGAGCCAATTCCTGCGAGAAATTTCTTCCCGGATGTTACTCCACCAAGTATCAGTAATATTCAATTTAGCTTGCTTGATATCAATCAAGGGATACTAGAAATTAGTGCTGATGAACCATTGAGTGCCATTGTAGTTCGTGATGGAATTACTCTACAGCAGAGAGCAAATAGTGGATCTAACTTCACACTGACTGTCGATGCCGAGCAAGTTTCTTACATTGACGAATTTGATAAGAGAGTGATTCGTATAAGAATCAGCGATGAAGACTTTCAAGCAATTAAACTCAACCCTGACATTGGTACCTCAGTAACAAATAGCTTCTTGACACTTGCTGATGCAACCTTGCGAGATACTGCAGAAAATTCCATCATTGCATCACCTCCGCTACAATTAACTACTTTCATTGAAGACTCCACACCACCGTCCCTCACATCTTTCGATCTGGATATGAATGCAGGTTTAATATTTTTGACCTTTGATGACATTGTCAATGTAATGTCTCTTGACATTTCTCGCTTGTTTCTTGTTGGAGAAGTGGGAAATCCCAATGCCACTTACCAGCTCAGAAATGGCTTCACCAGTAGTAATGATGGCTACGAAGTAGTGATTGAAATCTCTTCAACTGATCTTAATGTTATCAAATCGAACCGATTGATTGCAACGTCCAATCTCACAACGTATGTATCAATAACAGCAGAACTCATTGCTGATACAGCCAATCTTAATGTTAGAAGTACAACACAGCTTGTAAAAATGTTCACTCCAGACACAACGCGACCAAGTCTAGAAGGATTTGAACTGGATATCAATCTAGGAGTTCTTTTGCTTAGTTTTTCAGAAGCAGTTGACTTCACTACCTTCAACGTGACTGATTTTACTCTTCAAGATTCGAATATCCTGAATTTCGATTCGAACCGACAATTTCCTATCTCAAGTGGTATTTTCGAAACATCGATGAACAATTTAATTTACACTATTTTCCTGGTTGAACAAGATTTGAATGAAATCAAAGCTGACTTTAATCTGGGGACAAATGAAAGTGATACCTATTTGTCTCTACTTAGCTCTGCAGCAGAAGATTTTAATGGAAATGCTATTGAAGGACTAATGTTCACAGAAGCTCTCCAAGCTATCCGCCTCAGAGATGACCTGACTCCGCCCATGATTTCTTCCTTTTCATTCAACCTTGATACAGGTGAACTCGTGATAACTTTCAGTGAGACTATCCGTGGCAACACGCTCATGATCCACCGTTTAATAGTGCAGAGTAGACAGCTCTCTGTTCTGAGCCAGCAGCATCAATTGACAATGGGGACTCATTCACTTGAAAACAGTGTGGAAATGTCAATTTTTCTGTCAGAATCCGATCTCAATATTATCAAAAATATCCCTGGCCTCGCAGTTTCTAATGAAACAACTTATCTCAGAAATCAGATTGAAGCTTTTGAAGATACCAACGGCATTGCTGCTTTGGAACTGCCTGATGGAAGCGCTATTAGAGTATCGGAGTACATTCAGGATACAACATCTCCACAGTTTATTGGTTTTGTACTAGACTTGAACAGGACTAGAGCTAATCTGATTCTTACCTTCTCTGAAACAGTCCTATCTTCTACTTTCAATGTTTCCGGGCTAACTCTGCTGAACACTAACAATGGATTACCCACCTCTCTTCTGACGCTTAATGGAGATACTAGCAACGTGATTGATACCATGGGTGCTGTGATTACTATTGAATTGACTGAAGAAGACTCTAATCTTGTCAAGTATCTTCCAGACCTGGGTTCGCCATCCAACACCTTCCTAGCCATTGCTAATGGATCAGTGACTGACAGAGCAGGAAACTTGCTAACAGGCAAATCTTTCAGTGAAGCCATCCCTGTGAACTTCGTGTATCCGGATGGCGTAGTTCCCAACATGTTTGTCTTTGAATTAAATATTGACCAAGGACTCGTAACTCTAACATTTGATGAAGTTGTGGATGTCAACTCGTTCAATTACAGCCTGATATCACTGGTCAGTGACCTTACACCTCCAATAAATGTTCTTACTCTTAGTGGTGGCTTTGCTCAGCCAACGAATGGCTCTGTCGCCACAGTTGAACTGACAAGAGACGATCTCAATGCTCTAAAACTAGACTCCAACTTGTGTACCAACAGATTCAATTGCTACTTGATGGTATCAATGGGCGCAGTTGCTGACATAGCTGGAAATCCGATCAACACTGTAGATTCCTTGATGATTGCCGGTACCCCCATTCGAGATATGTCACCACCTATTCTCGAGTCATTTGATGCTGTGAGCAGTGGGCTGGCAACATATCCGTTCACAATAGTACTACACTTCAGTGAACCAGTGCAAATAGATGTGAGCTCAACTGATGTCTCCTTAATTCAACTGTCAACCAATACCTCTGTGGCAGTAGCCTATAACCTAACAAGCAGCATGATCACAAACACAATGAACGGGCCTGATGTGGAAATTGCTCTGAGTTCAACTGATTTGGATGAACTTTTCTTCCGATTACCACTACTCCAAGCTATCAACACTACCTTTATACAGATGTTCTCAGACTCTTTCATCGATCTGTTTGGGTTCTTATTGCAAACTACTCCAATTATGCGAATCAACTCGATAACTGGTGACTTCACACCTCCTGAACTAGTGGATTGGATACTTGACTATAATACTGGTCAGGTCATCCTTACATTTAGTGAGTCTGTAAATGCTTCCACCGCAACACCTGAAAGAGTTATTCTTCAAAACTCTGTACAGCGAAATATTTCGTATGTAAGGTTGCCATCAATCTCTCCGATAGATTCGCTTGAGAGTAGCACAATTCTCTCCATTTCCATCAATCAATCTCTGCAAGACAACATTCGTATGTTGGGTATTGGTGAATCTCCTGATCAAACATTTCTCACTCTTGAAAGCCGTTTCGTTCTGGATCTTGCCACCATTAGACTTGCCGAGATTGCTACTGGTGTTCAGGGGAATATCATTCAAGACACAAACGAACCTGAGCTGGTATCATTCACTATCCAATTTGATCCGGCACTAATATCTCTATCTTTCAGTAAAGCATTGAGTGTGGCTACATTCGATTCCACTCTTCTCACATTGCAGTCTGCACCTTCAAGTGCTCTAGTGTACACACTCACCGGTGGTACACTACTAACTCAGGTTGATTCCGATGCGCTTCTGCTTGAGCTTACACAATTTGATGTTATCAATCTTCAAGTTATTACTGGACTTGCTGACTCGCTGAACACCACCTACCTCTCCATGCCATCCTACACAGTGTACGGTATTAATGGATTGCGTATAAAAGCCATTGCACCAAATGAAGCTGTACGAGCAACTGAATACGGCAGAGATGACATTAGTCCAGGGCTAAGTTCCTTCACCCTAGATCTCAACTTAGGGACGATTAGCTTCTCCTTTAGCAAGGCCATTAACTTGGAAACATTTAGGATCAGTGAAATTGTCATTCAAGATGGACTATCTGTATTCTCAAATGAACTCAGACTGAGTTCAGCAGAATTCACTCTGGAAGGAAACAGTGTCCTGCTGGTCATTCTCAACAGCAGTGACTTCGACTTTTTGCGTGCACAACCCGAGTTGTGTACATCACCTGCTATGTGTTTCATCAGATATACCAATGATACCGTCCAAGATACTAGTGGAAATTCTCTGATTCCAAGACAAGATGGCATTGCTCTTCCAGTAGCAGAAATAATCCCTGACAAGAATCTACCTGTTTTGGTAGAGTTTGTAGAGCTCAATCTCAACAGTATGGAAATCAGACTTCGCTTCAGTGAGCCAGTGAACATTACCAATTTTGATGTATCTGGATTCCGCCTCCAATCTTTGTTTGCTGATCCTTTCTCAAACTATACTCCCAATGCAACAATCTCACTTTCTACAAGTGGAAGAGAAATTAGTTTCATCCTCAGTGATAATGATGTGAACATCATAAAGGGTCAACAATATCTCTGTTCTTTCCGAAGTAATTGCTATGCTTGGGTAATGCCTTCCTTCATAACTGATCTAGCCGGCAACCCACTATCCAATGCCAGTAATTTAGAACAAGGAAGAATAGTTACTGACCTCATTGAAGACAATATTCCAGCCCAAGTGAATGTTTTCACTCTTGATCTGAACAGCAATCAACTACTTCTCACTTTTGATGAACCTGTGGAAGTATCTACACTGCAAGTTACTGCCATTACCATTCAAGCTAGTAAGAATGAAACCAACACTTCTCTACTGTATCAACTTCAAGGAGGATCGTCCTCTTCCCAAAATGGAAGAGTTATCACAATTGCTCTGACTACAGAAGATGCCAATGCTCTAAAGGCAGCACCTTTCGCTGACATGGATACAACAACTTTCTTGTCTGTAACTTCTTCCTTGATTCAAGATTTGGCACACCCACCAAATCCCACGTCTCCAATTTCTACTTCCAATGCTCTTCTTTCTGTGTATGTACCTGATGAACAAGGTCCGCAAATTACATCTGCGTTGTTGGACCTTCAGCGTGATGTGCTCTTTATCTTCTTTGATGAGCCTGTCCTTTCCACTACATTCAACACCTCACAAGTATCGATCAGCTCTTCTTCAAATTCATCAGCAGTGGTTACACTGTCTGGTGGAATGCTAATTTCTCTCACAGAGATAACAACACAGATATTATTTCAGCTATCATCTGAGGATGCACTGTTGCTCAAAATGTTCACCTTCTTGGACCATGAAAGAGTTGAAGCTAACCTGTCGATCAATGCTGGTGCTCTAATGGATGTGGCTATGAACAGTAATTCTGATCAGTTGGATATTGTGTTATCTGTGCAAATTGACGAATCGCAAGCTATAGCTACAGCATTCACATTGGACATGAATATTGGTCTCCTGAATATAACCTTTGACGACTTAATAGATGTCAGTTCTATCTATCCTAGGGCAATCTCTATTCAGAGTGGCAGTGAATCTGCTCCTGGTTTGTCGTACACACTAACTGACTCATTCACAACTGGCGGAGATTCTCAGACAGTGACCATACTGCTTTCGTCTCAGGACAGAGTTGGAGTCAGTGAAATCAGTGGATTGGCTACTGAAACTAACAACACTTTCCTCATAATGAGCGCTGATGCTTTCAATGATTATGCTGGCCGTGATGTAATTGCTATCACTAACGGAAATGCTCTTCCCGTAAATGTGTACATTCCTGATAATCAAGGAATTATTCTTGTAAGCTCCAGTCTTGATCTCACTGCAGAAACACTTTCGCTCACGTTTGATGATGTACTCAATTCAAGTACTCTCCTCATTGACAACATAGCTCTTCAGAGCTCTCTAACATCTCTAGTTTCTGATCGCATAACTTTATCGGGTGGACAGGTGACAAGATCTCAGGATGCTAAAGCAATCACAATTCAATTGCTACAATCTGATGTAAATGAAATCAAGGCACAGCCAGATCTAGCAACTAATATCAACAACACCTACATATATATTGCTCGCGATGCCATTCTGGATTTGGCGAACAATGGTCTTGAATCAGCAATTGAAATGGTTGATGTATTCATTCCAGATTTAATTGCGCCTGAGCTGAATTCTTTCAGCTTTGATCTGAACATAGGGCTCCTCATTCTCAACTTTTCAGAAGCAATGAATACCACAAGTATAAATCCCAGTGGTATAACTCTACAGAATTCGCATATTTCTGATGCAGTCAACGTAACTCTAACAGGTGGTACTGTGACGCAACTATCTTTCACCTCCTTTGAGCTTAGACTATCCAGTGCCGACTTCGATGCTATTCAACTTCTTGGTGATCTGGGAACTTCAAATGAAAATACATTTTTAGCTGCTATGGATACAACTGCAAGAGACCTGGTTAACAACCAGCTCATACCTATCAATGCCTCCTTTGCCTTGCCTGCAAGTAGAGTAGCTGGTGATGAAACTTTACCCACACTTCTGTCCTTTGGCTTAGATCTCAATGCAGGACTGCTATTCCTTAATTTCTCAGAGGTTGTCAATGGAGCAAGCATCAATATCAGCAGGTTTGAGCTGATCGACAGTGATCGAATCCCCAGAGTACGCTATACATTCGTTTCTCTATTGAATCTGCCGGCAAGTAACAATACCATAGCTGTGCAGATTGATGCTGCAGACTTGGACAATATAAAGGAGCTGCCTGGCCTGGCTGAGAATGATTTCACTACTTTCCTTGTAGTGTATGATTCTGCCATTGATGATACCTCTGAAAATTCTCTTGTCCCTATACCTGAATCTGCAGCACGACCTACTTCAGTTTTCATTACAGACAGTACACCACCAGAACTGGTCAATTTTACTTTGGATCTGAATTCTTCTTCACTAATTCTCACTTTCAGTGAAATTGTTCGAGCTCAAACCCTGATGCCTAATCAAATCACTCTACTTGGAAGTTCTGTAGCTAGAACTCTTAACTACACCCTCCAGAATACTCCTGTGCCCACCATGGATGCACGTGAGATCATTTTACCTTTGTCTCTGGAAGATGGTGACCAGATTAAGCTCAATCAAGCACTCGGAACATCTCCATCAGACACATTCATTTTGCTCCCTCATATGTTTGTGCTCGACTTCACCAATATCATGTTTGAGCAGCTCACTGATCCAATACCTGCATCATCTGTTACTGCGGATAGAAACGCACCTTCTCTATTGAGCTTTGATCTTGATCTCAATAACGGTACGCTCGTGATCCAATTCTCAGAACCAGTAATAATTTCTACAATAGACGTAGAGGGTTTCACACTTTCATCGAATGTAACTGCTGGACCAACTGTAGATATCACTCCTGCTTCTACAGTCAGTACATTGGCCGATTCATCACTTGTTACAATCACCCTCGATCAAACAGACCTGAATAACTTGAAATTCTATTCAGACTTAGCCACTCAACAAGACAACACTTACTTGCTAGTACAACCTGATTCTGTTCAAGACCTGGCTGGAAATGCATTGGAGTCCACTATCACCGAAGTGAATATGATTATTGCTGACACAACTGGTCCTGTACTTACTGCATTCAGTTTAAATCTGAACAATGGAGTTTTGACATTGTCATTTGATGAGGTTATAGACGTCTTCTCTGTGAATTCAAGATCATTTGTCCTCGTCAACGAGCCAAGTGGTGTCCAATCAGTTACCATCGACAGCATGATCATCTCATCAGACAACTTCACAACTCTGACAATCACACTATCGAATTCGGATCTTAATGAAGTCAAAGCGTTCAGAAATCTTGGTACAAGTGAAGCCAATACTTACATATCAATCGATTCAGATGGCATCAGAGATATCAGTGGAGTATCAATCATTCCTATCTTACTTTCAATGCCATTCATGGCCACTCAAGTGCTAAATGATACATCACAGCCAATGCTTCTACAGTTCATCATCAATGTCGACACTGGTAACCTCACACTGATATTTAGTGAGACTGTGAATGTAAGAGACACACTGAATGTGTCTGCCCTTGTCATACAAGATGCTTCGATGAATCCTTTAAGAAGTGTTTCACTTTCAGGATCAAGCA
The DNA here is from genome assembly GCF_963675165.1 of Halichondria panicea. Taxonomy (NCBI): domain Eukaryota; kingdom Metazoa; phylum Porifera; class Demospongiae; order Suberitida; family Halichondriidae; genus Halichondria; species Halichondria panicea. The sequence continues at coordinate 7,429,639 of NC_087382.1, read as the reverse complement.
ACGGTGTTGACTCAAATGTTGTAGAAGTCTCCATCGATCAACAAAGTGTTAACAAACTATTCTCTAACACTCTCTGTCTAAATAAAACTGACTGTTACTTGTCTTTCACAGAAGACTTTGTTCAAGACATGAGCCGTAACAACATTGTTTCCAACACTGCACTTCAAGTAAACATTCTGGTAATAGATCCCAATCCTCCTCAGCTTGTCGACTTCCAGGAGTTAGATCTCAATTCTGGAACCTTGATTTTGCGATTTTCAAAGACTGTTCGGCCAGACTCCCTAATAGCAGAGAATATTACTCTCTCACAAGCCAGTGATTTGTCGTCTGGAGAAGTTTATACTCTTACAGGTAGAGAATCGGTAACTTCACTAGGACCTGTGGTGACAATCCAACTAACCAATGTTGACTTGAATGCCATTAAAACCACAAGGTCGCTTTGTGTTGTTGAACTGGCATGCTATATCAGATATCCAGCCGGAATAATTGTAGACTTTGCCAACAATCCAGTCACAGCCGAGTTGACAACTACGTCCTTAAATGCAGTAGTTAGTACTTTAACTGGAGATGCTACTGGTCCTACTGTCATTGGTTTTGATCTCGACTTGAACTCAAACGTCCTTGTAGTTGAATTTGATGAGCCGATTCAAGATTTTAGCACCTCTGCTATAACTATACGTGATTCTTTCAACTCCACACTCAATCATACCTTGTCGTTTTTCGAAGCTACTACTGAAGATACGCTTGTCGTTCTCCAGTTACAACGAGATGATGCGAATGCATTGAAATCAACAGAAGGTCTAGCCACAAGCAATCTGACAGCATACATCACTTACACGGCAAATATTGCAACAGACCTTGGTAAAAGTCACTCACGTGACAACCCCGCTATACCGGTATTTGATGGTGTGGATCCAATAGTAGTGAGATCATTTATTCCAGATACTACAGAACCAGTATTCAATGAATTCACATCGCTTGACTTAAATTCTGGAGTTATGACAATCACTTTTGACGAGCCAGTCAATACAGGAACAATATTCTTTGGAAGCTTCACTCTTGTAGAGTCAACGTCAGCAGAAAGTATCACACTATCCTCTGGTGATGCTAGATATGCTAGCTCTGATCAGACAGTAGTCGAAATTACCATCTCTTTGGAAGATCTTGAACAAGTTAAGAGAGTAACAACTTTGGGCACAGACTTTAGCTTGACAGTAGACACAGGTGCAATTGAAGATACTTCTGGAAATATTTATCTGATGTCAACAACCATAACAGTATCCCTGTTCCTACGAGACAGTACTAGTCCTAATCTGTTGATGTTCAACTTTGATCTAGACACTGGCCTCTTGACTTTGGTTTTTGATGACATTGTCGATGGCTCCACCTTGAATCATCCATCTCTGACCTTTCAAAGCTCTGAACTAATGCCAGTAGCAACTCATCCACTTACATCTGGACCCATTCTCACAACTATCAGTAACATCATCGAGTATAATATTGCTAGAGGTGATCTTGATGACATTAGGGGAATAGCAGATCTCGCAACGAACAGAAACAGCACTTTCCTCAGAATAATATCAACAGCAATTCAAGATCTCGCTCGTCTCAACGTAAACAGTATTACGCTCCAAGTTATGAACTTTACTGGAGATGACAGCAATCCAGTGTTAGTCGCATTTAATTTAGACCTTGGCACAAATACTATAGTTCTCGAATTCAGTGAGGCAGTGAACGTATCAACATTGGATGTGACACAAGTAACACTGCAGAATGGTCCTACAACAAATGCATCAACCGTCTCCCTGACCCTGGCTGGTGGTGTTATAACACCAAATACTACCTCCGCTATTGTCTACGTAACTCTACTGCAAGCTGACTCTGATGCTATCAAGAGAAATCCTTCTTTTGGTGATGTTGATACAACATTCTTGTCTATTACCTCCGGTGCTGTTTTAGACTCCTTCGGCAATGGGCTCATTGCAATTGATGCAGACCAACCTCTTAATTCGTCTGCGACAGTGATTGATTCAACACCTCCCCTTATTAGTTTCTTTAGCCTGGATCTCAACAGTGGAATTCTTGAAGTTATGTTCAATGAAGTTATCGATAGTACCATGGTGGTGATTTCCGGCTTTACTCTTCAAGATGGGGCAACTGCAACACAATCATATAGCCTAACTAACTCTATTCTTGAGTCCAATGTCAATGCAACGTTCAATTTGACGTCAAGCATCCGAATTGAGCTTACTGATAATGACCTAAATCAAATCAAGAGTCGTGAGAGTCTTGTGCAAAGTCCATTCCTAAGCATTCAAATGGGAGCAGTGATAGATGCAAATAACATTCGTATCGAAGCAACAACATCAGAACAAGCTATTCGTGTAATTTCTGATAATGCTAGACCAAGTCTACAGAATGTCGATGTTGACTTAAATTTAGGAACAATCGCTCTTACTTTTGATGAGGCACTGAATACTTCCTCAGTTGCTGTTAGTGATATCCTAATCCAAAGCTCTGTGTCTGTCGAAGCAGCTGGTTCAACTAATTATCAACTAACTGACAGTATTGCTAGTGAGGAAATCAACAATGTGTTTACAATAGTTCTCTCCAGTTCGGACCTTGATGCCATCAAAACCAGTGAAGTGTTTGCTGATAGGACATATATTTCATTCCCGCCCACTTTTGCAACTGATCTTTCTGGAAATGCAGTGCTTAGTATTCGCAACACGTCTGCTATTGTTGCTACAAATATCGAACCCGATGTAACACCACCTGAGCTGTTCAGTTTTGATCTCAATCTCAATGAAGGAATGCTCTTCCTCTCATTCACTGAGCCAATTAATGTGTCAGCAATTGATTTCACTGGGATCACCTTCCTGCCCAATCGAAATGACCCTCAGAGAGTGCAACTATCCGGAGGCCAAGCAATTGCTACTAGCAACCGAGAAGTTACTGTGCTTCTAAATGATGCTGATTTAGATAGGATTAAAATCAATGATCTTCTAGGCAGAGCGCCTTCTACAACTAACATTGCACTCTCAGTAGGTACTTTCATTGACTTGGCTGGAGTTATGAGCGAAGTGATTCCCATCAGTGATCCCTTCCCAGCTTCCAATACAGTCTCTGACATCTCCCCTCCTAAACTGGTTGCTTTTGATTTTAAGATGGATGACCGAATGCTTCCACTTTATGTTGTTCTCTACTTTAATGAAGTGGTTGAACCAAGTACACTTAATCTATCACTTCTCACACTTTCTGCGAGTTCGACGGATTCTCTCGTCTCAATTGGCTTGACTGGAAACAGCCTTGTCACATCAGTACCATCCCCAACTTTGAGAATAAACGTTGACGTAATCAACAATATCAGATTACTACCTCCTCTTGGGGAGACCGAGAATTCCACTTACCTCATTGCACAGCAGAACCTTGTTCAAGATGTTAGGGGTAACCTGTTCGACACAAGTGGTTTAGTACTGAATGTATCCGATTTCACCGCTGATTTTACTCGACCAAGTTTAGACAGATTCACATTTGACTTGAATAAAGGTTTTATCTACCTCACTTTCTCTGAGCCAATTATACTCTCTAGTTACAATACATCTGCATTGCTTCTTCTTGGAAGCCAAGAAATCTCTGGACCAGCTATCACACTTTTTAATGCTAACGTTTCCAACCCATTTCCAGATGTTATTCTCTTGAGGTTAGCAGAAGACGAACAAAATGCTATAAAAGCACTTCCAGCAATTGGCTCTACAATCAGCACCACTTATATCAGTGTGTCTGAAGGTATTGTAATTGATCCTGCTGAGAATAGAGCTACAGACATAATTATCCCCAATGCTCTCTCAGCTTCTTCATACATACCTGATACTGACCCACCTGAACTTCTAAATTTCACGTTATCATTGAACTCAGCTGAAATTTCCCTGACATTCTCAGAGACAGTTAATCCCAGTCTTCTACAACCAACAGCACTGACCATACAAGACATGGCCGCCAGTACTATTGTTCGGTATACACTCATTGGTGGTGGTGGAATTTCTACAGCTAATTCACCTATTGTCAGGATTGAGCTCAGTGAGGATGATGTAAGCAACCTGAGAAGTATCGATGGCCTAGCTTCCAGTGCAGAGAATACCTTCTTGAGAATAACCGTTGATGCCATTGAAGATACGAATGGAAATTCCATTGTGCCCACAGTATTGCCGGCTGGAGCTTTCGACTTAGACATTACAAATCCGAATATTATTGAATTTGCGTTGGATTTGAACAATGATCAGCTAATACTGTCCTTTGATGAGTTTGTTAATTTGTCCAGCTTGGTTGTACAGGAGTTATCATTTCAAGGAAGCTTCTTCTCTTCCATTAGCTACTCCCTCGTGAATTACATCAGTGTATCCATCAACGGGAGAGTTCTGACCATCAATCTACATCCAGATGATATAAACTCCATTAAACTTCTCCCATTGTGTACTTCGGCTACAAACTGCTTCTTGACCTACACCAATGAGACTATTCAGGATTCAGTGGGGCTCCCAGTTACACCAAGGACCAACGGAAATGCTTTACAATTGAATGCTTCAAAGTTCATTGCAGATGTTACATCACCAATGCTTCTATCAGTTGATTCACTCAACTTGGAAACTGGAGAGATTACACTCAGCTTCTCTGAGGCTGTCAATGTATCTAGTGTGAACATAGAGAATGCAAGACTTCAGTCTTTGTTTGAAGATCCCCTTCACTCGTACAATCTAACTGGTGGTAGCACTCAGGTTAGTGCTGACGGTACATCACTTACTATAAGGTTGAATGCACAAGACCTCAACTTTGTGAAACGTGAACCTACACTTTGCACTATCAGATCAACTTGCTATTTTGTAGCATCGAGTAATTTCCTTGTGGACACAAGTGGAAATTCATTTGATCCCGTTCTCGAAGCATTCCCTGGATTTATCGTTGGAGATCTGATTGCTGATGAAAATGGACCAGTGTTGCTTGCATTTGACTTCAACTTTAATGCCAACCTTCTAGTTCTTCACTTCAATGAGCCTGTTGATGTGAGTACCCTGCAATTGACTTCTCTTACACTACACTCTGACAATAACATTTCTGAGTCGGACGTGATGTACAGTCTCACTGGAGGGAACATTGTGAGTAATGACATTGAAGATATTGTGGTTGAATTGCTCGATGGGGATGTAAATGCACTGAAATTGAGCAACAGTACTAACAGCAATACTACCACTTTCATCTCCGCTCCTGCTGGCTATGTCCTGGATACATCTTACACCCAAAGGAGTGCCAGTGAAGTGAATGGACAACCAGTAGCTAATTACACTAGTGATCAAACGCCTCCTGCTCTAGCCTCATTTTCAATCAACCTCCGTGAAGAAGAAATATCTCTTACATTTGATGAGCCAGTCATTGTGCATCTCTTCAACGTTTCTAGCATTCTATTGCACTCTGATTTATCACAGGCTGGAATTGTGAGGAGGTTGGAAGATGGAGTAGTACTTAACACTCAATATTCAGACACTGTGATCACTGTGGCAATTTCAAGGAATGACATCAGTGCAGTTAAACTCAATGACAACTTTGGAACCTCAGTCAATAATACTTACCTAACAATAGAATCAGGAGGATTTACTGATACAGCATTCGTGGAAAGTCTGGAAGTTGTTGATGGACAAGTAACACTTATTGAAGACGTGACTGCGATAACATTCACTATCCTCGAAAAATTCACTCTCGATCTTAACATTGGTCACTTGCTTTTGACCTTCAGTGATGTTGTTAATGTCACTACACAGTATCCTCCAGCATTGCGGCTTCAGAGCAAGCGTACATCCAGAGCAGACCAGGTGTTTGAGCTATCCTCGGGAAGCCTATCATCTAGTTCCGATGGTCACATTGTCGATATTACTTTGTCACCTTTAGATGTGATTACAATCAACACAATAGCCGGACTTGCTGTGGATAATACTACCACCTACTTGATCTTGAGAGCAGACTATATCGATGATTACCGTGGTAACGATATCCTACCAATCACAGATGGTAAAGCTCAACTTGTTTCTGATTTCCTCGGTGACTCCTCATCACCTGTCCTGCTTGATGCCATCTTTGATTTGAATGCTGGCTCTCTCAATCTATCTTTTAATGAAGCGGTCGATCGTGCTTCACTTCAACTCACCAGCATTTTCATTACAAATGATGTTAATGCCACTGCAGCCACAGTGTCTATTCAACTATCTGATGCTGACTCACTTCTGTCCTCTCCTGATGGCCGAACTGTTGTAATTGATCTACTCAATACAGATCTAGAATTAATTCGTCTAACAGAAAATATTGGAACCAATACAGACAATACTTTTATATCTACTCTGCCAGGCTTCATTTCAGACTATTTCGGAAATACAGCTGAAGTACGAAGTACATCATTGGCAGTTTCGGAAGTTACTGAGGATTTCAGTGAACCAGGTGTCCTCTCAATAAATTTGGATTTAAATACTGGACTCCTCAACATCACTTTCTCAGAAACTGTGAATACATCAACTTTTGATTTTACTGCCATTTCAATTCTACCTTTGCCTGGATCAACCTCTGGCTATCAACTAACAGACGGGATAGTCTCGAACTCTACCTTTGAAGTCTCCATTCAGCTTCTCCCTGAAGACTTGAATGCAATTAAGGCACGCAATGATTTAGGAAACTTTCCTAATGACACCTATGTCACGTTTGATGCAATTGCTGTCAGAGATCTGAGTGGAAACACTCTCAATCCAATCTTACCAACTGCTCCTTTTATGGTTGGCTCCGTGCTTAGAGATGAAACTAATCCCACTCTACAAGGATTTACACTGGACCTTGATATCGGTGTATTGTCTCTGACATTCTCTGAAGTAGTACAAGCTTCTACTTTAGACACAACTCAGATAACACTACAAAGTGCTAGAGATAATAATACAGCCATTGAGAGACGGATGTTATCAAGTATTACACTTCCACAAAACAACTCTGTAGTATCCCTCATACCCCTACCTGCTGGCGATCTCAACTTCATCAAGGGGTCTTCATCTCTTGGAAGGAATGAGTCGACCACATTCCTTTCCCTCAACCAGGACACAGTTGTAGATATAGCTGGCAATCCAATTATTTCAGTACCTTCAGATGACAGCATTCAAGCTGATTTTGTTGTTCCAGATAGAGATCCTCCGATAGTAACCAACTTTTCTTTAGACCTTGGACAAGCTATCCTATCTCTGGTGTTCTCTGAGAATATAGATATTGAAACTCTGAATGTAAGCCGTATCGTCATACAAGACAATCTTCAGTCCCCATTGATCGAATTCTCTCTGACAACAAGTACTGTTGCCACAATGCCGTTAAACATTGTCAACTCGGCTGAAATTCAACTGAGTGCTCAAGATTTGAATGCAATCAAGCTAGCCACTTCATCATCTGCATCAGGAACATTGTTTGTGCTTACTCTTGATGGAGCGTTTGCTGATGTTGCTGGAAATCTTGTGATTACGCCAGCAGACCCGATACCTGCATCTTATATACTACCAGACATAACAGCTCCAGTAATAGTTGGCTTCTCTCTAGACTTAAATATATCGACATTAGCATTGACTTTCAATGAGGCAATCGATGTAACTACCTTTAATGTGACAGGTCTCACCCTTGTTTCTGGCACAGGCGTTATAAATCCTAGTATGACTCTGAAACTAACTGGAGGCTCTATTAGTGCAAATATCTTCAGTGATATAATTACCATTAGTTTGGTTATGGAGGACTCGATTTTCATCAAGGGCACTGCAGGATTAGGTGCAACTACTAACAACACATATCTCACCGTTGCTAATGGCACTGTATTGGATACATCTAGAGTCGCCATTGAGGAGATTACAGTGAATAATGCCATTTCAGTTGACTTTATAATCGAAGATGCCTCAGGACCAATCATTCTTGAATTTTCCTTAGATCTAAACCAAGGAGAGTTGGTCACTACATTTGATGAGCCCATTAATGCAACATCAATCCAAGGAAATCGATGGATATTCATAGACTCAACCAATCCAGCTAATGCAACAACAACAATCAGCCTACAGATGCAAATCACTGGCTTATCAATGCTGAACATTCTCACTGTGACACTGATGCCTCAAGATCTTGATCGACTGAAGTCGTTGTCCCAAGGAAATATCTATTTGTTGCTGGAAGAAGGAGCTGTAGCCGATACATCTGAAAATTTTAATATATTCTTTGAGGCAGTGGCTCCATTCAATATCAGTGAAGACGTCACCCGTCCTGAACTTATCTCAGCTTTTGTTGATCTCTCTAATGGTACTATAGAGTTGTACTTTGACGAAGCACTGGAAGTCACAACAATTGACCTCAACCAGCTAATGCTAATAAACTCCTCTGTATACCCAATTATTAGCTTCTCATTGACAGGCGGAATCGTTACTACTCATCCAACAGTTACATCTGGTATTGCTATTGCACTTTCCACACCTGACTTGAATGAGATCTATAGGCTAGACCTGTGCACAAGCCGTGGTGACTGTTTTATTTCAGTCACTTCTGTTTTTGGAATGGACTTTGCTAACAATTCTGTAGTTGCAAGACCAGCTAATGACTCTGTACAAGTCAGTTCACTCAGCCCTGATGCAATAATCCCAACTTTAGTGGAATTTAATGAGTTTGACCTTGACAGTGGTACTTTGACACTCAGCTTTTCTGAAACTATTCGTGCCAGCAGTCTCAACTTTGCTGGAGCAGTTCTGCAGTCATTTTCAGGCCCACCACTTCAATCCACTCTCAACCTAACTGGTGGACTAACATCTAGTGGAAATGGGCTTACAATTGTTGTTCAGCTTAATTTTGATGATCTAACTAATATCAAACTTGACAGTAGACTCTGTACTACATTTACAAACTGCTTCTTGAGTCTACCCCAGAATTCTCTGTTAGATATGGCTGAGAACCCTGTTAGTGCAGCAATTTTAGGAGTCCTTCCTAGAGGATTCATCGATGACACAACTGGCCCGGGTCTCATAGAATTCAGTATCAATCTAAACTCAGGAGAGCTCTCGCTCCGTTTTGACGATCCTGTTACCCTCAGCTCCTTTATCCCAGAAGTTATCACCTTACAGAACGCTTTTCTATCAACAGTTGAGTATAATCTCACCGGAGGAGTACTCTTAACTACAGGATTCCTTGCCAGTGAAGTGACAATCCAACTAACTGAGCAAGACGTGATCAATATCAAGGCTTTGGATGGGTTGGCTACGGGTCTTGAAAATACCTATATTACCTATTCCTCAATGCTTGTTGCTGACGCAGTACCTGTTACTAACGGTGTTAATGCACAACCAGCTGCAGGATATACAGCTGACATGTCCGAAGTTATACTGCAACGATTCATTCAATTGACGCTCACGGACAGCACAATTCAACTGCAATTTGATGAGCCTGTTGACATATCTCAGATAGCACTTGACCAATTCACAATCCAAAGCATGTCGAATGCAGGAGTACTAGTACCTTTGGGTGGTGGTGTGGCTTCGTTTATATCGTCTGACCGAACTACTATTCTTATCGAGCTCAGCCCTCAGACCATAATTGATTTGAAAGGGAATGCAGATATCGCCAATGACAACAGCGACACATTTATCTCAATTGGTTCAGCAGCTCTAACGGATATTGTTGGGAACGGAGTTGTTGCTATACCATCTAGCATGGGACTCCAAGCCGAGCTTGTGATTCCAGACACCACTCAACCAAGGTTGTCCTCTTTCAATCTGGACATGGACACAGGAATGGTCAATCTCACATTTGATGATGTAATGAGGGTATCTGCATTCGACCCAAGTGGAATTACATTGCAGACTGATGCAGATGGCTCTGATACTTTCAATCAATACACTTTGACAACTGGCATGCATTTGGTAGCCACAGTGGACGATGGCTTTGACATTCAATTCACACTCAGCCTAACAGACCTTGAAAGCTTACAGGCCAATCCCAACATTGCCACTTCAGAAAATGATACATACTTGTCGATTATCAATATAGCGGCTCAAGCAACAAATAACTTCCCTCTTATTGCTATACCATCTTCAGGTGCTCTCTCAGTTGCTAAATTTACGCCTGATGAGTCACGACCATATATTGAGTGTTACACTCTTGACATTGATGCTGGTAAATTGGTTCTTTCTTTCTCGGAAGTTGTGAATATAACTTCATTTGATCCTACTCAGCTGGTCATACAAAACGCAACTAATGGCTCCAGTTCATCATTTATTTCTCTAATGGGAGGTACCCCCTTATCTACCAATTCTGCGTCTCTAATAGAGTATAGACTTCACTATGATGATTTGAATGCTCTGAAATTGATGATGTCTCTAGCTCAAGATGAGAATTCAACGTTCCTTTCTGCCACCAATAATACAGTACTCGATATGGCTGCACTAAACCTTGTGGAGATTCCGTTTGAGGAGGGACTGATAGCTTGTATTCATCTTGAAGATGCTACAGCACCTCGACTCACTAACTTCTCTCTCGATCTAAACTCAGGTCTACTGACTTTCACATTTGATGAGACGGTTCTCGTTGACACCATAGATCTGACAAAGGTCACAATCCAGAGCAGCCAAGTCCTTACAGTAGGAATTACTACCAGTTTAGTACTGACTAACGGGACTCTTGCTTCTGGAAGCATGCATGGATCTATTGTGCAAGTAATCCTAGCACCAAATGATTACAACATTCTGAATACCAATCCAAACATCGCAAGAAATACACAGAACACATTTATCAGTCTAGCTGCTGGTCTTATCCAAGATACCAACTTTGTCCCATCAGGGATTATTTCATCTAGCAATGCACTTCCAGTGGGTGAGTTCTTCTTGGACGGAACAAGGCCCATCCTAACATCTTTTGATCTGGATCTGAATACTGGTGTGCTAATCTTGTACTTCAATGAGCTCATTCCACCATCTTCCTTGAATGTCACTCTCCTAACTCTACAGAGTGAGAACGGTTCTACTCCCGTCTCCTCGTACAGGTTCATGGACAATCTAGCTCCGTCTACAACAGCTGACAATAGCACGTTGACAATACCATTCGACTCTGTGACACTGAACAATATTTTAGCTAACTTTGATTTGGCAACATCTGAGAATACTACTTATCTCGTCATGGAAGTGGGGGCAGTTACTGATGTGTTCTTGAATCCTGTAGTGGCGATAAGTTCTAAAAATGCTCTACAAGTGGCTAAATACAAACCAGATACCACTCAACCTCGCTTTTCCTCAATTGTTCTTAACTTGGATACCAACACTCTGGAGTTATCTGTTACTGAACCAATAGTACCATCATCTTTCAATGCTACCCAAATCAGTATTGTGGATAGTGGTACAGCACCTATTGTCTCATACACTCTCACAGGAGGTAATGTGGAAATTGATGGCTTGAATATTGTAGTGAGACTCAATGATGAGGATGTGTCGTTCCTGAAGAGAAACTCCTCTTTGGCTACATCAGCCACAGACACCTTTGTTGTAGCCAGTCCCCTTGCTTTCACTGATGCTACTGGGAACTTATTTGAAGGAATTCCTCCGAACATGCCAACAACTGTTGACAACATTGTTGAAGATACAACCGCACCAGTTTTAGTTTCATTCAGCTATGAAGCCCCAGGTGACAGAGCTGGAGTAGTTTTGCGTTTGACTTTCTCTGACGTTATTGACGCTTCAAGTCTTAATACATCTCTGATAACTCTACTTGACCAGCTTGGCTCTGCTACAAGTCTTACTCTTACTGGAGGCTTATTTGACTTACGAGATACCACCATTCTAACCATCAATATCAGTGACATCGATTATAACAGGATCCTAGCTTCACCACCAATTGGAACGAGTATTAACACTACATATCTTTCAGTAGCTCAAGGTACTGTTGTAGATCTAGTCAACTTGCCAGTGAATGAGATCTCATTTGTGAATGCACTACAAGCTACAAGCTACACTGTTGATCTTTTGTCTCCTGAAGCTAGTAGCTTTATTTTTAACCTGAATGAAGGAACACTGTCCATTACGTTCTCAGAAATTGTACCAGCAGATACGTACAATGCATCACAAGTGACTCTCTTTGCTTCTAACGGCTCGACTGTACAACATACTCTAAGTGGTGGGGATGCAACCACACTCGGGAATGTGGTAGTAATAACTTTATCTCGGAATGACTTGGATGAAATTAATCGCAATCTTGACCTAGCTGTCGATAGGAATACTACATTCTTGTCCATGACAGCATCAGCGTTTGAAGATACATCTAACAATCCTGTAGTACCAATCCCTGTTTTGCAAGTAGACACGTTCATCCCAGACAGCTCTGGGCCTTCGCTTGTTTCATTTGAATTGTCTTTGAACTCTGAAATGTTAACACTAAGCTTCTCCAAAACCATTGACATACAGAGCCTCAACATATCTGATCTAATTCTTCAGAACAGGATGGCAAATGCTACTCAGTTCTTACAACTCAGTGGTGGAAGTTTCTTAACGATGGATACCTCTATCGTTAGAGTGAATCTCGCAAGTGATGACTATCATGTACTCCAAACTTTCACTGACCTAGGGACAATGATTTCTAACACCTTCATCTCCCATTCCACTGCCTTATTGAACAGTTTTTATGGTTTCCCAGCAATAGCTATACCTCAAAACAATGCAATACAGGCTTCTAATGTTGGAAATGACACCATACAACCTATCCTTGTTGGGTTTGACATCAACATGAATACTACACAGCTGACTTTAAGCTTTGATGAAGTTGTGCTTCCTGACTCATTTACACCCAGTGAGCTCACTTTACAAAATAGACAGTCTAGTGCCGACTCTTTGCAAATATCCACTGACAGCTTTGTTATTAGCAGTATCTCCAATAGTCTAGTCGTCGAAATTGGAGAAAGTGACATCAATAATATCCGAAGAGCTGAAATCTGCTTGGAGAGCACCTCTTGCTATATTTCCTACTCTGACCTGTTAATAACAGATACATTTGGGAATCGATTGCTACCTCGAATAGTGAATATGGGCCTGCTTGTGACTGGCTACATACCTGATACAATGTCACCAACTCTTGTCAGATTTGCATCTTTTGACCTCAATCTTGCACGGTTCACCCTAGAATTCTCAGAAGTTGTTAATACAACAAGCTTGGACTTTTCTGGACTCACAATTCAGTCATTTAATGTTGACCCTCCTGACGTACTCCAGCTATCCAGTGGAACAGTATCTTCAAATGATATCACTATAACTGTATCTCTCTCCATTGAGAATGCTATTGGTCTGAAACGCAACCCCTTCCTTTGTGGAAGACAAGGCACATGTTACATCATGCTAAGCTCCATTGCAATTGCAGACATGTCTGGTAATGCAGTTGTACCCATTGCTGATGGAGAAGCCTTGCTTGTTGAAGAATATTTTGGAGATAATATACAACCACTTCTCTCCTCTTTTGATTTGAGTATTGACAATGGAACTCTCGATCTCACCTTCAACGAGATTATGGATGCACGCAGTTTTGAGCCCCGTGGCTTGATCATCCAGTCTGGTCCAGCTGCCACATCCAGTTCATATCGACTCTCTGGTGGAGAAATCCTATCTCCTATGTTCAGTAATACAGTCAATATTCGGCTATCAGAATTCGATCTTAACGGCATCAAGGCTTCTTCATTTGCTAAGGACAGAGGAAATACATACCTGACAGTGGAGGAATCTACTATCACTGACCTATCTCCAGATGAAAATCCAGCACAGATGGTCACTCTGCAAGTTTCTAGCTATGACGGTGATTCAGTACAACCACAGTTAATTGGCTACCATCTTGATCTAGACAGTAATAATCTTGAACTGACATTCGATGAGCCTATGCGTGCAGATGATATCCAATTCACTCAAATCTCGTTTACCTCAGACACCATTGGTAGTAACCAATACTTCCTTACTGGAGGAAACATTCAACTACGTAACCAACAGACAATTGTGAGCATTGCACTGAATTCTGCAGACATCGTTGCTCTAAAATATGGAACGACAGTAGCCAACTCAGTCACTGATACATTCCTATCAATTGCTTCAAACACATTCTCAGACAACTCCGGACTATTTCTTCAAGCAATTTCTGAGCAACAAGCACTTCCCCCTTTCAACCTGTTTACACCTGACCTGACTAGTGGCATAGAACTTGAAGCCTTTACTCTAGATATCTTCAATGGATTGCTCACTCTCACGTTTAGCGATGTTGCTAATGCCAGTACTTACTCTGAGGATGCATTCCAATTCCATGGCCAAGCCGACGGATCTGGCAGTGGTACAATTTTGGGTAGCAGAGTGATTAGTCCAAATGGGGTGGAAATTATTATAGATCTTGGATCGACCACCCTTCGTGGACTTACAGCAGAAATAACCATAGCAACAACAAGAGATAATACATTCCTTTCTGTGACCAACCAGGGAATTCAAAGTTTTAATGGTGAGCCAATTGTGCAGATATCTCGAAGTGCACCTCTCATGGCCTCCAACTTTATCGGCGGTGGCAATGGCACACAACTCTCATCATTCACTCTTGACATGAACACTGGTGTCCTTGATATGAGATTCAATGGATTTGTTGATCACACATCTTACATGGCTAACCTTATTCGACTACAAGATGCTTCTGGGACAGTGGCTGTTACATTAACTGGAGGAACAACTGCTCAAGCAGCAGGTGGACTGGAAGTTCAAGTCACCCTAAGCCAGGACGATATCAACGAAATAAATTCAGAAGTAGGAGTAGCTACATCTCTTCGAACCACTTACATCTTTATTACCCCTCGTGGATTTGTGGACAATGTTGGTAGCAACGTATCTACACCAGAAGCTGTTCAAGCTCAGGAATTCACTGCTGATGTAACAGCACCGACCCTCACAAGCTTTGATCTCGACTTGAATGTTGGTCAATTACAGCTTTCATTCTCAGAGGTGATATTGAAGAACTCTGTTTTGTCATCAGCGCTGATTCTTCACAGTGATACCGATGTTATGACATCTCAATCTAGAGTTCTCACTGGTGGTTCTGTTGTATCTGGAAATAATGACACCATTTTGTTCCAGCTGAATAACGATGATTTGAATGCACTTAAAGCTACCGATGGATTTGCTCTTTCGGCTGCAAATACTTATCTCTCATCTACCGGCCCGTATGCAACAGATGCATTTGGCAATCCCGCAGACGCAATAACATCACGAATGGCTAGCAGAGTTTCAGCAGATGGTATTCCACCCACACTTGATTCCTTCACACTTGATCTAGACGCAAACACCTTGATTTTGTCTTTCAGTGAAGTTGTAGAGTTTTCTCCTTTCACTGTGAATGAATTCGTTATTCGAAACCATCCTTCATTGCCTGAGTTTATGAGAACTCTCTCATTTTCTGTGGTTGCATCTAGTGCAGTTTCTGATGTAATTGTAATCGACATTCTCTCTGGTGATCTCTATGCCCTGCAACAAAATCTCGAACTAGCTACAGATGTGAACAATACATTCATATATGTCGGTAGTAATGCTGTCCAGGATACCTCTCCCAGCCCTAACTTCCTAGTTCTGATCCCAGTTACAATGGCTCTCCAAGCTAGCATTGTAGTACCGGACAGAACAAGCCCACTATTAACTTCGTTTGAACTATCACTCACCAATGGGTCAATCGTGCTGACTTTTAATGAAGTTGTGAACGTGAGCAGCTTTAACTTTGAGAATGTAGTGTTTCAGAATGCACCCTTCTCTGCCACACAGTCTGTTGTCTTTGATACTACTAACACCACAAGTACCGATAATAGCAACATTGTAACTGTGATGCTTAGTCTCACTGACTTCGACAAGATTCAAACTCGCGTTAATCTTGGAACAAATGAGAGCAATTCTTTCATCAATCTCACCTTCGATTCCGTGTCAGATGTTAGTGGAAATCCTAACACAGGTATACTTACAGCTTTGCAGGCAACACTAGTTATATCAGACACTGAGCCTCCTATTCTAACATCCATTGAAGTTAATATGAATTTTGGTCAAGTCATTTTGTATTATTCGGAAGCAATCAACATCGACAATTTCAATATTAGTGGTGTGTCTCTTTACAACACTTCCAATCTTATCCCATCCTTTCAACTCACCTCGGCCAGTACGATAGTTAGTTCCAGTGGTAGCACTGTTGTCATTGACATCAATGGCGACATCAATCCACTACGGGAGACTATGTCATTTGGCGCTGATAATACAAATACGTTTGTTACTGTTGCTGACAACATAGCATTTGATTTCTCTGGCAACGTAGCAGTTGGTCAACCAATACCTACCACTCCTGACGTTTTAATTACCGACAACAGAGGACCAATGCTAGAATCGTTTGAGCTTGACATGAATGAAGGAATTTTAGTTTTGAACTTTGCAGAGACAATTGTTGAATCCAGCTTCGATGTGTCGCAGATAATGCTGCAGAATGCTCAAAGAGAAGCTGTGAGCTTCGTAGCTATTACTTCATCTACATTCATGAGATTTGATCTTTCCAGTGTACGTATCACTCTTACATTACGCGATGTGGATGAATTGAATCTCCGCCCTGAAATCGCTATTGGTCGTGAGGATACATTTATTGCCTTAACCTCTCTCACAGTGCAAGATGTTTTGAATAATTCAGCAGTGGAAATCTCAATGGAAAATTCCCAGCAAATTTCAAACTTTATCCCAGATGTAGTCAGACCAAATGCTACTGCTTTCTTCATCGATCTCACTGACAATACCGTTTCATTCATGTTTGATGAGGTTCCGAGTCCATCCTCTGTGAATCTCACACAACTTACTGTTCAGAATAGTGAAGTTTCTGCTGACATTTCGTATACTTTCACCGGACATGATTCTGCTAGAGCAATTGGAAGATTAATCATCATTCAGCTCACTCAGTTTGATGTCGATAGAATCAATGCACTGGATGTATGCACTCGTATGGATAACTGCTATGCCCGTGTACAATCAGGTTTCATCACTGATGCTGCTGGAAATATGGTATTCCAATCAGGACCCCATGTCGCTTCCAACTTCACGTCTGATATTCTTCCTCCTACATTTGAACAGTTTATACTCATGGACATTGATTCTGGAATCATGTTGCTTGAATTTTCTGAAACAATCGATGAGAACACTGTGGATTTGACATTGCTAAGATTTCAGAGTGCTTCTATTGGTGGAGGTGCTGATTTCTCCATGCTAACACTTTCTGGTGGAAAGATACTAAGTGGTAGTAGCAGTGAACTAGAGATACAACTTTTCCAGGGTGATCTTGATGCTATCAAACGAGATGATGTCCTCTGTACCAGAAGAACAGACTGTTATGTTCGATTCCCCAGTGATTTTGCTAGAGATGCATTTGGAAACTCTCTTCCTGCTGTTGCCAATACAATAATGCCTGACTCCGCTCACTACCCTCTTATGTACACTGGAGATGTATCTGGGCCAATTCTGCTATCATTCAATCTAGATTTAGAGTCTGGTGTACTTGACTTACTTTTCAATGAAGAGTTTAATCTAATGTCCCTCGATCCCACCGCTATAACTCTACAAGATGGACCTGTTGCATCAACTGCATACACACTCACTGGAGGTGAAGTAATAAATTCGAATGACACTGGAATATTGTTACAACTTGGCACAGCTGACATTCTTAGCATTAAAGGCAATCCTGTACTAGCTTCATCAATTATTTATCTTGTTCATACTGGAGAGCTTGCAGACGATATCAGAGGAAATCCAGCTATTGAGAGATTGGATGGAGTCAATGCAGTGAGAGTCTCACAACTTTCAGAAGATGTTACCGTACCTGTATTCGGCTCATTCCAGATATTCAGCCAAGAGTTGATGCAGATTAGTCTCAGTTTCAGCGAGCCCATTGATATAACATCTGTCAACTACTCACGAATTGTCCTCCAATCCGAAGAGACAGGAGGTACCGTATTGCAGCTCTCACAAGGAAGTGCACAGCTGAGTAGCAACCCATTGCTTTTGACCATCTCTCTATCTTTTAGTGATCAGTTCACCCTCAGGCAAATGGACACACTAGCAGTGAGCCTTGATACAACCTACTTGTCCTTTGAGGCAAACGCATTCTTTGATGCTGCAGGCAACGCTGTTAGTGGTGAATCTCCTATCAGACCCAGTACTTACATTCCAGATACAAACGATCCAAGGCTAGCTGGCTTTGTCATCAACATGGAGACTGGTAACCTTCTGTTAACGTATGATGACATTATCATCCCAACTGAATTCAACCCAGTGGGAATCACCGTACAGAATACAGCTACTTTCCCAAGTCAATCTTACACCCTGACAGGTGGCATTCTTCTCTCAACTGACTCACTTGGCTTTGTGATAAATGCAACAATTGTCAGACCTGACCTAGAACAACTGAAATATCGACTAGGATTGGCTACGGGAATTTCTGACACATTCATTGCTGCTGATGGTACAGTCACAATGCGCTCTAGTGGTGGATCAGTGTCTGCCACTGTATTCCCAGCTATTCAAGCTACCACGTTTATTCAAGATCAGACACCTCCCAACATTCTCGCCTTCACACTGAACTTGACAAGCAATATTCTAACTGTACTTGCTGATGAGCCACTTGATCCATCATCTTACAACCCCTCAGGCATCACACTACAGAATTCACCAAATGTCACGGGCCTAGAAATCATGAGTATCACACTTAGTGGTGGTGTAGCTTCTCAATCTACCACCTCCATTTTTGAGCTTAACATCATACTCTCAGGTATAGATACTGACATGCTCAAGCAGATGAATGGCCTTGCTACAGATATTACAAATGTGTACCTTAGTGTAACTCCAATAGCACTAGCAGACTTTGGAAGCAATGGAGTAAATCTCATCTCCGGCATGACTGCAATCAATGCTACTGCTTTCGGTGGTGATCTAACAAGGCCAACAGTCAATGCTTTCACACTGGACTTGAATAGTGGAAGAATTGTTTTAACATTCAGTGAAGTTGTAGATACAGTTTTGTTTGATCCCAGCAGCATTGCATTGCAAACTGGTGACTCTTCTGGTGAGGCATTCACATTTACTAGCCTAAGTATGATTCCTTCACTCAACATGGTGAACAATCTCTCCAGCACCATCACATTCGATTTGATTCAGATAGACATTATTGAGCTCAAGTTGCATCCATTATTTGGTCAAGTTGGATCAACATTCGTAGTACTTGACTCTGACATCACAGTTGATAGCAGTGGTCTTCCACTGATTGGAATTTCAACAACTGATGCGCTTGCTGCCAGTGTTATCCCTGATTCTTCCTCTCCATTGTTGGAACAACTCTCTTTGGATTTTAACACTGGAGAGCTAGTGTTTATATTTGACGAACCTGTGCTAGAATCAAGTGCTGACCCAACTGCTTTAAAACTCAGATGCTCTGAAAATTCCCAGCGTGTTTTCAACGTAACTCAAGGCAGTGTGTCTCAGATAAATAGTACCACAATCACAATATCATTGCTTGCTAATGAACTATTATCCCTTTTGGAATTTGCCTTTGGACGACAGTGTGACTTTGTATCTTTCGATTCTGGTTTAGTTTCTGACATCTTCAATAACAGAATTGCAGAAGCATTAACAAGAGCTGATGTATTCATCCCTGATAGAACTGGCCCTGTACTGGTAGCTTATGATCTTGACATGAATGCAGGGACCATCTCTCTTGAGTTCTCAGAAGCCATCCTTCAAGAATCATTCGATTCTGCAGGTATCACAATCCAGAATTCTCCAACAGCTGTTTACAGTTACACTCTCTCACCATATTCTATTTCATTGTTGACTGGATCCAGATCTTTGCTTGTGAATCTTACAACTGATGACTTAAATGGTATCAAGGCAGCTCAAGACACAGGGACAGCAAGGTCAAACACATACATGACCGTTTCCAGTGTGGTAATCATGGATCCTTTCAATAATCTTGTTGAACCAACTCTTGATGGAAATGGAATACAAGTTACGTCTCTAACAACGGATATTGTTAGACCTGAGTTAGTATCATTCTCATTTGGACCTTTGAATGGCAGGGTCTCACTTTCACTCACCTTCAATGAAGCAATTGATGCACGGACAGTCGAAGAAACACAATTCACAATCAGTAGTGAAAGCTCTCTCACATCACCCACTGTTCAAGACTATCAACTTACTTCATCCCCTGTTCCTCAAATCCACGGCACAGTGATTACCATCCCCCTTAGTGATGATGGTCCAAATTCTGATCTCTTCTTCTTGCTTGGGTCCACATTACATGATCGAATACTCAACACAACATACTTATCATTCCCCAGTACTGCTGCTAGTGATGCTCAAGGCTTGCCAGTAGTTGCCATCTCAAGTGAAAATGCCACACAAGTTACTGGAGAAACCAGAGTTCTTAAACCACCAGAACTGAGGAACTTTAGCCTCAACTTGGACACCCGGTCTATCACTGCAGAATTTACTGATTTGTTACTAACGGACTCATTTGACTTCACAACACTAAGTCTGATTAGCTCAATAGGATCTAATGCTGGCTACAGCCTCACTGGTGGAACAGCTCTACACATAAATGAGACTAGGTACCTGTTGTTGCTTACTGATGAAGACGTTGAAAGGATACAAGCTCAGCCTGGATTAGCAACTTCCATTACTGACACCTTCCTTACAATACAGAGGGGTTTTGCAGCTGATGAGAATGGGCTGTCTGTACTACCAATTGTACCAGCAGAAGCTATGCCACCAGTAAATTTTACTGTGGACAGTAGAAGTCCTACGCTACTTGCATTCGAATTGAGTCTCAATGGATCTGACATTCTAACTCTAACCTTCTCTGAGACTGTTCTTATTGGCTCCTTCGATATCAATTTTGTCACCCTTCTAAGTGCTGCCTCATCTACTGCCACACGATTTAGCTTTGATTCAAACACTCCACTCATTACTATCACCAGTGGTAGTATAATCCAGTTGACAGTTATAATGGCCGACAAGGCAAGACTGCAACAGTTGCCTGGTATTGCTACAACCAAAGAAGACACTTACATTTTAGTGCAGTCTGGAGTTGCAATGGATTCTGATGGCTTTAGTGTAGTCTCCATTCCATTTGATGATGCTATTCAAGCTACAAATGTAGTTCCCGATATCCTACCACCGGCTATCTCATCGTTTACTATTGATATGAATGCTGGCTTCTTGATTCTAATTTCAAGTGAACCCATCGATGAAAATACTGTTAATGTCGGAGCTATAACTCTCCAGAATGCTGCCACAAACCCCACAGCTAACTTCACACTATTGTCCAGTATTGTCATCAGAGTTGATGACTTCACTTCACCTGTTATCAGTATCACCAATGACTTGAATACCCTCAAGTCTCGAGATATATGTACTACCGAGACATCATGTTTCCTTACTCATTCTGATGGTGTAGTCAGAGATATCTTTGGGGAACAGGCAATTAATATATCTGTTGGTCTGGTACCCTCTGAGTTTACTAGAGACAACTCACGTCCTGTACTGAGAAGGTTCTTATCATTCGATAGAGGCAATGCAATAGCATCATTCTCCTTTTCTGAGACTATTCTGACGAATTCCTTCACCCCAACAGGAGTAACACTGCAGTCCCTGAACACTGATCTGGGTGCTGATGCAACATACACCCTAACAGGAGGATACACTACGACTGCAGTAAATGGACTAACAGTATCTGTGCAACTTACTGTCAACGACATGGCTGCAATACGTCTCAATGCCTTGCTGTGTAGTACTAGAGGAAATTGCTTTGTAAGAATGGCCTCTATAGCATTTATGGACATAGCTGGTAACAACATGGACTCCGAGAATAATGGTATTCTAGTGGATGAATTTATTTCTGACGAAATTGCTCCATCTCTTACTAACTTCTCACTAAATATCGACACAAGCACACTAGCACTCACTTTCTCAGAACCTGTTTCAGCCGAGTCATTCAGGGTATCAGGTATAGCACTACAGGACAGCAGAAACTCATCAGTGTCATATAGACTGACGACTAGCTCTACAAGTAGCCAAGATGGTAATGAAATAGTTATAGACATCTCTGATGCTGACCTTAACAACTTGAAATCTTCTGGTTTCATCAGCTCTGTTACTGACACCTATATCACTATTGATGCATCTGCAACACGCGATTTGGCTAATGTGCCTAATAGAGTGAATACGATTACAAGTGAAGATGCTCTACCTGCTTTGAACTTCATGCCAGATACGCAACCTCCCAGTGTTGAATCGTTCAGCCTTGATCTAAATTCTGATATCTTGCGACTGGTATTGAATGAGCCAATTGATATTGATAATATCGACTATTCATCAATTGTTCTCACTACAGCTGCCCTAGCACCAACCTACAGCTTGACAGGTGCCAATGGAACTATTGTAACTGTTGGTTCTGATGTAACCATTGACATCCTTCTTTTGCCTCAAGATATAACAGCAATCAAATCAAACCTAATGCTCGCCACAGATCTAGAAAACACTGTGTTGATTGTAAACCCAGGAGCTATTAGTGATACTGCTAGTAACACACTGGTACTAATGGAATCTCTACTTGTATCTTCTCTGACTGTTGATACTACTCCACCACAAATCATATCCTTTGTTCTGAACCTTCGAACTAATATGCTGTTCTTGACCTTTGATGACATTGTAGATCCAAACACATTCGATCCAACTGGAATAACGATTCAGGCAAATAGAACTCGAACTGTCTCTCAATTCTTCCGACTCACAACTGAGAGTAATGTGATACCATCTAGCACGTCTGGATTTGTAGTGGTCATAAACCTCAACAATGATGCCCAAGCCATCAGAGAAAACAACCAGTTTGGTACGAGGACCGATAACACCTATCTCACTCTTCTTGCAAGTACCATTGATACTCCTGATGGAGTTGACAATGTTCCAATCACTGACGGTAAGGCATTGAGGGCATCAAATGTTGTTTTCGATATGGAAGGCCCTGAGTTGACTGGATTCAATCTCGATCTGAATGCGGCAACACTCATTCTCTCATTCACAGACCTTATTGATCCATCTACTGTTGACATCACTGGTATCACATTACAAAGTGCTCCACTAGCAATACCTGGTTCTACCTACCAGCTTACAACTGACAGCACTATTTCAAGTGTAACTAGTGATGTAAGGATATCCTTGGGACCACTAGATCTAAATGGTATCAAATCACTGAGAAATGTTGGGACATCATCGGGAAATACGTACATCACAGCTATTTCTACAACCGGATCTGACTTTTCTGGTAATGAGCTAATACCAATCGTAAATGGAAATGCTACTCGTGCGACATTTTTCACACCAGATACAACTCGTCCTACACTCGACGACTTTATACTTGACAGAAACAGTGGAATAGCTTCTCTCCAATTCTCAGAAGTTGTTGATCCTCTTAGCTTTGATCCAACTCAAGTTCGCATACAAAATCGCAATAATGTGAATGATGGTCAGACAGAATTTCTGGTTCTTTATGCTAACAGCTCCCTTGTTAGTACTGACGTTTCGGATCTGCTAGAAATTCGACTTCAGGTGGATCAGCTTCAAATTTTTTCTAGCAGCTTTGGCAGTGATCCTGGCAACACTTTTGTTTCCATCAGTATTCTTGCTGTAAATGACCTCAATAACAACCCTGTAAGGCAAAGAAGTACCACAGATTCCTATATGGCTAGCTCTGTGTCCTTGGACATCGATCCACCATCACTGTCCAGCTTCGACCTTGATGTAGGTGCATCTACCCTCAGTTTAACCTGGTCAAAGCCTGTTAGGGCATCACCTCTCGCCCTAGCTCAAATTTCCATCGTGAGTGGACCGGGTATCACAATGGGTCAAATATCGCTGACTACTGGTAGCACAACAAACAGTCCTGATGGAGCTGTGATTGTCATTGATCTGGCCGTTGCTACAACTAATGACTTGAAACTTAGCGAATCCATTGTTAATTCCGCAGATGATACTTACATAAGCTTGGGAATGAATGTCGTGGAAGATGCTGTTGAAGGCCGAGCAAATGTTGAAATCGCTATCGCTGATGCTCTGCAAGTCTCAACGTTTACTCCTGATGTAGTACCACCTGGCATCGATTCATTCCGTCTTGACCTCAACACAGGATTACTTCAAATAACCTTCGATGAGTTTGTTGGCTCCTTTGATCCAACTGGCTTGATATTCATCAATGATCCAGTCAACCCAACTGCTAACCATACACTCTTCAATAGCACGCTGGTGATGCTTGTTGTTGACAATATAGCTACTGTACAACTTGGACCTTCAGATGAAGATGGAATCAAGTCTCAGCCTAATCTTGCTACTGGCCCCTCTACAACATTCCTGGCTCTATCACCTGGCTCAGCTACAGATCTGAATGGTTTTAATGTGACCAAAACAACTATATTTGCTTCCAGGGGAATTGTCCTACCTGACGAAACCTTTCCAGTGCTACTCGGCTTCTCAATTGACCTAAGTACAGAGATCCTCTCACTTACATTTGATGAGGTCCTTGACCCAACTTCAGTGTACCTACCAGGCATCACCCTACAGAATATGGCTTCTGCTAATCCATCTTCTAGCTATAGACTGACCAATTCCAGTACTGTACTCACTCCCAGAGGACGTATACTTGATATACATCTCATTGGAATGGATGCCAGTCAAATAAAGGCCAATGACATGCTAGGTACAATCTCTGACAATACTTACCTCTCTCTAAATGCTTCATTCGCCACCGACTTCAGTAATAATCCAGTTCAAGCATTGGAACCTGTGAATGCCTTCAGAGCTGTCACCGTTGAAATTGACAACAGCAGACCAAGACTTTTACAGTTTGCAGTAGACTTATCCAAATCTGTAATATTCCTTACATTTTCTGAAGCTATCAATATCACCACATTCGACCCAACTGAGATCACACTGTTCAATGGCTCTGACATATACCTGTCTCTAAGTGATGGATCATACCCACTTGTAAATACAGCTGTGATTGAATTCACTCCTGTAGCAGCTGATATAATCTTCTTGAAGGAGCAATCCCAACTAGGTGTATTTGCTTTCGATTTCACCAACACATACATCAGCATTACAGAGAGCACAGTCAATGATACATCTGGTAACAGAGTTGTCGCAATCCCAACAACTGCTTTTCACAGTGCCTTTGCCGTGCTACCTGATACAAGAGGACCTGTAGTAGTTGCTTTCACCATAGACATTAATAGCGGTAACTTCTCTCTACATTTTGATGAAGTAGTAGTGCCAACAACATTCAACGCTACTTTTCTGACTCTTAGTGATGTCAATTCAGACAAAAGCTACTCTTTAACCTCTACTAGTACGTCTATACTATCTAGTGATGGCACAGTACTTGCATTTTTCCTGTCTGAAGATGATCTCAACGGTATCAAGGGTGCTGAGATTTGTAACACTACTATCGATTGCTACCTCTCCTATGAAACAGGTTTGATTGCCGATGAACTCAACAACTTTTCTGAGCAAATAGATGATCTCAATTCTCTGCAAGCTAGTGAAATTGGAATGGACTTCAATGCTCCACAGATGATTGGATATACAGAATTTGACCTTGATGCTGGCACTTTCACCTTGAGATTTACTGAGACTTTATATCGTGGATCGATCCGGTTCACGTCATTCCTCTTCAATGGAGACTCTTCACTGAATCCTGTACCCCTTTTATCCCTAACCAATGGAACTGTATTGAGTAGCTCTTCACCAGCACTGCAAATCCAACTAAGTCAGTTTGATCTCAATAACATCAAACGAGATCCTGGGTTGTGTAGTGGCAGAGGTAACTGTGTGCCTCAGTTTACATCAAGCTTTGCAACTGACTTTGCTGGTAATCCAGTGCAGGAGTTTGTAATAAGTGCACAGGACCCGTTGGCTTTCCCATTTAGGTTTGTTAGTGATCGAACCGGACCAATGTTAATTAGCTTCAGCCTGTTTTTGGATACTGAACAACTGGTTCTGATGTTTGATGAGCCAGTATCTTCTGTGACTATTCCCAGCTTCTCTATCCAAGACTCATTCAATGCAACAATGTCTTATCAATTGCAAACACCGACTCTTTTTACTGCAAATGATGTAGTAAGTGTTAATCTCGAGGAAGTTGATGTTCGAATGTTGCAGGCTAGCAGAGGCCTTGCTAAATCGACAGAAAACACATATCTTGTCCATTCTTTGGGAGCTGCTTTAGACTTTGTATTTCCAACTAATCCTTCACCAGTCCGCCGTAATGGAGTCAATCCACTTCAAGCCACCTTTGTTGGTATTGATACAATCTCACCGATAGTGACTGCCGTACCACTGCTTGACTTCAATATTCTAGCTCTTGACGTGAAATTCAGTGAACCTGTTGATCCATTCAGCTTTAATCCTCACTTAGTCACTGTTTACTCTTCTTCGTCAATAGCAAGTACCTCATACACATTAACTGGTGGTACTGTATCCTTCAATTCAGAAGATGATTTGCTTACAACACTAAGGATTAGACTGGCCGATGAAGATGTGGTTAGTCTTCAAAGCAGCTCAGACATTGCCAACTCTCAAGCAAGTAGTTATGTTGTATTTGCAGATGGTGCAGTAGCTGACTTTAGCGGTAACAACCTAACAGCATCAGCTATTGAACAAGTTGGATCATTCCAATTGGATCAGTCTACGGCTCTCCTCACTGATTTCAGTCTTGATATGAACTCTAATGTTCTCACATTAACATTCAATGATGTGGTATTTGCATCCACTTTTGACCCCACTGCTATCACTCTACATGGTGATTCATCTGGAACAAATTCTTACACACTGACAGGGGGTACAACTACCAGTAATGATGGGTCTGTAATGGCTCTGCCTCTACTGCAAAGGGATGTTGTACAATTGCAGCTTCAGTCTGATGTAGCCACATCCGTTGACAACACGTTCATCTCCATCACCAACACTATTGCTGAAGATTTCAACAACTTGGGTGTCATTGCAATTGGTATCCCTGCTCTACAAGCAACACAATTTATTGGAGACATGATACCACCAGTACTCAACAACTTCACACTTTCTATTGAGAGCAGCACTCTTACTTTATATTTCTCTGAAATAATGGAACCAGATTCTTACACTCCACAGTACGTTATCCTGCAATCAGTTTCAAATGATTCCGATCCAGTTATCAACACATATCAATTGACAGGAGGAGCTGCTACAAGAATTTCTCCTTTCACAATCATCAGAATCAATCTCACTGAAACTGACATCAATGGTATAAAAATGCAGATTCTGCTCGGAACCAGTGAGCTCAACACTTTCATATCCTTGCTGCGTGGTGCTATAAGAGATACTGGAAATAACTCGGTCATTCCTATTTCAACAAATGATGCTCTAATGGTCTCTCAACTAACACCTGATGTTACACCTCCAGAGCTACTGGCTGTGAATCTTGATCTTGATGAAGGAACTCTAGTGATTGAACTCTCTGAGAGCATTGATCCAACTGGATTCCAGAGTCGATTCACAATTCATGATGCCATAACCAACCTGACATCATCCGTGCTGATACCCAATCCCATCAATCCATCTCCAATTGTGAGTGTTCCACCAGGATCATCGAACATTGAAATTCGCCTATCTGACGAAGACTTGAATACACTAAAATTAAATCCTGCAATTGGTGGACCAGACACCTCTTATATAACACTTGACATCACTGGTGTTACAGACTACTCTGGCTTCTTGCTTAGCTCAACTGTTGGTGCCAACGTTACAACACGTATTGCTGATAATCTTGTTAATGATACTTCTGGCCCGAGAATTGTTGATACAAGTTTGGATCTCAATAATGGTTTCTTATCTATCCTGTTTGACGAGGTCGCTATGATCAATACGCTCAATACATCTGCTGTAACTATCATTGCAACTGACACTGGAGAGACAATACTGGAGCTAGACTCTAGAACTACAACAAATACCTCTCAAAATGGAAGATTGATTGGCCTAATGATTCCTTCATCTGACATAGACACCATCAATTCAGCTGGACTCGACAGAGTGTCCATTTCTGTAGGACAAGGTTTCATCAGAGATATTCTTGGCAACCGATTCTCAGAAGTTATTGTTGAGCCGAAAATCACCGAAGATTTGTCACCTCCAATTCTGCTTCAGTGGCTTCTAGATACAAACAATGGCCTAATTGAAGTCACATTTTCTGAATCTATTCTTGCCAATTTAAGTCGTATCACACTGCAGGATGATGCAATCACTCCAGTCAACATCTTTATGTCCACGACACTTGCTAACACTTCAGTTTCGGACAACATCCTCTCAGTACAGCTAACAGAGAATGATTTGAACACTCTAAAGGCATTTGGAAATATTGGTATTAACAGTGCTGATACATTTTTAATTCTTGATAGTGGAAGCATATTAGATATTCGTGGGAACCTCATTGGTGCATTAAATCCTGTGAACGTTCAGACTCTAATTCCTGACAACACTCCTCCAGTTCTTAATACTTTTGCATTTGCATATACAATGGATGATCAAGCACCTGTTGCAGTAGTCCTCTACTTCTCTGAGCCTGTTGACCCATCATCTCTGATGCTGAACAGACTTTTGCTGCAAAACATCTCCGATAATACACTTTCAATGAGTGGAAGCTACAACTTATTGTCCAGTACTGTGCCTACGCTCTTCAGTGATACACTTTCCATCCAGCTAAGCAACTCTGACTTGGCTGGAATCCTTTCCATTGATGGGATAGGAGTTGATACAACAAGGACATTCCTAAGCCTGGAAAACAATGCTATTGGCGATGTTTCTGGAGTAATGGTACAGGAAATTCCATCTACTCTTGCACTACCAGTATCACCACCATTAGTGGACCTTGAACCCCCAACACTGCTCTTATTCACCTTCAATTTGGGAAATGGAAACATAACTATTAACTTTTCTGAAGAGATTGTTGCATCTACCTTTGATGCTACTCACCTCACAATACAGTCTCAACCTATTGCTCTTTCTGGAACTCCATCATATACATTTGTTGGTGGTGACGCTATCCAAATCTCACCTACAACAATTTACGTCCCAGCAAACGAAGAAGACCTCTTTGGAATTCGATCTGTTGTAGGCCTTGCTGGAAACATATCTACTACTTTTTTGTCAGCGAGTGAAGGATTGATCAAAGATACTGACGGACATGTGAACTTTGCTATTGCTACTACAAATGCTATTCAGGCCTCGGAGTACACTCCTGAAACAGATGTGCCACCTGAGCTGATCAGGTACAATGTTGACCTTTCGTCTGGGGTAAATGCAATCATTCTAACATTCTCGGAGCCCATTGTTGCTAGTAGCCTACAACTTGATCAGTTCATTCTTCAAGACTCTCCTTCTCCTGTGGTAACGTTTGGTTTGGCAGATGTTAGAACACCTATCACTGCAATTGACAACTCAGCAGTTATCAGCATTGAGCTAACTCTAACAGCTAGGGATAATATCGTCAGGAATATGGATATTGCTACAAGTCCTAGCAACACCTATCTCGCAGTGAGTGCTGGAGCTGCAGTGGACAGAAATAACAATCAACTGGTGGCAGTTCCAGCTTTGCAAGCTACTACCGTGAATAGTGGCATGGATGCACCAGCATTGTCTGCTTTTGAACTAGATCTCAATTCTGGGTTTGTGAGTATTACATTTGACTCAAATATTTTGGCGTCTTCCTTTGACCTATTAAGATTCCAAATCCAGAACAGAGCTGACATGCCAACAGCTTTCTACAACTTTGTCGCCACTGTAGTGGATCCTGATGGAACAATAAACAGTTTGTCCTTCAATCTGAACCCAATTGACCTTGACAATATCAAGAGAGAAAATGTGTGTGATTCAGTGGATGACTGCTTTCTCTACCATAGTGCAGATGCATTCAGGGATGTTTTTAATATTGGGTCTCTCAATCAGTCAATACAGGTCACAATGTATCTGCAAGACTCTGTTGCTCCTCAGTTAGTTGGTTTCACATCATTTGATATTCAACTTGGGGTACTTGAACTTCTGTTTAGTGAACCTCTAAACATCTCTACATTTGATCCGACAAACATTCAGCTCCTCTCTCTCTTTTCTGTGGCTGATGCAATCAGCAACTACACTCTAACAGGAGGGGAAGCCTCAGTTAGTGAAAACTCTGTCAGTATTCAATTGAATGAGAGAGACGTAACAGCCCTTCAAGTTGACCAAGATCTGTGTACTTGGAGAGGTAACTGTTATGTGGCACTCACTCCTGGTGCTGTTGAAGATCCCTCTGGTAATGTAAACAGTGCAACCAACGAAGATCCCGAAACAATTGTAAGTGACTTTGTTGTGGATAATCAAGATCCAGAACTCCGAAATTTTGCTCTTAATCTCGATAGCAATACTCTCGATCTAACATTCTCAGAAGCAGTTGATTCTAGTACCCTGGTAGCATCTGGAATAACTTTGTTAAATGCTCCCAATGGAACTGAGCAATACACTCTCACAGATAGTACTACCACAAGTGGTTCAGGAAGAATTGTCTCTGTGACTCTATCAGCTACTGATTCTAATGCCATTAAGAACTTGAACTTAGCAACTTCTATTGTTGATACCTACATATCAATTGCCGAGAATACCATAAATGATCTGGCTCGCCAATCAAATCCAGTGATGACCATCGATGCAATGAATGGAGGTTTCGTTTCAGACCAGATTCCACCAACTTTCATTGGTAGCGAAGTAGATTTAAATGCTGATACAATAACGCTTGTCTTCGATGAGCCTATTGGCATTGAAAATATCAATCTTGCCGGAATTTCTATTGCTGGATCAATGTCTGGAATTGGTGCTGTGCCTCTCTCTACATCAATAGTGATTAGCAGTGACATCTCAACAGTACACAGGGTTACAATTGCTCTTGGATCAAATGAGATTATAGCTCTGAAAACCAACCCGAATATCGCTACAGATTCGTCCAATACCTATGTGGTTATATCCAGCGGAGCAGTTACAGATGTAGGTGGTGTCGCTATCAATGCAGTGTCCCCAATGCAAACAGAGGATGCTTCGTTCTCAGCTGATGTTTCTCAACTAAGTCTTGTTGAGTTCTCCCTAGATATGGTGACTGGATTCCTAGACCTGACCTTCAACGACGTTGTATCTGTAATGACCTTCAATCCAACTGGAATTGTCCTTCAATCAGCTTTCAGTAGTGTTGGTAACACTTTCTATCGCCTCACAACTGCAAGCTACTTTACTACCACTATGGACGGTTACTTTATTTCAGTCGATTTGACTGAGGTAGACCTGAATGGAATCAAATCTGTTGGAGGTATTGGTATCTCCATCAACAATACTTTCATCACCATCCAAGGCGATACTGTCGACGATACATTTGGACAAGACAATATTCCCATCACTGACGGTAAAGCTCTAATTGCTTCAAGTGTGAACCCTGATGTAACACCAATTGAACTTGATGAATACACTCTTGATGTTAATTCTGGACTTCTTCTGCTGACTTTCTCTGATATCGTTGACCCACAGTCTTTCAATGTCACTGGAATCTCCTTACAAAATTTGAGGAATTTGACATCAGGTGAAAGCAATAATGTGTATACACTAGTTGACAGCAATTTTGAGCGAATTGATAATGGTAGAATTGTTCTAGTCACTTTGTCACCAACTGATATCAATGGAGCAAAGTCCCTACTTCGTGTCGGCTCTACTGTAAATGACACTTTCCTTAGCATATCACCTGTTGCACTGACTGATAGTTCAGGAAATTCTCTCGTAGCAATACCTTCTGATTCTGCGCAGGCAGCTATTGAGCTAGTTCCAGACAATGTACCACCAATGTTGTTGGATTTCAACTTTGATCTAAACCAAGCAAGGCTCACATTATTCTTCAGTGAAAGCATTGATATCTCCAGTGTAGATGTCTCAGGTGTTACCATTCAGAATAGCGCTAGTGACAATTCCACTGCTAGTGTCACACTCATGTCTGGAGTCTTGCAAACTCTAACAAACTCAGATGTTATAGAAATTGGCATCCTGGACTCAGACTTCATGGAAATTACAAGCATTGCCAACTTGGGCACTTTCCAAAACAACACTTTCCTCTCTGTGCCTAGATCAGCATTCAGTGACACAAGTGGTAACATGATCGTACTGATACCCTCAGATGACTCTCTGCAGGCAAACATAGTCAGTGGAGACAATACACCTCCCTCTCTCAGTGACTTCATTTTTGCTCTGGACCGAGATACCATTACTCTGTCCTTTACAGAAGCAGTCAACATTGACACTCTAGATCCTACACAAATAACTGTACACAGCATTAGAAATGCTACTGAAGGAGGTATCTCTCGACAACTGACAGGTGGAACAGCTGTGTTTATTTCTCCTCAGGTTATTGATTTGCGACTTTCTCTCGAGGATGCTCGATTCATCAAAGCCTCTGGAGCACTCGCTCTAAATCTATCTACCACCTTCATTTCCATTCAGTCCTCCTTAATTCGAGATTACAGCAACAACTCAATTATCGAAATAACTCCTGAAAACTCTTTGCCTTCCACTGATTTTGTAGAAGATGTAGCAGGTCCCGTTCTTATCGATTTCAACTTAGATCTATCGAATCAAACATTCACCATCGAGTTTGATGAAAAAATTGATCCAGCATCTCCCAACGTCAGTCTTATATCTATTATTGACAGTAGAAACCCATCGATGGCTTCTTTCATGCTACCATTGATCAATAGTGATATTACTGTGATTGATGACTACACACTCCAAGTTGCGGTGAGTACTGAAGAACTGAATATCCTCAAAGCAATGCCAGGTTTTGGTACGAATGACTCCACATATGTGCTTGTACAAGATGGAGCAATTGATGATGTGTATGGCAATCCACTTTCCTCTCAAATTCTCATGGTTGCTAACATTGTGGAGGACTCAACCTCTCCTGAACTTATAGCATTTTCTCTCAACTTTAATTCAAGTGAATTGTTGCTCACATTTTCAGAGACAGTTGACCCAACAACCTTTGATGCTAGGAAATTGTCGCTGCTGAGTAACATCAATCGAACAAGTAGTCAGCAAATGGTCGACTTCCTTGATTCAGTAGCCATATCTGATCCAAGTCCAGTACTTGTAATTCAACTTGGCCCTAATGATGCAACTGAAATTGAGATTATGATGCAGCTAGCAACTGATGAGAATAACACCTTTGTTTCTATTTTAGCTGGAGCTATTGCTGACGTGTATGGAAACAGTAATCCAGCAGGTTTGATGTCGCTTAGGGCAAGCACCCTCTTGGAAGATTTCTCAAGACCATTTATCACTGCGTTTGATCTCGATTTTAACAGCAATCAGCTTTTGCTCACATTCTCTGAGACTATTGATATATCCACATTTGACGCAACAGCTGTCACACTGCAAACTCAGTTGTCAAATTCATCCACGTTTTTCAGACTTTCTGGAGGCGTAGTCGAACAAATGAACGTCCGAGTGCTTGAGCTTGGCCTTCTTCCAGAGGACTTACTCATTCTGCAGAGAGATCCCAACTTTGCAGCGTCACTAAATACAACCTTCCTTACTATTGATGCTGGTGCTGTACGTGATCTGCGTGGATTTAACTCCACCCCAGTTTTTGATACATCTGCTCTAAGAGCCTCTGAATTAACCCCAGACCAGAGCGCACCGTCCGTAGTAGACTTTGAGTACAACCTGGTGAACAATTCGATCACAGTTTTCTTCAATGAACCTGTGGCCAGAGCATCATTAAATCCACAGTTAATCACACTGATCAATGCACCAGTTAATTTTACTACCAACTATACTCTGACAGGAGGTAGTCTAATCCAAAACTCCCCCGACTCTATCACAATTGAAAGAACTCGAGTTGATGAACTTACACTTGACTCACTCGTTGATTTGTGTACAGGAAATGCTGACTGCTATCTAAGTGTCTCTCCTGGCCTAGTTAGTGACAATGCTGGAAATACATTCAATGATAGCATTGTTCAACCAACACAATCTTTCATTAGTGACAGTGTTAGGCCACAACTAATCCGTTTCGAGTTCCTTGACTTGGACAATGGTATTTTACGATTGAACTTCACTGAATCGATCAACCCAATGATGATAAATTTTGATCAGGTCACTCTTCAAAACTCCCAAACACCAGTGCTTGTGCAGCAGACTTTCACTCTGAATGGTGGTATGATATCAGCCATTATAGGAACTGCTGTAGACTTCCAACTTACTGTATCAGACCTTAATACTATCAGGTCTTCACTTGTTCTGTGTACAAGTCAAGGATCTTGTTGGATCACATTCACTGAGCAGTTTGTGGAAGATACGTCTGGAAATACCATAGTTCCAATCACACCTGATGATCTAGATTTTGTTATAGAGTATGCTGGTGTTGTAATCCCAGATGATTCACCTCCAACTGTTGTAGCCTATGATGTGAATTTCAATGACAACCAGGTCACAATTGAGTTCTCTAAGCCTGTGAATCCAGTCTCATTTATGCCTGCTGCTCTTACCTTCACCTCAGATTTTAATAGCACTTTCTCGTACACATTAAGAGGTGAAAATGATGTCTCTGTAAATAGTACTGCTTCATCGCAATTCTTGGTTATCAATATTCCTAGGAACGCTATTAATCGTATTCAAGAGACTTGCCTTGACTTCACCACTGAATATGACACTTGCATTGGAGTCAATGCTAGCTCAACGTTCTTACTGATTACTGCAAGCTTAGCTACAGGCAGCAATGGTATTGCATCAGCAGCAGTTGTTGAACCAATTCCAGTTCGAGAATTCACTCCAGACTCCACACTACCAGAGATAGAAACCTTTACTGAACTGGATTTAAATCTTGGTACACTCACTGTTAAGTTCACTGAGCCAGTACAGCTGCCTGCCAATCTCAGTGCTTTCACTCTACACTACGGTCCTAATAACTTCACTTTGCTGCAGGGAGCATCGATGTATGCACCCAATGACCACACTGCAGTAATATTCAATCTTGATACAGCTGATGTGAGGGATATTAAACTTGCTACAAATGCAGGCACAACAGCAGCTAATACCTTTATCACTGTGTTGCCTGGAGCAGTCCTAGACTTGTCTGGATTGATGTCTGAGCCTCTAATTGAGTCTATGTCATTGCCACTAAATAATATCCAGGAAGATACAATGAGGCCGTCACTCCTGAATTTCACTCTTGACGTTAACACAGGAGAACTTACTTTGACCTTCAGTGATGTCGTGGATGTGAATAGTCTCAACCCATCAAGAATAACTCTCCTTAGCAATCTCAGTTCTACTTCACCAGACACTACCTACACACTCACAGGTGGTTCTTCTTCTGGCCCAAGTGACTATGTCATCACTATTAATATTACCGATATCGACCTCAATGCCATCAAATCCAGAGAGAGCCTTGCTGTGAATGGCACACCAACATACATCCTACTTTCTCCTGAAGCTATCAGCGATCTCTTCAGCTCAACAGTAAATGCTGTTACAAGAACAAATGCAATATCAGCTGCAGAAGTTCCTCCTGATACAACATCTCCAGAAGTTGTTAGATTTGGCATTGACTTGAATGCTGGAGAGCTAATCATTATCTTCTCTGAATTTGTGTCATTGGATAGTCTCAATCTGACTCTGATTTCACTACAGAATGAACCATCGACAAACAACACGAATGCAACTGTTTTTGCTCTCACTAGTGGAATACCCAGACTAGTAGATGATGTGACTCTAGTCATATTGCTTTCTGGTGAAGACCTTAATGAGATCAACAGATTGGGTGACCTAGCCACCTCACTAATAAGCAACAATACCTACCTTTCTGTTGCCTCCGGCTTCATTGAGGATACCAATGGTAACCCAGTCCTTGGAATTCCAGAAACAAGTGCCATTGACACATCAGTGTTCAACAGTGATATGGTTACACCTGTTATTACTTCTTTTGATCTAGACCTGAACACTGGTGTGCTTACCATCTACTTCTCTGAGACAGTTAATTCCTCATCATTGGATGTGACTGCTTTTGGTTTCCAAAGCAATAGGTTTGTTACTGACCTTAACAACCAACTTTACCAGCTGACAGATGGCTTTGTAATGACTACCACTTCAGATTTGGAGGGAGACCACATCATTGATGTTCAACTAAGTTCCAATGATCTTAACAATCTTAAGACCAGATTTGCCCTTGCAACTGCACCTACAGATACTTACATAGTGGCTCAGCAAGGAGGAGTGAGAGATGTGCATGGCAATTTGTTGTCACCTATTCTGAATGGTGATGCACTTCGAATCGGAAACTACACAATGGATAGTACTCAGCCTGAACTCATTGCAGCAAGTATCGATCTCAACAATGATACTATAACTCTGGTCTTTTCTGAGACTGTTTTGTCCTCACAACTCAATGTCACAGCTATAACTCTGGTGACTGGATCCAACAAAACTGAGGATGTAGCATACATTCTTCAGACAAGTACCACAATATCTAACGATGGACCTCAAATAATCATTGATCTCAGCAAAGTGGACAGTGATGCTATCAAATCAATCACTGGGCTAGCATCTGATTCAAACACCACCTGCGTTTCAATTTCTAGCTTTACCGTTATTGATGCTGTGCAGCTGAATGTTGTTGAGAGAAACCAATCTGAATGCATACCTGTCGAATCATACACTAGTGATGCTACACAGCCTATCCTAGAGAGGTTTGGTCTGAACTTAAACACCGACACACTTTCACTCACATTCTCAGAACCTGTGGATCCTGACACCCTGAACATTACAGACTTCACTATTCTTGAGTCAAATAGTTCAAGCAACTTTGTACAGCTAACCGAAGCAACAACAAACAGCACCCCCGGTCTTATCATTGACATTGTAGTTAGCTCTACAAACCTGAATGCCATCAAGGAAAACTTGCTCCTGGCCCGGTCACCTGACACAACTACACTCTCTATCAATACAGGTGCTATTAGGGATACTTCTGGAAACCCAGTGATAGGAATCACTCTGTCAGTCTCCCAATACTCCGCTGATGTAACACCTCCACAAATTGACTCATTTGAGTTGATGATGATTGATGGGCGACTACCTCTGATTGTGGTGCTCCACTTCAGTGAAAGTATAGACATAGCCACCCTTGATATTTTGAACATCACATTGCAGACGGAACAAGTATATGGGCCTGGTGTTTTCACATTCACTCTCACTAATGGAAGCTTTTTACTTGAAAACACATCCACTGTGTACATCAATACAACTGATGAAGACTTCTCAGGTATAAGATTGTTTCCGCCATTGATTGAGTCAGAAAATACCACTTTTTTGACAATTGGTGGTGGAGCATTCAGTGATATCGAAGGCAATGTTGGAGTTGGTATTCCTGATTCTGATGCATTAATGGCTCAGGGTCCTCTGATATTGAATTTGTTGTCTCCGAGTCTCATTCGATTTGACCTTGATTTGAACGTAGGAACGTTGATTCTAACTTTTGACCAGCAAGCTGACAGTTCCTCTGTTGTATTTGATCGAATCACAATTCAGAGATTGGGAGATAGTAGTATCCCAGGTGTCACACTTACATCAGGAAACACCACAAGTAGACCCAATCAAGGAGATAATGTTGTGGAACTGCAACTCAGTCAATTCGACCTCAACCAAGTCAAGTTTGACAGTGAAGTAGCTATTAGTAGGGATACAACTTGGATCTCTGCTCGGAGTGGCTATATAAGAGGTCCTACTGGTACTCCATCGACAATTGTACCTGCAAATAATGCAAGACAAGTCAACCAGTTCACACCCGATTTTACCAGGCCAGAACTTTCCTGCTACACGCTGTGTTTGAGTACAGGAGTACTCACACTCACTTTCAATGAAGCTGTGAGGGAATCCACATTTGAGCCTGGTCAACTTACATTCCAGAATATGCAGGTTGAACCTACAGAATTCTTCACCCTAACTGGAGGCTCAACTACTCAGCTTTTTGAAGATTCCATCATTCTGAGACTTACAACTGCAGACTTAAATGTGATCAAAAGCACAACTGATTTGCTCACTTCGGTGAACGACACCTATCTTTCTGCAACAGCCCAACTAATAGAAGACACTAGTGGTAATGCTCTACAGCCAATACGGTCATTCATGGCCTTTCCAGCTTGTGGGTACAAGGTTGATGCTGACAGACCAGTAATTCAGAATGTAGAGTTAGATTTGAGCTCAAATACACTCACTCTAGAATTTAGCGAAACCGTAAACACATCTACTTTTGACCCCACTGCCATTGTGCTGCAAAACAGTACTGACAACACATCTATTGCATACACTCTGTCATCTAACAGCTATGCATTGGATAGCAGTACTGCTTTTGTTACAGTGATCCTATCCAGTGATGATGTCGCTTTCATCAAACAGCAACCAGGTTTTTGTTCAGTCAACACAAATATCAATAACTCTGACTGCTTCTTGACAGCAACGGAAGAAATTGTTGTCGACATCTTAGGCTTGAATGCAGCTGCTATCAATGTATCAATGGCACTTCCAGTCTTGCCAGTCATGGATGATTTCACCGGACCTCGTCTGATCAGCTTTGATATCAATCTAGAGCTCAGGACAATCTCATTTACTTTTGATGACATTGTCAACGCTACATCACTCAACCCACAAGCTATTACTCTACGAAACCACATTGATCTTCCTTCAGAAATATATACACTGACTGCTGGTCGAGCATTCCAAGGAGAGCAAGCTTACATAGCAGTGCTCAATATATCAACTGTTGACTACATTGCTTTGCTCTCTGAAGGCATTTGTACTGCAAGAAGGCTTTGCTATGCACAGTTCTTCCCATCGCTCATAGATGATGTTAGCGGTAATGAGTTGGATGTACCAGTCAGTCTTAGGGTCAATGATTTCACTGAAGAAAGCTCGCCACCTCAGCTAGAAAATTTCACGCTTAATCTAGACACGAAGCTTCTTAGTCTGCAGTTCAACACCGCTATTTCTACTGTGGTAAATGATAGAACAATTTCCTTCTCATCAGGTGGTCAGTACTGCAACTACACTGTCGATTCTTCTGAAGTATCGAGAATAACAGATTTATCTATTGTTGTCCACGATCTAACTGAGCCGCAAGAGCTATGCAACTGCTTAAAATGCCTAGGACCAAACATTACACTAGCATTGGCTTCAGGAACTCACGTTGGGTCCAGTGGACTCTTGAGTACTCCTACTCTCAACATTGAGCCAGTTATGATATTCCTCGATATGACACCTCCTGAGGTTGTCAACACCCAACTAGATCAAAATCTTGGAGTTTTTACAGTGTGCTTTACTGAGCCAGTGGACAAACGCTCTGTCAGTGTATCACAGCTTACATTCAGTACCAACGCAGGATTGACTCATACACTTACTGGAGGCATAGTGTTGAATCCTGAATGCTCAGTTTGTGTTCAACTTAACCTTAGTCTGCCTGATCTTGCTATCCTGAAGATTAACTCGTACAACGTCGTTACTATTTCACCTTTCTTTGTGTCAGATGTTGCCGGAATAGAATTCAACCGCACAGACTTCACAGCTGTTTTAACAGAAGTGATTGCCGATACTAGTGCAATAACATTCTTAGGTTTTACAATTGACTTGAACGACGGTGGACTCAATCTTACCTTCTCTGATGTGGTTAATGTGAATACCTTTGATATCACAGCTGTGACCTTCCAAGATGCTGCTCTAGGCTCAATCTTCTACACGTTATCCAGTGCTGTAAGCATTGAAACATACGACTCATACACCATTGTCATTGTGATGAACCCTCTTGAGCTGATCGATCTGAAGACTCTGTCTGGTGTAGGCACAAATATCAATGACACATATATAACATTAGCAGCCTTTGCAGTTGATGACTATCGTGGAGAAGATGTTACTGCTGTCACAGATGGACAAGGTATCCAGGCAACTATGGTGATTGAAGATGTGACACTTCCAAGCCTCACAGCATTTGAGCTGAATATGAACACTGGCATGCTTTTGCTAGTCTTCTCAGATTCGATAAACCTTAATGCAACAAATGTGTCCGGACTTACACTCCAGAATAGTATCAACAATCCTTCTAGCTTCTACACTCTAACGGGAGGGATAATAACCAGATCACCCCAAGACACTAGCACCCTCATATTGGAGATCAGCGAAAACGATTTGAACAATATCAAGAGAGACGTAGGCCTTGCAACTCTACCATCTTCCACTTATCTCTCAGCCACCTCTGCTTTTGGTGAAGATGCAGCTTCAAATTCATTAACTCCAATTCCAGTTAATAATGCTCTTCCGGCTCGAGACTTCTTGCGCGATGTCACTGGGCCTGAACTGAGAAGCTTTAGACTTGACCTGAACACAGGAACAATCACATTATCATTCTCAGAAACAATTCGCTTGTCGAGCTACAATGCACAAGGCATCACATTGCAGAACAGCAGAAATATATCTACTGCATCTGCTTCATTCACTCTGACTGGTGGAATGCCAATTGGAATCAATAATCCTGAATTTTCCATTATTCTCTCAGCATTTGACCTCGACAGCCTGAAATCGTACACAGATCTTGGCTCTGCGTCTGCAAACACTTTTCTTGCACTCAATTCCTCGTCATTCAATGACATGGCTAGCAATGAAGCGATGCAAATATCTCCATTCAATGCTCGTCCAGTATTCCCATTCATACAAGATGAAGTCCAACCCGTCCTACTTGGATTTGATCTTGACATGAATATGGGTATTCTCACTTTCAATTTCACAGAGTATGTTGATTATCTATCATTCACTGGTGGTGAAGGTCAGATCAGAAATACGGCTGATGACAGCGGATCGTATGTCACAATTACTGGTGGAAATTTTTCTAGTTCTCTGAATGTATTGACTGTACAACTATCCGATGAGGATCTTTTTGCCCTCCAGAATAACACCAACCTTGCAACCAATAGTGCAAACACATACTTCTTTGCATCACCTGAATTCCTTAGAGATGCAGCAGGTAATACCATGTCTGCAATTTCAAACACATCAGCCTTGCCAGTGCGATCATTCATGGCAGATGCTACAGGTCCTATTCTTAGATCTTTCCTCCTAGACCTGAACGCTAACATACTGGAGCTCACATTCAACGAAGTTGTTGATGTAGCAACACTATCGATCACCTCAATTAGCATACAAAACTCTTCCCTCGACGTTGATGTCTCTGCATCACTAACACTTAACAACAGCGAAACTGGATTCTACAATAATCATATCCAGGTTATCTACCTGAGTGAAGCAGACAAGGAGAGAATTGACGTTGATTTCCAACTTGCCACCTCAATAAACAACACCTACATTAATATCACTTACGGTGGAGTAAGAGATATAGTTGGAAATGAAATTGAAAATACACCTGCTGCTGTTTCTGGTTTGTACATTGCCGACACAACTGCTCCTCTACTTGTTGACTTCTTGCTGGATCTGAACACTGGAATACTCGACTTATTCTTCTCAGAAGCAGTCAATCCTGCCACATTTGACATTCTCTCACTGAACATCAGTTCTTCTAGGGACAACCTTCCTTTCAGTCCAACTGTACACAAGCTAAGCAGAACGACATCCCCGATTGGTCTATCTAAGTCAATGTTTGCGATCCCATTGCAAGCAGATGATCTCAATGCCATCAAATTTGATCCATACCTGGGCACCAACAATGAATCTGAGCTGAGTTATCCTTTTGGAGCATTTGCTGATGTATACAACAATCCAACTCTGGGTGGATTAATATCTCACCCACCAGGTCCTGATCGCAACCAACCACTTCTCTATTGTTTCGATCTTGATATGGACTCTAATACTCTTGTATTGTCCTTTAGTGAGACTGTCGATCTTGACTCCTTGGATATCTCCCAGATAACTGTTCATAACAATGATAGCACTGCTGTGACATTGACAAACGTTGGAGCTATAGAACTAATAGGCTTCACAAGAGTGGTGATAACCCTCTCTGTAGTGGACTCAGACAGAATCAAAGAACTTCAGAACCTTGCTATTAGTAATGTCACCACATTCCTTTCTGCTACAGGACAGACTATCACTGATGCAGCACAACCAAATCCAAACATGAATGTGGAAGTAAATGATCTGCCTGTGTGTGTCTACACTCCCGATACAACACCTGTTGAGTTCCTCAGGTTTGATCTAAACCTCAGCTCCAACATTCTAACGCTATACTTCGACGAGCCAATTGAGATATCAACCTTCAATGTTTCTGAATTTATACTGCTGCACACAGACAATACCAGTGTGACATTTGGTGTAGATGCAGTTGAGCAGCCACTATCGAATACCAAGAATGTTGAAATTCAGCTGTTACAGTCCGATGTCAACATCCTCAATGTGTTACCTATTTGCAGTGATGTAATGGGTGCAGACTGTTATATAAATATCACTGATCAGCTTGCAATTGATACTGTTGGAAACAGGTTAAATATAACCATTCCACTACCTGCACAAGTGTCAGTTTTCTCCCCTGATGAAGTCCGACCAGAATTGGTGCAGTTTGAAGAGATGGACTTGAACCAAGGAATAATCACTATACTATTCTCTGAGAGCGTTAGAGCTAGCTCAGTCACTACAACATCTCTCAATTTGACCGACTGGTATGAGACTTCCAGAAGAGACTACACTCTTCCTATCAATGCAAATGCTATTGTGCTATCAATAGATGGTCCAACAGTGAGAATCCAGATTGATACTGATGATTTGAATGCCATCAAGCTACAAAGGGACAATCTCTGTGAGCAGGATCAGTCTTGCTGGATCAGATTTGATATGTCGTTTGTTCAAGATATATTTGGAAACGATGTTATTCCGATCGTCGACTCTCCTTTATTCCGTGAAGCTGAATTTGTGAACCAAAGAATAGTTGATGAAACTCCACCCAATTTGTCCTCGTTCAGTCTCGATATGAACTCCACCATCATCTCCTTCACCTTTGATGAAGTGGTTGACCCGAACAGGTTTGATCCCAACACCATTACATTGCAAGATGCTTTCAACAGAACCACTTTCGTCAACTTCGACTTCAGCCAAACAGCAACCCTCATCACAACAACACTTTCCACCCAGATTGATTACAACATCAGTACTCGCGATATTGTTCAACTGCAAGAGAATCTCCAGGTAGCAACTAGCCAGAATACTTCATGGCTTGTCTTCACATCTGATTTGATCACCGATGTTTACTTCAATCCCATTTTTCCTGCTATAGACAGCATGAATGCAAGAGTGGCTAGCAGCTATGTCGCTGATAACATTCTACCAAGAGTTACAGAATTCACTCTTCTCTCATTGCAGTCTAACTCCTTCACAGTGAGATTCTCAGAGCCAATCTCTGTCAACTCGTATATTCCTAGTCTCTTCATCATCCGCTCCCAGTCTATCGATGGTATCAATACAACTCTCACTGGAGGTAACCAATCACTTGCAGTGGATAGTGGCAGTACCTTGATTGTTCGCATCTCAGAATTTGATCTCACTGAGCTCAAGAGAACACCCGGTATTGCTGATGATATATTGACATCATATCTGGAAATATCTGACGGTGCAGTGACCGACACTTCTGGAAACCCTGTTATCGGAACCACAAATGACACAGGCTCACCAATTGCCATTCGAGTAG
This sequence comes from Halichondria panicea, assembly GCF_963675165.1. Taxonomy (NCBI): domain Eukaryota; kingdom Metazoa; phylum Porifera; class Demospongiae; order Suberitida; family Halichondriidae; genus Halichondria; species Halichondria panicea. The sequence continues at coordinate 7,385,728 of NC_087382.1, read as the reverse complement.
GTGTATACGAAGAGGACGTGATCCAGCCATCGCTGATTTGCTTCTCCTTGGATATGGATCTTGGATTTATTAGACTAACATTTAATGATGTTATCGATCCTTCATCATTCATGTCTAATGCCCTAACTCTACTTGAAACTGATGACTTGGCTGCATCTCAGCCAGAGAATATGTATACCTTCACTCATGGCAGTATGTCACCAAGTCGTAATGGCTTCCATGTCAACTTCACTATTGTGGAATCCGATTTGAATGAAATAAAGATGAGGAATATGCTAGCTACAAACTTTTCTGACACCTATATCAGTGTCTCTGCCCTTGTCATTCGTGATACTGGCAACTTACCTGCTACTTTTTCACTCATTCAAGCTTGCGATTATACTCCAGACACAACCAGGCCAACCTTGGTAGCATGGTCATACGATGCTGAAACTGGGTCTATTTCTCTGCTTTTCTCTGAAGCAGTCAATGTTACATCTCTAGTTCCAAGTGGAATCACTGTGCTCAATTCAAATAGTCTGACTACTGCAACTCAGTTGTTCACACTGAGCGAAGGTCAGACCTTCCCCAACATAACAGCTGTTAATTTTGAGTTGTTCCTCACATTTGAAGACTTCAGCTCCATCCAAGAGAGAACTGAACTACTGAAGAATTTAAATGATAGCTTCCTCATAATCACTGAAGGTGCAATTGATGATATGGCAGGAAACCCTTGCTTCCAAAGTCCACCACTCATGGTACAAATGGGACCACAAGATATGCTTGAGCCCGTATTGAGAAGTTTCACTTTTGATCTCAATGAAGGACTGATCGTTCTCACTTTCTCTGAGTCTGTGAACGTCACTTCTCTCAATTCATCTCTCTTCACGCTAGTCAATGGAGTCACGAATCCATTTCTCCCTGAGTTTTCAGAATACACTCTCACAGGTGGAGCAGCTTCCATCAATGACACCGAACTCGGAGAGAGTATTGGAGTTGCTGATCATGATGTCGTTGTGAAACTACAGCTAACCAATGCTGATCAAAATGCTATCAAAGCTAGGCTTAGCCTTGCTACCGAGCTCTCCAACACTTGGCTTTACTTTGAACAAGGAGCAGTATCAGATTCTAGCAGAAATGAGATACAAGCAATCAGTCAGATAAATGCATTCCCAGCCTCTGGTTTCACCAACGATACAACACCACCAGCTCTGACTGGATTTAATGTCGACTTGAACACTGCTCTCATAACTCTCACATTCACCGAGACTGTAAGTGCTACTTCACTGGATGTTAGTGGTATTTCAGTTTTTGACCATCCCATCAACTTTACCACAATATACAATTTGACAAATGGAACACTTCTTTCTGAAGATGGAACTGAAATTACTTTCTTAATGGCAAGACTGGATATTGACACATTGAAAGTGCTTCCAAATATCTTTACCCGCTCTCGTAACTCATTCATCACTGTAGATATGTCTACTATTGTTGACACTAGTGGTAATCCTGTGCTAGCACTACCTCCTATAGCTGCCAGACAAGCTAGACCAGTTGTTCAAGATACTCAAGCTCCATCTCTAGATTCTTTCAATCTTGACATTAATACCGGAGAGCTCACACTCTCTTTCTCCGAATCTGTATTGCTCTTTACTCTGAACACGTCTGCTATAACCCTCCTCAATGGACAGCCTGGTACAAGTCGTTACACTCTAACTGAAGGAAGCCTGTCTGACTCCCCTGATGGCGCTGTAGTTGTGATTGATATATCTCGAACAGACTTGAATGCCATTAATCTCATCACAGACTTGGCAGTAGATTTACAGATGACATACATCTCCTTTAGTAGTGACTTGATCATGGATACCAACCTCAACGAAGTGGAAGAAATTGCACCTGAGAACGCAACGATAGTAACTTTCTTTGAAACTGATGATACCAGTCCGGAATTGATGGGATTTGATCTTGCATTAACTAATGATGTTCGCAGACCACTTCTACTGAGGATCCAGTTCACAGAGAGCATCAACATTTCCTCTTTGGATGTAACTGGTATCACTTTCCAAGGTGTCCGTGATGCGTCTTCCTCAGATGCAGTTCGAACTCTAACGGGAGGCAATGTCACAAAGATTGCAGATGACACCATTCAAATAGCAGTGCTTGATGATGACTTTGAAGCAATCATCAATGTGAATGGATTCCTAAGATCTCAGCAATCTACTTTCTTATCGATCTCAAGTGGTGCTGTGTTTGACAACTTTGGACAGCCCATAGTTGAAATTTCCATTGTAAATGGCACCATTGTCCGCAACTATGATGTAGACCTCACGGCTCCACAGATTAGTGAACTATATTTTGATCTAAACACTGGAATTCTGTCTCTTACCTGGACCGAAAATGTCCTCCTTGAGACACTGATTGTTAACTACATCACTATACAAGACGACACAATCCTTGGCAGTAGTTATATTATGCTATCGAGAAATGCCAGTGTATCGTACGGTGTGAATCAGAGTGTTACTGATATTCTTCTCACTCAATCCAATCAAGATATTATCAAGGCTGACTTCAACCTAGCAACATCGAGTAATGACACCTTCCTCTCAATACAGAGCGGTGCTGTATTTGATTTTGCCTCCAATCCATCTGGTGAAATTCCTGGCACCAATGCTCGTAGGGTATCAAACTATGTGGAAGATCGAACAAGGCCTGAACTGCTATCATTTGATGTCATGCTCACAACAAGAATTTTGACTCTGTACTTCTCGGAATCAGTTGATCCAGCTTCTCTAGACTATACTGGCATCACTCTTCAGAACAGAAACCGCCAACCAACATCAAGTGTGAACTTAAATGCTGGTAGTACGACGTCTCCACCTGGAACCATAATTGAAATTGAAGTCACTAATGCAGACTTGGACAGAGTGAAGCAATTCACTGATTTGTACACTACTATGGAAGACAGTTACCTAGCCATTGCAGCATATGCTATTGCTGACACTAATGGTGTTCCTCTTATTACAGTCCCACCATCAGATGCTTTGAGAGTATCTACATTTGGCAATGACACCAGGTCTCCTGAGTTAGTACAGTTTATACTCGATTTGAATTCAAGAATTCTGACCCTATACTTCTCTGAAACTGTCAATGTGAGCTCGCTAATGGTTGACGGTCTGACATTGTATGCAGAACCAAACAACAACACAGCACTACAACATTCGCTCACATCCAGTAGCTCAATAACACCTCATGGACCTGTGGTTGATATCAGTCTGTCAGACTTTGACTTCAATGAAATATCAAGGCTGGAAGTCTGTCGCAATCCAACTGCATGTTATTTGACAATTAATGATGCATCTGTCCTTGATGCAAGTCAGAATCCCAGCATTGGTATTCCAATTGAATTAACTCAAGAATTACCTGGTGTAACCATACAAGACTCTTCACCACCATCCATTGTTGAGTTTACTGCCATTGATCTAAGTAGAGGCTACATAAATGTTACCTTTTCGGAGACAGTTGTTGCAGCTAGTTTCGATGCTACTCAGCTTACGTTTGTTTCTCTGTACGAAGATCCGCTCTCCAATTTTACCCTAACAGGTGGTTACACACCGAGTATGGATGGCACACAGATCCAGATAATTTTCACTACCGAAGACCTTATTGCTATTCAACAGCGGTTGAATCTGTGTGCGACACAAGGATCGTGTTACATTACTTTCACAACTGACTTAATCACTGATAAAGCAAGTACACCTAACAATGTGATTCCTCAGGAGTTGGGTCAGGCACCTGGACTAATAGCCATGGAATTTATCAGAGACACCTTGTCACCTGTTCTCTTGAACTTTACATTCGTTGCTGATAACGGTACTATAATCTTCACTTTCGATGAACCTGTTGATGAGAATGAGATCAATCCAACTGGTATTCACTTGCAAGGCAGTGTAAACTCAACAACATTGTACACACTCACAGGAGGATCCACTGGAAATACCTTCACTCATATCGTGAGCTTTTCACTAAGCAGTGCTGACTTTAATTCCATCCAAGCACTTGATTTCGCCAAGAATGTGACCAACACGTTCATTAGTGTGGACAGTTTTGCTTTCCAGGATGTGTCTCTTGATCGCAACAGCATTGTTCCTATTCCATCTGATAATGCCTTACAAGCTGCTGAATACTTGGTTGACAACTCCCCTCCAACACTTTCCTCGTTCTCTCTGAGTCTGGACGCTGATATACTGACATTGACATTCTCCGAGTCTGTACTGATCTCCTCCATTGATGCAACAAGTCTTACCCTTATTGGTAATGAATCTATTGCTGAATCATACATTCCTCTCACTGGTGGCATAGTAACACCATTCCCTGCTACTTCTAGTGAAGGCTCCGTTATCATACAGATTGAGTTCACACAACCAGACATTGTAGCTATCAAGACGAATGCAGTTTTTGGTCAATCAGCAAGATCAACCAATATTCGTGCATCTCCTGGCTTAGCAATGGATACAGGATTTGTATTGTTCAGTGAAGAAGTAATTATTGGCACAGGGTTGCTTGAAGCTGACACTGTTCCAGCTATGCTGATGTCTTACAATCTTGATGTGAATGTTGGTGAGCTAATGCTCACCTTCAGCGATGTAGTAGATGCAAGTACATTCAGAGTTGAGGCAGTTACTATCCAACATGCCGAATTATCAACCCCCAGTGTCTCCTATACTCTCACTAGCTCTAGTTTAGCATCTGAAGTCACAGGCTATTTCATCAATGTTACTATCGGACCAGTTGATTTGTTCAGACTGAAGAGTATTGGAGTTACAGCTTCCAGTAGAAACACTACATATCTCAGCATGCTTGCTTCTGCTGTTGATGATCCATTCGGAGTTGACGTTCTGGCAGTCACAAATGGAAAAGCTCTCCAGGTGAATGAGTTCACTGAAGACACTGATGCACCATTATTTGATGGATTTGACCTTGATATGAATGCTGCCGTTCTTATACTCACCTTTAATGAAGCAGTGAATGCAAGTTCTATCGATATAACTCAATTCACCCTGTCATCTTCTATAAACACAAGTGATCCGTCTGCTATCTTATTCACTCTAACTGGAGGAGAGATAGCACAGTCTGATGATGGAAAAGTCATCTCCATAACGTTTACAGAGTCAGATATGAATCTTATCAAGGCAAACATAGATCTGGCCACATCCGAAACGAATACCTACCTTGAAATACCATTTGAATCGGTTCAGGACATTGTTGAGATCAATTTTGACGGTACACCTTCAGGAATGGCAATTGGGGTCACTAACTTCACAGCAGATGGCACCTCTCCTGTCTTAGAATCATTCATTCTGGATATCGATAGCGGATGGCTCTATCTGAACTTCAGTGAAACTGTGAAAATCAGCTTTGTTGATGTCACTCAGATCTCAATACAAAATCGAAGGTCATTGAATCAGTTCACACAATACTACACACTGCGATCCAGTACTCCTGTTGGAAACGACTCAAGTGTTGTATCCATACTGCTCTCAGCTGACGATCTTAACTCAATTAAGATCAGTAGAACTTTAGCAATCGATACTCAATCCACTTACATTTCTATCACATCTTCACTCGTAACTGACTTGAAAAACAACTCTGTTACAGAAATAGACATCAGTGAAGCATTGCAAACAAGTGCTCTCATTCCTGATATCACAAGACCAATGCTAAAGGAGTTCACATTCGATAGAACACCTGAAATGTTCTACTTTACATTTGATGAAGTGATTGATTTCGAGGTTTTCAATTTCACTCAGATCACAATTTCTAGCGACCCATCCACTGGAGGAAACCTCTTTTACACCATGAGAGACATGGGTACAATCACTCCAACAGACATCGATCGCCTCTATCATCCTATCTACACTTTACTGCCGAGTGTTGCCGATGCCAATAACATTAAGCGCATTGTTGGTCTGGCCACTGAAATCAACAATACTCATGTCATTCTCACAAACTCAACAACCCAAGATTATTCAGCCAATATAATCCGATCAGTACCTGATGGATCTGGACTGAGAGCACTCAATGTTACTGCTGATACCGAGCCTCCTATACTGGTTGCATTCCTCTTTGATGCTGACAGAGGTTTCGTGAGTCTAACGTTCAGTGAAGTTGTTCTAGCATCATCATTGAACATTACTGGAGTCAGATTTGTCGACTTTGTCATGATGCCAAACACTGAGTACTATCTGACAGGTGGCAGTGTCATTTTGCAGAATGATCAGGTACTGTATCTCAATATCACGGACGATGACCTCAATGAAATCAAGGTTGATACAGGATTGGCTACAGGTGAAAATGACACCTTTGTATTCTTTGCAGATGACGTAGTATTTGACACAGCTGGAAATGGCAACCTAGAACTCATTAGTCCTGTCTTCCAATACATTGTTGATTCAACTAGGCCTCGATTCATATCATGGAACATCTCAATTGATGATGGACTCATACACATGCTCTTTTCTGAAGCAGTTAACCATCTCACACTCGAACCGCCACTGTTGAGACTGCAAAATCATTTCAACTCTTCTCTAGAGACTGAATTCTATTCACCAACTATCATGAGTGAAGCTGTCTACCCTGATGGCATTCTGATGGTTCTAAATCTCAGTAGATATGATTTGGATGCGCTCAAAGATCTCACGCAGCTTGCAACCAGTACTAATAATGCCTATCTTTCCCTTTCAAGACTCTTCATTAGGGACATGGCTGGAACAAATGTTTACATGGTTAATGATGATGAAGCAATACCAGCTGACTTTGTATTCCCAGATGTGACCAATCCAGAACTTGTGAGCTTTGATTTGTTCCTGGAAAACAGCACTCTAGTATTATATTTCTCGGAGACAGTGAATCCTCTCATCAACATTACGGAGATTACACTACAGAATTTCATGACTACTCCAACGAGGTCATTCATTATTACTTCACTAAGTGACTACAGCAGAACAGAGTTTTCTGTAGTGGAGGTGTATCTGAATTTGTCCGACCTGAATGCTCTCAAGAGATATGACGACCTGGCTACGTATCCTGGTGATACCTTCATTTCTATCACTCAAAAACTTGCCCAAGACAGAAGTGGTAATGCCGTTGTATCTATCCCATCACACAATGCTCAGCAAGTGAACAGATTTGGCTTTGACATGATACGACCAGAACTTGTCTCATTCCAGATTGACTTCACACTGGCCACACTCACACTATCATTTACTGAGACGGTGAACATTAGCACCTTTGACGTCACTGAAATTTCATTCTCAGATCTGCGCACACCAGAGGCTACTGTTGTATACAGTCTATCTGGCGGAACACTTGAGAATCCTCTGGTGTCCAGTGACATTCTCATTATTGATTTGTCAAAGTCTGATCGGGATAATATCACAAAGATAGCTACTCTTTGCACTAATGGCTCCAATTGCTATCTCTCGCATACACAGCTCCTCGTAAATGACACAATGGACAATCCAGTGATCCCAATTACCTCCAGTGAAGCAATCCCCCCACTCATCTACACTCAGGATCAATCGCCTACGTTTGTAACCCAGTTTGTCCGCTTTGACTTGGATTCTGGAATATTGATGATACTCTTTGAGGAAATTATCGATGCATCCACTATTGATGTTACATCTCTGAGGCTGCAAAATTTCCTATTAGCTTCCGATTCCTCTGTTATGCTAAGTGATGGTACAGTCAACTCCACCAATGACAATTTAGTAGTTATTCAAATGACTAATGATGATCTGAACTTAATCAAGGCCGATACCAGACTGTGTACTGATTCTACTAACTGTCACTTGCGTCTGTACTCTACATTTGCTCGAGACACTTTTGGCAATTCAATTACTGCAGTGAATGACACTCGCAGCCTAGATGACTCACCAACACCAATTATATTTACAGAAGACACTTCTTCTCCTGAACTGCTATCGTGGAACATTGATCTCACCTTAGAAATCATCACTCTCTACTTCAGCGAGACAGTGGAGTACACTGTATTTGAGTCAAGATATATCACACTGCAAAACAACGGATCAAATGCAACCGTGCGTTTCACACTCCAGAATGATCTTGTTCATACCACTGAACGATTACCATCTATCCGATTTGAAATTGTTGACTCTATTAACTTTGGAGATTCTGATGTTGTCGCTATTAAAGCATTGGAAAACCTTGCAACATCTGTGGACAACACTTACTTAACTTTAACAAATATGCTTGTCACTGACACAAGCAGCAATCCAGTTGCAGCCATTTCAGAGAATAATGGCCTGCAAGTCAGTAGCTTCACTAGAGACTCCATAGAACCACAGCTGACTACTTTCACTCTGATGGACATGAATCGAGGTGTCATCAATCTTGCTTTCTCTGAGCCTGTCGACATCTCTTTAGTCTACTTCGATCTGATTTCTTTGCACAGGAATGTTCTCGGTGACGGAGTGTTCAATCTCACTGGAGGAAATGCTTCCTACGTCACTGCAACTGAGGAAGTCATTGAAATTGCGTTCAGCAATTCTGATTTGAGAGAGATAAAGCTTAGACAAGATCTTGCAGTTGATCAGTCATCGTCTTTCATTTCATTCCAGAGAGGCTTTATCTTTGACTTGGCTGGCAATGCATATGCACCCGGAAATCCAGTGACTGAAGAGCCACCTATCAACGTAATACCAGGAGGCTTTGTACCAGATACCACAAACCCTGTTGTTCTAGCATTCGAGCTGGACATGAACACAGCTGAACTTATCCTCACGTTCAACGACGTTGTAGATGTGGACACACTCAATACAGAATTCATTACTCTTCAAAATGATCAGTTTATGCTTGATCCAGTTGATTCATACACCTTAACGAGTGGGTCGAGTAACAGCATGAATCGATACACTATCACCATTAACATAGCTGACGACGATCTGAATAACATCAAAATGAGAGATGGACTTGCTACAGAGAGAAACAATACATTCTTGTCACTCCGAGCAGCAACAATTGATGAAGTGGCAGGTTCTGCTGTTGCTCCCATCTTAGATGACGACGCACTTCAAGTCTCACTGCTCAGAAACGATGTGACAAATCCAAATCTAACAAGGTTCTCTCTTGATATCACCTCTGAAGTTCTTGTGCTCATATTTAGTGAGGCTGTCAATGTAACATCCCTTGACTTGACTCAAATAGTTCTTCAAAACACTCCTAATGTTGCCAATGCTTCTGAAGTATATAGACTAACTGGAGGAACTCCAACACCCAACATAACCGGAGTTGTAATCACCATTGCTCTCACCAAAACTGACCTTGATGAACTGAAGGCCATGATCATGCTTGGAACATCACTAAACGATACCTATCTACAACTGACTGCTGACACTGTAAGAGACATGAGTGACAATCCTATCAATGCAATTGAGACATTTGATGCTCAACCTGTGTTCTCTTTCAATCGTGATTTCACAGCACCTGTAGTCGTTCAATACTGCCTCGATCTAGACACTTCACCGTATCTTGAGCTTACCTTCTCTGAAACTGTTAATGTCTCTTCGCTTGATCCTAGCTTTATTGCCTTCCGTAGTGGACGTAACTCACTAGCTGCAGAATATGAACTCACTGGAGGGAATGTTTCTTCAATTGATGAAATCATTGTGAGGATTGACATAACAACAGTAGATTCCAATGAAATTAAGCGTCAAAGAAATCTTGCAACAACTGGCTTGAATACGTACATTTTGTTTAGAGAAGGTATGGTGTATGACAACAATGCTAGAAACCCTATAGCTGCAGTAGTGAGCTCAAATGCTATCAATGTCAATAGTTCATGCTACGTGATGGACACAACGCAACCAAAACTACTGAGGTTTGACATAAACCTGGGTAATGATACAACCCTTCTCTACTTCTCTGAGACAGTCAGTGTCCTTGAGTTCAACTTCACAGGAATTACACTGATTGGTGGACCCTCAAGATTCTTTCCACAGAGGCAACTTATTGGAGGTGCTCTAACCAGTGGTGACAGCCATATCGTATCGTTCATTCTTAGCACTGAGGATGCCAATTTCATCAAAAATATTTCGAGCTTAGCAACAAGTGCTCTAAACACTTTCATCATTCTTGACAACTCAACTCTACTTGATATGAATGCTAATGCTATCCAAACTATTTCAGTGGATGCAGCACTGCAAGCAACAGTGCTTGTGAATGACACTGTGAATCCTGAACTGGTGATGTACGATTTAGATCTCGATGCTGGTGAACTCACTCTTTATTTCACAGAAACGGTTGATGTTGAATCATTAGATGTGACTCAAGTCATGCTGCATGATATTTTGGTTCCTCAACATGCCTTAACTAATCAATCTGCTTCAGTCAGTAGCAATGGACCAGTTGTAGTTATTTCTCTGTCTGACGAAGATCTCAACAGAATCAAGCAAATCACTACTCTTGCTACAAATGAGAATAACACCTTCCTAACATTCACGGAAACTCTCGTTTCTGATACCACAGGAAATCTTGTCGGTGGTCAATTTATTCCCCTACTTGTTGAGAGATTCACAATTGATTCCACCAATCCTGTGCTAGTTTCTTTCAGACTGGATATGAGCAATACCCTTCCACCGTTGCTACTCATATTGACGTTTTCAGAGACTGTGAGGGCTTCTTCACTTGATCCTAGGCAATTTACTCTAAGGACTACTGCCAATGATACTGATGTAACTGAGAAGTATACTCTCACTGGTGGAAGTGTGAGCCTTATTGATTCCACAGATATCACAATCACGGTCAATAGCAGTGACCTAGAGGCTATCAGGATGCTCCCACCACTTGGCCACTTTGTGGCTCCCACTTATCTCAGTATAACAACCTCTGCAGTAGCGGATATGGCAAATCTTCCAGTTGTGGAAATTTCTACACCTGCTCTACTTACTGGAATGAATGATGCTGACATTGTGCCACCGTCACTGGACAGCTTCAATCTTGACCTTAATGTCGGCCAAGTCTTGTTGGTGTTCTCTGAAAATGTCACGTTTGATTCACTTGTGATATCAAGAATAACTCTCCTCAACTCAGACGTTGACCCCACTGAGAATTTTACTCTCGGTCAAAACACCTCTGCTATCCAACTGAGTGGGAACAAGATACAACTCAATTTAACCTTGGACGAACTGAACGAGCTGAAACAACTCACCTCACTAGCACAAACTCAATTAACATCATACATTTTTCTACAGCCTAATGTTGTAAATGATTTAGCTGGAAATGATGCACTACCTATCACAACTCGAGTAAGTGAATACATTCCCGATACAACCAGACCTGTTCTTGATGCCTTTGATTTGAACATGCGCACAAGAGAGCTTACTCTCTACTTGACTGAAACTGTCAATGCCAGATCAGTTGATCCAACTGGCATCACTCTCGTCAATAACATGGATGGCAATACAACATATTCTCTCACTGGTGGGCAAGTAGTATCAATGGATGGACCTGTGATCATAATCATCATAACAGTCACAGACAAGAATGAGATCAAGGCAAGAGAAACACTTGCCGTTTCTAACTCAACGACATACTTCACTGCTACTAGTGATACTCTAAGGGATAATGCTGGAAATGTATTCTTCACAATCACCCTTGCAAGTGCTGTTCAAGTAACACTGTTCACACCAGATATGGAGAGACCTGAACTAAGATCCTTTGATTTGGACATGGATGCTGGTATTTTGTTACTCCACTTCAATGAAACTGTCAATGTAGGCACTCTGATGATCAACCTATTTACCCTGCAAGACAACAGCACAAGAATCCGTGCCAACCACACACTCACAAGCATGGTGCAGTTACACAACTCTGCAACAGTGCAAGTCACTCTCAGTATAGATGATCTGAACGAAATCAAGCGTGAGAGATTCTGTGAGTCACTGGACAATTGCTACCTCATCTTTGAAGATGACTCAGTGAGAGATATGGTAGACATTCCTATTGATGGAGTACCTAATGGTGAAGCCTACCCAGTGGATGCCTATATAGCTGATACCACTAATCCAAAGATTGCTGAGTTCACACTTATAAACTTTGATACAACAACTTACATCACGATATCTTTCACTGAAACAATAAATGCGACCTCGTTGGACTTCTCTGCCATCACTCTCATGGATCTGTTTGACCCCATATTTTCAACTTTCAATCTAACTGGTGGCATCACAAATAACACAGATAATAATGTGATCACATTTATGCTATTGCCTGAAGATGTTCATGAGATACAGTCAGATGACCAGCTCTGTACACACCGTGGAAACTGCTACATTTCTTTCACTTCCAACTTTGTTGTAGATATGGTTGGAAATCTGATTGTTCCTGTAGCAAATGATGCACCTGGATATATAGTCAGATCCTATGGTAGAGATGAAGTTGGACCGAAGTTGCTTAAATTTAGCATTGACTTGGACAAAGGATTACTAGCACTATCTTTCAATGAGCCTGTTGGTGCTTCCTCTCTCCAACCGTCAGAATTTACAATCCAGGGTGAATTGAACACAACAGATCCTGTGCTATCATACACACTAACTGGTGGAAGTACAGAGAGTCCTGATGGCATAGTAATAGTAATGAACATAACAACTGAAGATCTCAATGCTCTCAAGGCCTCTGTATTTGCAAAGGGTGTAAATGACACTTTCATCTCTATTACCGAGTTTTCTATTTCGGACAATGCTTTCAGTCCTAACAGAGTTGAAGCAATCCTCTCTGAAATGGCCCTGCCAGTACAATCTAATGGCTATACTCCTGATATTTCTTCACCCAAATTGTTACAATACAGCTTGGACCTCGATGCAGATCTTCTAACCTTAACTTTCAATGAACCTATCCATCCTGACAGCATTGACTGTGGAGGAATCACACTGTACAACATGAGAACTACTACTGTTGGACTTTCTGAACTATCTCTGACTGGATGTGACCTTGTTTACAGTGATGGCATCACAGGGTTGCAGATTATACCCCTCAACTTAGTGCGGCCTGATATCACAGCACTCAAAGTTGACCAGACATTTGCAACAACACCAGAGAACATATTCCTTTCGTTCCATAGTCAAGTATTCTTCGATACAGCTGGCACTTCTGTTATCCCTGTAAACCGTGAGCCTGTCAGTCAATTCACCCCTGATCAGACAAGGCCTTCATTGGTCTCGTTCATATATGACCAGAATGTAGGAATCATCACACTCTCATTTGATGATGTTGTAGACTCCTCTACATTCGATGCAACAGCTATCACACTACAACACAATGAATATCGCTCGGATGGAAGAGTATTTTCGCCATCTGCTAGCAGCATCACCAACAGCGCTAACAGCTATGTCATTGTCCTGGAATTGTCAAACTTCGATCTCTTGAGACTCAAGTCTAATATTGGCTTAGCAAGAAACAGCAATGACACGTACATCACCGTTGCAGCTTTCCTCATAGATGATACAGCTGGTATTGATGTAGCTCCAATTACTGATGGCAAGGCGATCATTGTGGAGCAGTTTATTCCTGACAATGTACCACCAATGCTACTCAATTATACTCTTGATCTCAATGTTGGTACTGTTACACTAACCTTCTCTGACACTGTTAATCAGTCTACATTCGATCCAGCTGGAGTCACTCTTCAAGCTAGCCGCAATGCTACTTTTGAAGAATCCATTAACATTCTGACACTCAGTGGAGGAGAGGTAACTCGCTCTATAGATGGCCTGGAAATAACTGTTTTCATTGTGGCGAACGATCTGAATGAAATCAAACGAAATACCAACCTCACAACAGGATTTGAAAACACTTACTTATCAATTAGAAATGGAAATGTTGCAGACTCAGCTGAAAATGACCTAGTAGGAATTTCTGAAGAAACAGCAATTCAACCACAAGCCTTTGTACCTGATGAAAACAGCCCTGTACTTTTATCATTCAACATCAATATGAATCTCGGAATTGTATACTTAACATTTAGCGAGACAGTCAACGCTCAGAGTATTGATGTCACTTCATTGACCCTGCACAATGACATGCAAATGTCAACTGAGAATTACACTCTTGGACCTCAGTCTGATACTAGTATGGAGAACAGTACTCAAGTATCAATCTTCTTGTCAGTGAGTGATATCAATGCCATCAACCAGCTCAGAGCTCTGGCGTCTAACCTGCAAAATAGCTACCTCTCTCTCACTCAAGATGCCATTTCTGACATGGCTGGCAATAGAGTATCTGAAATATTCCCCAACTCATCTCTTGCAGTCACAAACTTCACTGTGGATTCAACTGAACCACGTCTTGTATCTTTCGATGCGGACTTGAACAGTGGCGTATTAACCTTCACATTTTCTGAAATTGTTGACTATGAAAGCTTCAATACATCAGAAGTTACCTTGGTATCAAGTGATAACACCACTTCCACATTGTTTTATAGTTCTTTCTCACTAACATCTGGTAGCATCTCACCCATTGACGACACTATCATCCATCTCAACTTTACAGTGACTGATTTGAATGAGATAAAGAGAACCAGTAACCTTGCCACAGCCAATGAAACAACATTCCTCATCTTTGGCATTGGACTAGTGAAAGATACCTTTAACAACCCAATCATTGATGTCAATATCAGTAACCCTACTCGAGTGAGACTATTTACTGCCGACACTACACCACCATTAGTGTCAAACTTCACATTGGATGTTAATGAAGGGATATTGACAATTGTGTTCGATGAGACAGTCAATTCATCATCAGTAGTTGTGGAGTATCTCACTGTTCAGAGCAGTATTCAATCACCTACACAATCTCATACTCTAAAGACAAGCACGTTTTCGACTCAAGACAGCACTGTCATTGATATCTATTTGGACCAGATCGATTTAGACTCTATCAAGCTACAGGAAATGCTATCCACAAATGAGAATAATACATACTTCAATCTCAACACTAGCTTTGTGAGAGACATGAATGGTATTGCTATTGAGGAAGTCCAACTTTCTGGAGAACATATCCCTGACATAACACCACCTGAGTTGTACGATTTCGTGTTTGATCTAAACATGGGCATTATTATTCTGAACTTTACTGAAGCAGTAAACACTTTCAGTCTCAATGTAACTGGCCTTGTTTTTTACAGTGACATAATCTTTACTGTGAATGTCACAAGTTACTATCGATTATCCGCATCCAGTGGTACTTCTGAGATGAACTCCAAGCAATTCAATTTGACAATATCAGATGAAGATCTAAATGCTCTAAAAGCAAACTTTGAACTAGCCACTGGTGAGGACAATACCTTCCTTGCAATTGAAACAAGCACCATTGTCGACATGGCTGGAAACGGAGTGGAGCCTATCAATTCACCTATGATTGCCCAAGCATTCATCACAGACACTACCGAACCAGAAGTCATTGGTGCTGTATTCAATTTCAATGGAGGATTACTTACAGTAACATTCTCCGAGACTGTAAATGCTGGTACTTTTGATCCCACACAAATCATCCTCCAAAACGACCCGTCCACTTTGCTGCCATATTCTCTTGCAATCAGTGGTGGGGAATCAACACAAATTAACTCCACAATCGTCACACTTACCTTGACTGATTACGATCTCAATGTTTTGAAGAGCCTACCAAACTTCTTCACAAATTTGAACGAGGCATTCCTTTCATACTCCAATTCAACAGTTGAGGATATGAGTGGTAACAATGTAGTACCTAATTATCTATCCATGGCAGCCTTCCAGTTTGACAATGTGAGTCTAGATGCCATTCAACCAGAACTTACTGGTTTTGATCTCAATCTCGACACTGGGCTACTAATAATCCGCTTTTCAGAGACGATTGAGCAGTCAACATTTGCTGTCAATTTGTTGTGGCTGCAAAATGACATCAGTAACTTTTCCACTCAATACCAGCTAACTTCTCCTAGTTTTGCACCTATATGGAATCTCACTGTTGTAACCATACAACTATCATTGGAAGATCTCAACAACATCAAGCTTCAGGAAGATCTGGCAACAGACACCAATACAACCTACCTCAGATTTGTCAACACTACAGCATTTGACAAAAATGGAAATCCACTCAGGACTCTTAATGAATCGGTTGGTGTTGTTGTAACAGATTTCACTCCTGATACGACTCCACCAGAATTGGGTGATTATTATCTGAACATGAACTACCCACCAACTCTGACTCTTGTATTCTCAGAGCCTGTCAGGTCACTGAGTGTTGACTTCACTGCAATTACACTGCAGTCCACACCTAACATAATAGCCAACGACAGTGAATACTACACCCTCACAAATGGTACTGTTACTAGTCCCAATGGTCTAGAAGTGGTTATCGAGCTTGAATTTATTGACATTGTCAACATCCAGTCCAGAAGGCAATTGGCTGTGAGTACCGACACCACATACATCTCATTGCTGACCAGAACAGTCTTGGATATGAATTTCATTCCTTCTGTCAATGTAACTGGTGAACCAGTAGACCAATTCAATATGGATATCACATCACCAACTCTTACAACTTTCTCAGTTGATATGGACGCTGGTATACTAGCACTCACATTTGATGAGGCCATTGACTTTGAGAGTGTGGCAAATACCGAAATCC
Organism: Halichondria panicea; assembly: GCF_963675165.1. Taxonomy (NCBI): domain Eukaryota; kingdom Metazoa; phylum Porifera; class Demospongiae; order Suberitida; family Halichondriidae; genus Halichondria; species Halichondria panicea. The sequence continues at coordinate 7,369,069 of NC_087382.1, read as the reverse complement.
AACTTCAACAACTTCGAACTAATGCCATCGTAGCTGGAACTACTGATCAAACTAATGCATTGCTTTATGCAGGAAATCTGATGGCAAGCAATTTCGATTGGTACATAATCAACATCACACTGAATTTCGAGCAGCTTAATCGTCTTAGACTGTTGGCCAATCCAAACGAACTCTTTGTCGACAACTCTACTGCATACCTCTCTATAAACTCAATTGCTTCATTGCTACCCACTGATACAGCCGGAAACTCTCTCATTCCTATTCTGGCACAAGAAGCTGTCAATGTTTCCGAATATATTCCAGATACTACACAGCCAATTGTGACTTACTTCCAACTCAATGCAGAAGGTGATTCAGCATTCGTTTCACTGGTGTTTTCTGAACCCATCTTGCTTGAGTCACTAGAAAAAACTCTCATTGAGTTCCATAACACAGATAACAATGCAACATCCACTCGAGTGTTGAGTCTAAGTGAAACAACTGTTGTCAACACTCAGTCAAATGGACTTCTGCTGAATCTCACTCTCGGTATAAATGACTTTAATCTCCTAAAGCGATTCACTGACATTGCCAACAATGAAAATGATACCTTCATATTCCTGAAATCAGGATCTGTTACTGACATGTATGGAAATGATATCTCTGAGCAAGGTGGAATGGCGGTACAGGCTAGCCTAGTGATACCCGACAGAACTAATCCTGTACTCGACTCATTCTCCTTAAATGTAGACACCGGAGTTATTGTTCTAACTTTCAGTGAAACTGTTAATGCTTCATCACTTAAAGTAACTGATATAACACTGCAATCAGACTTAACCAACACTTCGTCATACTACCAACTAACTGGTGGAAGTGGATCGACACTTAATCAGCCAGAGGTTAGCATAAACCTTACAGTTGAAGATTTGAATGCAATCAAGCAAATACGAGATCTTACGACAAGATTCAACAATACTTTTATCTCAGTCACGTCTAATGTTATATCGGACATGGTAAACCTCATTCTGATAGAAGTACCACGCAATAATGCCCTTGGTCTTCAACCTGGTGCCTTTACACAAGACACAACCAGTCCTATACTCCAATCGTTCAGCCTCAATCTCACAAGTGAAGAGTTGGGCCTGACGTTCGTTGAAACTGTATCTGCTCGAGATATAGTCCTTAGCAGGATCATGATTCAATCCTCAGACAATGGAACTTCTGTTTCTCTTACTGCAACATCTGGAGTGTCTGAGAATGACTCAACAGTCATTACCATCTTCTTAAGCACTATGGATTTAAACAACCTCAAGCTGGACGTCAACCTTGCAACAAGTTCTGACAGTACACAACTGGTTCTTCTACCTTCGGCTGTGAGAGATATGGCTTTCAATCCTAACATGGAGCAAACACTTATTGAAATAGACTTCTACCCAGACAACGTTCAGCCATTATTGGAGAATTACATTTTTGATCTGAACACTGGCTTGATTAGGCTGTATTTTGACGAAGTAGTAAATGTATCAAGCTTAGACATAGGGGGCTTGACTTTCATGAACAAGCCAAATGGTTCTGTTGTATTCATGCTCACAAATGTGTTCAGCAACAGTACCAACGGACCCCACATTGAGCTGTATATCATCACGGACGATCTCAATCAAATCAAACAGAACACCAGCTTGTTGAGCTCTATGGCTAACGCTTACCTGGCTCTATCTTCCAGCTTCATTGCTGACATGAATCAGAATGCTTTGACACCTGTAGCTGGAGTTCAAGCATCTTCTTTCTTGAATGACACAACTCAACCTGTGCTGGCTCAATTTCACTTGGATATGAACATTGGACATTTGACACTAATATTCTCGGAAACGGTTAATGCCTCTAGTGTGGACCCCACTGGAATCACACTTCAGCAATCGTTTAACTCAATAACTTCCGAAACAGCCCACAACCTTGCAGGAGGAAAACTTTTCTCGCAAGTCAATGACATCTCTGTCACTCTCATCATTGACACCGATGATTTGAATGTTATTAAGGCAAACGACATTGCTAGAAACAACTTGACTACTTGGCTCACACTATCGGATACTACCATACAAGATATGAGTACTTCACCACAGTATAATGTTCCTTTGATATCTGGAATGAATGCGGCTAGCGTCTACACCTACATTTCTGACACTACTAGTCCAAGACTGCTGAACTTTACTCTCAACTTAACTGCAGAAACACTTGTGCTAACATTCGATGAGACAATAGATGCATTTTCTGTGAACACTACTTACATCACACTCCAGAATACATCAAGTGAACCCATGAACAATATGTCGTTTTACACTCTAACTGGTGTCAGCTCAGCTCGTGCAGTCCATTCTCCAATCATTACAATCGATATTGGGGATGAGGACTTGAACGAAATCAAAAGACACGTCTATCTTGGAACAATTGTATCCAACACATTCATTTCATTCACTGAGGATTCAGGTACAGACAGAGCTGGAAATCCTGTAGAAGCAGTACTGATGAACTCTAGTCTACCAGCCATGAACGTCATTGAAGATTCACTGCGGCCAGAATTACTTGATTTTGAATTCGATCTCAATCAAGGTATTATTCTTTTGAAATTCTCTGAGACAGTTCTTGTGGACAGTGTCATTCTAACAGATATTTCGCTACTGAGTGATATGGTGTTTAGTGAAGCTAATGGCACAATAGAATACAATATTACTAGCGGAAAAATCATTTCCATGGACGACCCAACTATTCTCATATCTTTATCTCAGTTTGATCTCAATGAAATTAAACGTCTACCTGAACTAGCATCTGGAAATAACAATGCTTCTGTAAACACCTTCATTTCTATTCGATCAACTGCAGTAACAGACATTAATGGTAACTCTGTCTTTGAGACTCCAAGATCTTCTGCTCGGGAAGCCTCTCAATTCACATCTGATATTACGACTCCAAATCTATTGGGTTTCCGCCTTGATCTCAACTCTGGTTTAGTAACACTGACATTCACTGAAGCAGTCAATGAAACATCCTTTAACCCTACTGGTATATCTTTTTTGAGCAATAACTCTGCCAACTACAGTCAATCATACTCTCTCACCAATGGCTCGGTTGTTTTGGTAAATCAAACTTATCTTGTGTTTGAAATTGTTAAGATTGATCTCGATAATATCAAAGCAAATCTAGACCTTGCCATGAATGAAAACAACACATACATCACACTCGAAGAGAGCACTGTTCTCGATACCAGTGGAAACCCAGTTGAAGAAATCCTCTCAGATATGGCAATTAAAGTTGCTGATGTCCCTGTTGCAGACGCCATACAGCCTCAGCTAACTGGATTCGATTTGGATATTGACAATTCTACACTGTTACTGAGATTCTCTGAGACAGTATTAGCCTCTTCAGTAGACCCATCAGCCATCACTTTACAGTACAGGAACATTGCACCAATGAATGCAAGCATTCTATATTCTCTTACATCAAGTGATAATATCTCCTACATTACTAATACCGAAATCCTCGTTCGACTTGCTAACTCTGACCTGAATGAGATCAAGAGTCGTCCTTTACTAGCTGTCTCTAACTCCAGTACTTTTATTAGCATCACAGATGCGGCCATTAAAGATGCAAGTGGCAATAATGTTGTTGAAATACCAAGAACCAACGCACTTCCAGTCACAAGTTACACTGAAGACAGCTCTCCACCAGAACTTGTATCATTCTCAGTGGATTTGAATAGAGGAGAGATTACTTTCCGTTTCAGCGAAACAGTCAATACGACTACTCTCGATATAACCACTTTCACACTGCAAGATTCGTGTCCCACTTCTGTAATCCTCGACGATAGTAGCAACAACAGCAATGCCTCTAATGCCACTACAGCAAGTGGGTTCACCGCTTACAACCTCACTGGAAACTAACAAATAAACGATTTATGGACATTGGAAACTTTAAAAAACATTATATTTTGTAGAGGTATATATTTTGTAGAAGTATAATAGTTGAACATGAGAAACATAATAATTAGTTGTATTCCTCCTAGAAACACATTATCGTGTATAGTCATGAACATGCTTTAGTTTTGCAAAAATTGGCAATAATGTCACTTGTTTTATTTGCATTTATTAACATTGTTTTAGTCAATTCCCGTATATTATATGAGCAAGCGAATTACGATATATAGCAGTGCTGAAACAATTAAGTCATGTCAATAACATGCAAGCGCACAGAAAAGCCATTGACCTTATATAGCTACTGACTATAAGTATACTGACTGGCATGCAAGTGTCAAATAAGCAAACCCAACAAATTATGTCGCCCCCCCCCCCCCCACCTTAATTCAGTTGTTCACTTTGCATGCACATTCTAGTTTATTAGTTACATATACATGCAGCACAGAAATGCGGGCCCTATCTATACAAGCCACAATAATTATTATCTAATTTTGAGGATGAAAATTAAATAATGAAAACGATTTTCAAAATCCTATTATGTGGATGAAAAACAAACAAATTCCAATTCTCTATTCCTGTTCATTCCGCCATGCGTTGATTACAATAATAACAGTGTGGGTGTGGTTTAATCCAGCTAAAAAGAGGGGGTGTGGTATGTCTGTTGAGAGAGCAAGAAGTAGACTAGCAAGTGCCAATGTAGGGGGGTGGGGTTAGCTAAATTATGCCCATTGACAAGCCATGCATGCACTGCCTATTATCTCAAAACAACAACCTATTATTCCTCAGTGTAAACCACTAGCACAACATTATATAGTCTATGGCCACATATAGACTCTGTTAACACCAGCCTAGACTGATGCACTGAAGGAGATCACAACTCATGTATTGGAAATTACCTAAGAAATCACCTAGATACTAGTACTCCCATAAGGCCTAACATATAATATATTTATATACACTACCTTTACTACCTTTACTCCTGTGGAGCATGCCAATAAGTTTTCTCGATTTATTGCATGTAGAAGTAATAATTATGCTTAGTCCAGGAGAAATCACTTGAGAAGTTGATGCCAAGGTATTTGAAAACATCTACCCTAAGCTTGAGAGGGAAAATTTGTTGTCAATAGTAAGAGTGGAGTTCAATCACAATAAATAACAAATGGCAGTCAAAGCAGTTAGAGCAGCTATTAGCAGCTATTCTGGAGGGCAAGGAATTCCTATAGTCTTCCTATTGGACACTCCAAGGTTAAAAGATCGAAAGAAACTGAGGAGAAGATGAAGAAAACGATATAGATACTATATAGCTGCAATGTTTTAATCATCTATATTCAGTTCATTATTTCACATACATGTAAATCATTGTCATAAATGATATGGCCAACAGATATATAAACTGAAAATAAAATCTATCTAGTGTCTTGGTGGCTAGTTGTTCGCCTAACTGTTATAAAAGTGAAAACTCGGCCTGGGATCGAGGCTAGTGTCTTGGGTGAGATCAAGAAGGGGTTTTCTGTCTTCGTTCTTACTTAATCTTCCAGGTCGAAACTTTCGCGGCATCTACGCATGAACAAAAAGGAAGTTGAGATGGTGGAAAGTAGTTCAAGCCACAATATAAACCCCAAGTAATGAGTACCACTATAACAATTAAATGCACATATTCATCCAACACCATTGTGAAAGACTAGTGCGTTTCTTAGTTGGTTATTGTTTGTGCGTAGTATTTGTTCGTTATTATATAGGTACTTTTATGCCAGGATTCTTGCCTTAGCTTGATTATAGAAGTTATAGTGTTAAATAGACTACATCTACTTATTTGGTATTGTTGTGCAATAGTGTATGACTGTACACACAAGGTGTTAATCCCTCTCTCTTGCTGAGTAAGATGCCGTCAAACCAGTTTAGAACTGTGACAAGTAAGCAAAACTAGGCATAACTCGAGAACGAAGCTTTATTTTGCAAATCCAACCATTGCAAGCCAAGAAAACATCACTAGAAGCCTATAGAAACTCTCACTTGCACTTCATTGATCCTTGAGCAGCTGAAATAGTCTACACACACACACACACAAACACACTACCGTATACCTTGCTTTATACAGTACATTGTTTCTAGAAAAATAATTATTTTTTACTGGTTCTATAATTAGAAGGATTACGGTATACGGCAACACAAGCCTTGTGATAAGGTATGCATTGCATGGCTTCTGCACCGGAGACCTTTGCTTGCGCTTGAGAGTTGGGATATTCAATATGATGACAGTTCCATGTAGACTGCTGCTGGCATCCTCTGTATGATAATGGGTATATCTATAATGCTGCTATATAATCTGCTATATATAGTCTCTCGCTAGGAGTTAGTATATCAATGGTGTAATAAAACTATAGCTAGAGATATAGATATAGCCACTATAAATTTATACTACAGATTGCCTTTGGCTAGCTATAGATCTAGTGTGCTTCAGATATCTGACATCTCTATCTCTGGTATAATGTATAATTATTATCTAGCTATAATTATATACCGTATATAATTGATGTAATTACAGCGCCACCATAACTTAAGCGCCACGACAGCATCAGCATAATTTTTTAGGTCCTAAAAAAGCGCCAACCGTTGCTGGAATTATTTTTTTCTGGCGCTTATAAAAAGGAAATCATCCTGCATCTTTGACCCCCCCCCCCGGAAATTATCAGCTAATAGCTCACATCAATTGTTTCAAAGCACAATGTATTTTGTAATAGCATGCCAATGCTACAGTAAAATCAGCTGCATGCATGCTTAGTCCAACTAACTGTAATATAATTGCAGTAATTCGGCTCAAAATTTGCCACATGCAGCGAGTGTTATATACGTGTTGTTCCTAGATCAATATTTAATTTTGTGTCTTAATAATTATTATGAAGCAATGCTACAATAATATTTGTGCTTAGTCCACTCAACTATAACTGTAATCCAATCGCAGAAATTCGGCTCAAAATTTGCCACAGCGAGTGCAGAAAGCAAGCTTGCAAACCTAGAGCGAATCATCCAAAATGAGCTGATTGAGTTTATTCGTTTGGAGCAAACTGATATGCATGGCATTTCACGCTCGAAAACTATCCTATTTTATATCGAAGTATCTCAGAGATAGGGCATACAAAGGGCAGTACATGCCCCCAATGTTGAGTATTGATGTCGCATCAAATGATGTAGAGGGAGCTGGATTTTTGGAGGAAATGAGCTACGGCGATTTTTTGAATTTCCCTGATCTGAGCACATTCTGTATGCTACCCTGGGCTGAATCCACTGCTCAAATTCTAGTCAAACCATTTCATAAAAACAACAAACCTGTGTCAGCTCACCCACGATGGCTAGCGAAACGTCAACTGCAAAATCTTGAAGACATGGGTCTTGCACTCTTATCCTGCTTTGAGCATGAATTCTTTATCACAAACAAAGATTGCACACCCATTGAAACAAGTACGAGTACAAGATCTACAATTAGAAACAATCAATTCCCAAAATTGTTTCACCAAATCTTCAGACAAATCCCAGGAGATATGTACAGTTTCGAATCAGAAGGTGGTCCGGGACAGTTCGAAATATCATGCAAGCCAGCATGGGGTCTTGGGGGAGCGGACGAGGCATTTGCATTCAGAACAGCCATCAAAGAAATTGCCCAACAGCAAGGGCATGTGATAACCTTCATGACAAAACCGTTCCCTGACGCATGTGGCTCCTCAGCGCATTACAACTATTCTATATGGGACATGGATCGAAAGAGAAATGTTTTCTCTGATCATAATGGTGCTTACAGTCTTAGCAAGATGGGGCAACACTGGGTTCGTTATGCATGTATCTATATTTCTATAGGACCAAAAAATAGCCACGGATCAGTTGTGAACTTTTGACCTACATTGTGCATGTGCATGTGTATATAACTAGATCCAGCATATCATTGGATGCAAATGTATTAATACCGTATATAGCGGAAAATGTTTGCAGGTGCAAATTTTCACTATTTGGTTCTAGAGCCCTCCGAAAAAAATTAATTATTAGTTTCCTGGCATTGTAATACTTGCTTCAATGCCAGGAAACTACACCCACCAAGAGCTTTGCTTGTGAAATACGGGTGCGTGGGAGCTAGCTAGGTTTCTCCCAGTTATATTTTTGTGTCAATGCTCTGCCCTCGAAAAACCAAAATTTGGCACCTCACAAAAATTTCCGCTATATGGTAGGTACATTCAGGACCTTGTTTAGATTACTTCCTCACATTTTATTGTATTTTATAGCTTGCCGGAAATCTGGCACTCACGAGCCATCTCTTGTCTCCTGGCACCAACCATCAACTGCTGGAAACACTTATCTCAGAGAGCTTACAGTCCCTACAATATCTCCTGGGGTATAGACAATCGCAACACACTCATTCGAGTAAAAAACAATGGCAATGACAAGACATTCTATGAGAACCGAATGGCTTGCAGTTCAGCGAATCCTTACCTTTGCCTGGCTGCTACAATCGCTTCTGGAATAGACGGTGTCATGAGAGAACTTGAACTGCCCAATGAAATCAAAGACGAAGCTTTTAAACTAGGTCCTGATGTTTGTCCCCCATTACCAAGAAGTCTCCATGAGTCTCTAGATGCTCTAAATGAAGACAAAGTCATTATTGATTCATTAGGTGATGAATTTGTAAGGTGCTTTACAGCAGTCAAGAAACATGAAATACGGCTGTACGAAGAGAACAAGGAGGATTCAAACTGGGAGAAAAAAGTATTATTTTCAACATTTGTAGCAAAACAATGTAACTGCATGGGTGCATATGCGCACACTGACAGTAATATTAATGCACATGCATTAATTGTATGGATAATAATTGTTGGACACTATAATTATATATGTATGCATCATGTGTGCAGTGCATATAGAAGGCATCATTATCCATGTACGAAGCATGTACGAAGAGCGGGACAACTATAGATCGGCCCTAATTAATAATTTGCTATCCACATGCAAATACTAGCAGGAGTGCATGATACTATGGCTATAATTATATATAATGAACACACCAGAAAAGGTGTTCATGTATACAGTGTAAGTAGATAAAATAATAGAGGTATAGCAGTAAATAACATGCATAATTATATAGTTATACAGTCAGTCACAGCAGACAGAGTGGAGGATTGAGCTGGTATATAGTTTCTAGTGAGTCAAACATAATGCGACCAAGTCTAATGTTACGGAGAAACTCTGCGCATGGCACCAGGGGCGGATCCAGGGGGTGGTTTTGGGGGGCTAAAGCCCCCCCCTTTGAAAACTACCTAGTCTGAGGTTACAACAATTTTGTGAATAACCTTGTTACTTTTATGCATCTGTAGACTCACTGACTTAAGAGATGCTAGACAACAGCCAGGTCTAGCTACAGTGCATGGTTTGCACCAGTTGTCCAGAGCAAAGGCAAAATAGTAAACCACAGTTTAATTTCTGTACATGCATGTATAAGGTAGTCATGCAGCTTATGAATATCATGCTTTACTGATTTACAGTGCCATAAAATTAATGTGCGAGTAGTGGTAAAGAAAATGTGCTGATATATACCATTGTGTAGGTGAATGAATAAGTTACAACATATCCAAAAATATTTCCATAACAACATATAGGTGGTGGATTTGTGGTGATTCAATAGAACAGTGAACAATTGTTATATTTTGGGATTTTGTCACAACATCTAATAAGTTTGGCTATAATCTTATGCAAGATTCGATGTTGCACATCCTCCGCAGTGCTCAAAATTGCTAGTTTTTAGTGCGGTTTCGGCGAGGGGGAGGTTTGAAGAAGACTTAACGACTAAAGTCCAAAAACCACACACTTCAATAAAACTTTTGGGGGGAAATATTTTTGAATAATAATAATAATTATGAGCAATATTATTTTCGTTAGAAATGTTCCAGTATAATTATATACAACTACCGTATATAGCGTAATTTTCGGGGGACAAAATATTCGTGGTTTAGCAATATTGAGACATTTCGTCGGTAATATTTTCATGGTTGGAGCTTGCACTGCGGGTAAAGGTAGGCAAGGTCGCTTTATTTGTGGGTAAAATATTCGTGGTCAGACCTTCAACCACAAAACCCACGAATATTTGCCCCACGAAAATTACCCGGGTCTATACGGTACTCACACACAAGAAGTCAGTCTCTATTCATATAGCTGGCTTCCAAGGATAATTGTGGTTTTGCTATTACTGTGGACAACTGTTGTGCAAACCTAGAGCCTCCATCCCAGGCCGATCCGTCTCCAATTGAACGCTAGGTCACCTCCTAGCGTTCAATTGGAGACAGATCGGCCTGGGATCGGGCTAGACATTATTAATAGACCATAATACAGTAAGCTTATATGGGTGCGGTTTCACAGCTTATCTAGAAAGCGATTTTGATTGCATTGGCGTGTGGCACAACAGGCGCGGTCACATTTTGGAATTATGGGATTTCTGCTGGTTAGGTATATGGCAACACAAGCCTTGTGATAAGGTATGCATGCAATGGCTTCCCGCGAGACTTTGCTTGAGGGATATTCAATATGACAGTTCCATGTAGACTGCTGCTGGCATCCTCGGTATGTTTTATAATGAGTAGATCTATAATGCTGCTATATAATCTGCTATATATACTCGCTAGTCTGCTAGAGTTAGTATATCAATGGTGTAATAAAACTATAAATCTAGCTAGAGATAACTATAGCCACTAATTTATACTACAGATTGTCTTTGGCTATAGATCTAGTGTGCTTCAGATATCTGACATTATATCTGACACTCTATCTCAGGTATAAATTATTATGTATATATATTATCTAGCTATATATATACAGCTGTGATGGTATGCATGTCGATTCTACTGAATAGAAAAGTGAGTATTCTTCTCTAACTTACATGAACTGAGGTCGTGGTTAAAAATATAATGGTGATACCGTATAGCAGGTAATTTTCAGGGGGGGGGGGGGTCAGTCAAGGTCACTTAATTCATTCGTGGGTAAATATTATTTTGTGGTCCAGTGTTCAACCACGAATATTTTTCCCCCCTCCCGGAAATTATCAGCTAATATCAATTGTTCCAAAGCACAGTAGATCAATTGTATTTTGTAATAGCATATGCCAATGCTACAGTAATATCAGCTGTGCTTAGTCCAACTAACTGTAATAATTATAGTTGCAGTAATTCGGCTCAAAATTTGCCACATGCAGCGAGTGTTATATTTGTTGTTCCAAAGCACAGTAGATCAATATTTAATGTTGTGTCTTAATAATTTTTATGAAGCAATGCTACAATAATATTTGTGCTTAGTCCACTCAACTAACCGTAATCCAATCGCAGCAATTCGGCTCAAAATTTACCACAGCGAGTGCAGAAAGCAAGCTTGCAAACCTAGAGCGAATCATCCAAAATGAGCTGATTGAGTTTATTCGTTTGGAGCAAACTGATATGCATGGTATTTCACGCTCGAAAACTATTCTATCAAAGTATCTCAGAGATAGGGCATACAAAGGGCAGTACATGCCCCCAATGTTGAGTATTGATGTAGCATCAAATGATGTAGAGGGAGCTGGATTTTTGGAGGAAATGAGCTACGGTGATTTTTTGAATTTCCCTGATCTGAGCACATTCTGTGTGCTACCCTGGGCTGAATCCACTGCTCAAATTCTAGTCGAACCATTTCATCAAAACAACAAACCTGTGTCAGCTCATCCGCGATGGCTAGCAAAACGTCAACTGCAAAATCTTGAAGACATGGGTCTTGCACTCTTATCCTGCTTTGAGCATGAATTCTTTATCACAAACAAAGATTGCACACCCATTGAAACAAGTACGAGTACAAGATCTACAATTAGAAACAATCAATTCCCAAAATTGTTTCACCAAATCTTCAGACAAATCCCAGGAGATATGTACAGTTTCGAATCAGAAGGTGGTCCGGGACAGTTTGAAATATCATGCAAGCCAGCATGGGGTCTTGGGGGAGCAGACGAGGCATTTGCATTCAGAACAGCCATCAAAGAAATTGCCCAACAGCAAGGGCATGTGATAACCTTCATGACAAAACCGTTCCCTGACGCATGTGGCTCCTCAGCGCATTACAACTATTCTATATGGGACATGGATCGAAAGAGAAATGTTTTCTCTGATCATAATGGTGCTTACAGTCTTAGCAAGATGGGGCAACACTGGGTTTGTTATGCATGTATCTATATTTCTATAAGACCAAAAAATAGCCACGGATCAGTTGTGAACTTGTGACCTATAATTTGTGTGCATGTGCATGTGCATGTATATAACTAGCCTCGATCCCAGGCCGTGTTTTCGCTTTTATAACAGTTAAATTTGTTCGCTCAACTAACCGTAATCCAATCGCAGCAATTCGGCTCAAAATTTACCACAGCGAGTGCAGAAAGCAAGCTTGCAAACCTAGAGCGAATCATCCAAAAGCGAAACTCGACCTGGAATCGAGGCTAGTATATAACTAGATCTAGCGTATCAAGTACCGTAACCCGCTACACTATAGCTACCAAAGAGCTTTGCATGTGAAATACGGGTGCGTGGGAGCTAGCTAGGTTTCTCCCAGTTAAATTTTTTGTCACTGCTCTGCCCTTAAAAAACCAAAATTTGGCACCTCACAAACATTTCTCGCTATATGGTATTAACGACCTTGTTTAGGACTTTGTTTAGGACCTTGTTTAGATTATTTCCTCACATTTTATTGTAGCTTGCCGGAAATCTGAAGCACTCACAAGCCATCTCTTGTCTCCTGGCACCAACCATCAACTGCTGGAAAATTTTATCTCAGAGAGCTTACATTCCCTACAATATCTCCTGGGGTATAGACAATCGCAACACACTCATTCGAGTAAAAAACAGTGGTAACGACAAGACATACTATGAGAACCGAATGGTTTGCAGTTCAGCGAATCCTTACCTTTGCCTGGCTGCTACAATTGCTTCTGGAATAGACGGTGTCAGGAGAGAACTTGAACTGCCCGATGAAATCAAAGACGAAGCTTTTAAACTGGGTCCTGATGTTTGTCCCCCATTACCAAGAAGTCTTCATGAGTCTTCATGAGTCTCTAGATGCTCTAAATGAAGACAAAGTCATTGTTGATTCATTAGGTGATGAATTTGTAAGGTGCTTTACAGCAGTCAAGAAACATGAAATACGGCTGTACGAAGAGAACAAGGAGGATTCAAACTGGGAGAAAAAGTATTATTTTCAACATTTGTAGCAAAACAATGCACACTGACAGTAAGTCATTTGTAACTGACTATATATTTTGTGGTTCTAGAAAATACTTACACATTGTATGGATTATTTATTGTTGGACTGGATCATTGATGGGGGGAATCGATCAGCCTCAATTTAAGCTCTCGCCTCATAAAGTTTTACATGCGATTTAAATAGCTGTGTATTAAATTGTACATAATTATACTAACTAGAGTGCACTAAAAGTTGGGCTGTCCAATGACTTAATTCAGAATCTGTACTTATTGATAGTTTGTTTTTAATAAAGCACCGTGGGTGCTGATGCCTCGATGGAGGTGTCAAAGCTACATAACATAAAGCTACTAGCTATTAGCAATAGCTTACACATTGCCTTCTTATCATATAATGCTGACAAATTGTCCTAGTTGGTGTGAATCCAATTCAGATCATTATCAAAAGCTATAATTATTATACCAGTTCCAATGCTGTGAAAAGTTGGTGGTTAGGCTGCGTACCTACAGCCTGGTGGCAACGGCCATACTAATGCATACTCTAGCTATAAGCCACGATCTTGCCCAGTATCTTTACAAGCCCGAAGATCTAGCTTGTTAATAAGTGACTGGTCGCAAATAAGCCCAAAGATCTAGATCTATAGCTTGTTAAGAAGTGACTGGTCGCAAATAGAATCTGGGGAGGCTTTTGGATTCACTAGTGAGAGTTGACAAAGAGTGGATTTACTGGAAATCCCAGTAGGCCTAAAGCATGATAACTATAGTACAGCCTGAAATAGTAGCGCGCAAGTAATGGATTCCGTTTCTTGGAAAGCGTGGACACGATCACCGTGCAACTAATTTTGTTGAGCTGGCTCATATTCTTGACTATAAGTAAAGTTCTAGCTTGTTTTGTTAGCATATCAACTGAGAGCTTATATTTATCTTGAACCCTTGACTGCAAAAATTAATCTCTTGACCCCTTGACCATTCCATTATCGCCGCAACAGATGCACTATTTGTTCACACTCAATGTACCTTACTTTAAATTAGAACCTTATTAACACCTTATGTTATGTAATATTGATTTGATGTTGATGTTGATATCACTCTTTTCTAACGTACAATTCTCATTGTTAGTGCTCCACTTCAACCCTTTGTTGGTGTGCGAGCCTCTGGGGCCCCGCTCCACGTATTTAAGGTTTTGTTTACGTTTTTGCTTCACTTCATCTTAACTTCACCTTAACTTCACTTTAACTTCGTTTTACCCTGTATTGTCAGTTGATGTTTTGCTCCTCGATCTAAGAATTTGGTTAAGCTACACTGTGAAATTACTTTGTTGGTAACTAGTTGTTGTTGCCTATAGCTAGAAACCTGTCTCTATAGCTAATTTGTCTAGCCTTTCTAGAATCCCTCTCTATACCAAGATAAGAGCTCAACACTATTCATGTCTATCATGCGATGCAAAGGGTACCCGTACGGTGTACACGCTCATAAACTGATCCAGTGGATCCACTACATGTACAGGTATTTATAATACATGTAACAGTGACAGCTCTAGCTAGATATAGCAGCTCTAAAAAATAGATTTTCATTGACACAAATTGCACAATACACAACAAACATGGACTAATTACGTCATTATCTAAGACTATAATTTGATAATTATACTTATCATTATCCATGCATGACAGCTGATATTACTAGTCACTCTGCGTGTACAGTGGAACCTCTTATAACGGTTCTCTAAATAGCGGACCCCTCTGTTGTAGCGGACAGCATGCCTTGTACCAACTGCTTTTACTATCTAACTAGTGTATTTGCAACCTCGAATAGCGGACAACTGCTCTAAACTCCGAACAACGGATGTCACCCTTGCACGAAAGAAGATGCATTTAGTGCAAGAATACAACAGTCCTACAACGGACAAAGGGTGCATGTGATTATAGTCAATATAGATATACGAAAATACTCACATTTCAATCTTAGCAAGAGGACTGCTGTGACTATTAGCTAAGTATAATAATTATTCTCTTGTCATGTGTGCATGCACAGTTCAGATTCAATCTGCTGCATTTCACCATTCAGTCTCTCACTCACTGTCATGTGACGAGTCGTCACTGACGACAGTCCACTTGCATTTACAAAATGTTAATTTGTGGTAGTTAATCTGTTCCCAAAGACCATGGCTACATGTATACTGATTCAGTTCATCATATTATTTGTGTATTTATTGTCTCATTAAACACATTTGTGGTAACGTAACCTTATAATTATGGTATAACCTCCTAATAAAAGAAACTTTCGAATAGCGGACAAAACCCCCTCAGCCTGCACCAACTTGACCGTTATTCGGAGGTTCCTCTGTACTATACGATCTCAATCTGCTTCTTTGTCCATCAGTTGTAGAAGTTCCAGTCAGTTAATTGTTTGTTCAAATGAATTGAGTATGTCTCTTGGAATATTTGTTGTGTTGAAGCATGCCTATATAAGCCATATTTTACAAGGTACTTATATATATTATTATACTGAACTTTTTGGGCATTGAAGCGCTTTTATACGATTTTTTCTACTAAGTATGAGTCATTTTCATCATCTGTAGCGGTATGGTTCTAAAGGCAGTCAAGCCTGTATGTCTAAATCAGCGGTATGGTACATATCCTGCCAGTTCACTTATTGACTGGCAGCTAGTCTAAAAACTTGTCGTTGAATTGACTGAACCTGATACATTGCTGTTGACGTTAAAATTTAATAGCATAAACACAAAATAATGTTTCACTTGAAAGTCAATCAGCTGAACAATCATCAACCAATCCAACCAAACAAATTCTAAACTGCAGCAGCTTCACAGCCTCATTAAAGGATTGCAGTCATACAGAGATAAACCATTGAAAGATAGATCTCGTCGCTTTGCTGCTGGTACAATCCCCTTCAGTAAAGAGCTACCTTCTGAACACGATGTACTTTTGTATGACTTTCGGACAATTCTCCCTGCAAACAGAGTGCTGCATGCATGCATGTTGCTCAGCTAAGGTGTTTCTTTTGGGCCAGATATGTTATGCATGTTGCAGAGTTTAGGAAGAGCTCCATTAAAATACTTTGTTCAAATTTGCTATACTGATAGCGACACATTTAAGCCAGCAGGACAATCTGGCTTACTGAAGGCTTCAAAGTTTCTGAGCATAATTTTCATCCATGTCTAAATTTGAGAGCTCAGTGCATGCTTGTGAAGTGACGTGAGTTTGCAGGTGGTATATAGTTGGTCCTAGAATGGAAATCAGTGAGTGCATTAAAATCCACTGAGTGTTGGACAGGTATGGATGTTGCATGGTAGCTGCCCTGATGATTATGATTGAAATTGTCTCAAGTGGAGAGTCGATAGGTTTTGTAGGTGAATCCCAGGCATTATGTAGTTTTCTTCAGAGCAGCTGCCATTTGGGGAGCTATAATTATATCTGAAATTGCGAATCTATATCAACAGCGTCAGGCATCTTCTATAGCTACTTCGTAAACTCACTGAATGAACTGGGTTTCGTCATGCAGAACCTGTCTCACCACTATATGCAGTGCTGAAGTTACTCGTTATCATGCCAGGGCGTATAAACCACAAAGGTGGAGAGCTATATATATAGGGCATGCAGCTCATTACAAACATGGAAGTACTGACAAACATGAATTAATTATGTCTTTTGAGACACACCTGCATCAACAATAGCAACCAGACACATTTTAATACTACTCCTTTGCAATGTTTGAATCAGCTATCATACAGGAATTCCTGGTGGGCTAACACAAAACCATTCTTCTTAGATGCAACAATGGTGTTACGTAGCTTCTATGTGCCTCATGCAGGGTGTGTTCTGTTTATTTTGAACCCTCTTGACAGTAGATCTATTATCCTTTAAGTTAGCAGTGAAGCGCCACACTTCTCAACTAGTATGCAAATCCAATATAGCCATACAGAATTTTACAGACAAATGCACATTATCAGACCTAATCACTGGCCACACATGAATGACATGAATGAGAGTGGTCAGTCAGGAGTAGTGGTCAAGAGTACATGTATAGTGGTTATGCATGGATGGAGCATGCACATGCTCTGGCTACAGACCTCTATCGGATTTTACTTTTATGAATTTATGTTAAGAAAGTGCTCAAGAGTATCACTATGGGAAGCTGTCTGTCTGTGCATGTCGCTGAAAATTCACTGCAACAACAAGATATGGGCATGCCCAATAGACAAGTTGCAATACTGGTGAGGCAGAAGCAATAGGAAAGGACCTTTTGCTACAAAGTATTTAATATGTGACATGTGGATGGTGGGACATGATGGAAAGCAATTTTACTTTTCAATCAATCAGGATCCTAAGAAAAAGGTATTCTGTACGTTCAGGACCGAACACGAAGCCAGGTTCTTCGTGGACATAATTTTGTTTATATAGACCGTTGATAATTCTCTATATCTGTCAGAGATTGTTACACCAGACTATACTCTCATATTGCATTAGGAGTACTAAAGGAAAACTGACTACTGCCTGTGTACAGACTATAATAGCTAATTAATTGTGGTTGTTGTGTGTTGTATTTCCTGTCTGTGGCTTAATTGTTGTGCTGCTGCTGTGTTATCTGTTGTGGTTATTGAGCTACTGTGCATTGGATTTTGAATTTCCCAGGTTAGTTCAAAGTCCATTTGGTGGTGCATTCACCCCTTGCCTTGATAACTAGTGTTCAAGCTGGCGCTGTGCTAATGCCTCTCGCCATGTTTTTGATTTCGCTCAAAAGTATTAGAGTGTTATAGAAAGGTTAATAATTTGCAATAATTTATGATTTCAAATAGGTGTTAGCAATTGAATGAACATTAAACACAGTAAAGCAAATTGTGTAGAAAAGATTGGTTTGTGGCTTACCTGGACCTCAAAAGAAGAAAATTGCTGATTCTGCAAAATGGATTCTCTTACAGGTATTGAGCGCGCATGCGCATTAGATCTACATCCAGGAATAGGGGTGTGTCTGCCAATAATGGCTACTAAAATAGCTAGCTAGCTTGGCTCTTTCTAACTCTTGTAGCCAACAAAAAGCTAGCGCTTAAGTGCAAGGCTAACTCATAAGTTGAATAGAAAGTTTGTGGGAACAGATGATGCTATGAAAGATTCTGAAGAAACTGCAACAGCCTTCAATGTGAGTCAAACTAGCCATAACTCGAGAAAGAAGCTTTAGTTTGCTAATCCACGAATCAAAATCCAAGAGAACGTGGCTAGAAGCCTATAGAAGCTGTTAGTTTTCGTTGCATTGTAACCGTTGAGCAGTTATAGCTGGAATACACAGACAGACAGACAGACAGACAGACACACAGTCGTATCCCTTGTGCGGCTACGCCTCGAGGCATAATAATTATTACCTCCCTGACAGCAGTAGCATAGTGTGCATGTACATGTAGTGACCTCCCCCTGCACTTGTATCATGTGCTGGTGCAGCACTAGCACTGTGTATAATCCTGATCCTCTCACAGGGCCAAAGTAGTAGATCTAGTTTACAGCTTGTTTGTACTTGCGAGTGTACATCACAGACTATTAATAGTTTACAATGTTGTTGAATTTTAGTTCATCTACAATAGTTTCCTTCATAGTTTACAAAGAAAGTGTTGTACACTACTGTAAATGAACTCTTTTGGCCCTGTCACAGTGTGTCTCAGTCTCTCAGAGCCTGTATCTTTGGAACTGCCCATGTATAGCCTTGGTTCCAGGCCGCGGGGAGTCGAGGCATGCGCACAGACAAAATTAATTATAAGGTCAAAGTTCATGGACATAGTCCAGGCTCGGTTAAAACAAAGATACTGTGTATAATTATAGCTATAGTACAGTGCAAGTGAAGATCTACACTCCAGTGTCATGCATGGTATACTATCTGCTCAATAGTATAGTAATACAGAACGATGTCTCTCACAGTAAATGATCTCATGGACGTCTACAAGATCACATTTGGAGTTCGGAACAAGTGGCGCAATGTCTTACTTCTACTGAGTATCAACAATACTACAATCGACAGCATTGGTGTGAGATGGCGTGAAAATCCTGATGATTGCTATCGTGAGGGAATTTTGGAGTGGCTGAAAGGTGGGAATAGAAGTTGGAGGGATTTGATGGTAGCTTTGTCTGGTCCAATTGTGGGTCACAGCGACATAGCCAAGGCAATTGAGAGACATCGAATTCAGCGTCGTGGTGAGTGCTGTACAGATCTAGACAAGTCTGAGATGATATTTTTTCTATCTGAGATCTGCGTACTGAACCAGATATACATGTAGAGTAAACAACCGATTATCGAACACGTGCTATTTTCGAACGCTTGTTCTCGAGGACAGCGCCTCAAAGCACTAAGCTGATAGTACCTAGGTATAGACAAGGTAAGGCTCTATTCAAGTCCAAACTCACGGCCAACAAAAAGCTTTCTGTATGAAAAAGAATAGCGAGTACATGTACTTCCATTTTCATGCCATTGAATCTCAACAAAACAAAAGTTAACAACTCTCTGTTCACAGCTACGAAAAAGGTCTTCTGTGCAGGGCAAGGAACAGGGATATTTAATGTGGGACAGTTGGCACCTACTTATCTATTGCAATTATAGTATAATTATGTTCGTTTAATTGACTTTTACATGTCCTCACACCCACACACATAATACAGTTGATCCTCTACCTCCCCACCAGAAAATGAATGAAGATTTGCTAATTTTTACAAACGAAAACATTGGTGCTGGTGCATTCGGGGCAGTTTTCAAAGGACTCTACAAAAGCAACCCTTGTGCAGTGAAACTTTTACATCATGTTACTATTCAGATGCAAACCAACCTTCCAGCTAGTACAGAGGCAACAGAGAGAGGTATGGAAGCTCTTCAGCGTGAATTCGAGCTTCTGAAATCATTTCAGCATCCAAATGTTGTCGAGTACTTAGCGACGTGTAACCATCCCAAATCTGGTGGAACAGTTCTCGTTGTTGAGCTCATGGATTGCAGTCTAAGATCCTATCTGTCCCGTCTTGGTGAAGAGTCCCTCACTAGCGAATGTGAAGTTAGCCTTTCTAACGATGTTGCTTCTGGCCTTGCATATATTCATAGTAAGCAGATAATCCACCGTGACCTTTGTAGCGATAACGTGTTGCTAAATCTCGCTCAAATTCCTTTGGCAAAAATCTCTGATTTTGGAAACTCTCGGCTGTTTGATCCCGACCAACTTAGCTCTACCCTTGCAGCCGTTAGCCACAGAATGGGGTTCCTTCCTCCCGAAGCTCTCAGAATGGATGATGATAATTATGATCAAAGCCTGGATGTGTTCTCCTTTGGGGTGGTCATTGTTCAAATTGTTCATAAGCGACCGACTATCAAATCAGCTAAGGATCGATCATATTATTTTGGCCAGACACCTCTCACACACAAGTTAAGACCACTTATTGATGGCTGCTTGCAAAAAGACGTAAAAAGAAGACCGTCTGCCAGAGAGCTTTGTGAGTCAAACAATTCTTACATGCATGTACATGATAATATTTATTTTAGCTGATGTGTTTTGGGGGCTTTATAATGTATACTCACCCGAAAATACACTGTAACACCCCTTTCTAATTTAAGCCCTCCCCTAGCCAGAGTATGAAATGTATCGTAGACATTCATCTCAATAATACGCCCCCCTAACCCCATATATGACAGGTTCAACAATGTTGATCTCAACAAAAAATTTATAGTAGCTGGACGAGCAATAGCTATAATGTGAAATATCGCTATGCCAATCCTATACTTACAACGTATAATATTCTGGTTGTAATAATATATATAATTATACATATTGTACACTGCAGGTATTGAGCTGGGGGGGCTCTTGAAAGAGGTGAGTTGAAAAGAGGTGATCATTTAACAGTACACTGTTTAGCGGGTTATTTTCGAGGCACTTAATTTTCGCAGATTGCTTAAACTAAGCATTTTTCAGAATTTTTTTCAAAGATAGAGGCTCAATTAACCACACCCCTACAGTAGAGAGGTTTTAATACCGGAACTACCATTTTTGCGGCTTTCGAGCTTGAACCTTGAGCCTTAATAACCAGCTATGGCTTTATAGGTATGTATTTATGATTTGCTAGTGGAACCCCCTCCCCCCACTTGATTGTCTTTCTGGCAGATCTATTCTAATTTACAGCTTGTCATAGTTTACATAATTATAAGTACACACGCTGTTTAGTACTCAATTTTTAGAGCACCTTTTTGGTTACCATTGCCCTGCTCACTAAGCGATGGAACTCAAGTAGCTAAGTGTTTTACACATGACATTCTGTAACGTTTGGTAAAAACTTTTTCATAACACTTTACTTCCAGAGATAATTAAACAATCACCCCCATTATCACCTAAATCATTTCCCACTACACTGTATAACAAATCATTTTTGAAGCTTTCATTCACAATAGTATCAGCACCATTTCTTAGGAATGTTCCTATACAGTATTCTACTCTCTAGATTACAGGCACTATAATTAAGCCTAATCTCTCCAATCAGTACATACACCAATTAAGTGAGCGTGGTACCTGCAATTTCGTAGCTGTAAACAGGGAGTTGTTAACTTTTGTTTTGTTGGGATTCAATGGCATGAAAATGGAAGTACATGTACTCGCTATTCTTTTTCATACAGATGCAGCCATCCTGACACCTATTGCTATGTTTAGCATATTATGGCGAGACCAATTTAGCTGGATATAGACTCTGAACAAATGATGCAATTCGGAATACTTGCCATTTCCATTTTTCAATCATTACTAATTATTATGACATTGTATCAAGCGGAAGTAGGCGTGGATAATGATTGGTCAGAGGTGACTAATTTAATTAATATGCACAACACAAAACGTCTGGTCTAGAACTGAAATTCACTGATCTGTGGACACTGGCTAGCTATCGCAATCATGGGAAGTGTACTGTCCAAAGCAGCAGTGACAGACCTTGCTCTGCAATGGGCACTCTTCTTGGTGGCAGCCTATTTCAAGACAGAGAAGTTCTATGACCTGGCTGGCTCTGCAACCTTCATTCTGCTCAGTACACAGTCCCTCATGCACACTGGCAAGTTCTACCCTAGACAGGTAAGTGTGGTGTGTTAGATCGGTTAAGTATTGGCTGGCTCTGTCTACATACAGGAGAAGAGTATAGGGATAGTGTGCGCACATTATAGCTTCACATAAAATGTACAATATTTATGTAGGAGCTCAAATTTCATTCATTTGTCCCCCCAAACCCCGAAGAAACTACGTATATGGTAATACAGAACTCTCTGAACCCCCACAAACCTTAATTTTAATGCCAGAAATTGCGTGTTTAGCATTTATCTCTGCCACTTGTACGTCATCTGCTGTCTTCTAATTACAGTGCCGCTAAAATTTAATCATTTTCCAGTGGCGCACAAATAATATAACAAGAAAAAACTCCATTTGGCGCTTAGCAATAGAACGCTAAGTTCTAGTAGCTGTTTCCGCGAGCTATCATAGATCAATTGTACATAGAGCCTCGATTAAAATTAATGCCGCCGCGTACATTACCTAAGCGCCAGCAAAAAATATTTTACTTGACGCTCTCAAATAAAATGAACTTGGTACTGTAATTAGACAAAAGACAGTAGCCTCGTCCCAACTTGATGGTGCAGGTATCATGTGGAATGATAAAATACTACGTGTAAATAATCGATAATCTCGGTTGTTGGAAAGTACATGTAGCTAAGGTATAATCGTTGCCACCTATAGCCCGTCTATGTTGTGTTGTAGTAAACAGGCTCGATTAAATTGTAGAGAAACAGTGTTGGTATAATTTCGAGAAGTTTAGGTTTTCCAATTCCACTTTTCCTGTATAATAATAGTAACTGTACGTACTATTTCGTAATAAAAATAATGTGCGCACCATTTTAAGGTGTTAAATACGAGCGTACTACGCAGGAACTACGGAAACAGTACGAGAACTTTTTATTTAATTCTTTAAGCAGCTTCAAGAATACCGATGTGCCTGTTGCAAGTGAATGGTGAATGGTGCTTTACCTCTACAGCTCATCCAAACTGCACTTGTATGTGTGTGGGCCATTCGCCTGGGTCTGTTTCTATTTATGAGGGTGATGAAGGATGGCCATGACAGCAGGTTCAACAGAGTTCGGAATGATCCCAAGCGGTTCTTCATTTACTGGACTGTGCAAGGTATGTTCAAGTTTCAGGGATGCTTGAAATGGAAATCATGTGTCTAAGGAGAGACTTTTTCAGTTGTTGTGTTATGGCTGTAGTATGTATTTTGATTTGCAGTGTTAGTGATTTGCAGTAATTAGCCTGCCTACCATAAACCGTATAGTGAGTCTATAACTTTACATTATCATACTATACCCGGAGTATTTAATCCATCCAGCACTATGGATCTTTGTGACCCTACTCCCAACGTTAATCCTGAACTCTAAAGACGAAGACAGGCAGCTCACCACCAGGGACTACTGCGGGTGGAGCGTGTGGCTGATTGGCATGCTACTAGAGTCAGTTGCTGACTTCCAGAAGTACACATTCAGGAGTAACCCTGCCAACAAGTGAGGAAGGAGTAATGACACATATAGTGGTGTTTGGTCTGAGATTGAGCTTGCACACGTACCTCCACTCACTAGGTGTACTCTGTAGTCATGCAGAGTTGGTGCTAAATCAGTGCGCAGTTGAGTACCTGCATGTTCACATACTTGTGAACACAAGCATAATTTACTGTGTTTGTACGTATTTCTCCTGCTTTGTAGAGATGTGTGGATTAGTCATGGGCTGTGGAAGTATGTGCGTTTTCCTAACTATCTTGGTGAAATACTGCTCTGGTCTGGAATGTTCCTCTCTGCTTCTTCATCATTCAAGGTACATGTCAAGATATTGACTGTTACATAGTATCATAGTCACACATAGACATTGTTTTTTCCTATAATTATTATGTGACCCTTTCCTCTAATAAACTTATTCAATTCAATTCTGTAACGTGGTAGCCTCGTATGTGGTATACAGTATAATCTGGTCACCCTCGGGGAGTGCAACCTGGCCGGAATAGGGAGGTGGCCGCATTAATTTTTAGAAAATAGCCGCACCTTAAAAACCACCCTACCTCGAATCTAATGAGCGGTTCTGTCTCGAGGATAATGAATCATTATGCTCTCTATTTTATAAATGTAATTCAATTTTATCTGCCATACCACACCCGAAAAGTCGTACGTATAAAATTACATTAAAAACCTAGTTTGGGGCAGTACACGGAATAGCAAGTCGCCGCATTTCAGGACGAGTTTTGTGCAGTAAATATCTAGCTATAGAAATCAGTTTCAAACTAAATGGCCGGTATATTATCGAGATGGCCGTACTTCAGAGAGCCGGAATAGCAAGTGTCTACACACACACACACACACACACACACACACACACACACACACACACATGCACATGCACAGTCAGCTTTATACCGTACCCCTCGTGTGGCTGTACACCTCGAGGTATAATTACTATACTACATCATATAAATAATACCGTTATGTTTCCCATACAGAGCACTGACTACATCAGTGTGATCTCTCCGCTTTTTGTTGGCTATCTTCTCACCAAGCTATCGGGTATACCCATACTGGAGAAACAGAACTTGAGAAAGTGGAAGGACAATCCACAGTACATGCAGTACTTTAGAGCAACCCCCAGACTGTTACCTTACCTCTACTAACTTTGAGGTGTGACGATTGCATGCGTGCCTGTTTGTTTGTAGTATACAGTAGACATGCATGTTACATGTTTGAGAAAAATGTGTATATAATTATGCACATATATGTCACCATTTTGTGAGTTGTTCGAAAATACAACTCAGTAGCAAGGGCGTATAAAAGAAGAGAGGGCATGCAACTCCACTATCAGTACACGTAGGTAGCGGAGTTCAAACGTGGGCGGAGGAATGTGTGCATTTGTATGAAGTGCTAAAAATAGAAATGTATATTTTTAGCATTTCATGCACAGTCGTGCACATTTATCCGCCCACGTTTAAACTCTGCTCATATAGGAGTTGCATGCCCTCTCTTCTTTTATACGCCCTTGTCAGTAGTTCATACGAAAATTTGCACTAACAATTGATCTAAAAATAATGATGGTTGCTGTTTCCTAGCACAAGAACAGAAGACACTATGTGTCAGGAGTATAACCTAAATTCTCTTCTTAGTCACATTGCTTGGTTGCCGTACATGTGAGGTAACTTAGATAACGTGAGAATGGTTGTCTTGTTGTAGGCTGCACTTCAATAGACAGAGTATCGGGTAACCGTGGATATCACTTTCCTTTTTCTATACTAATTGCAGATTTTGAATCCCGGGTATAATGGCTGATACCCCGGTGGAGATACTAAAGCTACATAACACTAGAGCACTAAAGTGCAAACCCTCGGCTGGTGACATAATTATAAAGAAACCAGAAGACTGATATAATGCAGTGCATATAGTGATGTTGTTATCATCATCATGCATGACTTGCACAGCAACTCAGGAGCAATAAAACTAAACCAGACTGGAGGCATGCTGAAACATTTGAGAACAGGTAGTAGTACTATAAATATATGCACTGTGGATTAGGATCACAGCAAAGAAGCATGGAGTCTCAGAGAAGTATGGCTCCAGGTCCTGCATGGATCCCAGTCAGCTAAAGCAAGCTTTCTGCTTTAGTGACCCTGTTCCAATATTGTTCCTGGTATATACAGCTTTCTACTTTAGTGACCCTGTTCCATTGTTTCTGGACCTGGTACAGGATCACTTCAGTTATAAGTAACGCATGTGCAAGTTCTGTTCAAGCTACATTTTGCTCGCTTTTATTAGACAAAGAAGCTTTAACACCGAAAGCTGCCACTATTAGAAGTACTGACTTGTTGTGTGGAGGCTACCCATGCTGTAAACGCAGTGCTAGAGCATCCAGGTAAGCAGACCCAGTCACAAGCTTCTTAGCTTTTGCTCGTTTTTATTTGACAACGAAGGTTTAACATGAAATTCTGCCACTATTAAAATTAATAACTTGTTGTATGAAGGCTATCCATGCTGTAAACGCAGTGCTGTGGCATCCAGGTGAGTAGATTCACCTGTCACAAACAAACAAACGAACAAACAAACTAGAGCACTAAAGTGCAAACCCTCGGCTGGTGACATGAAACCAAAAGACTGATATAGCATATAGTGATGTTGTTATCATCATCATGCATGACTTGCACAGCAACTCAGGAGCAATAAAACTAAACCAGACTGGAGGCATGCTGAAACATTTGAGAACAAGTAGTACTATAGATAATATGCACTGTGGATTAATCACAGCAAAGAAGCCTGGAGTCTCAGAGAAGTATGGCTCCAGGTCCTGCATGGATCCCAGTCAGCTAAAGCAAGCTTTCTACTTTAGTGACCCTGTTCCATTGTTCGTGGTATATACAGCTTTCTACTTTAGTGACCCTGTTCCATTGTTTCTGGACCTGGTACAGGATCACTTCAGTTATAAGTAACGCATGTGCAAGTTCTGTTCAAGCTACATTTTGCTCGCTTTTATTAGACAAAGAAGCTTTAACACCGAAAGCTGCCACTATTAGAAGTACTGACTTGTTATGTGGAGGCTACCCATGCTGTAAACGCAGTGCTAGAGCATCCAGGTAAGCAGACCCAGTCACAAGCTTGTTCAAGCTTCTTAGCTTTTGCTCGACAAAGAAGCTTTAACATCACAATCTGTCACTATTTAAACCAAGATATTGTTGTGTGAAGGCTATCCATGCTGTAAACGCAGTGCTGTGGCATCCAGGTGAGTAGATATACTCGTGACAAACAGACAAACAAACAAACAAACAAACTAGAGCACTAAAGTGCAAACCCTCGGCTGGTGACATAATAAAGAAACCAGAAGAGTGATAATGCAGTGCATGTAGCATGTATGACTAGCACAGCAACTCAAGAGCAATAAAACTAAACCAGACTGTAGGGATGCTGAAACATTGAGTATGTCACATGAGACATGCACTAGCACTGTGGACTGGGATCACAGCAAAGAAGCCTGGAGTCTTAGACTAAGAGAAGTATGGCTCCTTCCAGGCTAGAGTATAGGATCCAGAGTCAGTCAACAACAACTAGTCACAATTCTACTTTCTTGGCCCTTATTCATGTTACGGGATCACTTCAGCTGCAAATACCTAGTCAGCAGAGGTAGTAATTCTAGCTTTCTACTTTAGTGACCCTGTTCCATTGTTTCTGGTACAGGATCACGTCAGCTGTAAGTAACCCATGTGGAAAAATCACAATGTAACATAGGGTATCTCGAATAAAGGCCGCGTGTAGTTAGCAGCTGCCAACGGGCAAGTTTAGCTTTTGCTCGCTTTTATTCGACAAAGAAACTTTAACATCAAAATCTGCCACTATTTAAATCAAGATATTGTTGTGTGAAGGCTATCTATGCTGCAAACGCAGCGCTATGGCATCCAGGTGAGTAGAAAACCCCATCACAAACAAACAAACAAACAAACAAACCAACAGACTACTATACCCGCTGGCCGCGGCACGGCCTCGGGTAACTAGAGCACTAAAGTGCAAACCCTCGGCTGGTGACATGATTATAAAGAAACCAGAAGACTGATATAATGCAGTGCATATATAGTGATGTTGTTATCATCATCATGCCATGACTTGCACAGCAACTCAGGACTAAACCAGACTCGACTGGAGGCATGCTGAAACATTTGAGAACAGGTAGTGGTACTTTAGATAATATGCACTGTGGATTAGGATCACAGTAAAGAAGCCTGGAGTCTCAGAGAAGTATGGCTCCAGGTTCTGCATGGAGTAGGATCCCAGTCAGCAGCAGGAGCTATAATTCAAGCTTTTACTTTAGTGACTCTTCTGTTCCATTGTTTCTGGTATATACAGCTTTCTACTTTAGTGACCCTGTTCCATCGTTTTCTTGGTACAGGATCACTTCAGTTATAAGTAACGCATGTGCAAGTTCTGTTCAAGCTACATTTTGCTAGCTTTTATTAGACAAAGGAGCTTTAACACCGAAAGCTGTCACTATCAAAAGTACTAACTTGTTGTGTGGAGGCTACTCATGCTGTAAACGCAGTGCTAGAGCATCCAGGTAAGCAGACCTAGTCACAAGCTTATTTAAGCTTCTTAGCTTTTGCTCGACAAAGAAGCTTTAACAGCAAAATCTGCCACTATTTAAATCAAGATATTGTTGTGTGAAGGCTATCCATGCTGTAAACGCAGTGATGTGGCATCCAGGTGAGTAGATATACCTGTGACAAACAAACAAACAAACTAGAGCACTAAAGTGCAAACCCTCGGCTGGTGACATGATTATAAAGAAACCAGAAATATAATGCAGTGCATATAGTGATGTTGTTATCACGTATGACTTGCACAGCAACTAAGGAACAATAAAACTAAACCAGACTGGAGGCATGCTGAAACATTTGAGAACAGGTAGTGGTACTATATGCACTGTGGATTAGGATCACAGCAAAGAAGCCTAGAGTCTCAGAGAAGTATGGCTCCAGGTCCTAGATCCCAGAGCTAAAAGCAGGAGCTATAATTCAAGCTTTCTGCTTTAGTGACCCTGTTTTCCATTGTTCTTGGTATATACAACTTTCTACTTTAGTGACCCTGTTCCATTGTTTCTGGACCTGGTACAGGATCACTTCAGTTATAAGTAACGCATGTGCAAGTTCTGTTCAAGCTACATTTTGCTCGCTTTTATTAGACAACGAAGCTTTAACACCGAAAGCTGCCAGTATTAGAAGTACTGACTTGTTGTGTGGAGGCTACCTATGCTGTAAACGCAGTGCTAGAGCATCCAGGTAAGCAGACCCAGTCACAAGCTTGTTCAAGCTTCTTAGCTTTTGCTCGACAAAGAAGCTTTAACATCACAATCTGTCACTATTTAAACCAAGATATTGTTGTGTGAAGGCTATCCATGCTGTAAATGCAGTGCTGTGGCATCCAGGTGAGTAGATATACCTGTGACAAACAAAC
Organism: Halichondria panicea; assembly: GCF_963675165.1. Taxonomy (NCBI): domain Eukaryota; kingdom Metazoa; phylum Porifera; class Demospongiae; order Suberitida; family Halichondriidae; genus Halichondria; species Halichondria panicea. The sequence continues at coordinate 7,339,857 of NC_087382.1, read as the reverse complement.
AGACAAACAAACAAACAAACCAACAGACTACTATACCCGTGGCCGCCCACGCGCCTCGGGTAACAAACAAACAGACCAACATACTACTATACCCGTGGCCGCCCACGCGCGCCTCGGGTAACAAACCAACAGACTACTATACCCGTGGCCGCCCACGCGCGCCTCGGGTAACAAACCAACAGACTACTATACCCGTGGCCGCCCACGCGCCTCGGGTAACAAACAAACCAAACGACTACTATAACCCGTGGCCGCCCACGCGCCTCGGGTTAATAAAGCTTTATACATTATATCACGATGAACATTTTTGCACTTGCAAGAGAATCCAGTATATATAGGTAATGATCGACCATGATTGTTGTTAAAAACGATCGATGCTAAAAGTGGCTGCATCATGTCAGCAGAGCCCTCACTCTTGCAGCTACCAATGATTAATGCACACCGAGGCATGCAGCAAGAGTATATAGATAAAGTTACTCTTGCATGCAGCTATTCACTTCTTCATGATTTATTGGATGGTAATTGGCATGTACGTAATTATACTAGATGCAACATATGAGATTAATCTAAGAAGAAAATAACTTAATTGAAAGACAGAGTAAGTATATATTTAGCAACAGATGAGTCTATGTATTGTAGGAACAATCTATGTAGGAAGACAATAACTTGGAAGACAGTAACTGAGTGCAACAGATGATAATCTACTAGATTATCTTTAGGAAGACAATAACAGTAAACTTGGAACAGAGTAGCTAAATGAAGAAGGTTATACTACATTGTAGGAAGACAGAGTATAGCGCAGCTTAGCAGCTTAGTAGCTAGTCTCATATTTCCGCCGCCCTCTAAAAGTTGGGCGGCCTAATCACTACAGTACTGTAGTCCATGTCATAGAGAGCGACTGATTTATTAGACAATGTTTCTGCACGGTTTCTGTCGCTGAATCTGTTGACAACTTGTTGTGTTGGTGTCTGTGATGGTTACTGGACCTAACCTTATCAGCACATAATAGCCATACAAGCTAGATCCGGCCAGTCTGTTCTACTGCTGAGTCAGCAAAAACGAAAAGCAATTTGGCCTAAGGTCATAAATATTATTGGTGAAAAAGTGTCCGACCTCCTTTGGACGCAGAGCAGAGGAGATACGTAGGTTAGCCTCGATCCCAGCCCCTCTCACTAGAGGGCCTGGTAATCACCGTTTGCGCGTGGGTGGATTTCTTTGTAATTAATTTTTATCAATTAACCTTTTGTACTATGGTCACCCGACGTACGTGGGGTTGATTAGTGTCAAGAGAGAGAAATCGCCATCACAACTCTAGGCTCATACGAGGAGCACTGATCTTACTGAGATGGCATGCATCAAACAAGCGTCTGGAAGCAAGTAGATTTGCCAGAGCTGGTTGGTACTGACAGAAAAATGCCTACCACTCTACCACAGTACAAGAGAAGACAAAATCTGACTTTTCAACACTGGAGAGAGCTTGAGCAAGAGCAGAACAGAAGTATACAATATACTGACTAATTTACTAAGATATCTCGATCCCCAAGAATCTTGGGGCAACTGACGCATGCGCAGACAGTGTATACTAACTGAGAGCGGCATGGAATTATGAGAGGTGAATAGTGCCAAAAGAAAACGAATTTGCTGTGTTAGGAAGCGGCGGTGACTTGGTGGTGGCGGCAGGTGTCAGTTGTTGGCGGCGGCTTAACCTCCAGGATGGCGGCGATGTGGTTGGTGGCAAACGAATTTGCTGTGTTAGGAGGCGGCGGTGTTTACTTGGTGGTGGCGGCTTAACCTCGAGGGTGGCGGCAGGTGTCAGTTGTTGGCGGCGGCTTAAAGCACTAGCGCTGCGGCTTTAAATCCACTGACCGCGGCCACTATAAAGGAACAATCCGCCGCTAGCTGCATAATTTAGATGGCCACCTTTACCTGCATTTTTGTAAAGATCGTCAGTAAGAAGAAGAGTTAGGAGTTCAGGAACAACGCATTTGTGCTCTCCTTGGTGAGTAGATTCAGATTCACTGTTTTTTTTATGTTTGAAAGAAATGCCAATTTCTTTGGTTTCGTAATACCTAGGATTCACTCGAAAGAAGGCTAAACACATCAATACATGCTCTAAAAATAGATGTAGGTCTTGCACAACCTTTACAATTTGAAACTATGAGCATCCAGCTCTGACCATTACTATATGTACACATATACCTGAGGTCAATTAGTGGTAGTTTCTTTTTATTTCAAGTGAGGTGAAAAAGGTTGTACTTGAAAAGCTTTGCAGGTTATACTGCAAAAGCACTGCAACCACAATGTAGTAAATACAGTTGGCTTCTGTTATAATGTCAGCAAGCCAACAAAATAATTTTGGAATTGCATAATTATAGCTATTGCCAGTGGCTGCCTCTATGCCCCAAGTCATAGCTGTTGCTTGCAATTCATATAGGTAAAGTTTCACAAAATGAAAAGCAGCAGTAGCAGCATTAGTCCTTGATTCATTGTCTGTGTGAAATGTGAATTAATCAAAACCAGGAGGCCTTTATTAAGAGAACAAGCTGAATCTTGTCTTAGCCACATGATATCTTTATACCAAGGGTATGAAGAGAAGCATAATTATGTCCTTGCTAGTACCACATAACAAACTAGTGCTGCAAGCTGAATCTTGCCTTATTAGCAGGCCACAGATTCATTGTCTGTCAACAAGGTGCCGGGACTTGACAGCCTCAAGAATTACAGAATGGCTCAGCCCACGAAGTGGGCGCCAGCTATTCTGGATTATATGAGGAATGTGAAGTCGGAATGTGAAGTCGAGCATATCAATCATGATATGATATGTGAGAGGGAGCATTCTGAAGTATAATTCATCCAGTGGTAGTATGGTGTATCACACTGGGCAGACAATGAATCAACACCCCTATCTGACCATCTACCAAGGCAACAAGGCTCACTTGGAATCAACACCTCTATCTGACCATCTACGGCAAGGCAACAAGCTGAACAAGCTGAAGCTTGCCCAGATTGCCACCTAACCACACCTGACTGAGTGGCTCCACAGTTCCACTACAAGTGGTTTTCCAAACCTTGAGGCTATGACAATGTAGTGTATGTAGTCCACCCACACATCACAAAACTCAAAGTGAAGTAAAAAAATACAGACTACTGCTGACTTTCCACACAACTCAAGGGGATGTACATTTACTACTCTACTTTCACAGCATTCAATTCCTTCTATATATCATTTATGCTTGATTGGTCAACAAGCTGCTGAGCCTATAATAGTGTGGATAGTAAATACAGGCCCTCAGCTCCAATACATACAAGTTTTAGCTCCCATCATTTTGCCAAAATGAACCAAGCAACAAGTTAGCTGAGCACATTCAGACAAAATGTGAGGAAGTTGATGTACCTACACCTGGAAAATTTAATTATAATTATTTGGGAATGAGCTATTTGAACTTGGGGGTTTTAAATAATAGTTAGACACTGTTTTGTCATGTCCATGTGACTTAGAAGCCCTTAACCACTTTAGTACCCTGCTATGCTCAGGATACTAAATCAGCCTTTGGGCTTCTAAATCCCATAGACCACCTCCAAAACAGTGTCTATCTAGACACTAGATCTACATGGGAAGTACTACTACATCACAAGCCCAAATTTTACAGTTAAAATTTTAGTGTGCATTTAGGTTGGACTTATCTGGTTTGTGGATACAATATGTAAGCAAATCAGTAGCTACACCTATATGTTATGTTCTGGACCCCAATTAATTGTTTATATTTTGCACATCAGGAGTGCATGAATTCCAGCAAGCCAACAAAATAATTTTGTAATTGCATAATTATAGCTAATGCCAGTGGCTGCCTCTTATAGCTGTTGCCTGCAATTCATATAGGTAAAGTTTCACAAAATGAAAAGCAGCAGTAGCAGCATTAGTCCTTGATTCATTGTCTGTGTGAATTAATCAAAACCAGGAGGCCTTGATCAAGAGAACAAGCTGAATCTTGCCTTAGCCACATATTCATCTGATATCTTGTATACCAAGGGTATGAAGCATATGCTAGTACCACATAACAAACTAGTGCTGCAAGCTGAATCTTGCCTTATTGTGGCATGACTTGTGGCATGAGTTGAGCAGGCCACAGATTCATTGTCTGTCCACAAGGTGGCTCATTAGCTTATCTATTGACAGCCTCAAGAATTCATCTAGTGCTTGTATGGTGTATCACACAACACCTCTATCTGACCATCTACCATGCAAGGCAACACAGTTTGTTGGATGTGGTAGATGTCAGATAGAGGTGTTGATTCATTGTCTGCCCAGTGTGAATCCAGGCAAGATCCAGCTTGTTGCCAGCTTGTTGCCATGTGGTAGATGTCAGATAGAGTGTGGGGAGCTAATGAGCACCTTGTGGCTAAGGCAAGATTCAGCAGCACCTCTCAAACCTGCCTGGTTTTGATTAATTCCAGACAATGAATGTAACATTAAAAGGAGCAGTGGTGTGCTGCACAGAACCATAGATTGAAAAGGAAGGGGATTGGAAACGACCAGGCCTCCCTGTGTAAATGGTTGAAACACTCCACGTTATGATTTCGCGCTCGCGATTATTTTTGTTTTGACCGTACTCTGATTGTATTTCAACTGTTTCTAGCTCTCCTATCCACTAGCGATCACTCAGAGGCTGGGAGGTTACTCTAGAGAAGTAAGTTTACACTACTGACAAGCTCTAACTTGTCTAAGTCCGCTGTCTTTACTCTGTTTTTAGTTTTTGTTGAGTATAGTTGAATTACTCCATGTCAACTTTTCTCTTTCCCTGCTGCGAAGCCTAAACAGCAAAAGACATTGCTTGACTTGGTTATTATGTATCTAAGTGCTATATAGAATGGTTTCATGCCATGGATAAGCTTTACTGTTCATAAACGTTTGCAGTATAGTCTATACTTTTAGACACACCACAGGCCTTGACCTCTCACGACTTCATAGTAAGGGCTATTCCTTCTTTTATAACATTTATTTGTTTAGTGATAGTGGTTGCGTTGCTTAGTCGACCTTTTAGAGCTATATTTTCTTTACTTTAGAATATTCAACATTAAAAGTGATCAATTTCACCATTTCTGTGTACAGCACATTGTATGGCAGCCAAGACAGGTAATGAGCATGCTGACTATAAAATAATCCCTTTGTAGTGTTAGCCACGCCCTATAACGCGGAGTGTTTCACACAAACATTTTCGTTTCCAATCCCCTTCCTTTTCAATCTATGACAGAACAGACTGGAGAAACGTGACCTTTTTACAGACAGCAAAAACAAAGACAGCAAAAACAATTATTCATGTTTAGACCCTCACTTGGAAATAAGGCTCGATTAAAACGGGGGGGGGGGGGACAAGCAATGGTACTTCGAGGTACGTTGTTTCCAATCCCTCTCTACTGTATCTATTGTTCCACAGTACTACTGCAGTCCTTTGCAGGCTATGAAACATGGGTGGTACTTCTGAGGTACGTTGTTTCCAATCCCTCTCTACTGTATCTATTGTTCCACAGTACTACTACAGTCCTTTGCAGGCTATACTCTAGAGCCACTGCAACCACAATGTAGTTGTTTAGCCTCGATCCCAGGCCGAGTTTTCGCTTTTATAACGGTTAGGCGAACCAGTTGTTCGCCTAACCGTTATAAAAGCGAAAACTCGGCCTGGGATCGAGGCTATGTAGTTGTTGTGTTATTTTAGTCCACCCACACACCCAAAAATAATAAAGGTCGAAGTGAAGTGTGGTGGTTTGTTGAAGCAGTCCCTTCTAGTGTAATGTTGATGTTTGGATTTGCTTGCTGCAACAGAATCAAAAAATGGAACAGAACTTTTGTGCCTCTACTGTACATTGCACTCAGTTGTTCATATTCCATACACGTGCTCTTGTTCTTTTGCACCCGCGAAATTCCCGCTAACGGTACATACATTCCCGCAATACGGCTGAATCAGTGTTCTACTTCACAAGTGAATAATTTCCGTGGAGGACAAGGTGCAGTCAGCTTTGTTTTTTGGTCCGTTGTGCGCATCCATTTTATGCATATAGCTGTACTGTATTATCCGAGGCGCGTGGAAGCCACGGGTATAATAGTCCGTTGGTTTGTTTGTCTGTTTGCGATTAAATCCACTCACCTGGATTCCATATCACACAACAAGTTATAATAATGTGTTTGTGTACCCATGAGGTGCGTGGAATTGACTGAGGAAATTTTTTCTGAGGGCTCTCGAGTCATTTAGCGAAAATATGCACCTACTAAACTTTTGCTATGGGTACATATACCTCGTTTTGAGACGTAGCACTTCAGTGCTCCAGTTCGTTATCAGTATGTCGGGGACAACATGGAAATGATTACCTGAATTGAAAATTGCACCCAAAATGCAATTAAGTAACCTGTCATTTCAAACAATTTTACAGTATGTACTTGTAATTACCGCGCCAACTCACTGAATACATTATTTAAACCCTTCCTTACACCACATACACCACATACATGTTACCATTGACATTCACCGTTTCACATACAGTTTGCCCAATATCCCTCACTCTAGATCTCCACTTGTTCCCCTACTATCCCCCAACTCCTCCAACTGTGTGTGTGTGTGTGTGTGTGTGTGCAGGGGGGGGGGGTTTCCAACTTTACTCATGTGATGTGATAGACCTCCTTTAGAGCTACTGAATGTATGTGTTAATGACATACAGTACACATCAACCCCACCCCTCACACAGATCCACCCCTCTCTTGTCTCACGCACGACTGACCAGAGAGACGAACCTCTTGGATTGATGCCTCTTTACACTCTTCATCATTCATGGATTACTTCGCCCACCCACCAGTGGTCCCTATATTGACTATAGTTACGCTAGAGAAGCTGGCTGTTGTTACAACGACTGCTACACGTACATGTAACAGTGTGTTTCTGCACTCAAGAATTTCAACAGACAAGTAAGTGTTAGAGCGACAGTCACATTGCTGGATTATTGTGTTCATTGAACATTACTAACCCTCCTCTCAGGTACATGTACCATGTGGCTGAGGATGTGGGGCTCTACTCTTAGGAGACCTGGAGGGTGGTCACACAGACCAGTGGGCACTTGTCAAAAGGTCAAGGGTTAGTCGTTGTTCAAATAATTACGATTAATCAGAGGAACCACACTGGATCATACGTACGTGCTCGTAATGATAGACTGCAAACTAGATTTAGTTGTGCAGTCCACTGATGACTCCCGGCACAATAAACATAGGGGAAGAAAAGGTCTAGACCTTCTGGGCCACATGCGCCATCTACAGGGGATTTTGCTATAAAACCAATTTGCACATGGCGTGATGCACATTATTTTTTCACTAATAACTGTGCATATTGTATTGCTAGAGCCATATATGTGAACTTTGCGAGTGTTGATCAATTCCCAAAATAAAATCCCAAAACCTCAATTCCGGTAGGTCAATTTTTCTGCTGATTTGGCTTATTCGCAAAGGCCATCCGCAAAATAATTATTCTAGTAATACGAATAACTATTTTGCGGATTTCATGTGTACGTCTGTTATAGCTTACTTTATTTTCTGGGCTAGTTAGATCCTGTTGGTGTGTATTGTGTGCATGCATGCTATACCCAATACACTCACTAACACACAGCTTCACTCTCTCAACCCCCCCCCCTGCACACACACACACACAGCTAACACTTGGCCTGAGGTGCACGCTCGAACTCGTGCATAGTTATTGCTCACTACCCCCTGCGTCTTGTTCTCTACGCTCACTATCCCTCAACAGCAGAACAGAGAGTTGTGGTCCAGACCCCCACTCTGAGTGGTGGGTTCCACAGTCCTGGGGGAAAGACTAGACAAACCCTCTCATTATTCAGCTCGGACTTCAAAGCCTCGACTGGTGAGTACATTGAGAAAGTTCAAGTTTTTGGGTGAGAATTACACATGTATGCTGGTATAAAAGGGGTAACTATATGCAGGCTTTGGAAACACATGTCTGTACGGAGACATTAGTTATGGGTGATTCCTCAGCTATTAGTGTAAACAGAATCCTGTTATGTGGCCATCATAAATTTGTGAGGTTGCTTGTGTGATGGCAATGATGTAGTCTATGTTGTGCTCGTGGTTTTGAGAATAAAATACATGTCAAAATTTTCTTAAGCAACTACTTTGGAGTGCAACATACATGTACAATGTAGCTGTCAAGAAGGGCTTCACTAAACCCGGGTTTGTAATTGCATGCACACCTTGCACGTAGGGGTTTAATCGAGTGATCCCTGTGGCTAGCCGTCAGTCGTGTCTAAGGTGTGCCCTCACCACCAGGAGCTTGGGGGGGGGTATAGCTCTAAGAATCGCGATAATTATGTATAAACATTGTCACAACTGAACATTGTACGTATTTTAAGCAGTACATTAGCTATAAGCCTGTGTGTGTAGGGGGGAAGGTTGTGTACAGTATATTAGCTATGAGCTTGTGTGTGTGTGTGTGTGTGAATGAGGGGGGTTGTACATGCATGTCATTTGAGAAGATGAGATGAGGATGTGAACAATGTTTTAACACACAATGACACCAAGGTGTTTGAGAGGAACAACAAGCTTGCCTAAGCATAGATACTATAAAAAATTACATTGTAGTATCTATGGCCTAAGGGTGTATACGTAAGAGTGCAAGTGGCAGACAATCAACACCTGGTTTTGACCCTGACGTAATGACAAAAATAGAGACACTTTCTAAAAATAGAACTGCCCATATTCATTTAGCCAATCGGATTGCAGTATTTATGACCGGATGACTAGAGAGTATAAAAAGTCGCTACTCAGTAACTCGCTGTCATTCTTCGAGGATCACTGTTCTACCGTACCGTCTCACTAGCCCAGCTCTACCGTCTCAACAATCCAGGTGCATCTCAACAATCCAGGTGCATTCTTCGAGGATCACTGTTCTACCGTACCGTCTCACTAGCCCAGCTCTACCGTACCGTCTCAACAATCCAGGTGCGTTCGTGTCGTGATTAGGGTATGTGGTATTATGAGACATCTAAATGTTTCTCACCCCCCTAATATTGAGGGAGCTAAATAGCCTGTTCAAAACTACTATCATCAATATAATTATAAGCAAAAACTGTTGTGATAGAACCACACTACTAATTAAGCACCAACTGTAGAATTTAATAGTCCTATTCCTTTTAAGAGCCTGGAATTTTGATTGCTATTTGAACGCCCACTAACTACTTCCTGTATAGCTTCCGCAGTAAAATTGTGCTGAGCTGGCACACCCTTTTACATTGAAGTCATTGTAAAATCAATGTGTTTTTGCAGCCTCTGCATTCTGTAATACATGCGCTATTATTCTAAATAAAGGAAGTTTGTGAAATATTGAAGTAAGAGCTACACAATGGTTTTTGTCCCAGAGAGTGTTTGTCAACTGTCAGTGAGCTAGCTGGTCTTGAAGATATATACCTACTATACACACAGTAAGTGCAGTAGTAGTAGATCTAAGAGGTAGTCTAATGCTCAAGGATGATGGAACATCTTATATACATATAGGCATCTGCAGAATTGTGTAGAGGAGATGTTCCACCATCTTTGAGCATTAGTTTACCTCTTAGATCTACTACTACTGCACTATACTGCACTTACTGTGTATATACAATATTTTTTTATGTAGACTAGCCAGAGCAAAGCTTTTAATGTTGCTTGAGGTTTGTAGAAACAGAGTCTTCTTTGTGTTAATAATAGCTTAGCTTGCTTAGCACTATTCTAAATCAGTTATAGGCCTCGTCCAACGGTCACTATGGAGTTTTGAGGCCCTTAGTAGCACCCTCGCTACGCTCGGGATGCTACAGCCTTGGGCCTTCGGTTCTCAAAACCCCATAGAGACCTTGGACTCAGCCTATAACCTATATTTAGATCCCACTTGTGTGTGTTTAGTAGGGAATTATGAGCCGTAATCTCATAGTTTCCCAGGGAATTATAAGCTTGAGGGTATAAAGTACAAGTATCATTTTTGAATGTACAGAAATGATAATTAGCTATGGCTGTTCAGTTTTTTCACTACCAGTTTATATAGCGTTTGCTGGGTTGTATCTTTTCTTGTCTCTACGAGGAACACTAAGAGCCAACGATTTTAACAGTTCTGGGTCCATTGTCACTTCGTCCTCCTGACTTCTGTTTCTATCCTGCAGCCATGTTTCAAATTGCAGTAGACTCCTGTGTCTTTTTGGGAACGATAGTTCACTGTAGCATTGCTGCAAGCTTTTCCTTACTAGCTAGCCGTTACTGAGAAGCTTGAGCTGGAATGGCATACGGCTTCCCCCTTTTGCCAACAAATCCGTTGATTTTGCCATCACTGCTTCCACTGTTCAGAGTGTTCTATGTAACACACAGAGGGCCAACATTTACATTTAAGAAGTAAGGTTAAGCTTTGCATATAAAGGACACACTACACATCCTACTGTCACTTACCTGAGGCCGAGGATCACTGTCCTGAGGCCGAGGATCACTGTCCATCGTGGTAGAAGACACACGTAGGATCGGTAGGATGTGAAATGTGAAGTAGGATGGGTAGTAGGATGAGAAGACACTGTAGGAGCTAGGAAAAAGAAGTAGCTGCGATCGATCTAGGATCACTTCTGACACGTGGCTAGGGCTTCTTCTTTGTCGCCTCCGCGAATCACTTGTCATCATTGTCAAAAGTAGGATGGGTATGTATGATAGGGTACGGTGAACCTGTTTTGTTTAGAGAGATGGTAGAGTGAGACGGTAGAGCTGGGCCGGGCTGAGACGATACAGCTGGTACAGGTAGAGCTGGGCTGAGCTGAAGTACGTAGTGGGGGATAATAACAGGAAGGCTATCACGTGATCTGCCCTCGTGAGCTACTCACCAAAACTGGAGGCGAAGTACGACTATATAGACTGGCTCTACCTTACCGTCTTATAGCTCAACCTTACCGTTAGCGAGAGTTCAACCTACAGCTCTACCCTCTCAACCTACCAGCTCTACCGTCTCAACCTACTATGCCATCTCTCTCAACAAAACAGGTTCGCGTTCTTGTCATGATTATACAATGTCTGGTTACTTTTTATGGCGGATTTGCTGCATTTTGCTGTATAGTTTAAACTTACGAAATAGCTTGCCAACTATCAACTACGAAATAGCTTAGCCAACTATCAACTACGAAATAGCTAAGCCAACTATCAACTACGAAATAGCTTAGCCAACTACCAACTACGAAATAGCTAAGCCAACTATCAACTACGAAATAGCTTGCCAACTATCAACTACGAAATAGCTTAGCCAACTATCAACTACGAAATAGCTAAGCCAACTATCAACTACGAAATAGCTTAGCCAACTACCAACTACGAAATAGCTAAGCCAACTATCAACTACGAAATAGCTTGCCAACTATCAACTACGAAATAGCTTAGCCAACTATCAACTACGAAATAGCTAAGCCAACTACCTGCTACGAAATAGCTTAGCCAACTATCAACTACGAAATAGCTAAGCCAACTGCCTACTACGAAATAGCTAAGCCAACCCAACTACCTACTACGAAATAGCTAAGCCAACCGAACTACCTACTTCGAATGTCAACTACTAGTAGCTCTCAGGGCCACCGTAGTAGTGCCCTAGTCTCGTGAACCAGCCGCCCTCTCTTGGGGAGAGACCGTCTGGGCACTCTTTACACAAGTATCATGTGGTCTAGATAGGAGGCAGCAAATAATGAAAGTTTATGTGCGGTTGAGCATTGAGCAGTGATGTGGTAGGCAGTGAATGCGGATGTGGTTACATTTTTGTGGTTTTTCAGGTTGTAAAGTGACGTAATACATTCCATTGTGCAGCCCAGGTCCATTGTGCAGCCCAGAAGTCAAGAGCAGTCAGTCTAGCCTCTACTCACTTTCCTCCATCTCCCTTTCCTTCTCTCAACCAGTTCCGTGGAGCAAGTAGATCTATGTCGATGCCGAAGAAACCGTCGTAAGTTTTTTACGCGTTTTAGGTGACCGTGTGCTCACATATGACCCTTTGATTTTGTTCTGTATTACTGTATCACCTCTTTTGCCTCTTTCTTTTCATAGGCATTTCCACAATACTCGCTTGTCATCAGCAGTTGCACCTATACCATCCAGATCGTCTACCGCCATAGACGGGGAAAAATCTTCCTCAAGTTCTTTTTCTAGAGCGATTGATCTGAACTTGTATGGCTACTACCTGTTGGGGGGGGGGGAAAGACAAGGTATTGAGATAAAAACCTACTCACTATGGGACATTTTCAAAGAGCTGAACTTGAAGAGTGTTGATCATAATCTTGAGCATGTTGATTATATGATAGCCAACAGCATGTCAGTGTCAAAAGGAAATAGCGACTCTGTAGGTAAAGTGTGCTTCGAAAAGATCTTAGAGGATTGTCAATTGAGCCGTGACTGGATGGTCCTGAAAACCGTTGCTCTACCACTACCTGATTCTGACAATCAAGCCGACATAGTATCATCAAATTTAAAGCTACCCGATATACAAATAGTAAAAAAATCAAACTTTAAGGAAATCTCACAGGTCGCACAAATTCAATCCTCTCCAATGTTATGGACAGAGCGAAAGTCTGTTCTAGTCGCGACGGACCTATTCAGGAATCTACGAGAAAATACAGAACTAGATTACGTTGAAGTATTTGCTTTACCAAATTTAACAAACAAGCAATGCATCACTTCAATAAAAGTCAGCATCAAAGACATGGCATTTCTGGTCACTCTCAAACGTTTTCCAGAAATCAAACAAGGTATTGAATACATGAAGTCCCAAATTAAACTGAAGTGCAGTCAAGTTTTACCAATTACGTCGATTGTGCGCCACCTCGTAAAGCTGACCAAGATTGAGTTACAAAATGCTGCTGCTCAGGTTGCTTCTGAAGCTGGTGCTACTTTTGTGGAATATCAACCACCCAAGCAGCTGTGTTCAACCTCTCACATTCTTTTTCTCTCCAAGAATACTGTGTACAAAGTAATTCATGCCCCTGGTGAAAACAAATCAATTATGATAGTCCAAAAAGCATTCGGTAGAACAGCACCTACGCTGACTGTTAATGTCCAGACATTTTCACTTGATCCGATGATTGTCGAGTACCCCTATCTTCCGTACCATTGCTTTAGCAAGGAAGAAGCTCGATTGTGCTTCAAAGAGTTCATGCTTCGTTTGAAGGCCGCGCTTGATGAGCTGCATGGCATGAATATTGCGCACAACGATGTGCGAATGGAGAACGTTTTGTTTTCTTCAAATTTCACACCAGTTTTTATCGACGTAGATAGGGCCTCGATATCAGATCCAGCCAAATTAGCACATGGCTTATTTAGTAAAGCTGACAGCTGCATGTACAAACTCGACTCTACATGGAGAGACGACGGTGCCAGGACTGACATGTTCCAGCTGGGCTGGATGGCGGCCTGGATATTGAATACCAGCACCAGCTCTAGCTCGTACCACTCACGAGAATGGATAACGGAACCAGATGAAATTCGAACCAACAAGTTCGTTGAGTCCCTGATCACGTCCGGGAAGTTTAAGAGTGAATTGTTGGAGAATTGCGTATCGGAAGTGAAGACAATTGAACAAGTGTTGTTAGCTCGTTATTAATTGTTAATTGTTAATTGTGTTAATTGTGTGATTAATAATAATAGAGTCTCAAGTTGTAAATGATCCTTCTTGTATATATGGATGAACAATTCAGTGTAGGACGTGGTAGGATGTATGATAGGGTACTTTAGGATGGATGGCTTAACAATCCAGTGTAGGACGAAGAATTAAGGTTGTAGTAGGATGGGGTAGGATGCACTATCCGTGTATGACGTGGTAGGATGTGTGATAATAGATTATTATTTTATTGATTCAGCTGCATACCAGCATATCAGCAGCGTCCCCTTTTTATGCACATTGTTTTGTGCCGTACAACACCTCCTCAAGAAAAGTATTAATGGGTGTAACACAATGGATGTATATCAACCGGTTCAGGATCCCGAGTTACATGTATGATAGACAACATTTTGATCGCGAATCAACCATATAATTATGCATGTTCACACAGTCAATAATTGCAATTATCTGAGGAACAATAATCAAGACTTGGTGACAATCAAGACTGTCAGAGGCTTCTCTTTTGCTGCCAACTTAAAATTAAATGAAAAATAAAACCATCAAGAAGTCCACTAGTTTGAGGCAATAACCATGATCATTCACACGACAAGATACATAATACACCATGTAACTTTCTTAATTGTTTTCACTTTTGATGAATCAGTTGTACGAAGTTTCTATATATACTAGGCTGGTGAGCGTACATTTCAATTTCCAATTCATTAAGTATAATTACATACACTTGGAGACAGCAAAACACTCCACAGCACTGCCAGTTGCTTTCTAAGTGTAAAACGAGTGGGATCAAACCGAACAACATTAACAAAAACTTACACGATAAAAATGATTATTACAGCTATAATTATGATTAGTTTAGCACTCTAATCAGACAGTCTTAGATGGAGAGAAGCTGGTGAGGCATACAAGAGTGTATATATAGCCAGAACAGCCAATAACATTTACGAGGGCGGTGATGTGTAGGGGTGTAGAGAGGAGGGGTATTCTTCGGTATTCTTCTGTCTTCTTTTCTTCAGCGTACTCAGTAAGTTTTGGCTTGCGAGGTATTGCTATATAAAATATAGATGAAACAGCATTTGTAGTAGTTGGGGTGATCACCAATCATAAGGGAATGAATGTATGCCTAAAATTAAAATTTCTGTAACGCTTAGCATATTCCCAAAAAAGGGATCTTTAGTGGTGCTCTTTAATTCAACTTTTTTCTAGCACTAAATTCGCATAGTTCAAAGAGGTTCGGAGGAGTTGAACCACACTGAACACCCTCACGAAGTGTAAGTTGTAGTAGGATGGGGTCCGATAAGATAGGAGACCTCATCCTACTACAACTTACACTTCGTGAGGGTGTTCAGTGTAGCTTGAGCTGGGGTGGGGCTTGACTCGGTGCAGAGAAAGAGGAGGCTGGGCTCATTTGTTGCAGAGCGCTTCCTGCACAAGGTGGAGTCACTAGTTTGTCCATTCCAATGTTGAAGCAAGGCCAATGCAAAGGTTTTTTTTAGCAGAAATCATCCTAGACTAGCTTGTCAGAACAGGACATTTTCAAAAATAAAGCTGTTGCTAAGGCTTGTTGCTTTTATAGATACACTTCTTGCCAAGGAAAAGTGGGATCTAAATCAGTTAGCACATGTGCATTCGGTATCTATGGTTATAGTGTCCCTCATCCCTCGGGTTGCCCTCGTGATATGGGACACTATAACACATAGATACCTCATGCCCATGTTCTAACTATAACACAATTTACGAAATGATGATTATTTTTTGTGGTGCTTAGCTAATTAGAACGTGCACGGCACTGCATGCTTCCATCATAGATTGAGTAGAGAGGGATTGGAAACAAGGTACCATCCATGTTTCCCCGCGGTTTTAATCGAGGCTTACTTCCAATCCCTCTCTTTAACTTTTTTAGGCTCTGGAAATTATTTGGAAATACAGAATGTACAGGAAGGGGTTGGTAGAATATTGCTGGTATATAAATAGACTTCTACTTGTCGACAAGCTTTAGAAATACATAATGTACAGGTAGGGGTGGTAGATTATTGCTTGTATTATAATAGGCACCACTTTCAAAATGTGTAACCTCCCTAAAGACGCGAGTACCATTGGTACAAGCAAAAAAGAACTGGTATCTTCGAGGCACTAAATTTACGCAGTTTACCTTTGAAAATTAGTGCCTTGAAACCTTTCGGTATTGAAGTACCTCTCTACTGCAGGGTATCCCCAAAAATATAGTGACCTCAGCCCAGCAGTTTGTTGAATCAACCAGAGACTCTGGGAGGCCACTATTCCATCGTAGCTCTATGTTGATATTCTGGCCTTTCTGATTTGTCACTGTCCTACACGCAGTAGTCTTTGCTCTCTTACAACAACAGAAAGTCCATAGATACTGCTTTCTTGTTAGGATGGAACACATACTGAACAAATCTTCCATTAAGTTGACAGCATTGCAAAGCCAAGTTGAGCAGTTACATCACTGACAGTGTCCTTTGACTCCCATGTAGAGCAAGCTGGTTGGCTGTGAGAGAATTTTCGGCTATTAGTCTTTCCAGCATGCTAGCAAATGTATCGGCTTCAGAAGGTTCAAACATAAAATAAACTTGATCCTAACACGTATTGAAGTAGTATACTTTTCTGGAGAAACTTCATTGAATAGAATAGAAACTTGGTTTATCTTTCTTTCTGTTACATGAGGCAAATTAGTGGGGCCCACGTGCCACGTTTATTTCACAACGTACAAATGCGTCACGTTGCTGGCCATTTGCAGTTTACAAATACTAAGCAAACCTTTTGTTTTTTAGCCTGCATATAGTTTCCGGCCCTAACCATTAAACATTAACTTGGTATGTTAACAAAATCAAGTAGAGCTAGGATTAGGTCTAGAGACTGTAATGTGATTTTTAACCCAATGAAATGCAAGTATTGCCTCTGTGGAATTTGTTAAGTCAAATGGCTTAATTTAAATTTAGGCAAGAAATCTACCGTCTCGGGGCTACGAAGAAACTCCAAAGAAGATGGCTGAGAAGATGGTTGGACTCTTGAGCGCCGTAGGGGTAAACACAACTTAGCTAGTGTTCTATCACTAGATATGCTCGTACTGTACTGGTAAATAAAACGAGTGGGCACAGAGCAGTGTGTTGCTTCGCTCACAAAGTGTTAGTATTACGAAAGTGCCTAATTAAGAACCTCTCGTGCTTATAATAACCACCACTCATTATTTCCTTCATAGGATTATCCAGGAAAGCGTATGGGATGGAATTCAAACTTTGATTACGTTAGAACTTCAAGAGCCAGCAAACCAATTCTCCCTTCGGCGCTATCCAAGTCGCCGTATAGTACGTCAGTATTAAAACAGTTGATTCACAGAGGTGACACACCCCCCCCTAAACTCTACTCTTTGGATGCCTTGTATAAGGGCTTGAAGGTATCTGCTTCTGGAAAGATTATTAAAAGCGAAACTAGAGTTGGTGACTACATATCAGAAGTTTTGGGAGTCGAAGCTCAAGTGTGCAAAGGTTTGAAACTATTGCCAGACACTAGCTCAATGCCAGTTACAATCCGAAGATATCCGGACGTAACAATTGCAGATCGAAGTGGAGCAACATTTTTTATTTGTGAAGTCGAATCAAACAGTTCATACAAGGACACTACTCTGAAGCTAGCGATCCACTTAGCACAAATGCTGTCATCACTGAGAAACCGGTGTATCCAAGAAGAATCCCTTCAAGGGTTTTACTTTCCGTTTGAGAGCGTTGAATGCGTTATCTTGGTCACGGTGGCATGGGTATTTAATGACATGAGATTTGACGAGGAGCATTTGCCAATTATGCATTGTGACGTTCCTGCCCACCTCAAGCGTGTCTATAAAAAGAATAAAGATCTTTGGGGCAAGAGATGGGAAGAAACAAAATGTTACCTCTTCGCTTTCCCAGTATGCCAAAGCAACATCGCTGGGGTATTTGGGCCTGGAGCAAAACAATTGATGTCTGGCCAGAGTGTTGTCATCGTGAATCCAACTCAGCAGCTGGTACACAAAATACCAATGAATCAGCAGGAAGAATCGAGATTGTTCCATCTGTTACGTTTTGGGCTGAGATCCAAGTCAATCGGGTTTCCCATTTCCAATGAAGTTTTCCCGTTTACCTACTTCACTTACCCATTGTACTTACCACCGCTCCTGCCTAGCGAAATTAAAAAAAATTTGTATTGGTACTTACAAGTTTTAGTGCAAATCATCGAAGAGCTTCATCAACTAAACATTGCCCATTTGGACATTCGAAGAGAAAATGTTTGTGTGGCAACGGATTTCTCCACTTTGGTTTTAATAGACTTAGACAGAAGCGTTAAAGCGAACACAAAAGCAAAAGCCATATCAAGTGATTTCAATCCTGAAAATGACATGTACTACCCGTTGGATCGCAGGTGGACTGCTGAAAATTTAGATTGGAAGCAGGTTGGGCTCATCTTTTATCAGTTATTTAAAGATGACACTGACCACAGGGACTACAAGATTTGTTTGCCCTTTTTTAAAAAGCTTGTCTTCACTGGTAAGAAATGATTATACACTTATACAAATGATAATTTTATTACTCATTCCCATTCTTAGGTGAGTTGGATAAACTGGTACTTCAAGATGTTTTATCAAAGAGAGATCAATAAACTAGTACTTCAAAGACGGTTTAATTAGCAAGAAATTATCTTGTTGTATAATGTATTTTGCACCTTTGTTTTGTCTGTGTCTGTATAATGTCTTTTGCACCTTTGTCTTGTCTGTATAATGTCTTTTGCACCTTTGTTTTGTCTGTGTCTGTATAATGTCTTTTGCACCTTTGTCTTGTCTGTATAATGTCTTTTGCACCTTTGTCTGTATAATGTCTTTTGTCTTCTTATTGCTCTAAAATTCCACACTGTGAGCTCTATAAGAAAATTATACTTGTATACTTTGCATTCGGTATAATTATAGACATCCCTTAATTAATTGGCATGGTTTGAGTGAGGTCCATGCATGCACAGCACTACTTCTCCTTCAGTTTTTGCAACTTTCAAGTCTATAAATAACCAGCACCAACACGAACACTTCATTGGTGTATGAGCCGCTCAGCTCTACTTCCTCCTATTTTTTCACACAATGTTTTTTGCACTTGTTTGTACACTTTTGTGGTACACTAGCTTAATCGAACATCTGCAGTAAAAACAGCAACTTGCTACATGAATTTATTTACACTGATTGCATTTTTTTTGGTATCAGTCTGTTATAACAATCATGCAGTTCTTGTACTAGTATTAGTATAGCAATAATTATTATACAGCTCAGAATAAAAATTTCAATATACATACTCGGTGTATGTAAAAAGTACTAGGACTGCTATATAGATTTCTCCAAAAATTACAGACTAAGACCACTATTTACGTTCTAATTAGGTAATTACACTGTTTAGTCTCAGTAGGAACTTCTTCAGCATTCTAATAAAGGAATAGTACAATGTGACAAAATATAGAGCTAGACTATTACAGCATACTTTTGAGCATGTTAATATAGGCATATCATGTGGTTACTGGAACCTTCATGATTATAATAAGTACGAGTCAGTATAGTAGAAACATCTGCTGCATGGCCTACATACGTGAATTTGTAGATAATTATCTTGTTGGCACGTGTTCTATGTGGTTTACACTGAGGAATACTAGGTATTTTATTCTAAGGCCAGGTGAGTGCACGTATAAGCGAGTGGCTTCACACATGCAATTAAAATTTAACGCGCCTTGCATTGTGTTCCTGCTAAATGACAAGCAAAACAAATTATTTGCAACACATGCATCATATTATGCAAACCATATAAGTGAACTAACCGATGAATGATGAGTGGTCCGCCTAAAGTGGCCTTGATATTTCCAGCACTACAACATAAACAATATCATTCAATAACAAGCTACTTTTATAGGTGAGAATTTACAAATGCACTGATTTTCAGTACAAAGACAAAATAGTGTCCCAGATAAGGTACGATAGGGTCACCTGAAAAATTAAAGCACCGCGGGTGCTGATACCTCGATGGAGGTGCCAAAGCTACATAACATAAAGCTAGCTTTTATACATTATGATGAGCATTTTTAATTTTGCAGCACAAAGAGTGGGTAATGATCACGATTAGATGCCAAAAGTTCAAGCCTAAAATTATGGCTGCAAGTCAGCAGGCATAACTCGAGAACAAAGCTTTACTTTGCAAATCCACAAATACGAATCCAAGAAAACATGACTAGAAGCCTATAGAAACTCTTACTTGCACTTCATTGATCCTTGAGCAGCTCTACACACACAGACACAGCAGCTGTAACAGTCTACACACACACACACATACACAAACACACTACCGTATACCTCATGCGCACCGAGGCATAACTAGCTCAACCTACGCTTGTATTGCTTGTGGCTAAGCAATGTGATTAACTTACAAGCTGTGAGTATTAGTATCTGTTGACATGAGTGCATGCATGACTGTACAAGTCCAGGACACACTAAGCTTGTACCACAAGTGGGAATTGCTGATAATAATTATTATGTGTAAAGCAAACACAGGGAATTTGCATGTAATCTAATTAGTGTACGTAGTATTAGCCATCATTCAGTCTAAATTTCACTTACCACAATGACCATCAGAAGCAGCAGAACAGACAAAACCAAAACAGACAAAACAAAGAGCGCTGACAACGTTATCACTGGTATATATAGTAAGGTCTGTCATTGTTGGGTCTGCACCAAGAGATCGAGCTGCACAAAAACATTATTAGGCTTGTCCCCATTTGAGTGATTGTGACTCACTTGATATGATATAAATGTCGTTCGTGTTTCTCGGTGCAGACACCTGACCACACCTAGAAACAACCCTCACTTCTGCTGTAAGGTGGTCATTACCTGACAGGTGAGGTTCATATCAACGTGATTTTCAGTTACGTTGAACCTCACCACTGTCATTTGGTTAATTGTCACACTACCTAGGACACCACCTAGGTAGTGTGACACCATCCAGTTTCCAATTTTGGACTAATGTGGAAAACAGCCCCACCAGTGTATGTCATGGTGGCATTAACCACAGGGGGTGGGTGTTGCTGCAAACATAAAGAAACAAATAGTATAGTTTGGGGGGAATACATGTAGGAATAATGACACTACAACTTGCATGTAGTTTTACTAAGCCACACACATCTACAGGTATACAATGGTACTTACATGATCGTGTCAGTTGTATAGATTGGGATACAATTGCATCATCTACATCTAGTGTTGAGCATGTGATATTGACAGTGTCAATGCCTCTCAATACCAACTCTGATGCCAGAGGGTTATTGCTGATGAGGGATATGGAAATATGCCCATCAGCAAATGTGTTGGTGGCTGGCGGTGAGTCCTGCAAACACAGGTTGGTTAGATGATAACATCATTGCCATGGTTACCACCTTGTTGCGTATGTTAACTTGTTAAACCAAAAAATGCTGCCTCCAATAATCACTTTCATGGTACAATCTTAGTATTAAAAGAAATACAGTACAATAGAAACGAAGTGGATATTTAGGGCTGCTATCACGTATTTTGTATACAGTAGGCATACAAATCATAAATTTTCACGTTTTCTGAGCATTTTTTTCAACAAAGTTGATGTAATCAGAGCTAAAATGACCAAATATCCACCTTGTTTCTAGTAGATCTCACTAAGAGCTTTCTTTTGATACCAATATGGCTTCGGTATTGGAGGCAGCATATTCAAAACTATTGGTTAAGGTAAGTCGTATTTGGTCACAGTTAAACGCACAAGATAGTAACCATGGTAATAATGTTATCGGTATTCATGTTTACAATACATTTTGAAAAAAATAATGTGTAATTGACGAGATTTTTTATAGTACACTTTTTCTTCAATTTCAAGAAAAAACGGCCTTAACCTACCTGAGTCTGATACCCTACAGCGGCATCTAAAAACGGTGAGGCCTGCCAAAAGATTGCAGGCCCACTAACCCGGCATGTCGTAGCATCACCATCACAATAGCTGGTTGGTGACGGTGACACTAGGTCCACGATTTGCCCTGTACAGAAACAGATACACTGACCAATCAGAGCACCATTAATTAACCCAAGGTGCGTAGGATCTCCTGGAAGCTAAATCACTGTGTTTACAGCATACGTATAGCTATTTACAACACAACAACAACACAATAAGTTGAATAAGTTGAATAAAAGAGAGCATAAACTAACTTGTACACTGGCTCTTACGTAGATCTTTATTTCAACCCAGGGGCAGATCCAGTAATTTTATAGCGGGGGAATCACAAAATCAACTGTTTTCCAATGCTCTAGTTTTGGATCTATTTTGTGTTTCTTACCTTTCACACAACTTGCCATCAGTAAGATGGCTGCGATCTGCACCACAAAACGAAAATGAACAATGTGTTGTGAGAAACATTTTAATGAATTCAACGTATACATGTACATGTAGCAAAGTAAATAAATATTATGTGACGCAGTTAGACACTGTTTTGGAGGTATCTATGGGATTTAGAAGCCCTTTAGTATCCCGAGGGAACTACAAAGTGCCTGAGGGCTTCTAAATCACATGGACACTGACAAAATGGTGTCTTACCCATCTAGATATTAGTGCGCATGCAAAAAACCTTGCCTTTGAGGATATAACTTTTCAGGTTGGTTGACAGAAGTTAAAAGTTAAAGTGCAGTCAGCCATGACAACTAATTGCATTAGTAGGACACTGCGTGGTCATGGGTTGCACTTCAACTTTTAACTTCTGCCAACCAACCTGAAATCCTCTTTACTAGGAATGCTAAGTAAGTTGTAGGTTAGCCTTGATTCCAGGCCGCTCTCAATTGAGAAAGACGGCCTGGTATACACTGTCTGTACATGCGTCATTTGCCCCAAGATTCTTGATCGAGATATCTTAGTAAATTTCTCGAGTTGAACGAATTTTTTACCCCACGAAACTTACCCGCTATACGGTACTCAGGGTTGGTACCATAAATAATGAAGTGCCTTTAAGGGCCTTATTCCTTAGTCTCGCAAGCAGACGTGGGAGGGAGGGAACGTCTGGTCACTATTGCAGCAATTCCATGGCACTGAGGAATGTAGTCACGTGCAAGATATTTGTTAATTAACCAAATTCACATGTAGACAAATATTTTCCTTCGCAGCTAGCTAGCTCTTGCTTGGTCTGAGCTCCTTGCAACCGAGTTCCTTCGCAGCCAGGTATGGTTCAACACTAAAATTAGCCTTTGCTAGAGTCAATAATCCTTCTTTTCACGTTCATTTTATGCGGAAAATATACGGGGTGTTACCGCCCCACTATGACGTGGACAAATCTGATTGGCACTGCCAACATTCTGGCAGGGGTCCACGGAATTGCTGCAATAGTGACCAGACGTTCCCTCCCTCCCACGTCTGCTCGCGAGACTACCTTATTCTGGATCTAATGCGCATGCGCGCTAATCACCACGTGTCCATTTTAAACCCCACCCAGCACCTAGCAGAATCAATCTTCTTCTTTGTTGCTTCCTAGATCCTTGAGGTCCTGGTAAGCCACAAAACACAACAATGATACTATATACAATAGATAACGTGTGTCTACATAAGTCAGTTTTAGATACTCTACAGCATATAGATAGAAGTGCTTTTTAACAAGGAATCCATTAGTAGAGGGTTTTGCAGAATCTTTGAAATAGAGGGTGTAGAGCGTTCCTTATATGGATATCTAATGTTTACACAGTGGTGTCATTACATATTGTGGTGAAATGCCTGATTGGGAAACAAAATTCAAAAAGATTAAGGCATTATTTGGGATACAAGATGGAGAATAGTGACATGCTGACTAAGATCTACAACTTTCTGGTTGATCACAGATAACCATATAAGGAATGCTCAACGCACAACGCTTTTTTGTAGATATTGCAAAGATTCTGCAAAACCCTGTATATGAAACATTCAATTTCAGTGAAGTATGAAAACTTTATGAAGGTCGAACTCAACACAAATAGACTTTAGCTTGCACCACAATTGTAGCTAATCTAGAACTGTTTGTAAGCTCAAACCTAGGCCAAATTAATTGCACGAGTACTTTAATACAGTGAACCAAAGCGTGTTTCTATCTCCTTGTTCAACCAGGTTCCTATTTAGTCTCATGAATCAGCCGCTCCCTAGAGGTACCGTCTGAGCACTTCCGTCCAGAGGTCATTGCACAATGGATGTCATTACGTCAGTGTCAAAACCAAAAGAATTCGATTATTTCCAACGCATGTAAAAGGTCAACCGCAAACGCTTGACTTAGCAGCTATGAATTTTTGTTTAGCTTGCTCCAAGAACGTTGCTAAAAACAAGAAAAAGGTTGCACTACGGTGGCCCTGAGTGCTACTCCTAGTTGGGAGTTGGCAATTGGCAATTGGCAGTTGGCAATTAGTAGTTCGTGACCTTTAAACTTCGCAACGAACTAATGCCAGGAATTAATCTGTTTCTCTAAGCCTTCATTGATGGGGACAAGCCCTACTTAATGTACATTGTATAGTGGACACACGTTAGTGCTGTCTGAGGCCAGCAAAGACTACATCTTCTACGCCAGTTAGCAAATGTTGTATATATTATCAAGAGTTCATTAGGAAGAGTACGCAACTCCAATAGACTGTGCATAAAAAGCATTCCTCACTTCCTACGTCACAGATACTGGCTGTTGTAACCGCAACAAGTAGGAAAGGCAATGAATAAAATTAGTAACTCATTGCCTTTCCTACCGGCAGTTGTAAATGACGTCATCAACAAAAAGCACAGCATTCCATTTTGGTTGAATATTATCAGCGTCGGTAGTGATAATTATCACATACATCACTATGTTATTCATTGCATATTTGATTTTACAGTTTATACAACAGCATGTGGTTATAGACCGGTTGTGACGAGGGTTGAAGAAACGCCTACTATGGTTTTAAGTGGAGTTGCGTACTCTTCCTAATGAACTCTAGATCTTTGCACTGCCTCTAATCTTTTAACCATAACCTCAATAGAATCTAAGATTTATAAAAAGTGCCATGCAAAACCTGTTTCTATATTCCCCCCCCCTCCCTCACTACTGCATGAGATCCGGGAATATAGGTGCTTGGGGATTAGACTTGAAATTACCTCCCTACTATAGATGTGTACATATATGATTAATATGGCCGTCTTAGGCCAGCTAGATATCTATTGGTGTCAGTATCATAATTTTAACTTACATAAAAGCAGGCTAATTATTGTTGCAAGGTTTAAAGGTTATACAAACTGCCAACTCCCAACTGCCAACTACGCGTTTGAACTATCAAGTAGCAACTGCGAACTACCAACTACGCATTTGAACTATCAACTAGGAGTAGCACTCAGGGCTACCTATTGCACAGCACTAGTGCAGTCAACTCAACTTACTATAGCTCCTTGACTGGCTAACAGTAGCCCAGCGCTAGCTATAAATGTGTCCTACTGTATAAAACGCATATAGTACCGTATATCTTCTAATTTATCGGACACTTCTAATTACCCGAACACTCTTTTGGGCAATTTTTGTTGTTCTAATACAACGGACACTCCAGTACTTTAATATTACATTTGTTCTAAATATCTGGACAATACCTTGAAAAGTTGAGTTACCATTCATAGACGGCAAGTAAGACTTGGAGTGCTGCAGTTAGATAGCTTTGAGTAGCTAGTTTTAGATAGTTAGTGCAACTATTCAGTCGTACCTTGTTCTATTAAACTTAGCTAGCTTGCATGCAGCTGCTTGCTTGTTCTAATTATTCTGGACACTTCGCATGCTGTATAAAAATCTGTTCCAATTATACCCGGACAATTTCCAAAATAATTATTTTTTGCTGTCCGATAAATTAGAAGATATACGGTATACGCTTTTTATCATTCCTTTAATTTATGTCAATCTTTGATCTGATTGGTCCGACCTGGCCAAAAAATTTAGACTAAAGTGCAGACAGTCTCTCTAGGGAGCGGCTGATTCATAAGACTAATTCCTATTCATGTCCTTTGTTCTTGTTCTAACTCCTCCAAAACATCACCACTGTTTTCAAATGATTTTCCTTGTACATGCAGGAACACCCTTTGTATCTACTAAGATCGAGTTGCGGTGGTGCTCTGCATCCGTTTTGTTTGTGGGGTATAGATTACAAGAAAACATGAGTGTGTAACCCGGCAAAAAAAGGTACGACAAGAGCACACTGACTCTTTGTATACGGCATGAACAATGACGAACAATCACTCTCCACGGCCTCCTGTGTTTGTGTAATTTTACCTACATTTGAGCAGCAATATACCTGAATGTTTTTGCAGTAAAAATTTATGTATTTTATGATCTTCATAATCCTTCATAATTGTAATTGTTTTCATATTTGACTTGTTATCCAGTCTACTTATGTACAGACAACCTCTGCTGTGTTGAGAGCAAGAGTTTATGATAGAGAGAGAGTATCGAACGTAGGCATACTGTGTATCAGATGTATGCGGAGAGTAACGTGACTTCCTGTATCTGTCACAAGCTTGGAATTTGCACACTGACCAATCCAAGCGTGGGTGATGTAATCTATCAACCCATCCAAGTGTGGGTGATGTAATCTACTTTCTTGATAATGACATCACCCACACTTGGATTGGTCAGTGTGCAAATTCCAAGGTTGTGACAGATACAGGAAGTCACGTTACTCTCCGCATACATCTAATGTACAGTATGCCTACGTTCGATACTCTCTCCTCTATCATATACTCTTGGTGCTAGTGATAGCTTTGTGGACGTAACATAAATATAATTATGTGACAGGCTCTGGGAAAAGGGACATATTGGAGCAGGCTCTGATAGAACAAAGAAATACTTACGCATTAATGTTTAGTCATAGATAGTAGAGGACCATAATACTGAGTCATGCGGTCAAATTCTAGTGACTTCGTTTTACAGTCAGCAAAGTCAAGCAGGCTCATCACATCTAAATGTTTGTTTCTTGTACAACAGCCAAGTGCCTAAGTATATTACTATTACTAAGTTAACCCAGAGATAAAGGAAGGAAACGCCAAGCACCTCCGTTGGATGAGGCTAGTTGAGTAAAAAGGAGCGTATAATGAGCAAAAAGGGGTGTCCCCTCTACTATCTTGATTTAGATAAAACAGCACAGTTGAGAAACGCCCACTCAAAATTGCTAAATTGGTGGATATGGATGCATGCTTAGACAAAGCGCTTCGGTACGGTAGAAAGAGTGGATTCAAAGCTCCAGATTTTACAGAGAGGTAGTAGAAGGACTGTAGAAAACTATAAGCTAAGAAACAATTTTGATTTTGCAGTAGGCTACAGTCGGTCGTACACTAGCTAGAACACTTACCACGAGGTCATTCGCTTTCTGTTCCTGTTCTTTGATATCATCCTCAGCTGCTTCATTCTCGTAGCACTGCTCCCAATCACACAACCTGTAGTCAGATGGAGAATCAGAGTACTTTCTGACACACACTTAGAACACTACAAGGAACTAAATAACACTGCATGCAATATACTTCTTGCTTCTATACTCACCTGTTGAGCTGGTTAGGGGTGGCTGCTTCGAGTTCTACTATGACTGATTTAATTCACTCTTTCAGCTTATTTAGACAAATCTGATCTCCAGGGAGGGATGTGTAAGAACTGACAGTCTTGATGATTCAATTTGTCAGTGGTGCTTCCTTTCTTACCGAGGCCTGAGAAGTAAGGAAAAACAGTAAGTACAGATATGCGTATACGCTATACACCTATACAAAGTATTAAATTACATCCTACTACGTCAGCAGACTGATTCTGCAACGTCACAGACACTGATCACGTATCAGTCTTATTATTGTGCGGAGGGGGTGTTGTTCATATGGGGCGTAGCATGAAATTTTACCTCAACTGTTCAGTACGAGCGACCCAAAGGCCATCTAGGACACCATTATTACAGGCACTCAAAAATAAAAATACGATACTCGGATTTTGTGAAAATGCACAATTCTACACGTACTGCATTAATACAGTTGCATTTTGCCGAAATTTATATGCAGTGTACATAATAATTAATTAATGTACTCACCAGTTGAGGCTTTGATAGTCCGAGCCACTAATGAGAGGGTGTGTCTAGTACCTTCCCCAGGACAACTCTCCACCACTCTCGGTAGTGAGCATACATTAGAAATAGACGTGGGAGGTATATCTGTTGAGAAGAGACATACATACGAACCTAGAGGGGGAGAGAGGAGGTAAATTAATGCAATGCTTACTTCATTATAATATTGACAGGGTACATGTATTTGCTAGAGGATGATTGGTCCCTAGTTACAGTGGTAGCAACACAAATCTAACAGCATGTACTCACCGATCTCGTAGCTGGTCATGAGTTCCTTTGCTCTCTCCAATCTTACTGAGATGATCGGCCAGCTCCCTCCATGTTAGTCGTTCATTTGTCAAGCAGCCAGTCTTGTCAGGATGGTACAATTTTGATCACGTGCCAACTCCAGAAGTGCTAATGTTGAGAAGGCGTATATTTGAAAACAAGTTCATGGGCTAGAGCCCATGGTATTTTGCCAAAAACAGGACAGAGTTTTATTGCTAACATGTGTAAAACCAATTTGCACATGCACATTGTAACTATGCATACAGTATTACTAGAATGTTTTGTGAGCGTCAAACATATGCGAACTTTGCGAACGTTGATCAATTCGCAAAAATAAAACCTCACTTAGTATAATGACACACACAATCCTTGTCAGTTAGATCGCAAAAATTTTCTGCTGATTCGCAAAGGTTTTCTTTCTGACGGGTAGTGAGAGTGAGGTAAGTTAAAGCCACCACAAAAGCGAACAGGATGCCCACACAGGATAAGATGGTGTAGATGATGAACAAGGGCTCAGAGATGAAAACATTTATTATACTAGATTTTTCGTAATTCATATGTACTGTCTGTTAGCTTACTCTATTTTCTGTATTGTGTGCATGCATGCTCCCCCCCCCCCCCACACACACACACACACACACACACACACACACACACACACACACACACACACACACACACACACACACACACACACACACACACACACACACACACACACACACACACACACACACACACACACACACACACACACACACACACACACACACCTCGTGCACATCATACCCTTTCTTGGGGCAGCAGTTACACCATCGTCTGACCCAAGTGTTACAGAGGTTACTGTAAACAGAATACAATGTACATCGTGAACAATGTCACAGTTTCACACTAACCTAGAGGGGGGTCACTAGCTGTAGCATTAGATGCAGTCGACATTTTTTTGCCTGACCGAGTACCTATCTTCTTACCCACACCTAGACAAAGGTGTTATTAAAACATTACATGTATACTGTAGAAGCAGTGTTACAGAGGTTACCATAAACAGAATACAATGTACATACGTGTGTGTGTGGGGGGGGGGGGGGGGCTATGTACGGTGCATTGGCTATAAGCCTGTACGTGTGTGTGTGGATTAATTCAGTCAATACAGATGCATTAAAAGGGAACGACAAATTAAAATTTTGAATCACATACAATGTATGATGTAATCTATTTTGGTGTTTACTCTAACTCACTTGTCCGCAGAAATTCTTGTTGTACACACTGTTAGAGTCGTCATAACAACAGCCTGGCTTACTTACTAGTAGCCAACAGAGGCACAGCCCCAAATTGTAGGTGGGCGGGGTAATCCCCATGAATGATGAGAGTAGTGTGAGACAGGAGCGGGTTGGACCTGTGTGAGGAGGTGGTGTGTGTGTGTGTGTGTGTGTGTGTGTGTGTGTGTGATAGTTGTATGTCAAAACTAACAAATGCATTCAGTAGCTCTAAAAGCGCATCCTCCTTGCCAGTCCTAACCCTAATACACACAAATGAAGCACAAGGATTAATTATACATGTACTAGGGGTTATTAACGGTACAGTATATGTCAACAAATACCCCCCAGACACCACCACCCTTGCCATCACTCTAATACCTTAAACTGTAGGAGCTAGGTGTACAAGTGTGACATAATGGCTATAATTATATAACCTAAAAATAGTAAGGGTTTTCCTCTGTGCTCATCCAGCTAACCACACTTACCACTGAGCTCAGCTAAAAAACCCACAAAGCTCACAATATAAAAGGCTACACAAACAGAAAGCTATTCACATCTCACCAAGTTGAGCAACAGTGCAACCAGCATGGAAGATTCCTCTCACAACCCAACAAGCGAGCCGTCCAGCGTATTCCTGCAGGAACAAGAGCCAAATCAGGTTTGTAAACCCTGTATAATAGAGGTTAATTAATGACCTGTCGCAGAGTCCTAACCACAGCCCAGGAGGAATCTTGCCTGAAACAGGTAAATTATTAAAGCGTATTTGCAATCACAGTTCGATTACTAATGGAACGGTAGGTTGAATATTGTAATAGGCATTTACGGCATGTTTTACAATACTATCGCTATAGACACGCCCAGATACCATCTCCTATTTTTCTGTATTTATATAGCCAAACATGAACAGTAGTATTTTATGTGCATACCATCACAAGATACAAAGATATTACTGACATATGCCCCTACATTGAGTTCAAATATGGTAAACGATGATTGTTATTAACCCGAGGCGCGTAGGCGGGCCACAGGTTATAGTCCGGTCTGTCTGTCTGTATATATTCTGAGTCTGCTCACTCTGATACCTTCTGATAATGTCAACCAGAAAGACTAACGGCAGAGCGTGATGAGACTTTGAGCACCAATCAGCGAGCCTTTTGCGAGTGCTCTCCCAGGACAAGAATATCTCCCAAAACGTAGAATATACACCCCCGGTATATTTCGACTATTTCCTCAAAGAGGGTGAGTCGATTGTACATACTCTGTGCATGTGTGTGTGCGTGTGTCCCCGATTTTCTATACACACATATATGTACAACAGGGGATAACTTGGTAGGACGTGGGGAGGATTGTGATGTGACACTCTCCAATGGGTCCCTCTCCCGGAAACATGCACAGATACTTGTGGAGAAGGGTTCACACTTTATAAAGGATCTTGGAAGTCGGAATAAGACGTTCAGGCGAAAGGTGGTATTGCAATCATACATACATGTACATGCATGTGAGACAGTTAGATTGTCTAATGTTTGACCGCTGGTTAAATGATTATTGAGCGACAAGACAAAAATCTAACTTACACTGAGATGTAATTGTAGTGATGTGCATGTCACTCCCTCCCACCTCCCAGGTGGCCCTCAAGCCTAACATCTATTATGAGCTGACGGACGGAGTGCAGGTGACGTTGGCCAATATCACTTGTTACTACCTCATAGGAAACGGGCAGGAGGAGGCAGCCAATGATGAACAAGAAGGTAACTCTTCTATGCTCCAGTAGGTTTTTGGTGAACTATATGGTTTGTCTTAGTTTCAGAGGAGAGTGAAACCAGTACAGTGTTGCATGGCCCCAGTGAGGCTCAAGAGAGTGTGGAGGACTATGATTACAACTGAGGAGGAGAGCCCTCAACCTCAACCACCACCAATTGGTGAGTGCTGTACAACAAATATATGTACGTATAGGAGATTACTTGAGTGGTAGCTTTAGTGTCTACGAACATTGACATAATTATGTCTCGACCGCACGAGGACTACGGCATAAAGCTGACTGTGTCCGTGTGTGTGTATTCCAGCTCTGTAACTGCTCAACGCAAAAACAAAAACTTGGCGTACTTCAAACCAATTGTATTTCCTTCCAGCAACAACCCTTTCAGTTTGCCGCACCCCCACCTCCAACCGTAAGGCCTCGGCCTCAGCCACTGAGACGTCTCAAGTACCTGCTGCTAAGAAGCGGCGTAAATAACCTTATACCTGAGCTCCCATATTGTACATTGTATATATGCATGTACATATTATGTACTCACATTGTTGTTTTCTTGCATTGTGTACAGGGTCACTGTTAAGTACACAACCACATAAAGTATTTTAAAGCATGTTACTGAGTGTCAGAGTCTATGCATGGTGTTCATATGCATGAGGAGTTCTAATGTTGGGAAAGCATCCGTAGTTCGTGTGTATAATTATATTGTTTTTGGGTGCCTCTCGAGAAAGGGCGTGGCAGCATTTGCAAAGATGTGGTGTACTACTTATCCTCTCAACAATTTATTGCTACAATTCAGGTTGCTATAGTGGGGGATATTTGTAAGGGAATTTCCTCCTAAAGACCCTACCTAATTACATGTAGATAACTAAAGTACGTATAATTATAGCCTGGATAATAGGTGGTAGGTTAAATACACACGGAACTTGTACACTAGCTGTTAGAGGAAATCTGAAACACTTACCACGAGGTCATTCGCTTTCTGTTCTTGTTCTTTGATATTATCCTTAGCTGCTTCATTCTCATATCACTGCTCCCAATCAACTCTACCTGTACGGTCAGATGGAGAATCAGAGTACTTTCTGACACACACTCAAAACACTACCAGGAACTAATTATACATTGTAACACTGCATGCAATACACTTCTTGCTTCTAAGCCCGCTATACTCACCTGTTGAGCTGGTTGGGAGGGTGGCTGCTTCGAGTTTACTTTCAGCTTATTTGGAGGGACGTGCAAGAACCGACGGTCATGATGGTACATGCTTTTTCTTTTGTATCAGGCCGATTGGTACGATGCTATACATACATGTACGTATTTGATTCATGTCTTGTAGGTGTAGGGTATAATGCAGATCCTTACTCTGGGTTGCCACTCGTACTCGTACTTGGCAGTCGAGGTCAAAGTTCAAGAAAACGCACATGATACGCAATAATACCCCCTCCCCACAATAATAATGATACACATGATCAGACAGAATAAGCTAAAAAGTAGCTCTACTGACTTAGTAGGAAATACATACTTGTATAAGTGTAGTGTATAAGCTGTTTGTGTGCTTACGCCCAGTGCAAGAAAGGGAGCACCACTGAAAAAGTGGATACAGGGCTAGATGTACATAGAATAATGTTACAGAGGAATTCGCAACTATCTTCGACTGCCCATAACAAAATGTATTCAAAACAGGCTGGCATTCTTTTAAAATAAAGCACGTACGTTTTCCCAGCTGTCCGGTAAGAGCTGATGCTGGCGATGGGTCCCAGTGGCCATCAAACTGGAGAGAGATGCCAGGCTTGCTCCCGTGTTTCTGGCCCTGTGCACACTCCTCACTGTCTACAATGAACTCAGTCTGTGAACCAGAAGAAAACACTGATAATTTCTCAGCATTTAGAGAGATTTTAGGGAGGTAGATACGTAACTACTGAAGCCTCTCAAAAAAGAGAGGTGGCAGAGGTTGTTTAGACATTACATGTCAGCATTGCACAAAGTTTGAGTGGTCTACATAACGGACACCTTCGGGGAACAAAGTTTTGGCTTTGATAATCACTAGTACGTTCATGTATATATACGGGTACTTTTTTTACCCATTACATGTCCTGTATGCCCAATAGTAACTCAATCTCTTATTTACACCCCAATAGGTGCTAAGTCAGGTACGTACACATGTAGTAAAGCTGACCTGAACTTTCCGAAGGAGTCAACCACTTTTTTCTGTGTAAGGACAGGAGAACATTATAATTACCAAAACAAAAAAACACGTGCAGCACTGACGTAGCACGCACATAAACAATACATGAACAGCTAAGGAGAGAGCCAGTGTTTTCTTGGCTTGCTAGCTAAAGCTCTAATACAAGTGAGGTGGAACAGTAACAGTATGCAGTTCACACTATCTGCAGTGGAGTTACCTGGCAGCAGTCTCCAGTATTGATATCCTGCCACGCCGCCATTCTCAATCTGGGCGGCCATACTCTTGCTACCTCCACCTGGTGTTACGCAACCTGATTGGTCAGATCCATGAGAAGGCGTTGTATGGAGAAAATGTTGCTGGACAGGTGTGCTTGAGCTGCAGAAAAGTGCGACAAAAAGCCATACACTTACAGTAACGGACGATCGATCAAGTCGATCATCCATCATTGGTATAGCCCAGAAGGTCGAATACAAGACCTTTTCGTCCCTAATGTTTATTGTGCCGGGACTCATCAGTGGACTGCACGCGCACTCAGTAAATGTGCTTTGCTCACACTATTAGCGGTTTCTAGAACTAATAAATAATTACTTGCATCCAGTGTAATTTAATGGAAAGTGGTCATGGCAATAGGCAAATGGACTAAGTGTACATGTAGTTATGGTCCAACAGGACAGATTCTGGGGCTGATTGATATCTATGCAAATGTATGTGGTACCATCGTCAGAGATGACTGCATGGGCGAGTTAGTTGTGACACAACTAAGGACGACCTACTAACCCAACTCCTTGCTAACTATTGATGAGTTCTTAAAGTATAACAATTAGACATTGTATAGGAAAGCCAGTAAACAATGCAACACCACCTGCAGGTACCAAAGTGTCAATCATATTATGGTGCAAGCAAGTAGCAACTTTGGGACGTACACTATACATTGTCGTGTATAGTTACACATAGAGTGGAAAAATGCTTTTGGGGTGAAACTTAAGAATTAAACGTGAGAAATGAATGACCCACATCTAAGAGGTACCGTATAACACGTTGACTTACTCTGATCGAGTCTGCACAAAAATTTCCACCATACAAAAATAACCTGCTATATGGTATTGGGACCTGGGTGCCAGACGTTTGTTTCACTCAGGCATTATAGGATAGTGCGATCCACCCTAATGTACATACATTACAGACATAATCATGCATGAGGATAATTATTATTATAGAAAAGGGGTGGATCTGCAAAGTTAACAATGGATGCGCTTCTGCCAGTGAGTGTAGCTTTTCTGGGGTACGGTCATATAGCCCGACCCCTAATGGGGGGGGGGGGAGTAGTTGGGTGCATCACATTGATAGGTGCAGTATGATGTATGCCAATACTAGGCCCTAGTCTAGGGGAGGTGGGTATAGTTAGTAATACTATACCTGTACTACTATACTAGTTTCTTACATAAAAAGGCTAGTAGACACAAGAACTATCTCTACCTTGTTCATGTAGTTTCACTCTTAGAATTTTGCAGGTACCTACATGTATTCTATATAAAGCACAAACTACCGACCTATGACCCCAGCCTATATAGCCGCGGCGTTACCGCAAAGTAATTAATAAACTGCGGTATGGTGGTACCCAACCCCTACCGACCTACATGTATGACACCGCCTCTATATCCTCTTAGCCGTGGCGTTATCGTATTAAGTACACTAGGTGGGGTCGCACATACAACGCCCAACCCACCACCACCGACACATGTAGTAGAGTCACAATTATTATCTAGGTAGCGCACATGAAGCGCAAGCATTTCAAAGACAGCTTCTTGTAAAGAACGCACATACGAGTCAGCTGGGAGTGTTTCCCCCAGTTCCCATAGGTCGAAAAATAGGCCTGGGGAAGATTGTATCTGGACGTGGTTGGAATTGGTAATAGGCATTTACAGCATGTTTACAATACAGTTTACTATCGCTCTAGACACACCCATGCAGATACAGTGTATCGCAGGCGTTCTATTAATAATAAAACCTGCCTGCCATGGGGACGAGGCTATAGGTCTAGATTTAAAGGCAAGGGATTAAATGTGGTTCCTGAAGAAATAATAATGGTACCTTTTTTATGTTGAGTCGTCCCTCCTGATTGAATAGACTCTCACTCTGTACACTGGCCAGGAGGTCATATTTCGGTGGAAATTGGGGGGGGAGGGGGGTTGTCGGTTTGCATGCAGTTGTCTCCGTTTCTGAGTGTATATACATGTAGGCAACAAATCCATGCAACGACATTTTATGTGAATTACAACTACATATTGTATACTGTACGGTTAAATCTTAAGCGTACATATACTTTTAGCGTACGTACTACGTAAACGGAACCTAAACTTTAAGTAGTAATCCTTTCAATCATATGCAACCATTACTTTGACTAACATGCACACTCACTCTATTGTTAGGAGAAGGAAATTAACGACGGCTTCTCTCAAAAAGACGCCACTGATCTGGAGAAGGTAAAAATAATGTCACAACACTAAGTGGGGTTTAGTACGAGTAAACGATCTGAACCTCTATACACATTGATTAAGTGTATCAAAATGTTCTGTACTGTCAGCATGATTATATACAGCAAATTTGATGATTCACACACTCTATTGCTTAGGGGCAACAGGAGCCTGCTTTACAAACTCCAACACAAAGCCTACAGGACACACCCAAACCAAGTCTGCGCAAAACAGAGGTAAGATAATGCCAGACACAAACAACAAATCATATACTGGATTATCACTCGATTATAAGTGCAAGTAAAAGCTTTTATATAGGTTTCGATTTCAATTTGTGGATTTGCAAAAGAATGCCTCTAGTTTTGTGCTATATTGCAGCCTTTCAGAATAGTTCGTAGCAAAACTTGTCCATAGAGTGTTGCTACTCTACTTAGTAGTTAGTTCTGCACTTTAGCGCTAGCTATTGGTAGCTGCAAAGCAGTCCCACACAGGGGCGTAGGCAGGAATTTGAGGAAGGGGGGGGGCTGAGCTGTTCGCGCCAGAAACTACTTGGCGCGGAGCGCCGAAAATTCCGGTGACCAGGAGCCACACCCCCTAATTAATGACTCATTGCGCATGTGCAAGAAATAGCCACACCTTGCTTCAATTAATAAAGCTAGCTAGCTAGCTAGCCGTAGCTAGCTAGCTTAGTTCTGTTGCACTAAAGAATCAAAGTTACTAGTATAGTATAGCTAGCTCTTGGACATGCTGTTTGTCTGCCACTAATCTATACCAGTAATTCCCAGGCTGAAGACTCATCAGAGAAGGTGGGGCTCTTAGTGTAGTTTTTGCAGAGAAAGGGGGGGCTCCAGCCCCCAAAGCCCTCCCCCTCCCTACGCCCCTGCCACATCACCGTGTGGGCATACACCTGTACAGTGCAGTGGAAGACAACAAAAGGACGTTATATATCAGCTGCAACAGCACTATCTAACTAGAGCAGCTACAGCACATGCATAATTATAATAAATTTATTTGTCTAGTTTACATATAATCATCTCACTTACCATAGGCCATATAGGATAGCTAGCTAGCTAGCTTACTGCTTGTGTCTGCAGCTAGCTCAGTAGTTTGAATTAATTTCTATATAAAGCGCGCGCTGCGGCGTTAAATCCACTGACCGCGGCCACAATAAAGTTGTTGTTTTTTCACTCACCGCGGCCACATTAAAGTGACTTCGAACAATCCGCGGCTTTGTTCTAACAGCTGCGGCGTAAATTCTAAGGGCCGCGGCGGACGTTAGGCAATCCGCGGTGTTAATTCTACTAACCGCGGCTACATGGAGAGACTTTCCAAACCAATTTAGATGTTACCTTTACCTGCATTTTGTAAAGATCGTCAGTAAGAAGAAGAGTTAGGAGTTCAGGAACAAGGAGTTCAGGAACAACGCATTTGTGCTCTCCTTGGTGTGTAGATTCAGATTCACTATTTTTTTATGTTTTGAAAAAAATTGGCATTTCTATGGTTTCGTAATGCCTATAAATTTACTGACATTTTGAGTGCACCGCCCCTTTTTAGCAGCTCGCCTCATCCAACGGAAGTGCTGGGCGTTGCCTATCCCTTTCTTTTGTGTATCTATGATCAGAGATAGAGTAATAGACTTTATCTCTGCTATGATCGATCTATAGGAGTCCGAGATCTACATAATAAATTATATCTAAGATATCTAGTTACAGATACAGTTTAATTTACAGATCTAGATTTAGTTATAGATTAAGACCAAAGAAAGGATTCATTAATTAATATGGCAAGTCATTGTGATTTCCTTCATAATATTATTATAATTTCTTTGCTCTTCATATCACTAGATTACTTTCTTAATAATTATGCAGTCTGCAGCCAAGAGGAGAAACCTCCGAGTGGCCACCACTAAGTGTGGCGTTGAAGCGACAGACAAAATACAAACATGGCTAAACGTGCTGGTTATCATGGGTCTACAAATTCCCCGCTCTGTGTCTTACTCGATTGTTCTTCCATCCCTCTACCAGTTTGTAACTGCTCCCAGATTAAACGGAACCTTCAACAATAACACACAGGTATAGGCCTTGGTGTATATGGGGTGCCGTTTGTGTCAAAATTCTCTGACTTATTATACACAAGTGCACTGACTTATACACTATTCATATTTTCTATTTTCTGTCTATATATAATTAAAATTAATACTGAATTATATATGTAGACACTCACAAATAGTTCAGAATGCTATCAGATACACTGTAAAAAATGGTGTGTTGTTTTGATTGTGGCAACTATCAGGAAAAACGCAAGATAAAACGAATGTTTGCCACAATAGCCACGCACTCTGCATCAAAACCACACATCATTTTTTACAGTGTAGGCCTTGATAAATTATACTTTTTTTTCACCCATTATTCTATTCTTGCCTCATAAAAATCTGACATAATAATTATAGACAAAATTAAGACGTAAACATAAACACAGCACACAACTGACACACGACATAATTAATAATTATATCACATGGTTCTCAGTGTTATCTTGCTGACTTAATTTACATGCCTTTTTAGCCATTTTTTCCATGAGAACATCGTTATGAAAAACTTAATGTGATGATCTTTACCAAAAATGAACATTTGACATCTCAGAGCATAATAATTTATCAGGGCCTACTATAGAAACTCTATATCAAACTTTCTGTCTCGTGATATAATTATACTTTCTATAATCCACTTCCATTAGTTATGACGGTCATTAATATTGTTTTACTGAACATACGTTGTTATCCAGATACTGGGTGAGATTAGCGCAGCACATGCAAACAGTTGTTATCCAGATACTGGGTGAGATTAGCGCAGCACATGCAAGCAGTCGTTACCAGGCCCACACTCTCAAAAGAAGTGCGAGGCTATTATACCAATTCGTAAAAATGAAATGTGCTCAGCGCACTTCATTTTTTACAGTGTATGAGAAGTACCAGTCCTGTATAATTATACCGAGTCCGGCCTGTCATGTATTTCCAAAGCCTGCATTCCTATATTGTTCTCATTAAGCAGCCCATGCATTATACCAGCATGCATAATGACCTATTTGTAAATATAAACCATATGCAATTATAGGCCCACACACACAGTGGCGGATCTATAGAAAGTATAAAATGGGGGGGTTCATTAAGAGCTATCGCGCGCATGTGCGCGCCGATTTTTGGATGCCACACCCCCTTTTCTGTGATCACACCCCTTTTTATACAAAAATTACAATTTTCAGACACAGTCCGTAGTCTTACTCCACAAAAATATTAGGGAGCTTCATTCTTCTGGGATAGAGTTGAGCAAACGATCATCAACACCACCTGTTGAATTTCAGTGACATTATTTTTCCTATTATTGAGTGACTAGATCTACTCACCAGATGATCTAACTCTGTAGAAAAGTAATTGGTGGTCCTCTCTTCCTCATGCATGTTAGAGTGTAAGCATACTAACTTAATAATTATAGTCTCAGTCTGACTGTGCATGCATGTTCAGGGTTTCCTCGAGGAGTAACTATACTACCACATGGGATTTATTGGAAATCCTCTCACAACTCAGTCAAGGCAGAGTGCAAAGTGCAGCTAGCTAATGTATAATGTACGACGCATATACGGTATCCGTATAGCTGGTAATTTTCGTGGGGCAAAATATTCGTGGTTTTCGTGGTTGGAGGTCTGACCACAAATATTTTATCCACGAATGAAGCGACCTTGCCTACCTTTACCTACAATCCAAGCTCCAACCACGAAAATATCATCCACGAAATGTCTCAATATTGCTGAACCACGATTATTTTGTCCCCCGAAAATTACCCGCTATACGGTATATTAGATCTACAAAAGTCTGGGCACCTAGCCATGAAGAGTTTTAGTTAGCCTTTCAGTTACTTAAATCGCACAAAGAGACCTTACAGGAATTACTAAAGGTAAGTGATAAAGTGTATAAGATAGCTTAGTAATAAAGTAAAAACTTTCTAACTAGTTGCTTCAGCCTCCCACTCACTTCTGTCTGAAAGGGGGGTTCAATTGAACCCAAAGAACCACCTCTGGATCCGCCACTGACACAGGTTGTTTTACCATGCATTGGTAATCTATATACTTTTACCTATAATCGCATGTTGTCCTATTATTCACTGTGATGCGTACAGTGATTAATCGCGTATCAGTAATTGCACATCATCATTAACGACGTGCAATTACTGCCTTGACGACTGCACATTCGAATAACGGCCGCGGCTAATTTTTTTACTGAAACTGCAGCTAAAAATGTCCTTAAAACTGCATCACAAACGATTAACAATCAATAGTATATGGCTATACTCGTGCAATAAGGGATTAATAACAAGCACTGGTAAGGTTAATAGCACTCGGCTGCGCCTCGTGCAATTAGTATCCTTGCCATTGCTTAATTGTTACTCGTGCTATTAATCCCATATATTGCACTCTTAGCCATAATATATACAGTGGAACCCCTCTATAACGGACACCTTTGGGGAACAATGTTTTGGCCTTTATACAGAGGTGGCCTTTGTTGAGAGGTTGTTTTATACACAAACTGTTCATTTGGGACCTGGGTGCCTGGCCGTTATATAGCAGCTGGCCTTTATTCGGAGGTGATTGTTAACAGAGGTTCCACTGTACTATTAATTATACTAATTATGATGATTGACGATGCAATGACGATGATATGTTTGTATAATTATGCTATTTTTCTTGCAGTACAACGCCGCTGATTCAAGTATCAGGCCAGGGTTGGGTGAATCAGATATGTTCTACTCATGGGCAATCACAATGTTCAGTGTATCAGCATTAGTCATATCACCAATTGCCGGGGTGCTCCCAAGATTCATAACATATCGGTTATCAATTCTCCTATTTTTACTGGTGTTCATTGTCGGAAGTTTGCTTTATGCACAAGCAGTAGAGCCGTGGATGATTCTTGTTGCTCGATTTTTACTGGGAATTTTCGATGGTGCTTCTCCTATCTTACTACTAAGTTATGCAAGTCGATCTGCCTCCATTATAGTAGACGCCAGGAAAAATGACCTAAAAGAGCAGGAAACAAAAAAAAATTTTTGTCTCAAGGACAAATTGTTTGCAGCAGACCTTATACATAAGGGTATTATCTTTCCAGTAACCTTAGGTAGGGACCATCGATATATTTTCTGCATGTAATAATAACAGTAGTTAACCCGAGGCGCGTGGGCGGCCACGGGTTATAGTAGTCGTTTGGTTTGTTTGTTAACCCGAGGCGCGTGGGCGGCCACGGGTTATAGTAGTCTGTCTGTTTGTCTGTTTGTTACCCGAGGCGCGCGTGGGCGGCCACGGGTATAGTAGTATGTTGGTCTGTTTGTTTGTTTGTTTGTTTGTTTGTCACAGGTATATCTACTCACCTGGATGCCACAGCGCTGCGTTTACAGCATAGATAGCCTTCACACAACAATATCTTGATTTAAATAGTGGCAGATTTTGATGTTAAAGCTTCATTGTCGAGCAAAAGCTAAGAAGCTTGAACTTGCACGTTGGCTAGCTAGCTACACATGGCCTTGATTAGATCTACGTAGTTGCAGCTGAAGTGATCCTTACCAAATATAATTATAGTAGAAAGCTAAAATTGTGACTGGTTATTGGCTGACTCTGGATCCTATACTCCAGCCTGGCAGGAGCCATACCTCTTTAAGTCTAAGCTCCAGGCTTCTTTGCTGTCATCCCTGTCCACAGTGCATGTCTAATGTGACATGTACCACTCAATGTTTCAGCATGCCTCCAAGTCTGGTTTAGTTTTATTGCTCTTGAGTTGCTGTGCTACTGTAGTCATACATGCTACATGCACTGCATTACCACTCTTCTGGTTTCTTTATTATCATGTCACCAGCCGAGGGTTTGCACTTTAGTGCTCTAGTTTGTTTGTTTGTTTGTAACGAGTATATCTAGTCACCTGGATGCCATAGCACTGCGTTTGCAGCATAGGTAGTCTTCACACAACAATATCTTGGTTTAAATAGTGGCAGATTTTGATGTTAAAGCTTCTTTGTCGAGTAAAAGCGAGCAAAAGCTAAGAAGCTTAAACTTGCCACGTGGCCTTGAGTCAAGGTACGGAATCACTTCAGCTAAAAATATCTAGTCAAGGCTTGATTATGTATTTTCAGCTGAAGTGATCCCGTACCAGGAACAATTGAATACTGTCAAGAAAAAGTAGAATTGTGTGACTGGTTAAGGTTGTTGACTGACTCTGGATCCTACACGTACTCCAGCCTGGAAGGAGCCATACTTCTCTTAGTCTAAGGCTCCAGGCTTCTTTGCTGTGATCCCAGTCCATGTGCACGTTGTTACTTTAGTTTTGAGTTTAGTTTTATTGCTCCTGAGTTGCTGTGCAAGTCATACATGATAACAACATCACTATATGCACTGCATTATATTTCTGGTTGCTTTTAATCATGTCACCAGCCGAGGGTTTGCACTTTAGTGCTCTAGTTTGTTTGTTTGCTTGTTTGTTTGTTTGTTTGTGACAGGTGAATCTACTCACCTGGATGCCACAGCACTGCGTTTACAGCATGGATAGCCTTCATACAACAAGTTATTAATTTTAATAGTGGCAGAATTTCATGTTAAACCTTCGTTGTCAAATAAAAACGAGCAAAAGCTAAGAAGCTTGTGACTGGGTCTGCTTACCTGGATGCTCTAGCACTGCGTTTACAGCATGGGTAGCCTCCACACAACAAGTCAGTACTTCTAATAGTGGCAGCTTTCGGTGTTAAAGCTTCGTTGTCTAATAAAAGCGAGCAAAATGTAGCTTGAACAAAACTTGCACATGCGTTACTTATAACTGAAGTGATCCTGTACCAGGTCCAGAAACAATGGAACAGGGTCACTAAAGTAGAAAGCTTGCTTTAGCTGACTGGGATCCATGCAGGACCTAGAGCCATACTTCTCTGAGACTCCATGCTTCTTTGCTGTGATCCTAATCCACAGTGCATATATTTATAGTACTACTATACCTGTTCTCAAATGTTTCAGCATGCCTCCAGTCTGGTTTAGTTTTATTGCTCCTGAGTTGCTGTGCAAGTCATGCATGATGATGATAACAACATCACTATATGCACTGCATTATATCAGTCTTCTGGTTTCTTTATAATCATGTCACCAGCCGAGGGTTTGCACTTTAGTGCTCTAGTTATAATATACATGATTGTATACATGCATGGTGCATGTATTATAATACTACAGTCATATATTTACATACATGCAGGAATCACTTCAGTAGTAGCACAATTTGTTGAAGTTGATCAATATCGATGGCCTGGTTGGTTCCTGTTTGCACTCGGAATACTGTATACAGTCACTTTCCTCTTGGTGTACAGAGAAGATGAGAAGATTCAATGCCAATGTCATGAGAAACTGAATGGTGTAGAATCTGTCACTCGATGGAGAGGTCAAGTTGCCGTCTTTAAGACAATCAGATGTGGAAGTCTACTTGTCGTATCCTTTATGCATGCATGTCAACTGTATAATTATAGTATTCAACGAAATACTGTTAGAGGCCATTTCCGAAATTATATAGGACATTTCGTGCTATAATTATACAGTAATTAGCCATGCTTATACTCTCTGCATTTTTTCGATTCGAAATTCGCAATTTGCAATCGAAAGAACGTCACATTCGAAAGGAATGCCCCATTTGAAACCCGATATACGGAAGCCTATAGAATCATGCCGCCATACCAAGTCAACTGTTAAATTGTATCAAAATTCAGTTGCATGTACAAATTTGTACGCCAGGGTACTCTCCTAACATGCGAACTGTATACTTATATACACATCTGTACACTCAAACCTAAATTAATTGCATTCTGAAGTAAAGAGTATACACTCACTACGTTTTTAATCCTTCTACTTTTCCCACCCAAAAATATTCACTGTTGCAGTTTTTCTTTGAGAACTTTGCATAATTATGAGGCTATAATTATTATTGGTGCTGCAAATGCAGTGCTTTGCATGCATGGCGTGCATGCACGTGTATGAGTAGACTCCCCGTCAAACAAACGGACACACTGACAGCACTATAACCCCGCGGCCGCCTTATACGACAGGCTGCAAGACACATGTTTAGACTATATATAGATGTACTATGCATGATTGACAGTATACCAACCTATAGTCTCAGCATGATGTATATGTAATGCAAAAAATATCTCAACATGCACACAGCACTTACAATTTATATCCATAACAACAAATGTTATATAGATTTTATACTTTGTTTACTGTGGATATGTGGCGTTCTCTATTTTCAATGTATCTGACACACTGCTCCCACCGGTTCTTCGTGACTTTTTTGGGTTCGACATTTCTCAGAATTCCATCTTCTTTCTAGTACTGATGTTCGTGAGCTTGGGAGCTGGAGTCATATTGTAAGTAGCTATATAATTATAAGGCCCTGATAAAAATTATTCTTTTTTTCATTCATTATTCTTGAAAAATGTGCCTACAAATCCGATTATTCTCGT
The DNA here is from genome assembly GCF_963675165.1 of Halichondria panicea. Classification (NCBI taxonomy): domain Eukaryota; kingdom Metazoa; phylum Porifera; class Demospongiae; order Suberitida; family Halichondriidae; genus Halichondria; species Halichondria panicea. Next base: position 7,295,614 of record NC_087382.1, on the reverse strand, counting down.
TCCCCCATAATAGTTTTATACGTATAGATATAAATACAGCTCACAACTGACACAAAACGTTATTTTGGTTCTCATCTTGCTGGCTTGAACTGATCATTTTTTGCCCTGAGAACGTTGTTATGCAAAACTTAATGTAATGAATGATTTTTACCAAAAATGGACATTGATATGCCTATTATCCGCTCAGCTTATTTCTTTTTAGACAATCCTAAAATTATTCCGAGCATAATTATTACAGCCTGATTGTAAGTTATTGACAAGCTTACAATAATTATAATTTATAATGTTCATGCGCTTACAAATATAACTTCAGTCGCACTTGACATATATAGTGTATTTTAGACATAATTATTTTATTTTAGGATCTCACTCAAATGTTTCAGAATGGACAACAGAGTTGTGTTAATCGTCACCATTCTCCTGGGGATTATTGGTACTACTCTATCATCTGACTGGCAGGCAATTGGGCGAGATCCTTGCTATGAAAAGTTCTTAGCAAACTTTTCCACTGTAGCAGAATCTCAGATTACAATGGTTTGCAGAGATTTTTCTACAGACAATTTTGCTAGTTTGTGTGAAGCGGAGAGTAGCAATGAGCATAATTGTATTTGGAACTGTATCTCCAAGGTTACGGGAAGCAGTTGCCAATATTGTCCTCCTTTCTGTCGAAGTGATGAGAAGTCCATCAATTTTGTGCAGTTTTCTATAGGCATTGTGCTGATTGTGATCTGTATGCAGATGTTTGTAACAGTTACAGTGTCCATAACAACCGATGTAACACCTCCTGCTCTGCAAGTGAGTCAATTATTTTCTATATATACCTATATATACGATCCAGGGCCGATTTTCTGTAATAATTTTTCTCTACCTATGTTACAATAGAGTAGAGCCAGGCCGGGAACAAGGCTGTCAATAACCTGGCCTAAAATTGTTCTTATAGACGGCCGATTTTTCTGTAATAATTTTTTCTCTACCTATGTTACAATAGAATAGAGTCAGGCCGGGAACAAGGCTGTCAATAACCTGGCCTAAAATTGTTCTTATAGACCGACAAACACGATTTTATGATGAAAATTTGCCCTTTGGTTATCGTAGGGAATTGCTATTAGTGCTGTGTATACTGCCAACAGTGTAGCAAGAACAGTCACCCCATTGTGGAGTAAGTCACTAATAATTTGTCATTGCAGACAAATTCTGTGTGTACATTGGAATGACTATCAGTTTTAATCTTGTTCACACCTGCTTGTTTATTTAATCTCTTTTTCCATGCAGTTGATTTTGTGTACAGACACTTCAATCGACACACATACCCTCCCCTAATTGTGATCAACACCACTCTTCTTGTTGCTCTAATTGGAGCCATAGCCCTATACAAGCAGCTGGCACCCAGGGCTTTAAGTGAATCTCAATCAAAGGAGGTGTTAAATCAAATTAAGATGAAGGAACTCAATAGTGAAAGTGAAATTAAATTTGTTTCGTAGCAGGTTTATAAGCACACATTTAGGTTGACTGTTATTTTCTTTTTGTGGAATTTCATACTACACTATGTAGTCAGAGATTTTGTACCGCAAGTGATTCCGCACTCGTTTAGTATCATCAGGGACACCTTTCAAGGCAGCCATTCCTTCCTTAAAATGTTTTACACATCAGTGTGAAAGTGACATTCAGACCATCATGCACTGTCTGCTGTATATACATAATTATAGTCACATTGCAGTATATAGATTGAACCGCAAAGTTGCATGTTGTCACAGGGACGCATTTAATGATGAACACAAATTTGAATGAGGCAATAAATTATACAATCATGCATGGTGGGTTATTATTATTAATAATGGTTTGCTGGTAATATCATAGATACAATGTAAGCAGCTAGAGACTATTAAAGCTAGACAAAGTGTACGGTGGTTAAATGAGTAGATGAAGTGTTTAAGATGTTCAAGACTCGGCTCTAGTGGTGGTGTTTCGTTTGGACCTTCTTAATGTGGATGTCTCTCCCACACTCTCTCCCCCTGACATATCCATTGAGGGGGGCGTGTCTCCTAAGCGAGAAATTTTCGTGGGACGAGCAATATCACTCAAAGTAGACTCTGGAGGGAAAAAACAGTTCATGCATGTACATGTACAGTATATGGCCTTCGGTAAAGAAGAGACATTAAACGCTATGCTACATCAACTTGCTCTAGATCAAAGAAGCTCCAGGTGCAATAATGATTATTATGGGGTCCAAGGTTATATGTACAGTCAAAAGCAACTAAAACTCATTTTACTAAAAGTCAAAGTTCGCAATCAATTATTGGTATAGAACTTTGAGCTCTGTTTTTGCAAAATAATTATACGAAATGCATGTTTTTTTACCAGAAGCCTTTACTATAGCACCATAAACATGTAGACTTGCAAAAAATGATTTTTGTGGCGCTGTAATTAGGTTAATTACACATGCTACATGATAACAAATACCATTCAAGATCTTGAGTGATCTCTTTTTGGCCCGGCTCTGAGAGATGGCCCCAGGGCGAAGAACAGCTATAGCCCCTCCAGTTGTCCGGCCCTTGTTCACTGGGGCAGTAGAGGTGTGCCGATGATAGAACATAAGTGAGTCCCAGCCCTGCGTCTTCTTGTTTTTGATAGACAGCATAAGTCCTTCGGGAAGCTGCTGGTCAAGGAAAGAGACGACCCCCTTTTCCCCGGTACGATCCAGAGCCAGGAGACGATGACTGAACTCGTTGAGGACCATCAGGAAGTCAATGTTGGGGGGCGGGTCCATATCGTCCAACTCATCTAGAGTGAGGCTAGAGTCCAACCCAGTAAGAGCAAACTGTATCCCCTCCCTAAGTAAACACGTACAGAGGAGGTGAGTCATATAAACTGATGCATAGATCACGCTTGACAACACACATACAAGTAGCACCGTACAGCATTGTATTGTGGCACATACCTGTGGATTCCAACTAGAGGTCGCCTGACTTTCGTTGGCTCGAATCCCATACTCATTGCGAACTTCTTAGCCAGATCTTTGATCTCAAACCATTCTCCTGACAGCTGATCTACATAGCCATTCTCGTCCTTGTACTGCAAGAAGGAGTTTTTCAGGCAAGTGAACACTGTCCTGTACCAGGAGATGGGGCTCTTCTCTCGGCAGCGATTCAATGAGAACTTGATGAGGTCTCCAAAGTTGGGATATTGCTGGGGGGATGAGAGGCAATAGAACTTGTACTTTGCAGGGCTTGAAATTACAGTCTGACACCCGGTCATTATGTGCACGTGACAGATCAATGCATGTGTTAGTCAGACATTTTGTCGGAGCATACAATGTACATGTAGAGCTAGCCAGAGATCGCTATAGGGGTTAGCTATTTTAGCACTAGTAAGAGCCCTTGTCAGAGTTCTAGTAGCTCAGAACAAGAAGTGTGGATAAATGGATCAGTGAAAATGACCAAGAATTACAAATTGCCTCATGGCTGTATATTGAATGTAGTTAGCTAGCTGAGAGCAAGCAAACTATCTGTTTGTTCTCTCTCTCTGGCTGAAGGGTCTCTCACTTTGGCTGGTGTGTCTCTCTCTAAGCTATCAGGCCTAAGAAACTTGAACGAGTTTATTGATGGCTCAAGGAATATTTGAGCGTCCAACTTCGACGATCATGCTGCCAGCCTCATGCACAAGAACCAATGACTGTGCGCCTATAATTTTCTGATTTGATTAATTAGAAATTATATAGCCAGTTGATTGAATGTCAGAGCAAATTACATGTTGGCGGATCAAAACATTAATTGGACTGACATTTTGACAGTCATGCTAATATTTTTAGCGCGAGCCCTGCTTTGTACGTACAATGTATATGATGTTGTGTGAATTTTTCTGCTTGCCTATAACTACATGCAATGCAAGCTGTACATGTACGTGTATGCGGGTCACACACACGCACACAATAAGCATCAGATGTCCTTCGAAATATGTTTAACTATGCATGTACATTGATGGTGACACTCACTTTAATGTACTCTGCCCAGATTGGGGCCAACTTCACCATGTCAATAACGTGGTACATGCCTAACTTGAGAAAGGCTGCCAGCTGGACTCTCCTGTCATTAAGACGCTCAGCCATTAGCAGGGCCTCCTCCTCAGAGTCTGGCTCTGTGTCTTGCTCATCCTCCGGGGAATTCAGGATCTGGTGGACAATATAGTCCTGGAGGGGGACAGCTGTGCTTCACAACATCATTTTGTATGAAATTATAGTGAATGTGAATTTGTTGTTCCCATTTATTCAACAGCAAACAATAAGAACAAGCCATTTTACAGAGCACGTGAAATGTCCGGAATATTTACAACAGGCATGCAGCTGCACCACAAGCTAGCTGAGTTTTTAATAGTAAAGCAGTATGCATTAGGACTAGCTATAATTATAGGTAAACCCTGAGCTAAGGTGAGGTGCATATGGAACGTATTGTATATATAGCGGGTATTTTTGGTGATTTGGCGAATCAAGTGAATATTGCCGAGTTAAAAATTCGCCAAACACACCTGGTAATGTATCCCATACAACACAATCATCAAATTAAAAATCGCCCATTACAGACCTGCCAACCTCTAATACTAAATTTACTTGAAAATCAAAGATTGTGTTTGAAATTAGATGTTTCTGCTTGATCAATTAAAAACTCATAAAAATACTTTTCAAAAAAGTCTGGTAGAGCTGACATCATTATTATTAATTTCCTGTTTATTTTGTGGGTTTTATGCACATCCTGCCACATGGCTCAGATTTTCCAATATTACTTCGGTTTGCATCTATAATTGGAATGTTTACATGTGCAGTATTTAGAAATCAAACAAAAGTGTTTTGTGCTTGAAATTAGACCCCTTAGCCGGGATACCGGGAAGAGAGACAATTTTGAGGGATATTCCTGGTAAGACCGGGATAGTTGCCAGGTATGATATTACACTTTAATTGCCTCGTTCACCAAATAATCATAATGCTCGCCATAATTATATACTCGCTCTATACGGATGGTACATGTACATTCACTTTTCAAAGGATTGTTTGGATATTACCAGAGTGTCCGCTGTATTAGATTAACAAAAATTTCCCAGAAAAGTGTCCGAACGTTCGGTTTACAATTGATGCGAGTTGTTGTGACGTCGCATTAACTAGTAATCATAATTGCATGCGTGTCCCACCCCCAAAACATTTTATGCTTGTTAGCACTACAGTAACTGGTACATGTATGTTTGTATTGTGTTGCACATGGTAGTCATGCTAACGACAGCTTAGCAACTGACTAACCTGTATTGAGTCCTGTAAGTAGAAATCTGGTTCATATACTAAACCAGCCAGGGCAGGTTCCTGGGAAGCCAAATGCCTTGAGAACACTACCAAGAGGTCAGCAAAGGTCACAAAGGCCTGACGTTGGGCGGGACCTGTTGCAAACTTGAGGAGGTGCTCACAGCTCTTGAAAAGCTGCATCATTATCGAGCGTACCTTCCGAAGAGTTTCCTGTGTGTATGGGTGTGTGTATGTACGTTACACACTGCACACGATATAAGTAACAAAATAATTAGTGCAGTCAAATGTAACGCTTTTTATGGATATTGCAAAGATGTACATGTAGTATGTACAAATTTAATTATTGGTCCATCACCTACCCTTTCATATGTGCCAGAGCTTTCCATTTCCTGCATTTCCCACATGACTTCGTGTGTCATACACACAATGGCATTCTCAAGCACCTACAATAACGGCATCATTCCCTACACACAGCCACCATTGCTACACACCTTCTCTGAGTATCCCTTTCTTGCTCCCTCATCCAATAATTTTCCCATCTCTTCTGTGAACTCAAACCGACCAATGTCAATATGCCTGGAGAGCAAAGAAAAAATAGCAAGCTAAACGTTGTCTTGTTTTGGGGTTAAAACTCGGTGGCCACCCTTTAAGCTGACAACAACAACATGACCCTGTAATTGTGTTATATGACCTGCATGGATGGTGTAATTGAAACAATCTACTTTCCGGTACTTCTAGACCATCCTACACGTACATGTACATGTAGCTGGCCGTGTGAACATATGCAATGCCACTAAACCATTTGGTGTTTTGTAACTACCATGCAAATGATGCAGAGGTGAAACCGTGCAGAGGTACAAGTATATGACATTTGAAACACACTTGTAAAATGTGGCCAATCTTCTAGTGCTGATGGATATAGCGAAACAATCCTCATCTTCTTCATCAGTCTGTGTGCATGGAGATAATCATATCAGATGAGCTTGCAATCAATGTTGTACATGTACTCACCAGTGTGTTCTCATCGGCGGCTTCTAGCTGTTGTTTGAAAGTGTCAACCATCTCCTCCATGAGCACCTTGAAGGCATGTTCCTACACACAAACAGGTACAAGGGTTACGTGGTGAGTCATGATCTCCATTATGAGACTCACAGAAGTGGAATGGAGAGAGAACTCTGGGTCCATGAGATATTTGAAAGTGAGGGCACATTCAGTCAGAATGTCTGGGTCGTGATGCATCATGATCAGTTGGTGCATGTGAGTCAGCAGGCTCTCTAGTTGCTAGAAAAGGAAAGAGTCAGATAGTGTGAGAGAATAAGACGGCTCCAGACAAACCTTTTGGAGCCTACTCTCAGCATACAGCTCCAGCTCAAATTGACGAGGAATATTCGCAAAATTTGTTGCATTCGGCGCAGTTGACCCAAACTAAAGAAAAACACAGTGAAACGTTAGCGTTGGAGATTATGGGGTTAATCTTTACATAATACATGTAAGAGTGATAACATGTTTAGCTCCACCCACTAACCGAGGGTTACCGTGGCATGAATACAATGTACATTGTAGCTACATATGATTATACATGTACATCAAGAGCGCATAAAAGAGAGAGAGAGCGTGTAACTTATAATATGCATCTGCTACAGTGTGGGCAGAATCCAAAACCACTACTTATAAATACAATAATTCTTGAAATCACTCACTGCTGCATGTGCATGGAATGTAATACCACTTGACCATAGTACTATTTATACATGTAATAGTGGTTTTGGATTCTGCCCGTACTGTAGCAGACGGAAGCTACACGCTCTCTCTTTTATGCGCTCTTGATGTACATGTATGCATAAAGCTTTCAGCTAACAAAACGTATAAGTACTGGGGGAGATACATTGTAAACTTCCGGTACCACAAGACAACGTACCTTTTGTATTAATTCCGGGAGAGTGTTCATGAAATGTGTACTCAGCTCCTGCTTGGAATCCTCCATTGCTCTTTTCTCTTTGTTTGAGATGACCTGGAAAGAGAAAACAGCGCTAGTGTCTATAAAAAAAAGTCTAATGAGTTGTTAAAAAACTACTGAGTCTACACTTGTGCTACAAGAGTACACAATTATACATTACATGACTGTACATGTACATGTAGAGAAGAACTGTGATGTCGGAAACTAACAACTACCGTGTAGCGCCAAATTTTTAAGGACCAAACATTTTTGTGGATTATAATTTCAAGGATAGAATTCACCTTAACGATAGTCACAAAGAAAGAGTCAACGTTATACTGTAGCCTGTTAAGACCTTTTGGAGGTGCGTGCCCAGCTACGCCCCTTTACACTACCGGAAAACTAAGTAAAATGTTCAAGGTTCAAGGTCAATCCACGAAGTAATTATGTACTTGAAAAAATTAATTAATGTGGCGCTATACATAATTACGTGTTGTTAGTAAGACCAGAGATTGAAGAGAAGGGGATATGAAACTAGATCACGTGAGCTTATGTGCTCAATGTAAAACAGAGTAAAAAGTTTAGGCACTCCGCGTTGCTATAAAAATGGCCGTTTAATTTGTAAATAAAACAAAACAGGCCCATGGGAAGCTGGATGACTCACTTGAAGAATTATGATCATATAATTGACTAGCCACAGATTGTTTTAAAATATATTTGGTGGCAATAAAATCCAGAACGCCAGATTCCCTGGTTTATTGGCTATACTAGCCTTTGTGGGACTGTAGCAGAAAGCAAGTTGGTTTTCATAAGATGGTTTAGTGATGAGTTTTAATGTTAGCTATGTATTCTATGTACTGGTGCCTGTCTCAAAGGCTAGATCGCTCTGATGCTGAAAGTATAATCGATTTTTAGTGTACAATTTTGCAAAATTTTGCTCCAGGACAAGTACAAGAGGTCAAAAAAGTTGAAGTGATCGAACAAGCTGTCTCTTGGCTTTTAGCTGAGGAGCTGTTGCACTTCCCAAAGGTCTACTCTTGCATTTAATATCAACTTTGTTCTATATGTATAGCAGCAAGTCCAGAGATACAGTCCCACAAAGTATTTTACATGATTTTACATAGAAATTGCAGTAAAGACAATGTGCCACGCCCATTTTGGGCAACACAGATTGTATGTACACGTCATCAAGTTTCATATCCCTCTCTATTCAATCTCTGGTAAGACATAGCATGAAGTATACAGGCACAAGCATGAGGGCGAGTTGATTATATATATACATGTATGACGACCCCTTACCAAAGCATGCCTCGAGACTACGCGACCGTGTAATAAAAATAACGAAAGGGACTGTATGACTTTTATTACACCTTTATAACCTTGACAACGTGATATAAAAATGTATTCTCACCCTCCCCTTGGCCCTTCCAGCTGGTGGGTTAGTGCCAGTGGCTCTCCTTATGGCACAGGACATGATTTCTACGAGCACAACCTCCTCTGTTTCTGAGAGTTTGATGCCACACTTGTCATCAAGGAGCAGCGTAGTCATGGACTCCCAGTCCTGTGACAGAAACATACAATACAGCTGCTGACATTATTGGTGATACCACCTGTACATTGTACACACGAGGAAGCAGTAGAGCAGAAAAGTTAGTAAAAAAGCAAGTGAGTATAGTGTCCTGTGGGCCTAACTATCCTACTTGCATATAGTGCAATGGGTGTACATTGTACATAATAATATACAAACACACGCATGCACTGACTTGTAGCACATCAGTGTAGTCCCAGAGGCTGTCCACAAAGTAATTGGAGTGGTCGTGGATTTTAACCTCAATAAAGAACTTGACCAGCTCATTCAACATGATTTCTCTGTCAGTTAGCTTCCTGTGACCTGTGTGTAGAGATAAACAATGAAATAGTTGAATATACTGTGAAACGTTTGAACTACAGCTTCTGAAAAGCAACGCACCTTTCGGCACTTTTTTGAGTTTGGCCTTGCGCATGAAGTCATCACTGAAAAGGTAGTTCACAGCAAACTGTCCGGCTGCGTGAGCAATACCTTTATTCTCGATAAAGATAAGCTCGCACACCTCCTGACATTCTTCTCCATCCAAGATGCTCAGGTCTGCCATGTGCCCCAGAACGGCAATGGCACTTGTGGCAACATTGTCGTCGATGTCAAGACGCATCGACATCAGTCTTCCCTACATGTATATAGACAAAGAAGGAGTGAGGATTGGTACATGTGGTACAAATCAGCAAGTACATGTACTAGGCTACAACATCGTCACACAATCCGTAATTAAATTGCTTGACATCCACAGGATTATTTGTTTCCTTCAAAACAGCAGATTTGGCCCATTACAGACTAACACAAACGTAAGCCACACAGCCATACCTTGAATCGCTCAGTAAACAGTTCCAAGTGTGGAGCAGTGTCCGAGTCACCGTAAAGAGCCTCCAGTGCCTTGATGCATGCCAGCCGCACCTCTCCTACCTTGTCGCAAAGCATCCAACCAATATACTTGAGGTATGAATCTGCCAGAAATTTGATACTGAAAGCGAAAAGGGCGAGGCTCATAAGACGGTATAGAACATTAATTATTATAGGGCTTAGCCAGCTACATTAGTACAGACAAAATTAATAGAAGTACGTGTACATGTACCTGTAATCCTTGAGCCAGACACCGAGCTCATTAATGCACAGAGCCCTGATCTCAGGCCTTACATCTCTGCAGCGATGCACAAAGATACTCGAGAAAAGCCCCTTCATCCAGTCCTCCAGCTCCAATTTGTGCTTCTTCAGCTCTGTTTGTTTTGACAGCAGAATCTCCAAGGAAGCCAGGCCAGCCTCGGTCTTCTTAGAGAGCTGCCGCTTGCGTTCAGCTTCCACTTGAAGCTACAGACACGGAAAAGGTACCAGTACCCGAATAAAGTTTAAGATGGCATTCGAAGTTTTATTAAGGTTAATGGGAGCAAAATAGGGTGAATTTGTACATGTAAGTACGCATACACAAAGTCACCTGTGTGTTGTCAATATCAGAGTTGACAGAGTTGGCAATGGTGACCAAAGCACTGACGAGCTTGACGCCGGCCAGAGAGGAGGTGTGTCTGAAGGCCCTGACCTGAGAGTCTGTAAACCCTACTGTCCATGCTATCAGTGTGGCCAACATGTACTCATCGTATAACGTGCTGTGCTGGCACTGTTCTACCACACGCCATATGAACTCGCAGAAGTTGTTCTGTGGAAAGAGAACAATGGGCTTGTCAGTGTTAAATATAAAAGACTGGTGCCACACAAATAAAATGTGTGTACCTGTCTCGATGTTTAATACATGTACATTCCTTACAGCACACAGCTCCACAAAAGGTATACAGTGAGCGAGTTTTCGCAAAGGTCGCAAAAGCAAAATGAGCAAAGGAGAGACATACAATTAGCACGCAAATTGAAACATTTAAAAACGCAATAACGCTTGTACAATGTTGTTCACAGACATAATTATTAAAATACACAATGTACACACACTCCGTGTACCTTGAACTTCTTCTGTTGAGGGCCAGCCATGGTGAGAGGGTAATCATAGGAGCTCTCAGAGAACTTCTCGGTGAGCTCCTTGGTGGCCTTTGTAGTGTCACTATTGAACATCTCCTCTGTGATTCGTGCCTTACAGCCACAGCAGCGGACAAGGAACTGCACCAGTTCCAACATGGCCAACTCTGCGTCTCTCTCGTAGCGGTCGACCCACTCACTGGCCACACTCTGAGGCGTGGGAGAGTTATGTGTGTTGCCTCACGAAAATAGTGGAAATATATGGGTTTTGACCCATTTTAAGGCTACAAAAATGTCATGCAATTTTACTGTGTTGTTTTTGTGCAAGTTGTAATAATTATGTCACACGATACTAACATTACTCCATTGGTATTTCAGTCCCATTACCGAAGCGTGTTAAACCTAATCCAAGTGGCGTGCTTCACTAGGAAAAATACCGTTTGTGTAAGTGCAGCCTATAGTGTAAACTTCTAACTACACAGTTAAACAGGATACAGTGTAGATTCTAAACACACTTTACATGTAAATGTATGGGCAATGTAGAAAAATGAAAATGGTACAGCAAATACATGTACATGTACTAAATATAGCTTACCTTTACAGCACTCTTTCCCGAGGATATGGCAGTAAACATAGCCTCAGCGTTAATTAGCGGAGAACCTTTCCCAGAAGTGGTAGCCTTGGCTGTCACTGCCTTGCGCTTGGCAGGTGTGATCTGCAATTTTCGACCTCCCCTTTTAGGACCCCGTGGGGTTGTGGCCTTAGGCTGAACAGGTGACTCCTCCGACTGGGTACTGGTGTCCATTGGACTCTCAGTATCACTTTCCGGAGCACTTGCTCCCACTGACTTCCTCTCACGAAGATTCCATCTCTGAAACAGAGCAACAAACAAACAAATGTTACATGTACATATGTGCCGTCTTTCTTTTAATTACAGCGCCACCGTAGAGTACTGAGTAGCTGTTTCCACGAGGCTATTGTACAGTATATCAGTTGTACATGTAGCCCTGATTTTATAAGGCCGCGTTATATAATTTCTTTTCTAAGCGCCATTGGCGTTCAATAATTGTGAACTTGGTGCTTCTATTAGAGTGACGTTGTAATTACAAAAAAGACGGTAGAAGTACGTACGCATGGATGTCGCTGTGCTTGTGAATCATGTGTGCATTATATCAATGAATTTACCCTTTGTGTGCCTTCAGTGGAGGGTGTTTCCTGCACACTGTTGGTACTTGGGGTGCCTTGACCAACGCTGTCAGCAGACTCTGTAGAGGTGTCCATTCTGTACGTACGTACAGCTAGCTAGCTAGGTACAAGGTATGATCCCGCCAAGGACCCTTGACTGTAAAGATCGTCTTCAGAATAAACACAACCAACAATCGAGGGCGGCTGAATAAGTTTTTTACAAAAAAGTTGTGCAACTCAGCATGCAATGCCCCAACCGCTTTATCTAGCTTCAACGGAGTCTTCAACTGGGTGCCTTTTTATGTAAGTGAGTCAATGTAGGAGTTCATTATAATTATTAAGTGTCATAATGTTATTTTTACGAAAAGTAACTCTACTTCTTCGAAATGCATGATAATTAATAAATAGAAGGGCCTCACTAGCACTGATAAGGCCACCTTCTAATATTATGCGCCACTTGGACATTTCGGCCATAATTATAGCACCATAAAAATTCTAGTTTCGCTAAATCAAACAAGTACGGTAAAAAAATAGTTGCGTTTACATGTGTGAAAATGTAGCTGACTTTGCAGAGTCTGGGTCTCTGAGATTGCAGCATTTGAATTAGTTGATTCGAATAGTAATCTAAAATTTGATTACCAGACTGTTCAATATACAAGTGTCCAGTTGATTGTGCAGTGTGCCTGTTGGTTATATACAGTGGAACCTCCACCTCCAAAGAACAATGATGGCCAAGAGCCCAGGTCCGGATTGAAACTACAATGACTTCAATGTAAAGCAACTTCTCAGGAGTGACCACCTCTCTACTCAGTATAACGAGCAGCTTTCTAGTCCCCAACAAGCTTTAGCAATGGAAAATAACCTCCCAGAACGGACAGCCACACCCAAAATTATCAGAAAATTATTGCTGAGATATCAATATTTTGCACAATCGTGAAAATGTAACTGTATATAGTTTCTTCCTATATAAACTTTTCAAAGCTTGAGCTAAAGAAGCAGTTACATGTAGCAAAGCTCCAAGATTCATTTGTAGCAAGAAATGACTCATAGAGCATACATAGCTGGCAATTGAAACCTCCCAAGGAAGACCACCTCTCTATAACGGCCAAAAGGCTGTTTCCCAACAGGGGCAGGGGCGTAGGCAGGAATTTGAGGAAGGGGGGGCTGAGCTGTTAGGGTGCGAAATTTTTCGTATACCGGAAGCTACACCCCCTAATTAATGATTCATTTCCGGGAAGTGAACTCTATATCCTGCCAACAATCAAAGCTATAGCTAGCTAGTAATAATTATAGCTATAATAGTTTTAGTCTACGTGGATGACGCCTGGCAAATTCATCAACAATGTCTTCATCAGTACTCAGGCTGGCAGTACTAGAGCTTGCCCTTGAGAAGTAGCGGTCCAGTTTCTGTGACATGTTGCTGCTTTCAATCAACCTTCTCAATCAACCTCTGTGGTAGATTATTAATCAGTTGCACAGTGCATTGCGCATGTGCAAAGAAATAGCCACACCTTGCATAGCTAGCTCTTGGACTAGCCTCGATTCCAGCCCGAGTTGTTTCTAGCTAGGCCGACAACTAGGGACATGCTGTTTGTCTGCCACTAATCTATACCAGTAATTCCCTGAAGACTCATCAGAGAAGGTGGGGCTCTTAGTGTGGTTTTTGCAGAGAAAGGGGGGGCTCCAGCCCCCAAAGCCCTCCCCCTCCCTACGCCCCTGAGGGGCGTATAGCCAGGGGGGGTGCTAGAGGTGCTCGAGCACCCCATGCAACCAGCCTGATTCAAGTATACAAGTCACAGATAAATGTATCTGATTATCCAGCTGAGCACCCCTTCTCTTCCAGATCTTGCTGCAGTTAGGCTGTTAGCTATAGCTAGTATAGCCTCAATTGGAGACGGATCGGCCTGGGAATAAGGCTATATTTTATAGCTAGTATAGCAAGGAAAACGATTCAGTCTCTAAACTGTGAGCTATTCTGGCTTAAATCTCTGAACTAGTTCTCTTTTGTGATCGTGGCCAGCTTCTCTATGCAAATAAAGGTGCAGATAAGTTAATTATGACATCGTAAATAATAGGTGTGGCTTCCGCTTAACCAAATTTCGGCGCTGCGCGGCTAAAAATCAGGCACATCGCGCCCTTTTTCATCTATAATAGCACCCCTTTCTCCAAAATCCTGGCTACGCCCCTGCCCAATGGTGTCCGTTTTATGCAGGAGGTTCCACTATAGTTGTGTTTAGTTGAGACTGCATGCATGCACGTCGCAAAGTTTGAATATAGTCCTAGTTCTGAGTCTTATTCCATGATTTGCCATACCAGATTGTTCGATACAATATAGATGTATCCAGTTGAATTTGTAGTGTCTGCATGAGTCTGCATGTTTGCGCGTCATGTTAGTTCTGATTCCCCTTTTCACCATTATTTTTGTGCTATATAATTATGAAGTGTCCAGTTGACTTTGCAGCGTCTGAAAGTATGTTCTTCATTATAGTTGAGATTCAAATCCCATGATTTGAGTAACTCCAACGCTCGATACAAGTGTATACATTAGGATGATTTGCAAAGTATGAGTCTGTTAATTATAATATTATAGTGTTTATAATTATAGTTGAGATTGCAGAAATTGAATTAGCAGACTATAATTATAATAGTCCTATTCATGCATGCAGTTCCAACTATAATACTTCCATGATTAGACATGTTTAGGTGACTTTGCAGACCATGTGTCCGTTGGTGTGTCCTTTAAATCCCGTGAATTGAATACTGGATTGCTCGATAGTAGTTTGCTTTGACGAGTGTTGCATACATGGTATTTTCGTCTGTTGTGTTCAACAGAGACGACATGCAGCGTTTGAATTAGCTGACTAAGTGCTGCATTTCTGTGATTATAGACTGTTCGACTGTTTGAAGTGTTGAGCTGGTTTTGTAACCTCTGAACCTGTTGATTACATGCAGTATCGTTTCAGTTTGGATTGCAATCCTTATTGGAATGTTTTGGACATGTCTGTAGCTCATTTTGCAGAATCTGAATCCATTGGTATAGTTCCGCTTTTAAGTATATTGATGGTGTTTTGGTAAGCTTAGAATTTGATGATCTGAATGCTAATACCGTATTACTAGAATATTTTGCGGGTGAAAAACCCTTCGCGAATGAGCCAAATCAGCAGAAAATTTGATGACAAGGATCGTGTGTATTTACTTTAGGTTTTGCGGATTTTTTTGTTGCGAATTAATCTACCCTCGCAAATTTCGCAAATGTTTGATGCTCGCAAAACATTCTAGTAATATGGTAGTGTTCAATTGTAGCGTTTGGCTTATTGGTAGTGTAAGCGTTTGTATCTGCATGTCGATTTTTCAGAGCCTCGACCTTAATGTTTCTTGCAAGAAGAGAGCTTGTATGTTGCAGGTAGGTGACTGTTCAGACTAACTATAGTTCATCCATACATGCAGAGCTGTCACCTGCCCCAACAGAAGCACGTCCTCGCACTTTATCGACCCCGTTGAGTAAAAATTTACCCACACCTCCTCACAAGATGACACTAAACGATTTTTCGCGTATGAGAAGATGAGAGAAGAGGCTATACCATTGGTGAGCTGGTTTTTAAGCTAATTTATTGCATGTTTTACCTCAATGAACCCTGTTTCCCAACCTACAATGCTTATAGGCCACTCCAAGTGGACATTAGTTTTAGTTTCAATTAACTCCTTTTTTTTTGCAGATACTAATGCGTTTGAGTGAGGATATAGGATAATTTTTATGAGGTCATACATAGTCATATTTCGTCACTTTTCACTACAGCAAGGGCTTTAACTCGTCATCGATATAAGAAATACACACATGCACTATTGTCTCTTTATTTTCTCTCCATAAGAGCAACTTGGGCTTGGGTGTAGAAAAGTGGTGCTATGGTGATAGATGTAAATCGGCGACTGTAATAAGTATAGCCTTTCCAAGCAACAGCTGATCAATGTCTGCAAATCACATCTGTAAACATACTACGGCTATACTACTTCTATATACATGTAGCTTAATTGCATGTTCGGTTCTTGTTCTTGGCTAGCTGCTATGGTAGCTCTTGGATGGCTGTATGAGTTTATTTGGATTCATTTTGATGTAAATGTCTTCTTGTTGATCTTCTTCAAAGCACGCTTCTTTCTTTATACCACCCCCGTCCATAGGTGTGTAGGAATCTGAGATAGGGAATCATTATGACCAGAAGAAGATTACAAATTAACTAACCTTTTGATACAATATCGGACTCTTCTATAGCAATGCTTTACTTATATACTTTCCAAAAAGGGTTCCTGCATGCATGTGGCTTGAAAAACAAGCAACTTGACAACAACACAAAACAAATTATTAACAAGCATGCACATGCATGGCTAATTAACTTCTGTGTATGCATGTGCGAACTAGCAATTCAAGTTTCACAATCTCTACAGCCATGAAGAAGAAGGTGGAGCCATAGTGAGCCTCGTCATCCCACCCACTATTGAGCCGGCAACTACTTTTCAGAATCTATATTGGCTGGTCCTCCCGGGTCACGTGTTCAGCCCCACGTTTCACTCACTAAGGTGGGTATCCGTTAAAGCCAGCTCTCACAGACTACTGAGTAAAAATAATTACAACGTATATTACGTACCGTGGATAATAGAATTTGCACTGTTGTAATTTTGTCCTCCAACAGAAAACAATCATTACAAATCATTATGTCCCACAATTAGTCTCCCATTCTAAAATGCATGTAGTATGTAGAGGATTGAGCGCCCACATCTCAAGTTGCTGTACAACCGCACTCAAAAAACAGTGTGGTTAATTATACATTATGTATTGCAGAAGCACATGCGGTAGAATTTCTGATTGTAGCCTGCCTGCCTTAGTTCCCAGGCCGATAAAATAATGCTATAAGGTCAACCTAGCGTTATTTTAGAGACAAATCGGCCTGGGAACGAGGCTAGCCTTAGCCATACATGCATGCATGGTCATGTCAAACCACATAGTTTACACTATACTACTAGTGTTTGTGACGTAGAGAGACAAGAACGAATTTATATGGTTTGTACAATTATAGTAGTTGCTTACTCCCCTTCATGTACTCCTGATATGCTCTATAGAAGCATAAACACATTAAAAACATTTACGTGAGCAGGGTGTCATACAGGGGGGGGAAAGGGGGGATATCCCCCCCCTATCTCCAATTTCTCCCCCCTTTTTTGCTGGCTGAGGGTCCATAGCTGGCAATTTTTTACATACTATAAGGGTATTGAAATAACAGTTGACCTTTTTTTTAGCAAAATTTTCTGGTTACTTTTCTTATTTCCCCCCTCTACTTCAAAATCCTGTATGACACCCTGGTGAGTATAATATAGCTGCACATAATTACTCAACGTACTATATAGCTGTAATCTACACAGCACGTACACTATATATAAGTCAAGTCCGAAAGCAGTCCAGAAGTATTCCTTGAATAAGTCTCTTATAGCATCAACCCACGTGCTTCTTGCTGTTCTCGCAAAGGTTGTCTAGATCATTCTGGTCCATAATGCAGCCAGCTGTCTGCTATTCGGGGTTGCATGCAAGTACACTAGTTAGATAGTAAAAACAGTTGGTACAAGGTATACTGTCCGCTATAACAGAGGGGCGGTTCCACTGTATATCACATGGTTTCATGCACTGTAATACCGTATAAACTGGATTATTAGCGCATGCGCTCATGCAAAGCTCTATACGCTGCAGTCATTTTTGAGCCCCACCCAGTAACCTGATATCTCTGTGATGAGAAGATTGAGAGCTGATTCGTAAGCTAGCTAGAAAGTGAGCAAGCAAGGCAAGCATGCAGGCAACCCTAACTGGATCTATATCATAACCATTATGTACATGCATGCATGCATGCATGCATACAGTTCATATAACATATTGAAGGAACTGGAACAAAAGGGTCCAATTCAAGTCCACTTCATCTCATGTCTCACATTCTCTCAGCATGATTAGAGCATGCCCAGAGAATCCTTCCAGATGGATCTCACCAGCTATAGCTACCATGCACTGTACCAGCCAGCTAGCTCACAGACAAAGGAAATTAGCTGAATAACATAACCAATATCCTTTGCATAATTGGAAAAGAGCGCTTCAATTTGAGTACTGCAGTTGAGCATGATGCATGCGCTTAAAATAAAGATACGCTTATAATCGAGCAAGCGCTAATAATCCAGTTTCTACGGTATATATGCCATACATCCCTCGTGCCCATGTTATAACTATAATTATATAATTGACATACACTACAAAGTAATTCATCTTGTAGTGTGTTTGTATCCTGCACCTCACCTAGCATCGCTCCAACTAAACCACCAATTGCTGCACCGAGAGCAACACCTGGCGGACCGCCAATCAGCCCAATCAAAGCACCAACCCCAGCACCAGCCGCACCTCCACCTGTTCCACTGATTGTTACACGTTGCTGCTGATCTGCTGACTTCTTAAGATTATATTTTATTACATCATCCTCTTTTTTTTCCTTCTCGATAATCTTCACCAGAGTGATTCGTGCCTCCTCTGTTGGCATTGTCAAAGCGCATTGAAACCAGAGATGCGTAAGCCAGTATTCAATTCCTGGTAAATTTGGCCTCCTAGCGTGCCCTGCTGGAACTATCCTAATGCCGTGGACAATTTCCTGCGGTACTTTGATATCATCAATCAAAATTAATTCTATCTGATCTTTCCATTCCTGTATTTTCGCTTCAAATGCCTTGGCTTTATTTTTCTTAGATAAATCATCCCATTCCGCATTGAATGCTTCCATTACCGTATATGCTTGATCAGGAGCCGCGGCTACTAAATGTTTCATTTTGCTGGAAGAGGAGGCTACAATTCAAGAGGGGCCACTGTTCAAGAGCGGCGTTTATTAGCTCCAGATAATTTAGTTTGTCATCAAAAGTTGTTTTCACCTGCATAAACTTGAACTCTGCCATGAGAAAGTCTTTGTGAAGCACTAACAAGCTGCTACTCATAGCTACGTACATGTAGCTAGCTGCTAGTAATAATTTTTTTGGCTGCCACGTGCAGAAATGCTAGAGTCAAAGTTCACTGAGGCTACTATTTGAGAGCGGCTACTAAATGTTTCATTTTGCTAGCAAGGGAGGCTACTATTTGAGTGCGGCCTTTATACAAGAGCGGCCTCTGATCGAGCATATACGGTATGTTGGCATATGTCAGGACAATGATGGTATTTTTCCAAAATTTGGAGCCAAATTCTTTTGTGAGCTTTTCCATTGCTACCACGTCTGGATTTTCATGGCCTCGAACAAACCTCCTCTCAGTTATTTTTATACAATACATCGTCAGGTCAGGTTGTGAGCATTTGAGCTTGATCTGCTGAAGATATTGATCTTGGTCCGTGGTACCATCTTGTAGCCCAGAGCTGTCCCAAACAGTTATCGAGACTCCATTTCTATTCTGTCGATACATTGTTACTTCAGTAGTACACCTTGCCTTAATGCTTCCATCCTCTTTTGCTGCACAATCATCGTCAACTTTCAATCCCAAGATTGCATTTGTTAGAGTGGATTTGCCGCTATGAGTTATCCCTGTCAAAAGAATGGAAATCGATCTTGCTGGAGTTGTTGTTTCTATCTCAGTCAGCACTGCATCAATTTTTCGTCTAGATTTTGGCGTCAGAGAGGCTGCTGCTTTTCGGATTTCCTCATATTTGTCTTCATTGTTGATGGGTCCTTCGTTCTTATCAGTGCTTACGTCATCCTTAGCCGCTGCAACATTGTTAAGCAAAGCATCCTTGCATTCAGACATTGAGATATCTCCCTTACTGGCCATGGCTTCAGTGTATATAATATAGAGGCTAACTTCTCGCTCATGCAGCTTACTCTTATTGTCAGCAGGGTGCAGCAT
Organism: Halichondria panicea; assembly: GCF_963675165.1. Taxonomy (NCBI): domain Eukaryota; kingdom Metazoa; phylum Porifera; class Demospongiae; order Suberitida; family Halichondriidae; genus Halichondria; species Halichondria panicea. The sequence goes on along the minus strand of NC_087382.1, from coordinate 7,275,756 downwards.
GTGTGTTATATGGAGTGCATGTATAATTATGCCCATGAATATATCCAATAATTTATAATCAAATATAAAGCCTGTCACAACTGTGCACCCAGATGTGGAGTATCCTGCTAGTAGATCTACCTTGCATGGCTATACTAACAAACATGTTTACTTCATGCATTTGTGAAAGTAGTGTGGAATAGCTATAGTGTAGTATACTCATTTGTATAGTATACTATCTAGTAATTCTATCAGAATAATTATGATGTGGAAGATACAGATAAGCCTATAATTATATTTATACTGAAGCCCAAATTAATGCCATTACATTGCTCTAATACCACTTAGTAAAATTAGATGTAATAATGCAGAGGGCTTTTTGTTGTATGGCAAAATTAGAAGGTTGATAACCCATTGCAGTCATAAGTATATTATTCTAGTGCATTGGTAAATTATGATACTATAAAGCATATGGTTGCCATGGTTATATGCATGTGTCTTGTGTGAACTGTAGTATTGCTAAAAACATGTATTTGCAGGCATGCAACAAACATGTTTACTTATGTGTGTGGCTATACTCACAATACTATATACTCCACATACCGGCAATAATCAGATATTGAATTTGAAATGACCACTGTAAACATGGTTACTCCTGCATGGGTGCAGCATATAGGCCTCCTTTGCAGTTTCCCTTTTTTTCTGCTATGAAGCATATGGTTGCCATGGTTATATGCATGTGTCTCGTGTGAACTGTAGTATTGCTAAAAACATGTATTTGCAGGCATGCAACAAACATGTTTACTTATGTGTGTGGCTATACTCACAATACTATACTCCACATACCAATAATCAGATATTGAATTTGGAATGACCACTGTAAACATGGTTACTCCTGCATGGGTGCAGCATATACCGCCTCCTTTGCAGTTTTTCTTTTTTCTGTTCTCTGTCACAGAAAAAATACAAGGGAATTGGAGGAACAAAGAAAGAAAGAAGGGGGAGACAACGAAAAGGGAGAGCCTGCCCCGCTAAGTCTGGTGATCTGATACTGAGGTGCCCAAATTTAATTGAGTGTGGGCAAGAGTAAACCGCAGTACCGTATATAGCGGGTATATTTTGAGGGTATAAACTTTCGCGGAATGACCGTTCGAAATGTTTTCGCGGATTTAATTTTTGCGGAATTGCAGCCTTTCTGCAGCATACATGCACGCGATATTAAATTCGTGGGTATAAATGTTCGCGGTATAGATGTTTGATCAGCGAAAACCACAAACATTTATACCCTCGAAGTATATACCCGCTATAATACGGTATCTGTCCTCCAGACACACTGTGACACAGTACTTGGAACGTATTTACCAGGAAAGAGGCAAAGCAGTGTGTGAAGCTACAAAACAGTATATATATAGCCAGTAGATCTGTACAAGATGAAGCATGAAAGGCTTAGAGGACTACTGTATATAAAATGTCTCCCTTGTCACAAAGGACCTGCAGCTCATGAGCATAAACATAATACAAGAAGAGCTCAAGCTGATTTTTCTTGAAATTGAAATTGAAAAAGAAAAGTGTAATTTGTAAAAATATTTCGTCAATCGCACATTATTTTCCCCAATGTAAACATTGATAACATTATTACCATCGTTCTATCTTGTTATACGTTAACTGTGACTAAATATGACTTACCTTCACCAATAGTTTTGAAAATGCTGCCTCCAATACCAAGTTGTAGAAAGCAAAATTTGTATCAAAAGAAAGTCCTTAGTGAGATCTACTAGAAACAATGTGGATTTTGGTGTGAACTCATTCTAGCGCCCTGATTGTAGCAACTTTATAGAAACAAATGCTCAAAAAACGTGAACATTTATGATTTGTATGCTTAATATACAAAATACGTGATAGCAGCCCTTAAATATACACTTTGTTTCTATATTGCATTGTAGTAAGATTTGATACTAAGATTGTACCATGATTAAAGTGATTGTTGGAGGCAGCATTCTTTGGTTAATGTAAATAGCAAGTTAACGTACACACAAGGCAGTAACCATGGAAACGAGTAATCATTTTGATCCATATTATACATATGTAATCTCGGATATAAAAGGTACACAATGACGATTGCAAGCCTCATTTATGGCCTATAATTATTTGTGAAACAGGGACCTTTCCTGGACAACTCACAGCAATAATTATACTTGAGCCAAACCGTACAGATCCCTTAATTCATGTCATCAGAAGGTAATTAATTAATGTTTCAGTTAATTCTCCAAGTCATATAAGTACAATTGCCCTGGTAAAATCACACTATCAAATTCTCAAGTCAGTTGAAACTAAGAAGGGCAGCCAAGTTTATCCCCTCAGATATTACAGCAGAACTACAGACTACAAGAACTCAATATAATATATGCTCTCTCTCTCTATAGTGTTTGAGCTTCAAGACCTCTTATTCCTGTCAAGTGTCTCAAATATCCACCAGACTTACCTATTAAAAATCGTGGGCGTGGCTGCGTTTTAGCTGATTCAGCAATAATTGCTGGTCCCAGTCCAGAGGAGGTCGGACATCACTTGAACTTTGACATTCCAGGCCAAATTGCTTTTCGTTTTTGCTGACTCAGCAGTAGCGTCTACTGTACTTCTCTGCTAGTTAGCCGCCCTCTAAAAGTTGGGCGGCCTAATCACGAGTCTATGTTATAGAGGGCGACTGATTCACGAGACAATACTTCTGCACGGTTTCTGTCGCTAAATCTGTTGACAGCTAGTTGTGTTTGGTGTCTATTATAGTTACTGGACCTAACCCTATCAGCACATAATAGCCATACTAGCTAGATCCGCCTAGATCCAGTCATGTTCTACTGCTGAGTCAGCAAAAACGAAAAGCAATTTGGCCTGGAATGTCATTAAAAGGTCATAATTAGTGAAAGTTCAAGTGATGTCCGACCTCCTCTGGTCCCAGTCCTTAACCTACCTGAGATGTTGCAGCAATAGCTATGAATAAGTATAATGCTATGCTGGTTCACTCTAGGAGGCAGTTCTATGGGTTTTACCAGGAGCACTGCATGTAACAACAACCATTTAAATTATTCATGACTCAGTGTATATTAGTCCGAAAGAGCTATATTATATATACACAAGCATGGGTACAGTGTCTTTACAAGTGTTTTCATTGTGCAATATTATATCTTCGTCATCCTGTAAAATATTCAATAAGCACTCCTGCCAGGGCTCCTACAACTGCACCAGCTCCAGCACCTACTGTTGCACCCATCGGACCAGCTAAAAACTCCCCGAGTTGGAATCCAATACGGCCGCCATCCTTCATCATGCGTTTCATCATGCTCTCTGATATAATTAACGGCTGTTCCTCCAGTGGTTTCTGAAAGTCATCATTTTTCACATCATTTTCTCTCTTGAGACGATTCTTGTTTATTTTTAGCATACTGAGGCGAGTTTCTTTGTTGGGAATTGTGCTCACACACTCGAACCAAAGGAGTGAGAGCCAGTAGCCAAAACCAGGAAGTTTTGCTTTGCGGTAGTGCCCAGCTGGGATCACTTTAATTCCATCTACGACATCTTTTGGAATCTCAATGTCTTCTATCAGGATCGCTTTGATCTGTTCTTCCCATTCTTTGATCTTGGCTTTGTAGGCTTCTTCTTTCTTCTTTTTCGACAAATCTTCCCATTCCACATTGAATGCCTGAAGAGTGTTGGCATACGTTAGAACAATAATAGAGTTGTTCCAAAATTTTGGGCCAAATGCTTCGGTGAGTCTTGTCATAGCGACTACATCCGGATTTTCCAGGCCACGGACGAATCTTGTCTCACAGACCTTGATGCAATAGAGTGTAATGTCAACTTTAGAACAATTTTCTACCATTTGCTGGAGATACTCTTCTTGATTTTCTGTGCCATCTTGCAATCCAGGACTGTCCCAAACAGTCACGTTGATCTTGTCTCTCATCGTTTGATACTTAAGCACTTCGGTTGTGCAACGTGTTGTGATGCTTGCACCTTCTTCAGCCAGCTTGGTACCCAGAATTCCATTTGTTAGCGTAGACTTTCCGCTTCCTGTTTTTCCGGTCATGAGAATTGAAATAGATTCTGTTAGAGATGATTCAAGTTTTTTTGCAAAATCAAAAACTTTTTTCCTCCCCGTAGGTGACAAATTTTTGATTACCTCTTTAAATTCTGCACTCTCACTGCCGATACCAGTATGGTCCAGATCTTGGTGGCTTATAGATTCGCCCCAAGTAGGAGCACTGGCAGCCATGATAGTTTAGGATGTGCTAGGTCTAGCTTATAAATTTTTGAAAAGTGCTTGCATTCACTGTCTATATAATACCTTAGGTTTATGCTACGAATTCCTTAATGTACACTTTAAAGACTTTTGCATGCATGCTTACAGCACCGAATTTCCCTTATGATGTCATAATTAAAATTGGCTGATTTGGCTGGCTATAAGACTATACTGCTTGTCTATATATTTGTGGATGCTATATCAGTAAAATAAACACATAAATCTATGTACATGTATACAATTTGTATTATGAAGTTAATTGATGGTCGTGTTACATGCACTTTGAGAATCTTAATTCCTTTATGTTCAACAATTAAACCTTTAATGTTCCACAAATGTATGTAATTTAATCACTCGAAACCACTTACCTGCCCCTTAATTTTCTAGCGTATATTCGTAGTGAAACCGCAATTCAAAAGGACTAAGTGCTTTCAAACCGTAGCACTGAAATTCAAATCGCGTATGACACTTATTAAACAACTTCTCCATGCAAGCAATTTGGTCGTAGCCACTTACGAAGCATGATTACATACCTTCTGAAGTAAAATTTCTCTCTATTACTGGGCTCTTGGCCACATTCTATAATTATAGTATCTTTGAAGGCTGCTATTGTGGGCATAATTCTATATAATTATTATACTATATACTAACCATGAGGTCTTATGCATGTGATCTTCAATCTGTGTACAATTTGCATCATGTAATTTACAGTGTGGAATACTTGCGCATGCATGCATGCATGCGCTTGCAAATAATTATACCAGGTGGCGTTTCTTTTTCCCTGCGGCCTGGCTACTTGACTACATGCAATTACTACATGGTCTAGCACTGCTTCACTCCAATTCCAGTGCAGTAATAGTACACCATAATATATAAATAATGTTATGCATAATTATAGGGTTATAATTATAGGCAAATTATACACAGCATAATTATAATTATCATACACAGCATGCATATCTCTTTAGTATTGACATAGACATGTACGCTAAGAAGTAATTTTACAAAAGTTTTCTTCAGCTTGTAACGTGTTTGTATATTCCTCCTGCACCTCCACCTACCATCGCTCCAACTAAACCACCAATTGTTGCACCGAGAGCAGCACCTGCCGGACCACCAATCAGCCCAATCAAAGCACCAACCGAAGCACCAGCCGCACCTCCACCTGTTCCACTGATTGCTACAATTTTCATTACACTACTACCGCCCACTACAAGTGGCTGTTGATCTGCTGATTTCTTAAAATCCTCTGCTGTTACATCATCTTCATTTTTCATTCGCTTCTCGTTAATCTTCACCATAGCGATTCGTGCCCCCTCGGTTGGCATTGTCCAAACGCATTGAAACCAGAGATGCGTAAGCCAGTATTCAATTCCTGGTAAATTTGGCCTCCTAGCGTGCCCTGCTGGAACTATCCTAATGCCGTGCACTATTTCCTGTGGTACTTTGATATCATCAATCAAAATTAATTCTATCTGATCTTTCCATTCCTGTATTTTCGCTTCAAATGCCTTGGCTTTATTTTTCTTAGATAAATCATCCCATTCCACATTGAATGCTTCCATTGTGTTGGCATATGTCAGGACAATGATGGTATTTTTCCAAAATTTGAAGCCGAATTCTTTCGTGAGCTTTTCCATTGCTACCACGTCTGGATTTTCACGGCCTCGAACAAACCTCGTCTCAATCGTATTTATACAATACATCGTCAGATCAAGTTGTGAGCATTTGAGCTTGATCTGCTGAAGATATTGATCTTGGTCCGTGGTACCATCTTGTAGCCCAGGGCTGTCCCAAACAGTTATCGAGACTCCATTTCTGTTCTGTCGATACATTGTTACTTCAGTAGTACACCTTGCCTTAATGCTTCCACCCTCTTTTGCTGCACGATCATCGTCAACTTTCAATCCCAAGATTCCATTTGTTAGAGTGGATTTGCCAACACCAGTTTTTCCAGTTAAAAGAATGGAAATCGATTTTGCTGGAGTTGTTGATTCTATCTCAGTCAGCACTTCATTAATTTTTCGTCTAGATTTTGGCGTCAGAGAGGCTGCTGCTTTTCGGATTTCCTCATATTTGTCTTCATTGTTGATGGGTCCTCCGTTCTTATCAGTGCTTACGTCATCCTTAGCTGCAACATCATTGTTAGGCAAAGCATCCTTGCATTCAGACATTGAGATATCTTCCTTACTGGACATGGCTTTAGTGTATAATTTGTTTAGATAGAGGCTAACTTCTTGCTCATGCAGCTTACTCCAGGATGCAGCATGTGTGTTATAATAATTATTATGGAGTGCATGAATATTATGTCTAGTCTCTACGTCATATCACAACTGTGCAACCAGATGTAAAGTATATCATTCTAGTAGATCTACCATGGCTACTAACAAACATGTTTACTTCATGCATTTGTGAAGTAGTGTGGAATAGTGTAGTACTCATTTGTAGTATACTATCTTGAAAGCTGATAGTAATTCTATATCACGGGAAGATAAGATAGGCCCATGATAGTGAATGAATGGCATAATAATAAAAAAATTATTGGCATTATAATATTATTGCTCTAATGCCACTAAAATTAAACCTAACAATTATTTCAGAGGGCTCATGCGAAAATGAATGTGTAACACTTTGCAGTAGGCGTGCATTATAACCATTGCAGTCATAAGTATAAATCCAGTGCATTATGGTAAAATAATTATGATACTAATGCACTGGTTGCCATGGTTATTGTCTTGTGTGAACTGTACATGTAGTGCCAAAAATAATATAACCCTGTATGGTCAGGCATGCAACAAACATGTTTACTTCATTTGTAAATGTGTGCAATAATTATCTATACTGGATACCTCAATTTAACATATTCACCTTTGCATTAGTGTGCAATAAGATTTTAAGTTGGTTGATAATGCATGCTAAGTTACAGTGCATCCAACCATGAACACCTTTTTCACACACAACAATAATGTAATACTGCACCTCAACTATAGCATATCAACCAACCACAGGTGCATGCATGAGGGGATTAATTATTATCTTGAAAGCATGATTTTATTCGCCATACATAATTATAGGCCTTGCCCAATTATCCTTACCGCTGAGCATTTAGAATAACTAGTATACAGGCCAATCTATTTTCATATAGGTACAGCATTTAATTTGTAAACATGCAACCATGATATCTAATCAGGAGCATGCAAAATTGCACCTATATAATTTTATCAGCAAGCACAGCAAGCAGTGCTACAAATTATGTTACACATTATATGAGTGTATAATGAGATGTTGATGAGACTTGGACTATAGGCAAATAATGCAAGCACTAGAAATGGTGTGTGGCTTTTACTACAATACTATAATAATACACACAGATATACCAATACTGGATTATCTAAATTTGATTTTGGAATGACCACTGTAAACATGTTTACTGAGTGCAGCACTATAGTCATACAGAAATTAGTATTTTATGTACTATCAGTGTTATGCATGCTCTCATGCAGTTCTATTATATACATGTAGACTGAGGAACAACAGTTTATTACTTTATAATAGCGCGTATATAATTATACCAGGAGTGCATTGCACTCCTGATTATATATGCATGTATAGTCACAGCAGGCATGTTGACGGAAGTATATATATCCCTTTACATTCCAGGAAGTAATTTATATTATATAGCGTGCTATTGTATATGTAATTATGTGTACCAGTGACCCAAACATCAATTCTTAGAAATAATTATACTGTATAACATGAATGTATATTGCAACTGCATGCATGCTTACGTATATAATCACTTATTCTGTCTCAAGATTGTCATCTCTTTAAAGTCAGGCCTCCTCCAATTAGAGCTCCGATAATGAAACCCACTGGTATTGACACAAACAGTGCTGCTGGACCTGCAACCAGGCTGATCAATCCAACAACAGTACTCCCGATGGCGCCTCCAGCAACTCCAGCTCCGATTATTTGTGGAATTGGAATTGTACCTTTGGTTGCTACAATCGGTTGCATTTCTGGTGACATTCCAAAATCACTTTTTTTCACTTCATTTTCTCTCTTGATCCGATTCCGATTGATCTTAACTAAAGCACAACGAACTTCCAGAGTTGAAATAGTCACAACACATTTGAACCAGAAGTTGGATAGCCAGTATTCACAGCCTGGAAGGTGTGGCTTTCGATAATGGCCGACTGGAGCGATGGTGATTGTCTTGACCGTGTCCCTTGAAATGCCGATATCTTGAACTAAAATATCTTGCACTTGCTCTCTCCACTCGTTTATCTTCCTTTCAAACCTCCTGACTTGCTCTGCCACCGGAAAGGTGTCCCAGTCCAGGTCCATTGCAGTGAGAGTGTTAGCATAGGTCAAGGCTATGATGCAGTTGCTCCAGAAGCCCTTACCAAAAGCTTGGGTGAGCTTTTTCATTGCCACGACATCTGGATTTTCTGCAGTGTGTACAAACCTCGTGTCTGAGATTCTAATGCAGTAGATAGTTAAATCCCTGTACGAGCATTGCTGTTTTATTTGCTTGAGATAGTCTTCTTGATTGCCAGTTCCATCTTGCAGCCCAGGACTGTCCCAGACCCTCACAGTGATTCCTTCTCTATTTATTTCATGCTTGCTGACTTGTCCCTCACTCTTGTCCTCCACTTTGAACCCCAAGATCCCACTAACCAGGGTTGACTTGCCACTGCCTGTCTTGCCTGTCACGAGGATGTTGATCGAATCAGCTGTTTTGCAGTTTTTGCCATTTTCAATGCTCCTCTGCACTTCAAGAGGAAGTTGAGATATTTCACTGTCAGTAATCACATCGTACTCTCCTGTAAAGGCTATTTCGCCAAGATCAACATTGGTAGCCATTCTCTGCTGCAGCTATTGCCTATGAATGGTTGAGAGGGAGTTCTGTAACTATCATGCACTGACCACACTGTTTAACATTATTCATGACTTGGATTTTACATTCCAGTGTCCATGCATGTAATTGGAGGTCAAAGTATATAAGGAATACAAATCCTCACAAGCCAGAGGAGGTAAGACAGACGCGGTGCTATGGCGCGCCGTGTGTTTCAATAACAATGTCTGCATGTACATAGGCGTGTCTTGGTGTGAATATACCGAGATAGCGTGCACGTGCAATGATCGCCTTATGCAGTGATCATGTCTGCACATGCAACCATTAGTCTCTGCTTGTGCAGTGATCATGTCTGCACATGCAACCATTAGTCTGTGCACATGCAGTGATCATGTCTGCACATGCAACCATTAATCTCTGCACATGCAACCATTAGTCCCTGCACATGCAGTGATCATGGCAACCATTAATCTCTGCACATGCAGTGATCATGTCTGCACATGCAACCATTAGTCTCTGCGTGTGCAGTGATCATGTCTGTACATGCAGTGATCATGTCTGCACATGCAACCATTAGTCTCTGCACATGCAGTGATCATGTCTGCACATGCAACCATTAATCTCTGTACATGCAGTGATCATGTCTGCACATGCAACCATTAGTCTCTGCACATGCAACCTTAACCATTAGTGTCTGCAGTGATAATAATTATAATTATGTCCTTTTTCTTAGCTGATTTTGCGGCTCTCCCATACTAACAGCTTAAATCACATGCCCTCTGTCATTGTGAAATCTTTGAAAGAAACCTTTGACAAGGAGTTCACTTTGAAGTATATCACTTCTACGCAGAGTTTCAGCGAAGAGCCTGTGTGTGTGCAGACATGATCATGTCTGCACATGCAACCATTGATCACTGCATGTGCACAGACTAATGGTTGCATGTGCAGACATGATCACTGCACACGCAGAGACTAATGGTTGCATGTGCAGACATGATCACTGCATGTGCACAGACTAATGGTTGCATGTGCAGACATGATCACTGCATGTACAGACATGATCACTGCACACACAGAGACTAATGGTTGCATGTGCAGACATAATCACTGCATGTGCAGAGATTAATGGTTGCATGTGCAGACATGATCACTGCATGTGCAGAGACTAATGGTTGCATGTGCAGAGATTAATGGTTGCATGTGCAGACATGATCAATGCATGCATGTGCAGAGACTAATGGTTGCATGTGCAGACATGATCACTGCATAAGGCGATCATTGCACGTGCATGCTATCTCGGTATATTCACACCAGGACACGCCTATGTACATGCAGACATTGTTATTGAAACACACGGCGCGCCATACGGTGCAGTTCAAACAACTATAGCCTTTATTTGAGCAATAACTATCCGCCCACGTCCTGCCCACGTCGTATGTTATTGCTGAGTGTAATCAGAGCCGATCTATTTCATAGGTGCCGCCAACTAGCCTCGATCCCAGGCCGAGTTTTCGCTTTTATAACGGTTAGGCGAACAACTGGGCCTGGTACTAGTTGTCTGCGCATGCGTCAAATTTTCATTGTATATTTGTGGTCGGCAAAAATATTTAATAAATCAATAATCGAAATTTGTACACAGAAAATGCACAGAGTGAGTACACAAAAGATGCACATAGGGAGCTGCTTCACAAAGGCCTGGGGAGTTGCCAGTTGTGCTGCAGCACAATTACAGTGACCCAGGGCAACTTCAGGATGATTGAATGCCTTAAAATTACGTTTCAAAAAGATTTAGCAGGCTGCTGGACTTCTCTGATTCTAGGCCCCAACTCGTAACTCATTGCTTGAGAAAACGTAGATTCTCTTGATGCTTGATGTCTCTGAGCTACCCAGCAACGCTCGAATGAGCAGGTCATACTCCAGTCCTGTGTCTGTGAGTATAGGACAATAATATTAAAAGAAACCAAAGACGGTTAAACCCTTACCTCAAACTGTCCAGTCTCGTCCGTTAGTATAGCCAAGAGGAGCACTGTTGGGATAGCTGGATATTAGCCATTGCTCCTGTACAGAGAAGTAGACATTTTAAATACGTGTAGATCTATACATATTAAATTTCTCGGTTATAGTGTCATTGTCGACGAGCTGATGATGGCAGCACCAAGTTCTCTAGCTCACACTCTTCACTTGATCCACCATATTAATGATGAAACTATAGTCTACCTACATTCTTGCCAAACATGAACAAGACTTGATAGCATAGCCGGCCATAGGGCCCACACAAAAATATCTGACCTTAACAAGCTTGACAAAGCTTTATACCTCTTCCCTTGTTGTTCAGTCTTCAGAATAAGCTTCAGAGAAGAGAGAAGCTTCAGCTAAGAGCCATTCCAATCGATTCCAATAATGATAAAACGGGAACTGACTTCTAGTACACGATAGTACACGAATATAAATGTCACGAAAGTGAACGAGAATATCCATTCGTCAGAATCTGACGAACGACTGACACATGTGCAGACAACTAGTACCAGGCCCAGTTGTTCGCCTAACTGTTATAAAAGCGAAAACTCGGCCTGGGATCGAGGCTAAGGTGCCAACCTCCAAAGAAAAATTTCCGGGACAAAATAATAAGAAGACACTTGAGGAGAGTTGATTTCTACACATGCATGCTCAGTATGATCATCATGGAGAGCCCCACCCACAAAAACTGCAAACAGTGCAGCAGCCCCACCCCTCTTTTCTAACCAATGTTTTAATCTAGCGATAGACGGACATCATAGTGCAAGAAACTGAAATCTGTTCATGATTTAAGCTTTCAAGCCATAGCTTCAGTATTTTTTAGCTTCTTTGGACTGTATTATCCTAGCTCTTTGAAAATCCGAAACATTTCAGGTAAATAGAAATTTCCAGACGGGAAGTTGGCCTATTATACTAGGCTAGTAATTCCTTTGAGACACTCTTCAAGAGTATAGTTCTAGGGCTAAATTCTCACTGCAGTCTGCATCGATACCCAAGGAATACCTTTAAGTTAATTGCGTTAATTGGAATGTAGATATGATTCATTGACCTTTGATCTTGTGCAGACTGATCTGAACATTAATTGTTGGCGGTTCTTTGTTTAACCGTATGCACTGTGTGTCTCCTACTTAGAATTTAAGTGCATGCGGTTAATTGTGGTGGTAGGCGGAGGTGGGTGACCCTTCTCGGCCACCGTATAGATCTAAAGACGTGTAAGCATCATGTGTCCATCAACTGTTATAGTCTAGCTAGCACAAGTATAATAGACCGGGCATAGTCTAGTACAAAAATAGTTGTGAAGTGTAACAAAAAATATGGGTTGTGGTGTCATGGTATACTTAAGTTGTAACAGTGTTTCATAATTCAACTGCTCTTATGTAATAATGTTGCTGTCCGTATTCCCCCATTGCTTTAACTATAGCTATGAACATGTTCATGGCATCTTGTGTTGTGCACAGCTCCCAGGAATCTTAAATAAGTGGTACCTTTTAATTATTATTTAACAACCCATGTAGTACACACAACTTGCGTGTGTGGTAGTATGTATGTATAATAAATGTACTGTTTTTCTTCCGGCCGATTAGAAACAGTCACAGTTATCATTGTCAGCAAAAATTAATGATTTGTATTGTTTTCTGTTGTCCAATTAGTAACTGTCAATTGATGCTATGCCACAACAGCCAGTGTTTCATAGCTAACATACTTGCCTAGTCTTATGTCAGGTAAAGCCACGTTTGTGTGCATGCTATGGTATTACAATAATTATATTTTATGATAGAGCACTGAAGTGGAAACCCTTAGCATTCATTTTGGGTTTAATGAAGTCTGTACAGCCTCAAGTCAAAGCCGTGTGTACATCTAGGCCAACGTGCAGGTTCTTCACTTTTATTCAACACAAAGCTTTAACATCTAAATCTGCCAAATTTATATACCTTGTTGTATTGAGGCTACCCATGGTACAAACACAGTACTATCGCATCCAGGTGAGCAGACTCAGAATACACTGACAGACTGACTGATGGACTACTATAACCTGGAGTCATCGCACCGCGGCCTCGGGTTAATCATAGATTTTCTACATGGTCCAATGTGATTGTTAAATGTGTATATAGACTCCATATACTAGCAAACCCTATTTTTGTTAGCTTTGATCTATAATAAATTTATTATAGGGTGCATCTTATATATACATGCACTTTTAAAAATGTGCACATATACATGAGATGAGTATATTTATAGTTGCACATTATAAGACTAAAAGCCTCATGCATGCAGGGTTATATAATTATAGAGTCGTATATTACTGTAGGATACTGCAGAAGTCCCATTGTTACAAATATTTTGTGAAAACTTGCTTAGTATTTCACTGTATCGTCCTGGTTTAAACACTGTAATATTTGGTCTGTTGAAGCTTTACATTCTCCAGGATGCATGTGATTTATAGAAATAACGTGCTTCAAAGGTTGTTGCATAAAATGTTATAATTTTATTATGCAAGCATTTCACATCGTCCAACCCCACCCTGGCCATAGTCCTTATAAAAGGAATAAAGGATCAGTATAACGCCTGACTGACTGTATGTGAAGTTTACAGTGGTTGTATTATATGCATGGTTGCGGTCCCATGACACTATATACACAAGCAAGTATTGGGCAGTGATGAATCAAAAACTAACTCTTTTCTTGGTCCTATATTTTGGACTGGCTAATGCTTCCCACTTCCGTGGGGGAATCATCCAATGGCGTCCAGTCAATGCATCCAACTTCGATGGACTGGTAAGCTGCTAAAAAAAGTTTTGCTAATAAATATAAATTGACTTCGCAGATTGAGTTCACTCATCGAATGGCATGGAGAAGATCTGCTGGTTTTCACTGTGACCAGAACACTATAGACAACCGGCAGCTTATTGGTGGTGGACAGCTCTACTGCTCAAGCGGTTGTTTTGGGTACTTGGGAAGTCTAAGCTATTACTGCACTGACTACAGTATTACAGAAGATTGGAGCAGCGGAGAGAAAACATGGCTGGCCAATGTTGGTTTACAATCATCATTTCAAGCATAGTAAGTATAACCTCTCACTGAACTGTCATGCATGCATGCATGCGCATAATATACTCATTATAATTATGGTGTGATTTCTGTTTTTCAAATGGGATGGCTTAATTTTGCGATGCTTGTATGCTATCCCATAATACCAAGTCAATAACTATAGAATGCTTACATGACAGAGAGCCTCCAAATAGAAACTCCAAATAGAAACTTTTCTTTTCAGTATTATAATAATGATAATTTTCAGTAAACGATGTAAAACAAGATGAAATGCTGTTTAGAGGCTTTATAATAAGAGGGGCGTGGCAAGCGAGACTTAGCTACAAGATAAATTTGTAGGGCATAGAGTTACTACAGCTGTAGGGATGCTCTATAGATGCTTCACTGTCAACTATAAGCCATATATAATAAGGCCAGTTAACTTAATATTCTCTAAGCTTACAAAAGGTCACATCTATATCCCTATTTTTAGACACTCAAGAAGTATTGTTTAATAATTACTTTTGGCTGCAGCGTAAAGCACATGCACATCATTTAGCTGTGCTTTTTTAGGAAGTACTGCACAAATAAAATCATAATTGTTGAGTCTTCATAAAAACAAAGTTACATATTATCCATGCATAATTATTATTATATAGGTTGCAGTACCATAATTATAATCAATACCAAAATTAATGATAATGCATGGCAGAGCTTCCAAGTATACGGTTTTTTCCGTATTTATACGGACTTTTCCCTTCTAATACAGTTTATGGAATTAACTGCAAAAATACAGATATAATTATATAATTATATAGATGCAACCTTTTGTCAGCTAGAAAATAAGTTAAGTTTGCATGGTGTACAATAAGAATAGTTATGGCATCCATGCATGCAATCCTATTGTATCATGATAGCAGGAATCATAGTTATTAACTGTTTCAATCTTCCTGTAGCTATCAAGGTTGCTGTTGGATTGGCTTAAGGCAAGGAAGTGGCTATTGGAGGCTTAACGTACGTGGTATTCTGACACCAAGACCTGACAATGGTCTAATCAACAGCTCTCCAGTGACAGCCATGACTCCGATCATCAGGCTACAGCTAGGATGCCCATCTACTATTCACATTCCAGGTAGCTCACACAAACAGCAATTTTGAACACTGAACGAATTTGTCGATTCTTTACTGTATGCTTTTGGAAGCAAATTGCAGTCATAATTATAATAGTTACCATTCCGGTTAAAATTAGGCATGCAGCTATATGATTTCCTATACAGTTCAAGATGCAGATGGAGATGACATTCGTTGTAGATGGGGTTCTGGATACACAGAATGTGGATATAGTTACAATTGTCAGGGATTCTCTTATGGAACACTTACTGGAGTAAGCACGCATGTTTATCATTAGCTCTCTCTTATAGTTTGTATGCTCTTATGATTGTGTGTTTGCATGTGAGCCCAATTGATAAATATTATTAATTTTGTTGTCCATCTTGTATATAATTATAATTATGTCTGACATGTAAATTTACACATTCATCTTGATACAGTGTGCTCTACACTACAATGGAGGTGGTTTAACTGGTTTGTACGCCTTAACTATCCAAGTGGAGGACTTCATTTCTCTACACAGCACCACGGCAATGAGCAGTGTACCAATGCAATTTATCATCAGTTTATTCACATCACATTTAAGTTGTGATTCTGGCAAACCTCAACTTGTTGCAGAAACTCTACCTACTGGTTCATGCATTCCTGTGCCATTTGGAATTACATTCAATTTCTCCATTGTTGCATCAGTTAATCATGTCGGAATAAGGTACACGTGACAAAGCCATGGTTTTTTGTACTGATTTGTTATTCCAGAATCGTTGAGTTCCCAACTGTGTCCATTGTTGGAGTGACAAAGTCAGCAGTAGCAATGAGTACCTATAACCCACTTTTGTATTACACAAATGTCACCTGGACCCCTCAGCCATCTCAATTTGGTTTACATATATTCTGTTTCAGTGCCAAAGACACCAACAGGTACTGGTTTAGTGAAGCACACACAATCAGTACCTCAAGTTTTGTAATGTATGTTTTTTACAATTATTCAGTTTAACTTCGGATCAGAGTTGTATTGTCTTCCTTGGAGGAGGTAATAAACCAAATTAAAATGACTTCAATATCCCTACCTGCACTGATGCATATAAACAATTAATGTAGTTCAAGGACCCAGGGCACTCAAGAACACTGTTGTCCCATCTGGAAACCTTACACTTGGAAAACCTGTTCACCTCTTCTCCGTTGAGTTTGATCATCAGGTAGAGCTAAAGTGCACTAGTCTAATGGCTTCAATTTTAGATCGTTCCTTCCTCTACTCCAGATTTTCAGACCAACAATACCAAACTTCATCAATATATATGAGAATAAGAGCAATGGTGTAGTTGATTCCATCAATGCCACCTCATCCAGAGTGTCATTCCCCACTCCCGGCAGTGGAGGGAGAGAAATCAACTTCACATCGAATTATACTTTTCAGTCCGGAGTTGGTTACTACGTTCTTTTTGATCTTGGTAGGTGAATGTAAATCACCTGGGGCTGAAAAAGCCAAGAATAATATAAATATCTTAAACTCTGTTAGGTGTTGCAGTAGGAAAATCCTTTTGTCATCAAGAGTCTGAACCAATAACTTCGAAAACATTTTGGAGTTTTACTGCTGGTTAGTTTTATATTGTGACAAGTTGATCGATAAGTTTCTGCTTTTTCAATTATAAACACTGGTGCTCCTGGTGATACGTGTTCATGTGTGTATTCATGTAGAAATCAATGAATGTGCGAAGGGATTGGATGACTGTGGTACTCTTGCCAATTGCGTCGACACTCTACAAGGATTCAACTGTGTTTGTATTCCAGGGTACTCTGGTGATGGATACTCATGTGTAGGTAGGTATGTGCACATAATACACATTCAGTTACACACAATAATTTTATGATGATGATCTTTTTAGTGCCTCAGACTACATGTTCCCCTTTCAGATATAGATGAGTGTTCTGTTGCAACTGCTGTATGTCCCCAGTATACTTGGTGCCTGAATAACATGGGTAGTTACTCTTGCCCATGCAAATTTGGAGTTTCTTCCAGTGGAGACTGCAGTCGTAAGTGTATATATAATTATATGCTTATCAACAAGAAATTATGCATCCATCATGTGTGTTATCATTGCAGTTCCTCCCGATCCTCACCCTCCCCGATCTCTTCACGCTCGGAGCACTACTTCTACCACAGCCACCATCGCATGGTCTTCACCCCAACCGCAAAGTTTCCTTCCTATCTCTCAGTATTCTCTCTCATTGGCAGATCAGCTGTTTGGGCTCCCACAAATAAACGTAACTGTAAACAGCACTAAACTTTCATACACTTTCTCTGGTCTTGAAGAATTCGACTTGTTAAAGTGTGATATTGTGTCAGTCAGCTCTTATGGTGGCATTTCAATATCAGCCTCAATCACTCTGCGGACCAATGTAGCAGGTTTGTTCCTTTAATTGATATGCCATGGAAATCAAGGACAATCACCTTATAGTCTCTCAAACGATTACACTGTCCATGTTAATATAGAATATCCCACATAATTATTGAGGTTTCACTGTAACTGACACTATATTCCTTCTAGCTCCCTCGGCTGCGCCTCGTAATCTAGCAGCAGTGGCCACCAGCTCATCGATGATATTCCTGTCTTGGTCGGATCCACCCGCTATTGATATCAATGGAAATGTTGTGTTTTACTTTATTTTTATCAGGGAGATTTATACTGGCCGTAACATGTCATTCCATTCATTTTCGAGGCAACTTACAGCTGGTCCTTTACATCCTAACTACGCTTACTCTTGTAAAGTGGCAGCTTTCACAACAACATTTGGACCATTCACACCAACTGTCACTGTGTCTTCGGGTGAAGCAAGTGAGTATATAATTATTCGTGTAAGGCTTGATTGTGTCCTTTTCTTGCTCTGTCATATCATAGATAGAGCAAAGAGGGATTGGCAACAAAATGGACCTCAAATAACCATCCGTGTTGCCCCATTTACTCGAGGCTGTCTACCTTCAACATAGGAAGACAGCCTCGAGTAAAGCACAGGCTGGGAATGGTTGAGGAGACAACTGGTTGTCTTACTGTCAGTATAACAATCCTGCTGCTGATTTTAGACTTCATTTCTGTGCTTGAGGCTATATGTGATCCAGGACACTACTTAGTTAGACAATCTTAGCTATATTATAGGTACTATTGGTACATAGCCATAAAAAAACGGTGAAAAGAGGTGAAAAAAGCGCTATGTGCCGCTAGCTCTTTCTTAACAATCTAGAAAAAATGTTGGGAATTTCCACATAATACACATCATCAAGAAGCATGGAAATCAAGTTTTGGGGGTCTTAGAAAGCTCCGTGTAAGGCCTCAAATATAAAAAAGTGTTTCGCGGCGTTACGGTGGGGGACAACACGCATCATTTCAGGATTAAGCCATACCCCCTGCACAAAAGTCTACGTTTTAACTTCCGTTGCCAATCCCTCTCTTCTTTATCTATGGTCATATTTACAAAGTATCTATCGTATATATACAGAACCTTCTGCTCCTCCAAGAAACTTTACTCTGACAAGCATTACAACGTTTTCTGCTAGTCTTTCATGGGAGCCTCCTCAATTTGAGCAACAGAATGGTCGCATAAGACACTACGTCATATACCTGACCGATCTGACAGGAATAGATGGCACTGTGCAACTGAAGTCCTCCACTAAAAATTGGGTCCTCAACAACCTGAGACCTGCTTTCTGTTACAGTGTGTCTGTAGCTGCATACACAATCGATGTTGGACCGGCCACTGTTAATGCTCAGTTTTGCTTACTCACGTCTGGTATGTTTATAAGTATAGTATACGTAGCTGCTTGTGAATATTTTTACTACCATGTAGCTCCAAGTGCACCTCCTCAAGGTGTAAATGGATACCCTCTGAATCCCACCACTTTCCACCTCGAATGGTCTCCACCTTCTCTTCATTATCAGAACGGTCTCATCGTAAGCTACTCCGTGAATGTCACTGAGAATGAGACTGCTGCGATGTTTCAAGTAAAAACTAACCAGACAACTTTCAGATTCTTGTCACTACATCCAGACTACACCTATTGCTGTAGAATTGCTGCCAACACTATTGCTGAGGGGCCATTCTCTCCTAATTACTGTGTTCGTCTTCATCAAGGAAGTAAATACATGATCATTTTGTTTAGAGAAGCAATCAGTGTTATTAATTAGCACTGTGTGTTTATCTCTACATGCACTGTGAGCTGTGTAGTAAACTACTGCCATTTCTTCGCAGTTCCAAGTGCTGCTCCTCACAATCTTATGTCAGTCCTACCTGACCCACGCTCAATAGTGCTTTCATGGGACCCACCACAACCAGAAGACAAGAATGGGAAGATTATCCGATATGCAATTGATGTGACAAGAAGTAATACAGGACACAACTTTCAGCAGTTCACAAGTCAGACGACAGTGACTATTACGAATCTTGTACCATACACTGCTTATACTTGTATGATTGCTGCCAGCACTGTAGGTGGTACTGGCCCATTCAGTTCTGCTTATACAGTGACAACGCTTGAAGATAGTAGGTGGCCATATTGTTCATGTCTGTGGTAATAATCACCTCCCCTGTACTGTATATGCAGAGCCATCAGTGACTAGAAACATTGCAGTTTCAAGGGTAACAAACGAGCCACACACCCTCCTTGTGACATGGACTGCCCCATCGATCCTCAACGGTTTACTTACCAACTACACAGTTTACTGTGAAGTGGCTAATGGTGGTAATCTCTCTGTAGCTAGAGAGACATCAGTTGGTCCTAGTTTTACTTTTGCTAAAGTGAACGGACTGATCCCTTTTACCACCTATCATTGCGCTGTAACAGCAAGCACATCAGCTGGGGAGAGTGATCTCAGTAGTACTGATTTTGCCACAACTGATGAATCGGGTATGTCATTCTAGATTGATATCACCATTGCTTTACTTACGATCTGTAGTTCCTGATGATGCACCGGAAATGTTCAGGTCCACTCAAGTTTCTGTATCTTCTGTAACGGTTCTATGGAGTCAGCCAATGATTCCCAATGGAATAGTAACTGCGTATACCCTCCATTATAATTCTACTGATGGTGTATCAAACACACGTCGGACTGTTAATACATTTTCCACTGTAACTGGCTTGCAGGAATACACTTACTATGAGTTTGTAGTTCGAGCTTCAACACGTATTGGTGATGGACCTACTACAAGTACTATTATTCAAACAAAGGAATCATGTACGTCTTTCTTTCCACAATAATTATGTTACTGATATTTTTCTTGTTTCTAACTTTTAGACCCAACATCTGCGCCTAAAATGGTTCGAGTGATCACAACTAGCTCAACCTCTTTGAGCTTGATGTGGTCACCTCCAACAATTGCTGATCAGAATGGTGTCATCACACACTATTCAGTGATACTGAAAGACCTCCAATTCGATGCACACGACATTATCGTAAACCCCACGACCCTCAGCTATGTATTCACATCTCTCAATGAGTACAACAATTACAGCTGCCAAATTGCTGCCGCCACCAGTGTAGGTCTTGGTCCATACAGTCAACCAATACCTCTGATGACGGATCAAGCTGGTCAGTTTTATGTGTTGTTAATCGTTTGATTCATAATTACTATCAATTGTTGATACACAATGCATTTACCATGCATAGATGAATACTGAAGTCTTTGTTTATCAATGTAATGTTCACACACTTCTTATCTAGCTCCCTCAGCGCCTCCCCAGCATCTATCTGGCAGTGGAGTCAGCTCTTCTGTCATAAATCTCTCCTGGTCCCCTCCACCTGTCGTAGACATTAATGGAATTGTCGTTCAGTATACAGTTAGAGTAACAGACAATCATACGGGAAGAGTTACACAATTTGTTGCTCTAGAAAATCGTATTACAGTCGGTTCTCTCACACCATACGCTTTATATGACTGTGCTGTGTCTGCCTTCACAATTGCAAGTGGGCCATTTAGTGGCATCTTAACAGTAAGGACAAATCCATCTGGTGAGTGAATTTTCAGCTATAACATTTATATTTCCTGGGCACTCTTTTTTAGACTCAACTTAAATTTAATGATTTGCTGTACTGCAATAGTAAAGATTATATCTTCACCCAATACAGCCCCAACTGCTTCTCCCAGCCAGGTTTCTGCTTTGGTATCCTCTAATACCCTCATTCTCATGTGGGCTGCTCCATCTTCTGAACATATCAATGGTGTAATTCATCACTACGTCGCAATTCTGACCGAAATGGATGCTTCAAGGTCATCTACTGGTGCGAAATATTCGCTCAATGCCAGCAGCACTGTTGTAACTTTCCGCAATCTGCATCCATACTACTACTACAAATGCAGTGTTGCAGCATATACTGTTGCTCTAGGGCCTGTGAGTGAGTCAATAACCATACGGCTTAAAGAAGACGGTACGTGTAACTGTGGTCCTGATTTTTAATAAAATAATGTCATTCTACAGCTCCTGCTGCATCTCCAAACAATGTCATTGGTACTGCATTGTCTCCTGAAATCATTCGATTCACTTGGGATCCTCCTCCAATTCAATTTCAGAATGGTCTCATTCGAAGTTATATGATCAAGGTGATGGAAAATGAAACAGGAGTGGTAACTCAACATTCAACCACCATGACTCAAATCAATTTAAATTCTCTTCATGCGTATTATGTTTACGAGCTCGTAGTTGCTGCAGTCACTGTTGCTTCTGGACCCTTCTCTCAACCAGTTACTGTACAGACTCATCCTGATGGTAAGCAACTGAGAAGGTTTAACGCATTTATGGGATGCTTCTCCGTATCTATACCATGGTCCCTCGATCTCTAAGGCTGTACTAATCTGTACCTGGTGCTTCTTTTTCAGTTCCTCATGGTCCAATTGGATATGCTCAGGTTACCCTCACCACCTCTGATACTGTCATGATTAACTGGACCCCACCCAAACCTGAAGATCAGAATGGTGAAATTCGGTATCATATTAATGTGACAGAAACAGACAGCAGAGGAAGTTCCTTCCAACTAGCAACTGCTAGTACATCGATAACCATAAGTTCACTGCGACCCTTTACACATTACGAAGTCCGCATAGCTGCATACACTGTAGTTGGAGATGGTCCTTACAGTTCACCTATCAATGTGGTCACTAGGGAAGCAGGTACATCTATATTTTTTTACGCATTGTGAGTAATTGTATTTCCTCATAAACATTAATAGCCCCTAGTAGCCCACCAGAAGATGTGACTCTAGCTGCCATTAGGCCTACCGCTATAAGAATTTCCTGGTCGCCTCCTCCTGCCAAAGATCAGAATGGATTGATTCGACAGTATCGGATCAATATCACTGAAGTGGACACTGATACTGTAACTCTAAGGACATCAGTGAGTACATATATTGTACTGTTTGAGCTACATCCATTCTACACGTATGAGTGTATTGTTGGAGCTGTTACTGTTACTGAAGGACCTTATTCTGATCTTATGACTATCACCACTCCTGAAGATGGTGAGCTTCTCATTTGTGGTTAATGATGTATAGACTTCTCTTTTGTGGTTAATGATGTATAGGCTTCTCTTTATTTTATAGTGCCTAGCGGATACCCACTAGAAGTTACAAACACTAGTACTACTGCACGCTCAGCAGTCATTTCCTGGGATCCACCAGATGAGGAAGACCAAAATGGCCTCATAACCTCCTATACTGTCAAGATCGTTGAAGCTGGAACTGAAGAGACTTTACAACGGATTTCTTCAACTACAAGCATCACTGCTACTTCACTGAAGCCATACACATCTTACTCTGTGAGTGTAGCAGCTTCTACTTCAGTTGGAAATGGACCCTTCAGCATCTCCATTACGTTGAGAACAAATCAAGATGGTAAGAAAATGTGTCATTTTTATTATAATGCCTATAACGCCGACGCTTTCCTCAGTCCCAACAAGCCCTCCACTATCCATTAACTCAAGAGCTCATGATCCCATGACTATTCACATCTCGTGGACCGTACCCGTGGAAGCAAATGGAATTGTGATAGAATACAAAGTGAAACTGAGGGAAGTTAACACTGGTCAAACGTCTCTTTTGCCTACGCATTCAACCAGTATTGAAGCCAATACGGTACATCCTGCCTACACCTATGAGTACAGTGTTGCAGCATCTACTGCTGTTGGATATGGTCCTTTCAGTGATCTCGTCAACATTACAACTCCCGAAGATGGTCGGTGATAGCTCCATTCTGTCATTCACCTATTTATTGTTAACTTTATGGTTAATGCAGCACCAAGTGGCCCTCCGCAGAATGCTATTGTGTTTAACATAACTGCTAGGAGTGTAGTAATCTCATACAGTCCTCCTTTGGCACAAGAGCGGAATGGTGTTGTTATTCAGTACAAGGTTGAGTTGACAAACTTAGATCTGGGAACTAGAAACCAAATTGAAACAGCTGGGCTACAGTTACTCGTTCAAAGTTTGAGACCATACACTGTGTATGAGATTACAGTTACTGGTCGAACTGCCATTGGCTATGGACCATTTAGTGAACAACAAACATTTCGGACACTTGAGAGTGGTAAGTTAAAGTTTTCAAGTGTCTAAATTACTGTCATAACAATGCCATATTTCAGTCCCAGGTAGTCATCCAACAAATGCTACAGGGCGTGCAATCAACTCATCACATATCTTGCTGACTTGGGAAGCTCCTCCCGCCAATCTGGTTCATGGTGTTATAAGGGAGTATCGAATCAACGTAACAGAAGATTCAACGGGTAGAATGCTCCATTTTACCATATCTGCTATATCTAGAGAACTACTTATTGGAAATCTTCACCCACATTACGTATACCACTGCACTATTGTGGCATTCACTATCGAAGCAGGTCCATATACGGATGTAATAGTGGTACAAACCAAGGAGGCAGGTAGGACAATAACATCGTGCTGAATGAAATCATGCATCATTATTATTCCATAGCTCCATCTGGTCCACCTCTTACCTTCAGAGCTGTTTCTAAAGACCCTCGCTCAGCTTCCCTCTTTTGGGCTCCACCTCAACTGGACTTACAGAATGGAATTCTTCGTCACTATGTAATCATAATAAAATCGGTCAGTGGAAGAGAAACACGAACCATAACAGCCCCTGCTAACTCCTCCACTCTCACGGGACTTCAACCCCATACTCTGTATGAATTTTCAATTACTGCGGTAACTATTGCTGCCAGTCCATCCAGTCCTATTGTTAGTGTGAAGACGTCTGAAGATGGTAAGTGTGTATAAGTATGCTTGCTTGTAAGTAATTCTTTCCATCGCAGCGCCAACGGGTCCGCCCCTGTCAGTACAATCATCAGCAATCAATGCATCTTTAGTGTACATCCAATGGGACCCTCCCGCTGCTGACAGCCACAATGGTGTGATACGGCGTTACCATATCAATATTTCGGAAGTAGACACAGGGAAACAAGAACAGCGCTATACTGAAAATCTTCACATCACCATTGGCTCACTGCACCCTTTTTACCAATACAGATACACAGTTTCTGCCGAAACAATCACTGCTGGGCCACCTTCTCTAGAAGGTAGAATTCAAATGCCTGAAGCAGGTAACAAGAATCTCAGAAGTTAATAGATTCATACAGTGCTTAATTTTGTGTAACCCTTTGTTCGCTGCAGCACCTTCTGCTCCTCCTACTAATATAGAAGCTGTGAAAACCACCTCAACTTCATTTTTGCTTCAATGGAATAGCCCTCTTTTAGATGGCAGAAACGGAAACATCAGAAGATACATACTCGTTGTGACTGAACAGTCATCAGACAAAGTAATAGACATCTCCACTCAAAACACAGAGCAACTGTTTGAGAGTTTGCATCCGTACTACAATTACACATTCAGTGTAGCTGCTGTTACTATATCTGCTGGTGTGTTTTCTAAGCAACAGACGGTCACCACACTTGAAGACCGTACGTTATTATTAGAGTTCCGTATTGTTGAGACATATGTATCTTTTGTGCAGGTCCAGGAGCCTCACCGCACAACCTAACAGCAAGTGTACCTGACCGATGCTCTACTTCTATTCATGTACAGTGGGAAGCCCTTGCTGAGGGAGAACAAAATGGTTTGATTCTTGGTTACACCATTAATATTGTTGAGGCTGGCTCAGTGATTTCATTTACAAGAGTCACCAATGATAACAATTTTCTTGTTGATGCTCTCCAGCCTTTCACTGTCTACAACTGTTCGGTGTCTGCATACACCTCTGTCGGCAATGGACCCAGTACACATCTACCTGTGACAACATGTGAAGATGGTAAGTTCAACTCAATCACCAAATATCCAACCGTAGCAGTTGTAGTGTAAACCAGGTTCCGGTATAAGTATGTCATACCACGTCACTATCAGACCGCATCTTAAGTGGGTGCGTAGGTATAGTGGTTAATTTATATCAGCATGCATACACGCATGTGGTTTGTAGCCTCCAGCCCACATTTATCATGGCTAACAGTTTACACAACTACAAGTGTTAGTGACAGATTCAGTCCGGGATGTAGAATGGAATGTGCGTGGGAGTCACATACTCCTCTTAATACACTCCTATTAATGGCTATTTAAATTCAATCATTATGTGCACTCCTTCCAGTACCCAGTGCTCCGAGAATGCCTCGGAGAAGTAACGTGACGTCAGATTCAGCGTCTTTGAGTTGGCTGCCTCCTGCAAGATCAAATGGAGTAATTCGACATTACCTGCTCTTCTTCGATGAGAAAGACACTGGGTTTAACCGCACTGTGCTTGCTCATTCCAATACTAACTTTGTTGTTGGAGGGTTGCACCCATACTACACATACCATCTTTCAATACATGCAGTTACAATTGCAACTGGGCCACCATCAACTGTGCTCATTTTGCAGACTCTGCAAGACGGTATATAATTTGGGAGATCCCGAGATAGCTAAAAACTTCATTTTTCTGATGAGGAAGGATTACCGTATATTGGGTTTCGAATGCGAGGTTAATCGAATGCATATGGCACTGTATGCAAGCTGATAGCATTTCTATATAACTGCCAAAGCATGGGAAATTGCATGTGCATGCTTACTTTTTGCTTGTATTTCTATTGCAATTTAAGCGAAACTCGCAATATTATTCACCATTGAAACCCGATATACAGTGAAGACTTTCTCTATTTCGTCTGTAGTATCTTGCAAGCTGTAAAGTAGTCCTATTAACTCTTTTCATATACAGCTCCTTCTGGCTACCCTATTGACAGTGAAGCTTTTGCTGTGACTCCCAACATATTGTCTCTGGAATGGGATCCTCCTGCTGAGGAAAATCAGAATGGAATCATTATCGACTATTTTGTCAACGTCACTGCTGTTGAAACAAGCACTGCATTCTCTGTTGTGTCTGGTGGTTCTCTCTCCACAACAATTCCTGGGCTTCATCCATTCTATACCTACAACTACATCATTGCTGCAGTTACAAATGTTGGGAGAGGCCCATTCAGCATGTCAAGATCAGTTCAAATGCCTCAAGATGGTAACTATTAATTCCAATGTATTATAATTATAAGTCAACTATAAAATTGTGTTTTCAGCTCCAACTGCCCCACCAAGAAATCTAACTGGGGATTCCATCAATTCAACCTCGATTGAGATTGTTTGGGAAGAACCTAAACTCAGCGCACAAAATGGAATTATATCATCATACCACATAATTCTAACTGATCTTCAAAGTCAGAAGACGAAGGAATACAGTCGCCTTGGATCACACTTTGACTTAGTTATTAGTTCACTTCATCCGTACTACAACTATCAGTTCTCTGTAGCTGCTGGAACTGTGATTGGGAGAGGACCACTTGCTTCATTTATTCCAATTCAAACAAAAGAAGATGGTATGTTTATGAATAACACTATATACATGACATGTTATGCATTATAATGATCGATAGCCTGCAGCATATGCAATGTTATCAATGCGTGCGCTTAGGCAGCGCCTCTAGCTATAGTATAGTCTATCACGGGTATGTGTGTGTATTCAAATCTGTACCATGCCAGGCTGAGAGAGTATTATCAGGGACACACGCAGCATTTAGAGCTTTCCCTTCCAGGGCCACCACTTAAATGATCTGATTCATTCATCACAATTATGATTTATACATGAGGAGAGTCGATGAGTAGTACAATGCATGTGCATGTAATACAAATGAAATGACCTGTGCTGTCTACTATACACACACTTACCACAGCTCCGTCAGGTTCACCACAGAAACTAAACATTACATCTCTTAACTCAATGGCAGTACAGTTGTCTTGGGAGACACTTACAGTGGAACAAACAAATGGAATTATTAGGGGGTACAGCATCATAGTTAAAAGCACTCAGTCTGATGAAAAGCAAACATTGAACTCCACGAGCAACAACATTGTAATCCACAATCTACATCCCTACTACACCTATGACTTCTTAGTTGCTGCTGTTACAGTTGGAATTGGTCCATATACCATCGGAAGGAGCACACTTCCACAAGATAGTGAGTAGTGACATTACATGCATGCTATACTTTGTGGGATGACAGTTTAAAAAAATTTAGATTTAGCCATATTTTATTGTGTAAGGCTGTGATAATGCTGAAATGAAATCTTCTCCTTCTATAGTACCTACTGGGGTGCCAAAAACAATGCAAGTTGACTCACAGAGCTCTTCAGTGATCAGTATATCTTGGAGGCCACCTGTACCAGAACAGCAAAATGGTGTGATTACTTCCTACTACATTGCTGTTCTTGAAGTTCAAACTGGGACTACACTAAAGTTTCAAACTCATGGATCTGCCTCATTCTATATCGTTAATGCCTTACATCCTTACTACACCTACAACTGTTCCGTAGCTGCTTTTACCATTGGATTAGGCCCCAGTGCTCATGCTTCAGTTCTAACACACCCAGACAGTGAGTTTTAATAATAATTCTTGTATTTTGCATGTTATGTTGTCCAACTGTTTTTAGAACCGAGCGATAAGCCTCATAATGTGAGTGTCTCTGCCACAAGTGCCACCACAGTTCTAATGAAATGGAGTCCACCCCCAGATGAGCATCGTAATGGAATCATAAATAGTTACACTGTTCATGTGGCTGGTGTCGATACTGGTGATGAGTTTCAGCGGTCTGTCAACAGTTTGCAAGTTTTGATCACAGATCTCCACCCGTTCAATAGCTACGAATTCTCTGTCACTGCTGTTACTATCACTGAAGGTCCATTCAGTGAACCAATGGTATTAAAAATGCCCGAAGCAGGTAATCTTAATTATTGGGAAATTTGATTTATATGTTCCATCCTATGCATTGAATTTTCTAGCGAGTGGGGTATATGTTATAACCAACGTGTTTCAGTCACACATGCATGACATCACGTACTGTACTTGTACTTCTTTCCTGTTCATGTAGCTCCTTCATCGCCACCTCATGATAGTAGAGCAACAACCACGTCAAGTACTTCTGTCACCCTTGCTTGGTATCCTCCAGATCCACAGGAGTGGAATGGTGAAGTTGTCAGATACACGGTGCTCTATCAGCTAATAGGGATTCTAGGTGGTATTGTAAATAGTACTGTAGGTTCTGTAATGAGTTTCTCAATTCCTTCTTCTGGGCAGTCACTCACGAACATCAATGATCCTGTAACAGTGAGACTACCTCTTGAGACTGAAACAGCTGTGATTGAAGGATTAGAGGAGTATTCATTATACAAATTCTGGGTGTACTTCGAGACAAGTGCTGGAAGAAGTGCTAACAGTGAATGGATTCAAGTGGAAACATTATCAGATGGTGAGATACTGAATAGTTTTACCCGGTCTATTCACCGGGTAAAATTAGAGGCTGAGTTGTATACTAAAGTTCCCACCTCAACTTAGTTCCCAGCGGCCCTCCTGTTAACATGGTAGCTACTGTACTGTCAGCCTGGAGGATCAGTGTCCAGTGGAATGCTCCTCTATTGTCTGACAGAAATGGAAGAATTATTGGGTATCACATCCTTGTTAGAAATCCTGACACAACAATCACAACATTTGCCAATGTATCTGGAGACACACACTATTTTGTTGCAGAAGGTAGATCTAACTACATGAATAATGCAATAATTATATAATGGGCTGTACCTTTCCTCAGGTTTGAACAGTTTCACCAACTATGAAGTTTCGGCTGCTGCTAAAACAATTTTGGGAGTGGGACCATACACTGTTCACTCTAATGTGAAGACACAAGAAAGTGGTATGTGATTTGTACTTGGCTCAATTCGTTCAAATGTACCTCAGTACATTTGGCATTTGAGAATTGCATGCCGTTGTATGTCTTCCAATGCAGTTCCCAGCACTCCATATGGCTTGTCTGTAAGGGCTAAGAACAGCAGCTCTGTGTTCCTATCATGGATGAAACCCACAAAATCAAATGGTATCATACTGGAGTACCAAATGAACTACTTTGGCTATGCTCCCAGGAAAATTATTGACAATGAGCAGGTATATATTTTAATGTGAATCATCACATCGGACTGCATAGTTAAACTATAATACAAAAAAAAATTATACACATCATTCAATCTGACAACAGGAATCTATCGAAGTTGACATTGCTGATGGAAACAATTCACTTCTGGTATCAAGCTCAGAATTGATTGCATTTATTACTGGCTTGAAAACTGGACTCTTTTACAATTTTACCGTAAGCAGGAAGTCAATGTGAGAATATTATCGTAACAGCCTTCCCTACTATATATAGGTACGTGCCAGAAATGTCGCTGGATTTAGTGAAAACTCATCCACTCTTCAATACAATGTGCCAGCTGTTTCAGGTAAATAGAATGCTGCCAAATCTATACTT
The DNA here is from genome assembly GCF_963675165.1 of Halichondria panicea. Taxonomy (NCBI): domain Eukaryota; kingdom Metazoa; phylum Porifera; class Demospongiae; order Suberitida; family Halichondriidae; genus Halichondria; species Halichondria panicea. The sequence goes on along the minus strand of NC_087382.1, from coordinate 7,245,617 downwards.
TTACTGCATCAAAATCATATTCAGTGAGTGCTGGAGCTGCAATTGGAAGCCCTTCAAACATTGCAGTTGTTGTTATAGCCGCTGCTGGATGGGTGCTCATTTTGCTAATTGCTTTCTTTCTCGGAGTGTACTTGTGTAGACGTAAGGGTAAGTCAGGAGCCAGTCTCATTTTCAGAGAGACTCCTGGTGCACGACGTGGAAATGACTACGAGATCTTTACTAACCCTGTTGTTGCTGACGAGGAAGATCAGGTGGCGTTTATTAGGAATGACAACAAAAATCTATAGATACTAAGATAGTATACTATTTTATGTGCATCGGTCTGTTTACTTTCAGGAGACAGACTTGAAAAAAGGAGAATGGGTTGAATGTACTCTTATTGGAGGAGGCAGCAGTTCATTTAATGCCAGTGTGGATGATTCAAAGAAGTTGGACCTGACCCAGCTTAATAGTGATGATGAAACGGAAGCTAGCGTACTCGTTATAAACTGCTGAGTATTTATGCCGCATGTGTTACAAAAAAAGCTGCTGTAAATTGCATCATTAATTAGTTGTCTGTGTAAAAATTGTGACAGTAGAGCTAGATTTGCTGTGTGTATACATGTAGCAGTCCTATAAATTACTTTTTTCCCTCCACATTATTTTCTTTGTTCTTCTTAATATCTGTGTTAAAGCATGAGCGTAATTTTTTTTAACTCTTCACAAAAAAACATCATATAGACTTAATTGTACTATGGGTAATACAAATGGCGTATATGTATAGAGCTATTTCATGTGACGTCACAGTCACGTGAAAAATGCCTAGTCAGCCATGTTGGTGTACAGATATTCATAATATCACAGCCAAAAAGAAGGGTGGGGCTCACCATAGATACTATAAATCACATTTCACGAGAAGGTCTCACCAATAAGATATTGGTGAACGATCGAATTTGTTCAAGACATTTCATTTCTGGGAAGCCCGCCTATCTTTTTGATAAGAATAATCCTGACTGGCTGCCTTCCTTACACCTTGGCCATGAGAAACAAATGATTGCTGATGTCTCAAGATGGGAGAGAGCCAAAAAAAGGAGCAGCAGCTTACTACCGATTTACTCTGATGCTGTTGATGATGATGCGAGCGCGAGTGCGAGTTTACCTGTAGATGGGAGTGCGATTGTACCTGTGGACAATGATGAGAACCAAGCGAGTGCGAGTGTACCTATACTAATAGACAGTGATGAGAACCGTGCGAGTGCGAGTGTACCTGTAGATGAGAACAGTGCGTGTGCATATACACAAACAGAAGAATCATCCAGTGTTGTTGATTTAAGGAAGAAGTTAACCGATTGCCGTAGCATTATTGAAGATATGTCTAAGAGGCTTAGCGAAGTATTGCCACCCTTTTGTATAAGATCTCTTCAGAAAGACGATGATGTCCGGTTCTATACAGGATTGCCCAATGCCAGAGTATTGAAAGCAGTTTTTGATCATGTTACAGCATCACAAACCTGTTTAGACACATGCCAAAAACTTTCTTCTTTCCAACAGTTTGTGCTTGTGATGATGAAAATTCGTTTGAATTGTCCGAATCAGGATATTGCGTTTCGATTTGATGTTTCTACTGCAACTGTGTCTCGATTATTATTGAAATGGTTAATCACAATGGATATTCGACTCAACAAGTTGATTGTGTGGCCTGATCGGGAAAGCCTTCAAAAAACAATGCCGGAATGTTTTGAACTTGCTTTTGGAAAAAAGGTGGCTGTGATTCTTGATTGTTTTGAAGTTTTTTGCGAAAGACCTTCTAACCTAGAAGCAAGAGCGAGCACTTGGTCTTCATACAAACATCACAACACTGTGAAAGTTTTATTAGGAATTACACCACAGGGGTCTGTTTCGTACGTCTCTGAAACTTGGGGTGGTCGTACAAGTGACAAGTATCTCACTGAGCATTGTGGCATTCTCGACAATTTACTGCCTGGAGATGTCGTTTTAGCGGATCGAGGATTCGACATTTCTGATTCAGTTGGACTAATGCACGCTAGATTACACATCCCAGCTTTCACTAAAGGAAAAAGTCAATTATCAGCAACCGAAATAGAAGAAACAAGGGCGATCGCTAATGTTCGAATACATGTTGAACGTGTGATAGGAAATGTTCGACAAAAGTATTCTATTTTACAAAGTACACTACCCATTCATTTTATAATTAAAAGAACTGGTGAGGAAGTTCCTCTTATTGACAGGATTGTTAGAATATGTTGTGCTCTTAATAATGTTTGTGATTCTGTTGTACCTTTTCATTGAAAATATTATCAACATAATAATTATAGTCGTGAATACAGCAATGGTATATATATATAACGATACTCATCAATTATAGGTTTAGCTATTATAGTTAGTGTTGTTATGGCTTCTTGCAAGCTGAACAGTACCACTTGCCTTTAGGTATCGTTTTCAAATTAAGACATTTAGTGTGGAACCATTCAATTTTACAATTTTCATTGTCACACCCAATCATTTTACCGTCGGCTGGGGCACGACAGTTACAGTAAATGTCAGTAGAACTGGAAGGACCGCTTTGATCAGAGCCATAGATAGTAGCTATGTCGGGGTTTACGACACTCAGATTATCGCTAGCTTTTCTTGCTCTTGTGTACCACTTGCCTAATAATTCAGGAAGAATACATGTTCGGAAAAATAGTCCAGCTCTAAGAATACAATCGTCCCAGAACTTCCTATTTTTAACTATCCTTTCAATGTAAAGATCAGATTCTTCATCAGCTGTAAATGTGCACACACAAAAATCACAGTAGTCTACATCCAATACAAACAGCTGTGTTTGCACCTGATAATAATATTCGTGCTTCTGGTCAAGATAAAGAGTATTATCGGAAGAATATTTGAGACAAAAATTCTTGTCACTGGCAGCACATTCAGAAATACGTTCACCTTGATGAGAGTAAGGGCATTTAACCTCTAATACACCTGTTCCACAGCATGTGCAATTGATTATACCATCTGGTGAGGCACCGATATATGGCCATTCATTACTAATGAATAAACCGTTGTCTCGTACTTCAAACTCAGCATGCACTTGAGTAGATTTTGCAAAATATCGATCTCTTGCTGGTTTTTCGTGTTTGCAACCCCAGGTAGTTTGCTTGCTTTTGAAACAAAAAGCCTCGGGATAACAAACACGTTTTACTAAGCTCTGGGAAGGGTTTAAGGCATCGGTGTGACAAACAGCTTTCATTTTTGACGCAGTCACCCTTCCAGCTCGAAATTTAAACCAAAGATTAGACTTAGCCTGATTCCTGGTTTCGATTTCAACCTTTTCTGCTTGATTCTTAGTTAAAAGTATCTTAAGTGATGCACATTCGTTAAGGAGCTCTTGATATTCTAGAGTCATGAATTTAGGATCATGAAGCAACTGAAGAGGCCTAGGAAGTTCATTACATTTTACAAATTTGTCCGAATAATTAGGAACCAATGAGAGTACTACTGGTATTGTACCGCAATGATTTAAGCTCTCAAAAAAATCACTCATTTCCTTTTCATCAGGGATATTTGTGTATACCTTTTGCTCTGTGCTAGTAGCAGGATGATTATCAGATTGTTGCTGTTTAGAAGTAGAGGAGGAATCGATCATTTCGTCCAATTTTCTTTTTTTACTATTTGTAGAAGTGAAGTCAATGTGCCTGACGGGTTTGTATTCTATCTTCTTCAAAAAAGATGGCAAAAGCCATTCACACTTGGTTTGCGTACACGTTTCCTTTCCTTTAATCCTGTAAGCAGCTTCCAGATAAAACAGTACTGCCGCTATATGCGTACAAACCTCTCCAAGGCCAGCCATACAATTACAGTGAGCACAAGACACAGCACCTGTCAAATCAAGTATGATCCAACATGCCAAAGGAGTATCGTTTAAGCGCTGAGAATGTCGAACCTATAATTTATAGAAAAGATTTGTTTACTGTCCATATAGTACATACGTATCTACATGTAAGCTACATGAGCAAGTGAATTCAAGCATTGCATACTACTCCATCAGTGTCATAATCAGTACATGCATCTCATTATCTATGCACTTACACGGCCAACTGTGAGGTATGATCCACACACTGTCCAGGTACTGACATCCTTGACCCATCCACAAACAAACTGATTGTATGCTTCAAGCGATTTTCTGGCTTTGAATTGTTTAGATGTGATGAAACTAGTCTGCAGGATCAAGTAAGAGACAATATCACTTGCCTCTAGTGGTGGAACATGATCTACTGGCTTTCCAAGGGCTGCTGAAAATGGATCTAGACCACCAATCACTGCTATTTTCTCTTTGTATCGCTTTATAGCCTCCAATCCCAGAGTTGCAGCGTATGAAGATAGATGCTGCATCTGCACGATAGCTAAATGCCGTATTTGCTACACCTGCCTGTGTTGAACAGTACACCATGCGTGGGCGGATGGATGAAATGGATCACGTGATGAAATAGCTCTATAGAAACAGCAGGGGGGGGGGGCATGTGATGGATAGACACGTCCCCTGCTGACAGAGTCCTGAATTAATTTTTAGAAGCCTATATAATTATGATTTCTATTCAAAGCTATACTGTTAATAAATTGTATATCTTTTGGTAGAATCCTCTATACTAAATATTCACTTTTTTAGAGAAATATTTACGGCACACTATTTCTTAGCAATACTGACGACCGTTACCTATAACTTTATAAACAGATCGAACTTACTAGCATCATTTTTAGTAGCTAGATCTACTGTGCCACCCCGCTTTCTATGGCATCATTCAGCCACGAAACAGTTGAAAAAGTTGGAGCTATTCTGAACAACTCTAGCCATCCGCTAGCTGAGAGATTTCGTGCTCTATTCACACTCAAAGGAATTGGAACACCTGAAGCTATCACCCAGATATCCAGAGCGTTCACTGATACCTCAGCACTATTAAAACATGAGTGTGCCTATTGCCTTGGACAAATAAGGCATTCGTTTGCCATTTCCAAGCTCGAAGTAGTTCTCAGAGATATATCACAAGAGTCAATGGTTAGGCACGAGGCTGCTGAAGCTCTTGGTGCAATTGGAGATCCATCAGTCTGTCCCACGTTGGAAGAATACGTGAATGATTCGGCTAAGGAAGTTGCCGAGACATGTCAAATTGCACTAGATCGAATCAAATGGCTGCATGATAAAGACAATGAAACATTTGAAGACAACAACCCTTACAACTCCGTAGACCCAGCACCTCCTATCGCAAATGGATCAATTGAAGAGTGGAAGGTATGTCTCAATGATTCTTCTCTCCCTCTCTTCCCAAGGTACAGGGCCATGTTTGCTCTTCGTAACCATGGTGGGCAGGACGCCGTGTTAGCCCTAGTGAGTGGCTTCCTGGACCACAGTGCTCTATTTAAACATGAGCTGGCATATATTCTTGGCCAAATGAAGGACTGCAATGCGATTCCGGCACTTATGGAAAGGCTAAATGATAAGAGTGAGAATTCGATGGTGAGGCACGAGTGTGCTGAGGCTCTGGGATCAATAGCTACAGAGCAGTGTTTGGAAATACTCGAACAATTTAAGAATGATACTGAGCGGGTAGTAAAAGAGAGTTGTGATGTAGCTATTGACATGTACCACTATGAGAACAGTGAAGATTTTCAGTATGCCAATGCTGTTGACAGTACCCAATGATTTGTGTATTATTTTGTTTTCTGTCCTTAGCCATGTGGCGGTAACTGCGCATGCGCTACTTCAAGTTGCCATGGCGATTGTTGCAACGCAGTTTTCATCAGTCTTTCATAGTGTTATGGTGTTTTAATAAAATGCAAGCTGCTGGTGACAAGAAAATCAGGGACAGGGCACCTGAGATAAAAGCGGTGGGTAAAATGATATAATTTATGGCACTACTGATGTTCAATTCTGCTGTATTTAATATTTTACTGTCTGTTGCATAATTATCTCATGTACAGGCTGGAAAGCTTTTTCCTCGGGGAGGTGGGGCCAAGGAATGTCTAGTCACTCAAAATGGAGAGGATGGCGGTCGTAAAACCCCAGCGCTGGTCCGGCAATTCCAACGTGAGCTCTGTATCGATCTTAGTTTATACGAAAGACGTAGGTACATTCATGTACAGTGATCAGATGACTACCGTCTTTCTTCAAATTAATTATGATTTTCCAGTGGCACACAAATAGAACAAGAAAAAAACTATAATTCCAGTTTGATATACCGTATTCACCCGAATTACCGGGACATAAAAAAATAATTACGGCTTGCAGTGTCCCTTGGAATAGAGCAAGAAAAATTACGTTAAAGTCGAAGTGTCCCTTGTATTAGGGTGTCCCATAGTAATTAGAACGAATATTTCCCCATTTAAGGTACGTACACGGCCTCGATTCCAGGCCGAGGCTAGTTCTGCAGCTAAAATGTCTTTCGTGCAGTTTAGAAGCTGTGTACGCGGGTTCCATGTCTACAAAGTGGTGTCTTCAACCGTCAGTGACATATTACGGTGCCAGAGAGTAGAATCCAGAGAGTTTCTAAGAGTTTTGAGTCTCTATCGAGCTAACATGCTCTTTTTCGTTCTAATTAGATAGGGACGTCTAAAAATATTTACATTTCCTGTTGTTCCTTAATATAGAGTGAAAAAAATTACGTAAGTCCGAAGTGTCCCTTAGAATAGAGTGTCCCGGTAATTCGGAGTAACTCCAATTTGACGCTTACGCGTTTATTTATATTACGTTAGAGTGGCGCTTAGCAATAGAACGTAGAGTACTAGTACGTACGTACAGTAGCTGTTTCCACGCGGCTATCTTATCAGTTGTGCATGTAGCCCTCGATTTATGTCTGCATTATAATTACTTAAGCGCCAGTAAAAATAATTCCAGAATTTACTTGGCGCTCAATTGGAGTAAATTATTATTTGTGAACTTGGCGCTTCTATTAGAGTGGCGCTGTAATTAGAAGAAAAACTGTAGTGTACATGCATAACTTGGCACGGTAGCACTGACTTATATAGCCTCGAGACCAGGCCGAATTAAAATACGGCCTGGTATCTATTGCATGGGTGATAGTGCACATGCGCAAACTAAGTCCCTCAGAATCTTTGGAATTCGTTATACTTTAATCTCCTGTGAAGCTGTGGCTTATGCTCTCTATTGCGTTGTCAAGAAGGCTTGTACACTATTTTGAAGCCAGAAGAGGCTCTCATCTACCTTACGATGGTCCTATGGTTGCAGTTGGAAGCCCAAAGTCAAAGACTTGCTGTAGTCAAGTTCAAACGTCACGACCATCCAACCATAAAGGTAGATGAGAGCCTCTTCTGGTTTCAGACTAGCGTGCAAGCCTTCTCGACAACACCATTGTCTGAGGGCCAGCTAGCTAGTGAGTAGTAGATAGTACGTGATTAATTACACATGCAATAGATACCAGGCCGTATTTCAATCGGCCTGGATTCGAGGCTATGACTTATATGATTGCATTGTCAAGGACGTATAAACAGACATAAACTATACCGTCGGTACTGTTTGTTCTATAATTAATTGCAGCACATTGGAAATGGTAATTGGAACGACATTGACAGCGCTTGGTTCAGAGGAGGTCGGACACCACTTGATGGTTCACTATGATTACACTCCAGGTCAAATTTTTTTACTTTTGTTGCTGACTCAGCAGTATGGATCTCACTGTGTCATAGGGTTAGGTCCAGTATCCATCACAAACACAACAGATTCAGCGATAGAAAAATGTGGTCTCACGAACCAGCCGCCCTCTAAAACATAGACACTCATAATTATGTCGTCCTTCTTTTCGAGGGCGGCTGATTTATGAGACTAGCAGAAGCACAGCAGACGCTACTGCTGAATCAGCAAAAATGTAAAGCAATTTGGCCTAGAATGTAATTATGACCCTCAAGTGATGTCCGATCTCCTCTGGGTTCATTCTTAGAATAGGATGGATCTAGTAAAAAGAACGAAATCAGTTATTGGTTGCCTTGAATATACAGCCGCTCTGCCTCAAAGTTTCTAGACCTATAACGTTTGTGATCTAGCTATAATTATCTGTTCCCAAAGTAGTCTTCTATCGAATGTATAGCAACAACAGCAGCATTGAGCTTGAAGCCATGCTAAATGTATTGTATAACCATAGGTAGTTGGTTAAAATTATGATCGATTGCCAACTACTACGTTCTATAGGTAATCAATCACTCCCAGAAAATAATTGTTAGAGTCACAAAAACAAATTACATGCTGTAAATTAGAAGGTACATTCCTGTACAATACTATGTACATGCACATAAATATACGACATGCTATATTCCATTTAGGTATGACGAGACCAGAGCCCGGAGTGCCCCGACTCTCCCATGCTGCTGCTCCACCGGATAAGGACCTACGTCTTGGCATAAAAACGATATCGTCCATGGCTGTGAGTGAATTTATTGAAAATGGTTTGTGCGACACTTACAACTTCAATATACTAGCTTACACGTCTCCAATAGAATATGTATGGACCTATATAGCTTAGTTACTACCAGCAAACGGACAGCTTGATCCTTGATCTTTGCAGTTGTCAGGCAATAAAGGAATAGTGCAGTCTGTTTCAACCTTTTCAACAGATCTCAATTCTCATGCTGGCGATTTTTCACTTAAAAAACCAAGTTGTTGTAGTCTAGCCTCGAATCCAGGCCGATTAACATACGGCCTGGTACCTATTGCATGGGTGATAGTGCATATGCACTTTAAATTACCCAGAATAATCAATAATCGTACTACGAACATAAAATCTTAGTAAATTATACCGTAAATTTGTCTGTTTACTATGTTCCGTAATACTTTATCTCCATGACTGAGTTCCGTCACTCTTCTCTTCTCTGTTTCCCCAGGCTGTAGATCTGATTAACCCATCTCCGAAGACAAAATTTGAGCATGTCTGTGTGAACCAACAAGAGGCCATTTATAATAGCAATCAAAAGGCACCCCTAGGGTCCTCCCACAACCAATCGCCTGGACTACCAAGTGGATTGAACCCTCTATCTACTAGTTTTGGCCTCAAGACCATCAGGACTGAGTCGGCAGGGGACATGGTCAATCCTCAGAAGACTGCCTCTGAGGTAGAGCACGAGTACATTGCCGGGAGAGACCTCTATAAGAAAGTAAAAGCTATAATTATTTCTTATCTTGGGTGCAGTGTATGTGTTATTAGTACTTTTAGAAACTGTATTATTTATTCTAGCCAATCCCTACTGGCTTTAACAATTATAGTCCCTACAATATATTTGCCATGTAATAATTCAGATTGGCAGGGGAAAGTACCGAAATTAGCAGGGAGAGAGACGTACGTGTCAAATCTGTCGTTTACGTCTCTCAACTTACTAAGTTATCCAAGTCTTACTCAGTATTCTGCACTTTTCCGTATGTCTATATGATTGATTCTCATAACACACGTACATCAATGCGATGTATAGTTCCAGATCTAATCCTTTTCTGCAGAGATATAGGACATTTGAAAACGAGTGAAAATACGTTCCAAATCCTAAACAGCTACTAAAATGGTGCCAATCCTGTTTTTTATATTGCTCTACCATGGCTATCCAAGTAGGAAATTATGGTTACGGTAAACTGTTTGCTCATTAATTACATGAGCTAGATCTAGTGATCGTGAGCAGCTAGAAAGAGCTGGAAGTCCAGCTGAAACACAGTAGTCATTAATTTTCATTGCTCTAATAGACACTTTTACTTAGGTGGCAGTCTACGAGCGAAAGTGACTTAGCTGGTGGCCCAGTCTCCTTGTAGTTTGTTTTGGGACTACCATCAAAAAATTTCACTCCCCCTAAACCACTGATCTCAACTTTGGCCTCTTTTCCACATTGCCGGGTATGCAGGTATGAAAAAAGGCTACTGAAAGCTCACAGGAGGCTGTTTTCCTTGGCTCTGACCGCCATTTTAAGTATAAGTTATTATTGATTTTTGTGTGGGTTTAATCGGCCTGGGAAGAAAAATTCTTCGAGCCACCCTCCAGAAGCATCGTATAAGAGCAAAAATACAGAGCTATAAGTATTTTTGATAACTTGATGATCGCTCAGAGCTTCCACTGGAAGATACAGAATAATATCAGGGTTTCATACAGGATTTTGAAGTAGAAGGGGGAAATAAAGGCAGGCCGGAGCGGATCCAGGAATTTTTAAAGATTGAAAGGGAGGGTCTACCAAATAATTTACTAAAAAAAAGGTATACGGTTTTTTTACTGTTAGTATGCACCATTAGCCGACCCAGGGACGTGCCTGGAAAAAATGTGCTGATTAAGTGGTCTTAGGTTTATTCTTCAGGTGAGTTTTGATTGCCTAAGAGTTCTCATCATACAACTACATGTAGTGCCTGAATGCTAAATTAGGGGGAGGGTTATCCCCCTCACCCTGTACGACACTCTGATATTATAGTATGCTCAATCATGGTTTTTATAGTTTTACAAAAATCATGCATATTCATGAGGAAACAGTACCGTAACCTAATGAGCCATTCGCAAGTATCAAGTCTGTGTACGTAGAGCGCTTTTGTTTCCAATCTCTTTCCTTTATTATGGTATTATTTGCATGTGCCTCTCTCATTTAAGATCCAACTGCAATAATGCTGTATAGTTTTAGTTGTGTGTGCACGTACAGAGTCACAATGACTGGGATGTTAGTGAGATAGTGGACAGAGACTATGACTGGAGTAAATTCACTAAGAGCAGTCTATATGGAGTACCTACACCTCATGACAACAGTGGGAGTGGAGCTAACACAGCACTGCACTGGCAGGGAGACTCAGAAAAGAGGTGAGCATAATAAATTAGTATGGCTATAGTAAGTATAAGAGTTACAGCCCACGAAGGCAATTACAGAGAGCAAACATCAAAATCCTGGCACTGACGTATTTATTTAGCACAATACTACAGCGTAGAAGCTTCCAGCTTCGCTAGCAAAACTCATCACGTTCTCTGATCTTGTACACAGCAACTAGCTTTGATTATTGTCTTTGCGGCTATAAATATGTTATTCTCATGCACGAGGGCTGTACCTAAGTAATTATAACTCAAACCCGAGCGATGCATAAAGTTGCAATACAACTGACCTCACTCGAACCAACCTTACACAACCCATCTTCTTTGCGTCCTTTTTATTTTTGGAGCCAGCCCCATACATGTACTTTCCGCAGGCCACAAACTGTTTTTGCATTAGTGTAATTTTAGCTTCCAATTTCACTGATACCCCCTACATGTATACAGCGCTGAAGTGGTGTGCAAGAGGCTAGATGACTTTCGTGAGAAAACACAACCACAACTTGGTCAAGTGCATGACCCGTGAGTGTATGTGTACACATGTGGTGGTGGTATAGCATAGGGAGAATATCAGTAATTGCATAGCAACCTACCAACGGTTAAATGGGCATGGAAACTTCAATCATGCTGCCATTTTGTTCATGTAAAATTATGTACCTGCTCAGGTTAGCTGAGACTCTGAAAGTAGACAAGGACCATACTTTCGGAACCATTGTCAAACCAGATAATCTTAGTGAGTTGAATTGACGGCATATCCATGTACAGCAAACTGCACACACATGAACTGTTCACTCTATTTTACATACGAATCTGGTGTGCAGTTTGCATTAACAATTATTTTTGCTAACGGTGTATTAACATGTGTACATTCATAAAGTTTTTTGTGTGAATAATATCTTGAGAGTACAACTCCTTCTCTTGACACACAGGTGCAGGGGCACTAATGCACACGAATGGACCTAGCACGTATGAGCAAAGCTCGGTGTTTAACTCTGGTTTGCTCTCTTCAGTCAGAAACATACTCAAGAAAAACAATTTCTGCAACTTTGATGGCTTGCTGAGAGCTCTACTATACACAGACCTAGTTAGTTACAATTAACTAACAGCCATTGCTTGTAATTAGACAAGTCTAACTTACAAGCAATGGCTGTAACGTATTGTAGTCAATGTAACCTTTTTTACAAAGTATGTACTATGATATATAATTATACTTCCCTTCACACTGTACATGTAGGCGGAACGTTTCAGTCCAACGCTGTAATTACATGTGCATGTAAGGTGCTCCTAAACCAAGCGCATGGCTGGAATTACTGGATTTACTACCAAACCTTGTAATGTTTCATTTTGGTGCCCTCTTAATGTTGTGCTTCATCCTATCGTAGAATGGCATTGGGAAGATACCCCCGGCTGATGTTGATGAAGTGTTCTTTCAGTTCGACGTTCCCCTAACTCCAGATATGCTTGACATGCTTGTCCGATGGTGTGGTGGTGACTCAGGGGTCATGTGCTCCGACCTTGTGGCCCTAATAAATTGGAAATCGGAGCCCAATCAGTCCGTCTTAGACAGAGTAGCTGCTAACATTGGACAGACTACATCTCCCCATCTTAAATCAAAGTACCGTACGTCTTCTCAAAAGATCAAGGCTATTGTTGGCGAGGTCAAACTACTCACCACTCAATCTCATGGTGTACCCACCATCAGGAGTGACCTCCCTGCCCCCAGGATTAAGAGAGTAGCAGACCATACGGTAAGTTCCAGACACAGCATTACAAACAGTAATTACGATTGGAAGAGTTTTTATAATTATCCCCTGATTAAGCCTTGAGGCGAGGAATACGACTGTGTGTGTGTGTGTACGTCTATCTCTTCTGTGTATTTCAATTGTAACATGCTCAACAGTTGCACAATGTGGTGGAAAAACAGCTTCTATAGCTTCTAGCCAGGTGAATTTGGATTCGTGAATAATTATGCTTCTTTCTCGAGTTTATGACTGGCATGTACAGTATAGGTTTTTGCAGTCTCTTCAAAATCGTGCGTAGCATCATCTGTTTGCACAAAGTTTCTATTGAGTTACTGAGCTTAGTGGGAAGCTAGCGCTAGCTATACATGTATTTGGAAGCTACATGAATGTGAAAGAGCTTGCAAACCTGTATACTTTCAGAAGCAGCAGCCATTATGATCTTTAACCTCTATGCAGATCCTCCCCTTTTTATGCCTCGAGGCGTAGCCGCACGAGGGATACGGTAAAGCTGACTGTGTGTGTGTGTGTGTGTGTGTGTGTGTGTGTGTCTGTTCCAGCTGTAACTGCTCAACGGTTGCAATGCGACGAAAACTAACAGCTTCTATAGGCTTCTAGCCACGTTCTCTTGGATTTTGATTCGTGGATTTGCAAACTAAAGCTTCTTTCTCGAGTTATGGCTAGTTTGACTCACATTGAAGGCTGTTGCAGTCTCTTCAGAATCTTTCATAGCATCATCTGTCCGCACAAACTTTCTATTCAACATATGAGTTAGCCTTGCACTAAAGCGCTAGCTTTTTGTTAGCTACAATACTCAGAAAATATCTGTTAAAACAGCTAGCTAGCAGTAGCCATTTGTGAAATTGATCTCTTTGGACACACCCTTTAATTATTCCTGTGTATGTAATGCGCATGCGCGCTCATTCCCCACGTGTGAGAAAATAATAATATCCAAGATCCAGATCCAGATCCTCCTGGCAGAATCATCTTTGTCTTGAAGGCCTGGTAAGCCACAAAACACTACCATATAACAATATAGATAACAATATGCATGTACACAGGTCTTTTCTTCTTAGATATTATATACACTGAACTACAGATCTTGGAAGAATCAATTTTCTTCTTTCTTGAGGTCCTAGTAAGCCACATAATACAACAATAGATGCATGTAAATAAGTCTTTTCTTCTCAGTGACTTTATATAGATAAGCTAACTTTAATATAAAATTCATTATAGAAACTAATATAACACTCTAATACTTTTCAGCGAAAGCAAAAACATGGCGAGAGGCATTAGCACAGCGCCAGCTTGAACACTAGTTATTATTCGTTTTGTTATTTGTTGACCGGAAATGCACAAAAATTATTGAAACTTTTCGGTATCCATATCGGTAATTTAGAAGCCCTCAAAGACACTTGCAGTAACCCTTGTGTCAGTCTTGTATAGAAAATACGTGTATAGCTGTACATGAATGATGTTAATTGGACATACAGCTTTCGCCACGCTTCATTCTATAGTTTTTGAGGTGTTAATTGATTTATCCCCTCCTCCTAGAACTATGGTGATGAGTCGGGTGCGTACGGGCTCATGTATCCTTCCATCTACTCCAACAAGGGAGTGCACGAGAAAGATTTCTTCCAACCCCGCGATGAAGCTACTATTCAAGGAATTTTCGACAAGATTGGAGTGAGCATGAGTCGTGAGGTGTTCCATGAACTGTGGAGTGAGGCACAGAAAAGGGATCCCAGGGGGCAGGTCTGTTCAGTTGCTTGCTATTGTAATTATGATGCTTCCAATTGCCCAGTTGAGCAAGATCTAGAGCTGTATTTCTTCTATATGCCTGAATTGATCTGTAACTGTATAATTATGGTATCATCAATGACATCTTCACCCTCTGTGTGTACATCCAGGTATCGGTGGAATCTTTCAGAGCACTGATGGAGGAAGTTCAAGCCAATAAAATGCAGCATCAAGAGCAACAAAATGAATTGGCTGTGCCTGTTGCTTGACTGTTTAGATGTTTACCATTAAATTATTGTAGATAATGTATAGAGTTGCATCTATTATCTGCGTCATTCACCACGCATGAAAGCGCCTCCAACGCACAACTCCCTCTGTATACGCCTTTAATTGGTACATGTATACTAGATGTGCCCATCAGCATAGAAAGTGAAATTTAGCCATGATTATCTTTTGGGGGTGGGTGTCTTTTGGTTTTCCTCTCTGAACGGGAGGGGCCTCGCGCCTGGATCGACGGGAGGCTGAGTCATGTCTGGCCATATGGCCGCCATGACCTTTCGCACTAGATGGGCGTGGCCTGCCTCCAAAAGGCCTCCCTTTTGGAGGCGGGCCATCTACTTCTTTCTGCACCACAGGTTAATTAATTTTTTAAAGAAACACAATAGCTACAGTGCAGTATGCCTGTGCGTGTGAAAGTGTTTAAGGATCGAAAGTCCCTATTTATGTAAGTTGCTTCAAAGGTGCAACACACAAGTCCGCTAGATATCTAGAAACTGTAATCACATTCAGATCTAGCTATCTCTATCCATGTTTGAATTATGCATTAATTAATGCAGTCAACTGTTGGAAGGCAGTCAGCACTTTGGTGGTCTCTGGAACATTGTGCTCATTCAATTTGGGATCATGGCCGTTGTGTTGACAGCTAGAGATGTTGTCAGCTCTGGAGGCTTTGATCTGAGGGTGGAAACCCACATGTTTGGGGGGCCAATGGATTGGCTGAGGTTTACTTTGTTAGAAATTTTACTGATCTCAGGAGCACTTTTGATCTACCCAAGTTTTATGGTAAGGTGGTGTGGCTCACACAATGCAGGTTGTGTAGATAGCGAAACTTGTGTTGTGATAAGTTATTAGGTGTCAAAACTAGGTACGTAGGTTGGTCACGATACAACCAGTGTGGAGTGCTATAATTATGATCATCATAGGCATCAGCAATTAATGTGGCTTAGCTAGCTTAGGACAGGAACAGCTAGAAGTTTTCTTTTGTCTGTGCACGCACAATCCTCTGTAAAGCAACAATCATAACCAACTTCCTATAGCATTGCATTGTACTAACTAGAATTGGCATTGTGCACGCATAAATGTACCGGCCACCTTGAAGAATAAGTATTGTGCTCATGCATGATTGATGATAGTACTTGGAAATGGAAGAAAAAGTACTCCAACCAACCTCATCTTAGAAAATGCCTTTAGATATTCACTCGACAACATAAAAAATAATTATCTACCGTATCTCGAGGCTAGCACGAGAGTACACTCTAATTGGAATTCCATAGTTCATCACATGATGTTGTTGTACCTCCTCACAACGTTATTCAATGCACACACACACTGTCAAAAGTGAATTCAGAGGAGGTTAGAACCACTTGACCTTAGTTATTAAGGTCACTAATTGACTTTGATATGCACTCCTGATACGATTAATGCCTTGTTTGTAGTGCTGTATAATGGGTGGCCAAATCTTATTTTCACCAATTTTTGCTCAGAAGCAGAGATACACAAATCAGTGCTCTCGATACCATAAGCGGCCTGGTCTCAAGATCAGCGTAAAAGCAATTGCCTGGTCTCGAAGCTAGCACAAGAGCACTGATTTGTCTCTGCTTCTGAGCAAAATGCGAAATTTGGAGTTGCTTAAAAATAGGAATTAGTTATCTAAGGTCAAGTGGTTCCAGCCTCCTCTGAGGTGAATTTAACAATGCAACATGATATTCATGACTCACAGGGTCTAATGTTTATCACAGAGAATGTGCCAACAATCAAGAATAATAGGTTTTGGTTGGTTCTTTTCCAGCAACTTTTGCATTAATTGCTGTATTGTATGTTTGACAACAGAAACCAAAAGTATGTGTATTATTATATATATATTGTTACAGTTTCTGCTGAAAAAACATATAAATTATTATACAATGTTAATTGTTGCAGTATCGTTTATTTTATGTATAAGAGTTGATGATTACCCTAGCTCGTATAGATTTAGTATGCAACATACAAGTAAAGGACTACAATGTACCTTCACCCTACGTTGTAGCGTCAGTGTGCAAGTTAAAGTACAAAACTATCAACGAGTGCGCATGCAGGTACAGCTAGCATGACTGTACAGATCAAGACTACAATGTAGCAAACACTAATGCCTCAAAGCTACTCGTAAGTCTCTTTGTGTGTCTGTCTATTCCAGCTGTGGTTATACAATGCCTAACAACTTCAATAGGCTTCTAGCCACGTTATTGGATTTTGATTAGTGGGTTCGTAAACTCAAGTTTCCTTTCTCGAGTTATGGCTAGTATTACTCACAGTGAAGGCTAGCTGTTGCAGTCTCTTCAGAATCTTTCATAGCATCATCTGTTCGTACAACTTTCTATTCAACTTATGAGTTAGCCTTGCTCAAAGAGCACCGGGCCTCATATACATGTATATAAGATAACAGATATAACACGCACCCTCATTCTTTTTATATAATTACACAGAACTAATTCACAGTCACCCTAATTTGACACAAAATTTAATATCAAAAACGATAATTTCCCATGGCTAAATAAATGTTTATATGAATAGCTTGCAGATATTGTCATAGGAGTACTTAAATTTCTGTTGTCTCATTCACAGATTTGGCAAAGATTACGAAAGTTCGCTGGAGGTGTTATCGATCGTCTCTTTTTGTTAACCTACTTAGCAATGGTTGGGGTTACCATGGTAGCTGTGTTCAAGTCTTTGACACTGTTAGATTTACCCCCAGTTTTCCGATCTCTCTCTACAATTGAACATGTGAGTTCATAATCATAATTATTTATCAATACCTGTGGCTCATCATTGCCAGGAGCCCATAAATAAGAGAACGAGCGGCTGACTACGGGGATTACATTTCGTAAGTGATTATTACCGCATTTCCATATAATGCAGAGTGACTTAAGTGGTTGAATCCCTACACGTGTTATACGCAATACAGGGCTGCAGTTTGTAAGCACTTGGTCACTTTCATAGAAAGAAATGTGGTTTCACCGGCAATTACGAAACGTGATCCGTTGAAGTTAGCCGCTCCTTCTCTTATTTATGGGCTCCTGTCATTGCAGAGTAAATCTAGATTGTAAGTATAGGTGCATGTATTAGAGTTTTTGCAGCACTTTGCACTTATTTCACTCTGGAGAAGGACAGAAACTGGCTGCACAATCCTGGTTTCTTGTGTATGTGTGCTATAATTATGTGCTATAAATTATTACATACATGGATTCATTCACATGCATTATAATTATAGACCTTAATTTTGAAAAATTGAACAAATTAATACAGCGCATGTTGTAAAGCCTAGGACCGAGGCTACTTCATGCATATGTACATGTAGCTAGCTGTCCACTGAGGCATCAGCATTTGCAGTGCTTTCCAGTAAATTGTAGTTATAATAATTATTATATAGACTGTGTTTAAACAAAGTACACTATTAAGGCATAGTTGTACAAGCATATACAATACACAACCTTTGAAACAAACAAACACACACTACCGTATGCTGCTAGCTGTGATGCTGCATATAAACATCGAAAGTCTAGAGAATTATTTACATACACTGGTAAATGTAGTAGTTTTCAGTGTAGTTATGCCTCGAAGCGTAGCCGCACGAGGGATACGATAAAGCTGACTGTGTCTGTGTGTGTGTCTGTTCCAGCTGTAACTGCTCAACGGTTGCAATGCGACTTCTTTCTCGAGTTATGGCTAGTTTGACTCACTTTGAAGGCTGTTGCAGTCTCTTCAGAATCTTTTATAGCATTATCTGTTCGCACAAACTTTCTATTCAGCTTATGAGTTAGCCTTGCACTAAAGCGCTAGCTTTTTGTTAGCTACAAGAGTCAGAAAGAGCTGATAAAGAAGCTAGCTATTTTAGTAGCCATTAGTGAACTTGCAGACACACCCCTTATTCCTGGATGTAATGCGCATGTGTGCTACATACCTCGAGTAAGAGAAACCATTTTGAACCCCAGATCCTGCAATTTTCTTCGTTGAGGTCCTGGGTAAGCCACAAACCCTGATAACTCTTTTAGAGTTGTTATACATGTAGATACTACTTTCTGTGATTGAATTCTGTCTTTAATACTTATCTCACAGACTACTGATTATGCCTTTGACAAAGGTTTACTCCCACTGTTTGGCTACAGGCCATTCGGTATGCACTATTAACTGTGGACCCCCCTTTCTTGTGAAACAATCAAAGCACATTGCAAATTATTTATCTCTTCTATAACACTCTAATACTTTTGAGCGAAAGCAAAAACATGGCGAGAGGCATTAGCGATTAGTGCACGCTTGCAACACTCGTTACAAATGTACCATAATTATCAAAAATGGGTGAATTTTGCAAGTGTTGATACCTATACCGGTCCTGCCTCAAGGCATAGGAACACGGTAAAGCTGACTGCATGTGTGTGTGTGTATTCCAGCTGTAACTGCAATGGTTGCGATGTGACAAAGTATCCTTGCTGCCTCAAGGCATAGCCGCACGAGGAACACGGTAAAGCTGACTGCATGTGTAGCTGTAACTGCAATGGTTGCGATGTGACAAAAGCTAACAGCTTCAATAGGCTTCAAGCCACGTTCTCTTGGATTTTGATTCGTGGATTTGCAAACTAAAGCTTGTTTCTCGAGTTATGGCTAATTGTATTAAATCTTTCGTAGTATCATCTGTTAATTCGTACAAACTGTCTATATGAAACTTATGAGTTAACCTTGCACTAAACGCTAGCAGTTTATTAGCCACAAAGTCAGAAAGAGCTGCGAAGCTGTACACCAGAGGGACAATTGTGCGCTAACTTTGTTGAATCAACATTTTCATATAACTTATTTTTAGAGGTACATCTTGCAATGCTGATTCAGCAAAAAATTAATGCTGGGTGCAAGCTGTCGGACCTCCTCTAGCTATACACTGCCAGAACCAGCAGTAATTGTCAACTAGCTTTGACCTCTTTGTAGCACATAATTCTATTAGATATAGAACGACTTTTGAGTTACTCTTCTGTATAATTATGGAAAATTGCAAATTAATGCAATTATAACATAAATATAGAGTCAGCAATCAATATCGGACAAAATATCTCCTACAGGAGAGTTGGAAAGCAAAAGTGGTCCTCTCACAGACAATGGCCAAAACAACTTTCTGGAAAATAATCCAGTGTAAACCTTCCTTGTCTGATCAAACCGAAACAATATAACTTTGATCAATATAATCGACTGTCTAATAGAACTGCTAGCTATTAGAGGACAGCTGCAACTTGATACTGTTTTGAAAGGCTAACAGCTCGGTTACATGAGGCAGTTTAATTGGCCTCTTATAGTTTTCGAGATATTAAAACAAGTGTACAGCAATCAATAATCGTTGAGTATTTAGTGTGCGCATGCACAAATCCTGTAATTTCCGTAAAACAATACTTTAGCCGTGGGGTTTCTATATATAGTAATGAATAATTACGCATGATTTATTGACTAATTATTGATTGCTATACATACCCCCAAACTTACTCTAATATCTCGAAAAGTAATTGAACTGCGAGATGTTAGCCTTATACAGTATCAAGTTGCAGCAGTTCTATTAGACATGCATTGATTATTGATCGAAGTTACGGTTGAGCGTTTATGCAGCTCTAGTTCAGACAAGGAATTAGGTTTGCACTGGATTATTTCCAGAAAGTTGTTGCTTAACCCTTGGCCATTAAACACTTCTGCTTTCCAACTCTCCTGTAGGAGATATTTTGTCTGATGATTGATTGGCTTGAATATTGATTGCTGACTCTAAGTCTTCTTGAGCGAAGCGAAACATGCCAAGAGGCATTAGCACAGCACAGCTTGCAACATTCATTATAATACCAAGAGTGCATAAGAAGAGAAGAGTGTTGAACTACTAATACTTCTACACAAACACTATGCACAAAGTAACACGACTCGCATGTGATAAAGTATTGTAAACTTCCTAGTAAATGTTAACCGTGGCGTTTTTAGTGGTGTGGTAATCGAACAATTCTAGCTAGTTGTTCGCATTCAACGTTCAGAGCTCGTGGAGCTGCTCACTGCACACTGATAGGAGACGATCTCTTCACAAAAATCTTCTAAATAGAGACAATAGTCGAGTTGATCCTCTTCACTTGCACTCTTTACTCACTATTAACAAATTCTGTGCGTTGCGTAATTATGTGCAAACGTCATTAATTGCGAGTTGCTCATGTACAATTGACAGGATGTCACGTTACTTTGTGCGCAGTGTTTGTGTAAAAGTATCAGTAGTTCGACACTCTTGTAATACAGTAGTCACATTAATTAATTATGGTGTAATTAATGTGACTACTGATCTGTGAAACCATGTCTTCGACTAAACCCACAGATGAGACTAGTTATGAAGAGCTACTCATTTATTCGTGAGAATAGTACCAAATTATTAAGCCCGTGGCATAAAGATGATGAAGACGGACCCTCAGTCTGGTATGAGAGACAAATGGATCCCTCTGTCGGCTCGTTCAGCAAGTACTTCTACTTCTTGTTTGTTCCTACTCTGCTTTACAGGGATCATTATCCAAGGTGCGTTATGGCTTTATCTGTAACTGGTTGCACCTATAGTTGCTTGAATTGGTGTACTGGTGATAACCTTGTAAATGTTAATTCACAGATTAAAGGGGCCCATCTGCTGGAGAAATGTAGTTTTTTATTTCGGGCAGGTAAACTTTTAAATGTATGTAGGCCACCATACATGTGTTGTTTTGTTCTCATTCAGTTTTTGGCTTTTACCTACGTCCATTTCGTAATCTATGGCAAGTGGCTGGTCCCTGCGTCTTTTAAGTAAGTTTTTACATTGATAAAGGTCACGTACATGTAGTTATGTACTGTCATGCAGACCGCAAGACTTGTGGAATACCTACCAGTACACTTTGATGACTGTTTCACTTGGGATCGTGTCTGTCAACGTGATTATTTTTCATTCATGGCACAACTTCACTGCAGAGCTGACTCGATTTGCTGATCGCGAGTTCTACACTGTAGGTAGCATGATTGAAAACTTAGTAGCTAATGCATCTGCTCACACACGTGTAAACCCATCGCAAGGCTAGGCATCTGATTGCTTTTACTTAGATTTACACCCTTTGATGATTTATACACATGCAGGACTGGTGGAACAGTTCTAGCTATCCAATCTTCTATCGCAAGTGGAATGTTCTGATCTACGACTGGCTCAATGCCTATTTTTACCAAGATTTGCGAAAGGCAAGCTAGTGTTAGTTAGCATGTTACTATTGTATGCACGTACAGTATGCAGCTGATTTAATTTGTCCACTCTCTTCTGATAGCGATCAAATTGTCTTGTCACTTGATGCTCGCAGAATTGCTAAAGCTGTTGTGTGTATACATACAGGTGCTCAAGAGTTCTTGGCTCACTGCCCTAGTTGTGTTCCTCGTGTCGTCGTTCATGCATGACTACCACATTGCTGTAGCCACCAGGTACTTCCTACCAGTGTTCATGGTCTTCTTTGCAGGAGGCGGAGGTAAGATTTGTGGTGTGGATAATTGTTGGCAATGAAGGTACACTTATCCCAAAGCGCGCCCCTGGTTATAATAGTCGCCCGTCTGTGTATTCTGAGTCTGCGATAGCGCTGTGTTTGTACCATGCATGGATAGCCTCAACACATTAAATTTGGCAGATTTTGATGTTAATTAAAAGCTTCGTTGTCGAATAAAAGCGAGCAAAAGCTAAGAACCTGCACATTGACCTAGATGTACACGCAGCTCTGTCTCGAGGCTGTAGACTACTGTATACGTGTAGCTTGTTTAGTTTGAGCAATCTGCAAAAATCCGCTATATGTATCCGCTATATGTATCCGCTATATGTACACTAATTTAAAACCCCAAATTAACGCCAAGGGTTAATTTGCACTAGTTATAATTTTTATAACAGTGGAACCTGCGAATGATTACGTGTATATCACGTTTGTCCTTAATTTATAGTGTCATCAATTATTAGGCTTCATGCATGACTGTGATTGCTCTACAGGGTTCATGTTCTTAGTGCGACCTGACAAGAACAGTCGATTTGCTAAAGCGTTCACTGTGTGGGGTTTTTATGTGGGGACCACAATCATTGTGTGTGCACACTACACTGAGGTGGCTGCTCGGACTGCCTGCCCCCAAGTGAACAGCTCATACCTGCAGTATGCAACTCTGGCCTGTTTCTCTCAACACAATATTACAGTATTCTGATCAACTATTTATTAATTTTATTACACAATACCACCACTTCTGATCAGTTATTTATATTGATTTTTAGTCCCATAAATTATTTATATGGACAATGTTATGGACAATGTTATGGACTATAATTATACAGTCACTTGCTTTTTAGGAGATACGTACTCACGTAGGTTGGACAGGTTTTCATATTATGTTGCATCATCCCGTCTCTCATGACTAATTTTTATTCGGGCTGTATAATTTTATGATTACTGAGTTTAGAAGTGCTATAATCATATACATGTATGATTGTGTCGCTGTATATAAGACCATAATTATAACGGGAAATGTGGCGAATCAGCCATTGGAACTGAAATAGAATTTCTAATTTGGCATCTCAGGTGTGGCTACTATACGACAATGATGTTGTGTCCCTCATGCAGTAATTAATTAGTTTAATGATGTTTGGTAAATTGCAATAATTATTGATTTATAGTTATTGATGCGCCACAGTAAAGGCATCCAGACTGAGAATTGCACAAAACTAGCTAACCATGCACCTCTATATATTATTACATGTTATAACATGATTATAATAACTGGTCATACAACAGCAGTTTGAACTTCTACTTTCTGATTAATGTGGTCATAGATAACACAGAACGGACGAGGAATTGACTTGGAGAATGCACTGCAGTGGTATAATAATAAACTTCAGTGTAACAAACAATAATTATGTTCTATACTAGCTTGCAAAACGGATTGCACACACTGCATGGCATTACATCATAATTAATACATGTAGTCATTAATATACCTCATTTGGTCCCTCATGTCCTCTAAACTGCTGGCAACAAAGTAGAGTGGTTGCAGCCCAGTTTCAGGGTACTTTGTCACAATAATCTCCCCAATATCCAGTAGGCGTCGCTCAGGACAATCGGTAATGCAATATTGTAGCTCTTCGTTGCCTGACAACAGACCGGCACCATAGGCTTTGGGGGAACCCCCCTCATTAACCAGACCAAACTCAACAGTAAACCAGTAGAGCTGTAGGTACAGATTGTATGTGCAATGAAAGGAATCAATCATGGGTCCATACTTATTTGTATGCTATGTACTATAATTATACTACATGGGTCCTAATTGGAAAAGAATCGAAGGGCTAATGGATGGAGCAACTTAACAGCTAATGTTCTATCGGGCAACTACCAAATCATTGACTGAGTGTGTGGATCGGAGCCAATTTTCATGTTTGATTCGATATACTGTACTAGCTATACTGTTGACAACTCACAGATGCTAGATTATCGATCCACTCATCGGAGATGGCGAGAGAGGCCAGTCCAATCTCCTGAGAAAACTGGGCAAAGGCAGAGTCACAGAACAATGGAGCGTGTCCAATCAGCTCATGGCATATGTCACTAAAGGATAGCCATTGAATGTTCAGGTCAAAGAATAATTATACAGTGACTGTATACAACATACACATGGCTGCACAAACAACAAAAACAATGTCATGTCTATTAATAATTATGTAGTGCACAAGCTCCCACCCCTACCAAATCTGATCGAGAGAAAATATTACGAAAGACTCAATATGCACATGTAATGGGTAGAAAACTTACGGTTCTGGGGTATAGAATGGTTTGGAATGGTGTCTGATGTACTGTGTAGTGGGGAATACTCTGAACGCTAGAGAATTTAGAAAATCTCTTGCAGATATCCAGCCAATCACAGGCCACAGCTGCCAGTCTGTCTTTGCCTTTAGGTATCTTGAGACGTCCTCAAGCTGAGGAATGTTGTCTTCTCGATAGCCACACTCAGAGAACAGGGAGGGGAAGTGTTTGTTGTACTCTTTGCAGGCATGTGTGGGGTAAAGCTTGACCTGGCTGCTGAATATCTTACCCCTGCATTTCAAGCAGACAAAACTAGCAATACTTGATTCAGACTGTCAAGGTAGAGCATGTTAATTGAAGGGGGCAAAGCAGAGTAATGTGAAGTAGGGTGTGTTATGGGCGCTTAATGCGACCCCGAGGCGACTGTATAATTATGGTATGTTGCAAAAGCAACACAATGTGTTGGGAGGTTTCGTAAAATTTAAGCCTGAAAACTATCGGTCGATCTAATCAGTGAATTTACGAATTTTGTTACGAGCCTTCGCGAATTCGTCACAAACCAGCGACGAGAAGTGCAAAGTTTCTAAATCGATGTCACTTTACTAATATTAATTGGTCAGTATCTATGGAGGGATATCCGTGCCAATATTGGCTGCGACCTCAACTCAGGCATCCGCTTATGTACGGAGATCACTACTCACAGAGATGGCCATTATACACTTATCGAGAGATTTGAATTTACGATAAGTTACGAGCCACTAGAGAATATTCCAATGCCGATGCCCTAAGCAAACTCCCGGTACCTTCCTTCGAATTTCCAAGCACGCTACTACGGCCCTGGCCCCAGCAGAAATGCTGCTAAAAAACAACCTGCACCAACCCCCTAGGAGATCATTTCATGAATAACACGTGGAGTACAAAAAATATAATGGTTGCAATGCGAATACTACAAAGATATTCTAGGCACGTTTTGTGGTATATTCAAACAGTTTTCAGGGGAGGGGGGTTCCCCACCCTCACCTGACAGCATAGATAATAAACAGTTTTTTGCGTGCCATCAGAAATTCATCACGAGGACTAGGAACACAGCATTACTCACCAAGTTTCAATCTCCTTTGCTGTATACTCCATCCTGGGAATAGGACGGCCACTACACAACAAAGACAAAAATATATCACTGGGAAACATGGCATACATGTAACTATTGCTAAAATAAAGACCTGACCAATGAAATTACTCAGCTGTACGGATCGTACGGGTCAGCCATTGACACTATTGATAACTCACTATTGATAGCGTTTGGCTATAACAGCAATCTCTTTTCGCCGGACCTGGTATTCCTTGTCGCCGTAACCTGGGTGATCTGGAGTGAGCTCAGAGCCATACTTAAACAGTGTTGTACAACATTGAGCCACATCGGCAATGCTTCGTGGAAACCAGGGGGTAGAGTCAGACAGACAAGATGAGGGCTCACTGCCACTGTGACATAGAAGAACATTGCCAACCTCGAATGTTTTGACCCACGGAAATTACCCACTATGCATAGTACTATACTTGCAACGTTCAACTACAGCAGTCTCAACAAGCCTCCAACAAAAATTATGCCCAGGTATAGATTTACATGTCTGTTCAAACCGCCG
Source organism: Halichondria panicea (assembly GCF_963675165.1). Classification (NCBI taxonomy): domain Eukaryota; kingdom Metazoa; phylum Porifera; class Demospongiae; order Suberitida; family Halichondriidae; genus Halichondria; species Halichondria panicea. The sequence continues at coordinate 7,219,605 of NC_087382.1, read as the reverse complement.
TTATGTACCTTACAAGGGATGCAGAGACAACAAACTCCTGCAAAATTGCTACAAATGTATCAGGACTGAAATCTGAGAGTACGGAAAACTGAATAAAGTAGTCAATTTCGTTGTCTTCATCAGTAGGTGTTCGAGAGGGCCGAGATTCTAGGTGGGTTATAACAGCATCATGATTCTGGGGGGAGAAATTGCAGTGAAATTTTATTGGAACACTATATAAAATCTACTGCAATTGTGATTGTGTAGATTGCTGTTTGTTTCAAGCAGCTAGCAGTTCAAAAGTGGACAGGCTCACTGATAGCTGACAGACATAGGACTTATCTCAATCTATGTCATAGATTGAGAAGTCTTACGGATCTAGCTAGATATAATAATTATATAGATATAATTATATATAATTTAATATAATGGTGGAGGGAAGGATTGGAAAGAAAAAGACAGACTAGACTGTTGACAATGAGATAACAAGATCTTCAGAAAAGTATCCTCACCTTTAACACACCTAATACACTAACGAGACTGTCAATTCGTTTGGAAATTGTTATAATCAGAGAATAACTTCTAGGTTCCATTATGGTAATTGTTCTAATTATAGCACAGAGGAGGCTGGAAACCACTCCCTTCACTGCGCTCTGTCTGGCTAGCCTGGATTCAAGGCCGATTAAACACTTATTGATATGGCAAACCATCCTCGGCCTCGGAGGCTTACTACTAAATTTTTATTTAGTGAAAAAATAACTCTACTGAATTTATGGTGAGAGCCAGCATGGGATTATTCTTTATTATTCACTCACATTCACACAGTGATGACAATGGCAAGAAGTATGCCTGCAGTTGATGATCAAATAATTATTATAATGTTTGGCTAGTCTATGTATGCCTTTAACAATAAGTATCCTGGTGTATGTGCACCTTTTCATTCTCATAACTTGTTATCAGTGCATGTGCGGTAGCACTTTGCTTGCATACACGAATTGACTTGCATTGTGTTCACCTGTGGTTCAGATTGAGCCCCTGGCCACATGTAACCCTAGCAACCCTGACCAGCCAGCACCGTTTGGATTCATCACTGAGAACCTCTACATATCTCCAGTGTGAGTTGTTGCTAAAATGTGTATACACTCCTGCAAATGAACTGTAAAAAATAATAATTATTTCATGGTTGTACTTATTTATTATTGGTGCACCTACTACACTACATATACGTAGGTTGTACGTATCAAAAGACAGGAAGCGTGCCAAGCGAATGGTTTGCGAGTGTCAATTTGATCCAGGTAAGCACTAATTGTTATCCAGAGTGTGTAATTATCTGCATGGTTTCATGAATGCACGTTAAAACAATGTGTACTTTGTGTCCCTCTGTTGACAATTTGTCTGATAGAACCTACCCCTTCCGTTGTCTTGCCAAGAATACACCTATTGCCTGCTCTTTGTTTTGTAGAAATGGATGATCCTGAAGAAGCTTGTGGAGAGAATTGTCTCAACAGAGTGTTAATGATCGAGTGGTACGTCTCTTTTGTACTTTTTGTGATTCCATGTGTGTGATTATGTGTATGTCCATAGTGTAAGTAAAGAGAAGGCTAGCCTTCTTTCCCAGGCCACTCTTCCTCAAAGAGAGGGCCTGGTATCGACTGTTTGCGCATGCGCCACATAATCCCCAGAAACTGGGGACTCTGGATATCATCGTATAATGCTCAGTAAAACAATGACATCACAACGAACGAACAGAAGTGGATTAATTAAATAAAGTGGATAGAAGTGCGATTGTGAAGGTTTCTAGCCTGTGTGATAGCATTCTAATAGCTACCCTTAGCCTGCTATGTTAACAAAGGACTCACAGCCTGCAACAGCGTGGATGACAATCGCCTGAACGGAGGGAAGGCTGACAATAGCCTATATGGACAGGACACGCCCATCTGACACTAATCTTGGTGAAAGTCTACATGTAGACTCTATCAAGACTCTATCAGAAAGAAATAGCTGCTGTAACCAAACGTACAGCTCTGTCTCTAGCTAGCTAGCTAGCTCTGTATAATTATGACTTTAAGTGTATTATTCTTTGTCTGTATAATGTTATTCAGGATATTTTTCAAGTAAATTTTCAGTTTAATGGGAAACATTACGGGGATAATTTTGCGCATGCGCAACAGTCAGTAGCAGGCCTCCTTTTTGAGGCCTTGTGAAGGAGGCTAAGAGAAGGCCAGAAATAGTACAATCACTAAAAAGTCAGTGTATTCCCAGTCACGTACATATACATGTAGGGTCCGGTACACTGATTGTAGTGATTCATACTGCCTCCTCTGTAGTGGTAAATATCTCAGTCTGTCACACGGAAAGCTCAATTCCCAGTCTGGGAGGGTTATAATTATAATTTTGACGTTAACAATTGCTATAGTATGATCCGCCAGTTTTTTGAAGGCGAATACAACACATAACTATTGCACATGATGCAGTAATGTGTGTGTGATATTGTTCTTGGTTTCAGTGGCTCAAGATGTCCGTGCGGAGAGTACTGCACTAATAAAAGATTCCAGAGAGTAAGTGCTCCAAATCTATTCTTCATGTAGTTGATCATGTAGCTAAATTTGTTCCTTTATACACGTACATAAATCCACAAGGTAGTACATGTAGCTGTGTTCTGCCATTTATGTAGATCCTTTTCCCTACACTGTAGGCCGATTATGCTAATGTGAAGGTATTCAAGACAGAGAATAAAGGCTGGGGACTGAGGGCCTGCAAAGACATTCGACCGTGAGTGCTACACTCAGTATATCAGTATGGCATCTGCATGTACAAGGGAAGTCATACCAAATTTAATGTGTACTGTACATGTACATGTGTGATACAGATAATCTTTTAAGGTATATGACTGAGAAAATGACTCAAAGTGTGTCTTCATTAGTTTGGGCATACAAAACTTGTGTAGCATGTACTGGATTCAATTTTGTTCTCGCTTTGATCCAGTGGCGAGTTTGTGATGAGGTATGGTCAACGCAAGCTAGGCTGGCTGTAAGCATGCAAGAACAAAATGTAGTAGACTATACTGTGTAGCTGTGTATCTTTCTAGTGATAACGGTAGGGTACAATAAGTCATACATGTACGTGTAGAACCCCTGCAATCAACTCTCCTCTTGTCTGTAATTATTATATGCCATGAACATCTTATACAAGAACATGTATATGATTCAAGTAAACAAGTACAGCAGTCGAGATGCAGTCGATCATGAAACTAGCTGCGTGCATTTAAGTGTATGGAGGTTATACAAGGTACATGTACATGTACGTACCACGCATTGGCTCCACTTACAGATTCTGGATGCAACTAGCAAGGGAAACTATTCCCGCTACATCAATCACAGCTGTGATCCTAATTGTGAGACTCAGAAGGTACTATACTGTACATGCATATAGCCTGGCTTGCATAATTATATTACGTATGTTTTCCGTACCGCCACAGTTGCGTATACATGTATAGCACAAAAATGTATAGAATTCCAGTAGTAGTACAGTGTACATAATTATACATGCACATGCTGTCACGTGTACAGCACTACATGGATTCAATACTTCACCATGCATGCTTTGTAGTGGACTGTGGGGGGCCGTCTGAGAATAGGATTTTTCTCAATCAAGAAAGTAAGAGAGAACGAGGAGCTCACCTTCGACTACAAGTTTAAGAGGTTTGGGTGAGTGAAATGCTTTTTCTATAGCTTAGTATTTGTAGTGCATATAAGTGCAGTCATAATTATATGTGTGTTCGAATTTTATGTCTGTTAAGAGTGTGTATATATTTTCATAATTATACGTGTTTATACTAGATCAGTGTACAATGTATATAAGTATACATGCGTGGAAGTATAGTACAGTGTTGTTGTTGCAGCGCACAAAGAGAGAGCAGCTCCGCCTCATGTATATAGCTAGCTGTACAGTAGGGAATAGACATTGACTGTTTCTTTCTTCGCATGCACTCAGTAACCAGGCTCAGAAGTGCTACTGTGGTAGTGCTAGTTGTCGTCGATACATTGGCCAATCAAAACAGAACTCTACCACCTCGCTTAAAGTGCTCTCATCAGCTCAAGGCCCCACCTCCCCCCGTAGCCCTAGAGAGAGGAGACGTGGTCGCATCAGACTGCTCAGTGATGCTGACAATGCTGTGAGTTCCAATTGTGCCCTTGGGGGTATTATACATGTACATGTGTACTCATGATCGTGATGAAACATTTTGTAAATTGATAGCATAATGTAATTATACAATACGTTTGCTCAATGAAAGGAGGTACCATACATGATGTACACTGTACATTTTTCAATATACATTGTAAAAATAAGTATAATACTTGGCATATATAATTATTGTACGTACTGCATATACATTCAGCAGCATATCATCTGCTCTTACTAGCTATATATAATTATGTTCAGTTCTTATCCTTAGTTTGAGAAGGAGGTATACTCAATAGTGGGTTCCAGCTGGCGCCTGAGAGGCAGTGTGCAGGTGCTCTCTCTGTCCAGGATAATGCTACAGGCTGAGACCACCAGTCAGAGGGGCATGCTCTTGCAGGTTTGTGAATAGATAAATTATACCGTATAGAACGAAATTTTTACGTTTCATGAAATTGCCTCTAAAAACATTTCGTTGAATAAATTTCACGCTATACGGTATGTCAATCACGTTGCGTCCACCATTAGCTATGTTCATGAACAATTTTTGTGGATGCCAATGTATAATCTCTATACATGTACACCTTTACATACTGATACATGTACCAGGTAGTAGTATCTTGTTGCTGGCTTCACAAGGAGTACCTGATTCTGTAATTGTATATACATGTACTGTGAATTATCGAGCTATAAGCAATGGCTGGCCTGTCTAAAAATACTTTGTACATTGCACATGCAACAAGACTATTACCATGATTGTGTGATGGTGTAGACCTGAAGTTTTTAAACTTCACTGTTACACTACAGGTATTGTTAGCTACCAAGGATACTGAATGCCTAAAAAAGTTCCTCTCCCTTCAAGGACTGCGGCTGCTTTTGTCGTGGATGATTGACTCGGGGGATAGTGACACTGATGACATCATTAATTTCAGAATACAGGCATGTTAAATGCATCACACTGCTGATTAAATTCACTGAGTATGCTGTGATTAACTTATAGCCATACTATTTTGATGCAAGTTTCGTATGACAATAACTACGCCATGTTAGCTGCAACACACATCCTGAATTTTCATGGCGCTCCGTGTACTGTTGTTGTTGTGCCTCAGATGTTACAAGTGCTGGATCACCTTAAATTCCCTTGACAACCAGGAATCAGTTAGAAGAGAACAAGCTGTTACCAGTAGTCAGGAAGTGGAGAGAGAGACCTCCTACAAAGACGAGGCAGGAGCATTGTCCTAAGGTAATCTAGTAAAACATACTCCCCAAACAGGAAATAATTATAATACAGGTCTTTCGTGTGACAACCGTTCTGCTATCGAGGAAATTACTTTTATCAGTTTTACCTTTTCTTTGTACCCAGAGCACCCCACTCTCTTTATACTACAGGAAAATGAACCTGTACAGCCAACGGTTCCAACTTCCACAACCTCAGACTATCACTTTGACAGAATTATTGTGACTGAAGCTGATAGTGCACAGAGTGAGGGCATATGCTCTGAAGGAGCAACTCTTCCATTGTCTATGCCTGAAGGAGACCCAGTGGGCAATACAGAGAAAATGGATGATAGGTAATCAAATACTATGTACGTACAGTTTTACATGTACAGTCTGTTATACAAAGTGCAATTTGAATTTGCTGTTGATGCTTCAGCTTTGAAACCATACTATTAAATTATTATATTCTTCTCTTGGCATGGCATGCTAATTGAGTAGTAGCTAACACCAAAAAGCGTAGAAACAAAACATCCAACGAGAGCATAACTCGAATCCTTTACAACGTCATTCACACTTCTTCAAGATCATCCAATTCTACATAATGAAGAGCAAGCAATGGTCTTCTTGGCAAGACAATGGAAGGGGGTAGGTTCTATCAGACAAATTGTCAACAGAGGGGTTCAAAGTACCCATTGTTGTAACGTGCATTCATGAAACCATGCAGATAATTAAACACTCTGGATAACAGTTAGCGCTTACCTGGATCAAATTGACATTAGCAAACCATTCACTTGGCACACTTCTTGTCCTCTGATACATACAAGGTACACCAATAATAAATACTATAACACTGAAATATAAGTTTTTAAAGTTTATTTGCAGGCGTGTATGTATACAACAGGTACACATATAGAGTCACATTATGATCATCAACTGCAGACGCCATATTGCACATACTTACCCCAGCATCAGTGGATACAGTCTCATCACTGTGTGAATGTGAGTGAAGAACAAAGAATATCCCATATTGGCTCTCACCATAATTATATTCAGGAGAATATAATAAAGATTATTGTCCATTACATAAGAATTTATGGGAGTAAACCTCCGAGTCTGAGGATGGTTTGCCATCATTCTAATGTAATGGACAACAAGCACAAGGGCGAATCTATTACACGTACATACAAGTGTGAAACTGGAACGTAAAATGGTATTATCAGTATTCTTTATTTGCAGGGCCAGACGAAGAGAAATTTTGAAAAAAGTCAAGCCATTTGCAGCTAGCTCTCTGTTTTGAACCAGACACCCTTTGGGGTTATAGCCAGCAAAGGTATTCTAGAAGGCTTCGGATTCTACGGGAAGACTGTATATAAAAGTACTACAAAAACATTTACAATGTGAAAAAGTTGCTAGGATTGGCTGGGGGATGTACCTGCATATATTTCATAAAACACTCGGTCTCATGCTATAATTATATCCTTACCAAATCATGCGTACTAAAAGTACACCTTGTTACCCTGACAACAGGATATAAATGCATAATTATACTGAGTAAGATAAAGTTACTTTGCAAATTCCCATCTTTAGAGTACCTCTGAATAGCAGAGCAGATGTGGCTTTGTTGCTCTGCATGTGTCAGTTTAGTAATATCGTATTTCATTTCCATTGACCATCACAGTAACTAGAAGGTGGTTGAGTACTCATTAGCTAGGTTTCTATTGATACTGATACATACCCATGGTTGTTTGAGTACCCATTAGCTAGGTTTCTATTGATACTAATACATACCCATGGTTTTACTATGAAGCTATGCTCTGCTCTATATAGTGATGAACAGTATAGGTAAAAATAAATATGTTCAGCTGAATACATAGTAATCCTGGTAAAATGCCTGTAGCCCAGTGGCAATCCTTGGAATGTCCTTCTCATGAATCAGCCCCCCAAGGAAGGGTGCGTGGCTAATTCGTGGCTAATTCATGAGACTTGTAATATCAATTCCATTAGGAAGAGTACGCGGCTCCACTAGGCAACTCCACTAGGCGTTGTGTCCAACCTACGTCACAACCACATGCTGTTGCACAAACTGTGAAATCTTAAATTAGCAATATTTATTATCAGCGGTGTTATTGTTAGCGGTGTTATTGTTAGCACCTTGTACCTGAAGTGTTGCGGTTATAAACTCTTAGTATTAATCCATGTTTTAATACATCAAAGCTTTTAGGGAGGCCATGCAGATCCCAACTGAAGCTTTAGTCACAACACTGAAACCCTGCAACACACAGAGCGTTTATAAAACAGTTGCCATGGCCCACAATTAAGCTCCACTACACAGTAACTGAGTTAGTAGATAGATTTTCCCTCGGACAAGCCGCTGAGTGAGTATAGGTTTCTATTGACATACCCATGGTGGTTTGAGTACCCATTAGCTAGGTTTCTATTGATACTGATACATACCCATGGTTTTACTATGAAGCTATGCTCTGCTCTATAGTGATGAACAGTATAGGTAAAAATAAATATGTTCAGCTGAATACATAGTAATCCTGGTAAAATACCTGTAGCCCAGTGGCAATCCTTGAAATGTCCTTCTCATGAATCAGCCCCCCAAGGAAGGGTGCGTGGCTAATTCGTGGCTAATTCATGAGACTTGTAATATCAAGAGTTTCATTAGGAATAGTACGGGACTCCACTAGGCAACTCCACTAGGCGTTGTGTCCAACCTACGTCACAACCACATGCTGTTGCACAAACTGTGAAATCTTAAATTAGCAATATTTATTATCAGCGTTGTTATTGTTAGCACCTTGTACCTGAAGTGTTGCGGTTATAAACTCTTAGTATTAATCCATGTTTTAATACATCAAAGCTTTTAGGGAGGCCATGCAGATCCCAACTGAAGCTTTAGTCACAACACTGAAACCCTGCAACATACAGAGCGTTTATAAAACAGTTACCATGGCCCACAATTAAGCTCCACTACACAGTAACTGAGTTAGTAGATAGATTTTCCCTCGGACAAGACGCTGAGTGAGTATAGATTAATTTGTTAATCTAGGGTACAAGCTATAGCTGAGCTCATGCATGGTCTCTATACTTCTGTATCATACTGTGATCAGAATGAAGATGCTGTAGTCTCTGGATTATTATCAATGAGTGCACGCAGCACTATTTACTACTTAAGAATGCACACACTCCTACTGTAATAATAAAACCATTTATTCCACACTCTGCAGAAAACATGTCTGACTATCTCACAATAGCAGATCTAAACAAAGTGTACCTCGCTACGTTTGATGCTCGAATCAAGTGGCGAAACATCTTGTTGATGCTCGAAGTCTCAGCAGCTACAATCAGAAGCATCGGTAAAGAATGGAACAATGATCCTGATGACTGCTATCGTGAGGGGCTGTTGGAATGGCTAACAGATGGAGAGAGACGCTGGGAAGATATGGTGGAAGCTTTATCTAGTCCTACTGTGGGCCACGTTCACATAGCCAGGACCATCGAGAAAGATCATGTACAGTCTACTGGAGCAAGCAATCCTAACGATGTGAAATCAGAGGGTAAGTACAAATTAAGCAGGGGGTTGCACCATAGATAACGAACAGAAAGGGATTGGAAACGCCTATCTGGCCCACGTAATAAAGGCTAGTTACGGTCACATGACAGGAAGCTCTAAAATTAACTCTTCTTCCACTGCAAGCCCATAGCAACGACCCGTAGGAACAGCATCTAGAAATTATGTGGGACTGTATAGACTGTAATGGAGGTTCAACTCTGGTGGAGCATGCTACTGTTTACATCCCTGAAGAAGAAGATGCATCTGCTGAACTTATAATTGTGTAACTGATAATGAGAGGATCTGTTATTGACAATAACAGATCCTTTCATTATAATAATTATGGTCACAATAATATTGTGTCCAACTTGTTAGATGTAGTTAAACTAGTACAATTTTGCTCGGAAGCAAGAAGCAAAGTGTATTAAACGTAAAGAGACACTGCAACATCGGACCTAATTTTTAATTGTTTTGTAAAATTAATTGTATAATAAATAGATTGATTATAAATTATTATTACAGTAGAACCTCGATTATCCGGCCCTCGATTATCCGGAACCTCGATTATCCGGCTTGGCAGTTTTCTTTTTAATCAGATTACATAATTCAGAAAATGGGCGTGTCCCTCAAATGCGCATGCGCGTTGCAGCTGTTACCATGGAGACATGCCTGCTTTTCTTTTGCGCATGCGCAGACAACATGCGGCACTGCTGTTCATCAATAAAGTGGGTGGATCAAGGCGTGGTTTATCTATTCGATTATCCGGCATATTCACTTATCCGGCCTGCTTCTGGAACCAAGGTGTCCGGATAATCGAGGTTCTACTGTATTGTATAATACATTGTTGTAACATTGTACAACGATTTCTTCCTGGGTCTCTGGGAGAGGCTTATCACTGATAACCCCTCTGAATCACAAAATTAACACAATACGTACAAACATGACATAGTTATAATCATTACAAAGTATATACACACACAGCGTCAAAAATGTATGTAATGAAAGGTACACATGGCTCATATCCAGGTATGAAAGCAATACCAAAAATAAATGTCATATTCCTATTCTACTATGCATAAACAATTAGAAAACATATTAAACTTAAACGCTACTCACGCTAACTTAGAAGTCACTGTGGAGGAACGGAAACACGATAGAGAAAATTTACTACAAGTAGTTACCAATTATTGTTTTTATAATAGAATGCCAGCATTGATGGCTATTCCCATTCTATTGAATATGGGCTTTCATATAATGCAGCATTCAGTAAGTAATAGACTTGCAAAAGTGAGATATAGCAACAAAACCTTAAAATGTAACTGTTTTGAGCGCAAATCCAAGCACAACTGCCATTGAGCGTACTAGAACATCAGCTGGAGCTATCTGGGAAACCATGTGGATGCTAGAAGCCCAGTACATACCTGGATTTCCCCCTGTAGAGATCAGCTGAAGAGAAAAGTTGGCAGAGCTAGCTCAACCAGTGCATAGATTCTGGAGCGTAACAAGCCTATTCTGAGGGTGTGACGTCAAACGTTGAAATTGTAATGGATCACGTGAGGCGTTTCCAATCCCTTTCTGTTCCGTTTATCTATGGTTGCACATAACGTTTAATGTGTTAGTTGACATAATAAATACTTTGCTACCTCTTCACCCACTTACTCTTCACCCACTTACTTTACAGTCCAGTTGATCAATGATGATTTAACCGTTTTCTTAAAGCAACGACTTGGTAAAGGTGCATTTGGAGCTGTCTTCAAAGGCAGCTACAGGGACGAGATTTGTGCTGTCAAAGTGCTGCTACACGATGCTATGGAGATGCAGACAAATATTCAAGTCGGCAAAAATGAAGAAGCTAGCTGTGCAATTAATCGTGAGAGTGATTTTCTCAAGTCTTTCCAGCACCCAAACGTTGTTCAGTTTTTGTCGACTGCTAAGCATCCTAAATCAGGTGGTACAATCCTCGTTGTTGAGCTGATGGATTGTAGTCTGAGATCCTATTTCTCCGGCCTTGGTGAAGAGTCCCTCACTAGCGAATGTGAAATTAGCTTTTCCAAAGACGTGTCTTGTGGTCTGGCCTACATTCACAGCAAGCAGATTATCCACCGTGACCTCTGTGGCGATAACGTCTTGCTGAAGCTTACACGACCATTGCCTGTTGCCAAGATTTCCGACTTTGGTATGTCACGGCTATACGATCCTTCCAAGCTTAGCCGTACTCTCACAGTCATTGGTCACCGTAAAGGGTATCTACCTCTCGAGGCCATTCGAATGGAAGAGGAGAAATACGATAGTTGCCTGGATGTGTTTTGCTATGGGGTGATTGTGGTGCAGATTGTTTGCAAGCTGGAAACGATCAAATCTGCCAAGGATAGAACATTCCATGTTTCCCAGATCCCTACCACACACAGGTTGAGGAAGCTCATCGACAGTTGTTTGCAAGAAGACATGAGGAGGAGACCATCTGCCAGGGAAATCTGTGAGTCAATTACGTAGATATGATATACTATTATGCTTCTGAAAACCTTTTATTTATGTATCGATATATTCCTATTAAAGATATACATGTATAACTCTTACTTATAGATGCTTCACTGACAAGTGACTCGGACGCAACTAACAGGGAATCAAAAGACACTGCGCCAGTCAAGAAGGTGCGTACATGTAGTGTGTCAATGAGATTCCTAATTACAGCCACAACAACAATGAAAGCATCGGTGGAGATGCCAAAGCTACATAACATAAAGCTACTAGATCTAATAGCTTAATTTTATACACATGATGAACATTTGTTCATTAATTAATCTGCTGCATGCAAGCTCAAAGAGTGGGTAATGATCGACTATGATTGTTGTTAAAAACGATCGATGCCAACAGTTCATGTCTAAAATTAATGGGCTGCCATCAGCAGAGCCTTGCAGCTCTCTTCTCACTCTTGCAGCTACCAATAGCTAGTGCTCTAGTGCAGAGCTAACTACTAAGTTTAGTAGCAACACTCGGTAAACAAGTTTGGCTACGTGCTCGTCTGAAAAGGCTGCAATGGCCAGAACGAAGCATTATTTTGCAAATCCACGAATTAAAATCCAAGAAAACATGACTAGAAGCCTATATAGAAACTCTTACTTGCAAATCATTGATCCTTGAGCAGCTGTAGCAGTCTGCACACACAGACACACACACAAACACACTACCGTATACCTCGCTTACGCATGCGCACCGAGGCATAATAATATTATAGTACTGTATTATACCTATCATTGCTAAAATTGTTGATTGTTAATTTTCATTTTGTTGTACTAATCGTAGAGTTGTCCACTGCTACAATAATTGCCGAGAGGAAGCGTGACGAATAATCGTACTATACCTGATTCTGGACCTATATATATATATATATATACACATGTATATATACACATGTATATATATAATTATGCCTCGAGGCGTAGCCGCACGAGGGATACGGTAAAGCTGACTGTGTGTGTGTGTTTGTCTGTTCCAGCTGTAACTGCTCAACGGTTGCAATGCGACGAAAACTAACAGCTTCTATAGGCTTCTAGCCATGTTCTTTTGGATTTTGATTCGTGGATTTGCAAACTAAAGCTTCTTTCTCGAGTTATGGCTACTTTGACTCACAGTGAAGGAGTCTCTTCAGAATCTTTCATAGCATCATCTGTTCGCACAAACTTTCTATTCGAGTTGGCCTTGAACTAAAATGCTAGCTGTTTGTTAGCAGTGGCGTAGGCAGAGGGGGGCTGACGGGGCTACAGCCCCCTTCTTTTGTGCTCCATCAACTGCAACTTAGCTTGAAACTGTGATCTGTCTATCTATTCTGCAGTACTGTATGCATTAGTTACTAGAGTGACGTCATGTAATTTATATGTGGGCAGGGCCATCTAATGCGCATGCTTACTGTTGAGGAAAAGTGATTACCTTTTTTTAGATAAAAGTGAATGAACTTCAGCGCCTATGCTCCAACAATTTGAGCCCTGCTTTCCCCAAAATCCTGGCTACGCCACTGGTTAGCTACATTGTACAAGAGTCAAAAAAGAGCTGCGAAGCTGCACGCATGTACACTGCACTACCAGCAGCCCTTGTGAGCTCTCTGACCTCATGGAAGATCCATCCTTTTTTAAAGTATTCATTGATAGGAAATACAATAAACCTCTAGATCTATCCTCCGGCTTCTAGAGATCCATTCATCAAGCCATCGGATCGATATAGACTTCTGTTTCCTCTTCTATAATGACTGTGTGGTTCAGTATCAATAATTTATTATTAATAACATTATACTAAAGCTGTACATGTCAGAGGAGGTACGCCATTATTATATCCAGGTCAAAGTTCAATAGTACATCAAACGAAGTGATACCCATGCAGCTGAAACGATGGTTAATAATATATCATCCAATCATCAATCCAGAAGTGGTACGACACGCGGTTATAAGCTCACGTGGCTGCTATTTCTTGATTGAAGGCAAGAAAGACAAAGAAGTCGTTAAAAATGCATTCCAATGACGATATTCAGCTGCATGTGGTGGCAAGTAAGCGCCATAAAGAGACAAGTTAGAGTATAAAACTCAGTGAATTGAATTTATCCTTACATACATGCATGGAACGGGTTGCACAAAAGGTGCTTCCCACAACATACACCGCACACAACAAACGAAAACAAAGAATAAAATGATTTTAGGACATAATGATAGGTGACCTAATAAATTAAAGCTAGGTCCCTTTGATTGCACAACTGAATTTGGCAACTTATTCCATACATGGGTGGCATTAACAAAGTAGGAGTATCTAATGCTTGATTGAGTAATAAAAAGATTTGTGAGTTTGATCTGAGGTTATAACCCTTGTTCTGTTTGAAGTAGTCTTGAAAGTCAATGCAGTCCAAACCATTGATTATTTTGAATGTCTGGTAACAGTCCAAGTATAATTATATTTAGAAGTGATAGCCAACCAAGTTTGAGGCATGAGGTGTTATATTCTTCTGTCCAGCTGTTAGTGGAGCTGTCCCAGCGAACCATGCACCCACCCACCTTGCAGCTCATTTCTGTATCTTTTCCAGTTCTTGGATGTATTTCTTTTGGTGGGGATTCCAGACCAGTAAGCAGTATTTCAGGTGGGGCCATACCAGAGCAATGTATGCCAGTTCTTTTGATGTTTTGCTGGTACTATGTATGGTTCTACCATAGGTTGAAGAGGGAGAGGGATTGGAAACGGAAGTAGCATCACGTGACTATACATTGAATTTGCAGCATGGCACCAGAGAGCCTTTGATGTCAATCCATGTTACGGTTGCTCAGCACGTGGGAAACAATGTTTCATGAATTATGATCACTGCAAGATATTCAGAGACTCCCTAAAACGCCATTCTCATGCCCCCTAATGGTGAGCATCATCTGGAAAAGAAAAAATAACATTTTTGACTTTTGTGAAGATTGCTAGAGGTACAAAACGTTCTTTTTTCACGCTATAAGATCTTTATGTACTTAGTATTATAAGACTGTGCAACCCATCAGTGTACTGTATCCCATATGGTCTCAAGTGTCAGCTTTGCATTAGAGATGTTCAGTGCCAATTGCCAATAGCTGGTTCAGATCTTTTTGTAGTGAAGCGTGATCTTGTTGTGAGGAAGTCATCTGCATATATAGTCTATAGTGTGAGAGGAGAGGGTGTTTCCAATGTCATTGACGTAGATGATGAACAGTAGGGGGCCCAGTATTGAGCCCGGCCTGTGGCACCCCTAAAGGAACATTGTCCCAATCCGATGTGACCCCATCACACAGGACCCGCTATTTGCCGTTAAGCAGGAAACCTCTGATCCATTCTAGCAAGTCACCCCTTATCCTAATGTGGTCCAGCTTGAGTAGTAGACGTCCATATGTGGGACCGTGTTGAAAGCTTTTGAAAAATCCAAGTATCATATATGCTCGATCAAAGGTACTATAGCTACAGGTAGCAGCTGGTTAGTGCTTCACAAAGACAGAGTTTTATGCAGGTGAAAAGAACTTTTGATGACAAACTTTGAATTAGCTGGAGCTAATAAACGCCGCTCTTGAACAGTGGCCTCTCTCGAATTGTAACCTTCTCTTCCAGCAATATGAAACATTTAGTAGCCGCGGCTCCTGATCAAGCATATATATACGGTATATGATGTGTGTGCTACCCTTATTATCAAGTGTTTTAGCCTATTGGTAAACTGTTTCCAGCAGTTGCGTCTGACACAAGTGGCCGCTACAAAATCCATGCTGGAATGGTTTTTATTTGTTATCAGAAATGCAGTTACGTGGTTGATTATGATGAGTTCAAGCAGTTTAAATGTGACGCACGTGAGACTGACTGGTCTATAGTTCGATACAGAGTGCTTGTTCCCCTTTTTGAATATGGGAGTGATATATATTAGCCAATCTTGTGGTAGCTTTCCCTCTGCTAGTGATATTGAGAACAGTTTGGACAGGGGGCTAGCAATACACTGAGCTCCTTCTTTCAAAAGCCTGCCAGGAAGTTCATCAGGTCCACTGACAAACTTTCGATGTGTCTATCTTGTTTAACAGCTTGTGAACGTCCTCTTCAAGTACGACAATATCCAATGCCTTCATTCCACTGGTTATTTAGTCCAGATCTTGCTTGATATTCTTCAGGGAACTTGTATCGTCTTTTACCAATTTGGACACGCAGAATGGCTCAGCCTTCTGAAACGGATTGGTGAGGGTAGCACCTCCATGATGGATTTCAGGAATCTGAAAACGGCGTTCTCTGATGTCCATCGCCAGAAGGGTCTACCTAGGTTGGATGTTATGACCTGCAAATGATCAAGGTGGTCTCTTCTGGTCATGTTGCGGACTTTATCAGAGATAGCCCTAAAGTGATGCAGTGTTTGAGTGCATTTGGCCAGCTTCAGTGAATTTGTCTGGAGTTACAAGTAGAGATTAGTTTGTTGTAAGAATCAGAGCTCACATGCAGATGTTGGCAGTGATCTATCCTGAAATGCAGACACAGAATACTTATATTAATGACACTAAAAACAATAATATCTTAAAATCTAAGTGGTGGTTGAAATTGATTGAAAAGCTATTTCATATCAGGATCTTAGAATTCAAGTGTATTTCTTGAAAGATACACGCCAAACCATATCCACTATCAATACACAGTCTTAATGATATTCATGCACAATTAATGAGATTCATAATCATTTTGGCTGGTCATATGACTGTGTCGTACCTCCTCTGGCAACAATCATGGTCAATCATTTCCCACTCTTCGAGTTTCCTTGCATGCAGCAAAATCAATGCATAAATGTTCATCATGATAATTATCATGCGTGTATTAGCAACTATAATTATAGTAGCTTTATGTTTTGTAGCTCTTCAGCAACTTTCATTTTCTTTTCCTATTTCTTATTACTTAGCAACATATAAACAAATCAGAGCTTTCTGCAAGGCGCCTGCGTATAATAAATTATATGTATATATATGCCCATGCCTGTGTTCTATATAGGATGTCCACTAACGTTCCTTTGTACAGGCACACAGTGAAAAGATTGAGCACAAAGATGCTGACCTGATCAGGAGAGACGCCATCATTCAACAGCAGAACCAGGTTACTGAAATGCACTAGTGACTATTATAGACCCATACAAACATTTGCAATGTGAAATTGCTGGATTGGCCAGGGGAAACACTAAAAAGTAAAGAAACAAGAAAAGCGGACGAGAGCATAGCTCCAATCCGTTACAACGTCATTCATATGTACGTAACATTTTTTCGGTGGTAGTTTTCCATCAGTTTTGACATGTACGGAAGTAGATCTAGTGATGTGGTTGATGATCTACGGTCTTAATCTTAACTTTAACACTATATACAGTTGTACATGCATATGAATGACGTTGTAATGGATTCTAGTTATGCTCTCGTCCACTTTTCTTGTTTCTTTGCTTTTTGGTGTTTCCCCTATAGCCAATCTAGCAATTTCACATTCCATGCTTTTTTTGGTCAAATGGAGAGATGTTGCAGTTATTCAGGCATTATAGTGATAATTCTTGTTTTCTTCAGAGACTATTACTATGAGCCAATGGCTGCATAATTATTAGCTTCTCGTGCATCCTTGTTTATATTAGTCAGTATAATAACTTTTATGTGATTCGCATAATACATAATACTGATACTAGGAAGACGGAGTAACTGAGTGCAACATGCAGAGGAAATACATGGATCTAGGAAGACAATAACTTAGAACACAGAGTATTACTAGTCTACCTGAGTGCAACATATGAGAATCGGGAAGACAATAACTTGGGAGACAGAGTAGCTGAGCATGAGCTAGCTGAGCTATAAAGTGCTAAAAAGCTACAGAAGTAGTGCCAATCCTAGTTTAAGCCTTAACAATTATTGCAGAGCTATAGTAGAAGCTTTGAATCGTACTGTATACATTCTAGTAGACTGGTGAGTGTCGCCTCTTAATAGTAGCACTTATTTGCCACAAGTAACACTCGCTGATTCGTAGACACCATTCTAATTACGCTCATTCATTATTCAGGGTCCCCCTCCCAGAGAGTTGAGACCTCCACTCACTCTGAAATGGAGAAGAGGAAACGACATGCCAATCAAGATGTGCAGTACAGTACAGAGTGTTGTTATCGGTGACACAGTTTATGTTGGTGGAGGTGGTGTAAGCAATAGTTTTGACATGTGTACAGTGGTGCAGCTCAAACAAGACCAATGGACCAAACTACCAGAGTACACTGCCTTGTGGTTCGCTATGACATCACTCGCTAATCGACTAGTGCTGGTGGGAGGATGTGATCTAAAAAGTGACAAACGAACTGATCAGCTTGTTGTGTTTGAGTCAGGGGAATGGACTCACCCGTACCCACCAATGAACATTGCTCGCTCTTCCTCAACAGCTGTCTCCTTCAACAATCACATCATTGTAGCTGGTGGGACTGATGATGAAGGACGTACCGCCTCTGTGGAGGTGTTGGACCTCGCATCAAGAAGATGGTACATTGCTCAGTCACTACCTCACCCACGAACAGGACTGAAGTCAACTCTCATAGGAAACACTCTCTACCTAATGGGAGGGTGGGAGCATGTTGGGAGGCCAACCAAGACAGTGCACCATGTCGACCTCAATGAACTCATTGCAAAGGCCCTTTCCAACCAGGACACATACACTCTATGGCAGACCTTACAGGCAGTACCACTCGAGTTGTCAGCCCCTCTCAGTATTGGCAGATCACTATTAGCCGTTGGTGGACAGGACGATAAAAGCAAAACAAGTTCATCGATTCACCTCTACCAGCCTGACACCAGGAGGTGGGTGAAAGTGGGAGACCTGCCTACTGCACGATACTGCTGCACATGCTCAATACTTCCTATTGAAGAAGTTATTGTAGCTGGAGGGCATATAAAATTATTTACTAAAATTCAAACTGTGGATTTCTTTCATGTTGAGAAAAGTTCCTCTTCTGAAGTAAATGTTGAATCAGAAGGTCTTCAAAGAATTAAATACAAATCATGGATTGTATCAGTATAGTATGTAATTAAAATAATTTTTTATCGGGCGTACAGTTAATTTATTGAACAGTTTAATGTAAAGATTGTGCAAGGCATGCATGCATGAGTATACCACTAGAAAAAAAATTTGCCATGTATGAAAAAGTTGCTAGGATTGGCCAAGGGAATCACCAAAAAGTGTGGAAACAAGAAATTTAACAAGAACATAACTGCTTATACTTTTTCGCAAAATTTTTGTTTTATTGTACTTTTTCCACGCTATTTGGTGGTTGTCCAAGCCAATCCTAGCAGTTTGACATTGCTGGTGGAATAATGTTCAATCCCTACATATACATTTTACTAGGAATGGGAGACAATTAATTTGTGGGACATAGGGTTAGGGTTGTGTACTAACCCTAACCCTATAGTACAGTGTTGAGCACAGGCATTATATAGGTAATTAAGCCGGTCGGTTTTGGATTGCTTGATGGTGACCCGGACCACTGTGTGGGTAGCTTAGGGTTGTCAATCGCTACGTCTTTGACGATCAAGTGACACGATGAGTCAAATTTATCGTCACTGGGTACAGTCATTTCCCCGATACGAAGAAAACTAAAGAAGGCCAGACAACAATTAAGCCGCCCAGAGCATAACCGTATCGTGACCACAAGGGGAAGAGCCCCACAATAATTTTGAGCATAATACTGCGGAGAGGCACTTTTATAACTTATGAGCCGGAATATGAAAGCACCGCGTGTGCTAATGCCTCGGTGGAGGTGCCAAAGCTATCAGGGGCAAATCAATCAAAAAGCTGGGAAAATGGTAGAATAATGCATTCCAGGTAGAATCCGGCAGCGATATGTCGTCAAGGTTGTTGGAAGGAGGGACTCTTCATGAATGGCGGGACACCATCTCACACTTGCATTGGCATAATCAGCATCACTGCATGCATTTATTAACCATCACTGATCAGTATAATGATCATTGAGTAGTAAAGTGAGGTGTAGTCTATAACATTGAGCGGAGATGGTTAGTTAATTAAATACTTGGAGGGAAAGGCAAGCCTTTTTAGGGAGGGTTTAGGCTGTCTGACAGCCTAAACTATTATTTGGATGGAGGGGTAAAATCAAAATAGATTTGGTGAAGGGTAAAGATCGATAGAACAAAAAACGAAGCAAGCAGTCACTGCACCCGGTATACTAAGGTGGGTATTATCAGGATTTAATATTTCAGGCCTCCCCAATTTTTAATACGAAAAGAAGTCTCCTGAAAAAAGTAAGTAGATCTACGTGCTTATTATGGCTTGCCACACCAAGTGGTAGAATGTGTTCTGATTTTCTTTGTCATGTTAATTAATGCAATAGAAGCAATTTTCTGATGTTTGAAAGCACTCCCCCCTTACTGGCTGAGATCGATCACGTGGCCATTCGGTACGTTTTGCTGTGGATCATATGACATAATGATATGGTCTACGTATGATCTGTAGCCGTGTGTATAAACATACGTATGTACCCCACTTGGTTTCTGTATCATAGCAACTGGGTGGGGTTATACCGTAAGCTCGAGCCCTAGAGTACATTCCTCATAAACTCTCTTGCATTGAAGGGACACTGGTTTTTACTAGCTGGTTGGTAAAGAAAGGACAGGTGGGTGGGGCTCGCTAAACACCAGGAAAAAATGAGGCTAACTGCTTGGACATGGACTACGTAGCTACAAGCTTAGCACTGGCTGGGTCTTATATGCAACGCATAAGCTTGTTGTTTGTTTCTGAGACAGATACCTCTAGTTACATATGTAGTTGTAGCTGTATCCAAAAGTGAAGTAGCTTAGGTAACAAGCATTTTTCATTCCAGTGGGTATATAACACTTATTGTCCACTACATTAGAATCAGGGTGTCATATAGGGGGGAAGGGGAGATATCCCCTCTAGCTCCAATTCCTCCCCCCCCCCCCTAAAATTTGCATTCAGGTACTAGTTGGGGTCCATAGCTGGCAATTTTACATACTAACAGGGTATTGAATAACAGATGACCTTTTTTTAGCAAACTTTTCTAGTTACTTTTCTTATTTCCCCCTCTACTTCAAAATCCTGTATGACACCCTGAGAATGATATGGCAAACCATCCTCGGCCTCGGAGGTTTACTGCCATACATTCTTATGTAGTGAAAATAACTTTTAAATTATTATATTCTCCTAAATTTATGGTGAGAGCCAGCATGGGATTACTCTTTGTTATTCACTCACATTCACACAGTGATGAGACTGTATCCACTGATGCTGGGGTAAGTATGTACAATGGCAAGAAGTATGCCTGCAGTTGATAATCAAATAATTATTATAATGTTTGGCTAGTCTATGTATGCCTTTAACAATAAGTATCCTGGTGTATGTGCACCTTTTCATTCTCATAACTTGTTATCAGTGCATGTGCGGTAGTACTTTGCTTGCATACACGAATTGACTTTGCATTGTGCTCACCTGTGGTTCAGATTGAGCCCCTGGCCCCATGTAACCCTAGCAACCCTGACCAACCAGCACCGTTTGGATTCATCACTGAGAACCTCTACATATCTCCAGTGTGAGTTGTTGCTAAAATGTGTATACACTCCTGCAAATGAACTGTAATAATTATTTCATGGTTGTACGTATTTATTATTGGTGCACCTACTACACTACATATACGTAGGCTGTATGTATCAAAAGACAGGAAGCGTGCCAAGCGAATGGTTTGCGAGTGTCAATTTGATCCAGGTAAGCACTAATTGTTATCCAGAGTGTGTAATTATCTGCATGGTTTCATGAATGCACGTTACAACAATGTGTACTTTGTGTCCCTCTGTTGACAACTTTGTCTGATCGATATAGAGCCTACCCCCTTCCATTGTCTTGCCAAGAATACCTATTGCCTGCTCTTTGTTTTGTAGAAATGGATGATCCTGAAGAAGCTTGTGGAGAAAACTGTCTCAACAGAGTGTTAATGATCGAGTGGTACGTCTCTTTTGTACTTTTTGTGATTTCATGTGTGTGATATGTGTACGTCCATAGTGTAAGTATAGAGAAGGCCAGACATAGTAGAATCACTAAAAAGTCAGTGTATTTCCAGTCACGTACATGTACATGTAGGGTCCGGTACACTGATTGCAGTGATTCATACTGCCTCCTCTGTAGTGGTAAATATCTCAGTCTGTCACACCATAGATTGAATAGGGAGAGGGATTGGAAACGGAAGTTTCCTCGAATTATATCCGCGTTATGCTGGGGTTTAATCGAGGCTGTGTATCTAACGTTGGTACCTTGACGTCTGCTAGATTATACTACATTTGTACTAAAACTTGCGCTTCCAACTGACACTTGAGACCATGTGGGACACAGTACACCGATGAGTTGCACAGTCTAAGCTATATTAGAAGCATTCTAGGTACATAAAGATGTTATAGCGTGTTTTGTACCTCTAGCTCTCTTCACAAAAGTTTTTTTCTTTTCCAACTGATGCTCACCATTAGGGGGCATGAGAATGACGTCTTAGGGGGGCTCTGAATATTTTGTAGTGATCATAATTCATGAAACATTGTTTCCCGCGTGTTGAGCAACCGTAACACGGATTGACATCAAAGGCTCTCTAGTGCCATGCTGCAAATTCGTGACGCTACTTCCGTTTCTAATCCCTCTCCCTATTCAATCTATGGTCACACGGAAAGCTCAATTCCCAGTCTGGGAGGGTTATAATTATACTTTTGACGTTAACAATTGCTATAGTATGATCCGCCAGTTTTTTGAAGGCGAATACAACACATAACTATTACTATTACTAATGCACATGTACACGTAACTCACATGTACTATACATACATATACCTACTCATAATGCAGTAAATGTGTGTGTGTGATATTGTTCTTGGTTTCAGTGGTTCAAGATGTCCGTGCGGAGAGTACTGCACTAATAAAAGATTCCAGAGAGTAAGTGCTCCAAATCTATTCTTCATGTAGTTGATCATGTAGCTAAATTTGTTCCTTTATACACGTACATAAATCCACAAGGTAGTACATGTAGCTGTGTTCTGTCATTTATGTAGATCCTTTTCCCTACACTGTAGGCCAATTATGCTAATGTGAAGGTATTCAAGACAGAGAATAAAGGCTGGGGACTGAGGGCCTGCAAAGACATTCGACCGTGAGTGCTACACTCAGTATATCAGTATGGCATCTGCATGTACAGTGAATGTGAGGGAAGTCATACCATTATTTTGTTAAAATTTAATGTGTACTATACATGTACATGTGTGATGCAGATAATCTTTTAATGTATAATTATGACTGAGAAAACGACACAAAGTGTGTCTTCATTAGTTTAGGCATACAAAACTTGTGTAGCACGTACTGGATTCAATTTTGTTCTCGCTTTGATCCAGTGGCGAGTTTGTGATGGAGTACTGCGGTGAGGTGTGCACGCTGACAGACTTTGAGGCACGGAAAGTAGAATATGTGAGGGACAAGAGGAGGCACTACTACTTTATGTCTCTCAGAACTGATGAGGTATGGTCAAAGCAAGCTAGGCTGGCTGTAAGCATGCAAGAACAAAATGTAGTAGACTGCACTGTGTAGCTGTGTATCCTTCTAGTGATAACGTTAGGGTACAATAAGTCATACATGTACGTGTAGAACCCCTGCAATCAACTCTCCTCTTGTCTGTAATTATTATATGCCATGAACATCTGATACAAGAACATGTATATGATTCAAGTAAACAAGTACAGCAGTCGAGATGCAGTCGATCATGAAACTAGCTGCGTGCATTTAATAGACTAAGTGTATGGACTAAGTGTATAGAGGGTATACAAGGTACAGGTACATGTACGTACCACGCATTGGCTCCACTCACAGATTCTGGATGCAACTAGCAAGGGCAACTATTCCCGCTACATCAATCACAGCTGTGATCCTAATTGTGAGACTCAGAAGGTACTATACTGTACATGCATGTAGCCTGGCTTGCATAAATATAATTATTACGTATGTTTTCCGTGCCGCCACAGTTGCGTATACATATATATATAGCACAAAAATGTGTATAATTTCAGATACCTGCCACCTTAACCAGTAGCACAGTGTACATAATTATACATGTACATGCCGTCACGTGTACAGCACTACATGGATTCAGTACTTCACCATGCATGCTTTGTAGTGGACTGTGGGGGGCCGTCTGAGAATAGGATTTTTCTCAATCAAGAGAGTGAGAGAGAATGAGGAGCTCACCTTCGACTACAAGTTTAAGAGGTTTGGGTGAGTGAAATGCTTTTTCTATAGCTTAGTATTTGTAATTACAGTCATAATTATATGTGTGTTAAGAGTGTGTATATATTTTCATAATTATACGTGTTTATACTAGATCAGTGTACAATGTATATAAGTATATACATGCGTGGAAGTATAGTACAGTGTTGTTGTTGCAGCGCACAAAGAGAGAGCAGCTCCGCCTCATGTACATAGCTAGCTATACAGCAGGGAATACACGTTGACTGTTTCTTTCTTCGCATCATGCACTCAGTAACCAGGCTCAGAAGTGCTACTGTGGTAGTGCTAGTTGTCGTGGATACATTGGCCAATCAAAACAGAACTCTACCACCTCGCTTAAAGTGCTCTCATCAGCTCAAGGCCCCACCTCCCCCCGTAGCCCTAGAGAGAGGAGACGTGGTCGCATCAGACTGCTCAGTGATGCTGACAATGCTGTGAGTTCCAATTGTGCCCTTGGGGGTATTATACATGTACATGTGTACTCATGATCGTGATGAAACATTTTGTAAATTGATAGCATAATGTAATTATACAATACGTTTGCTCAATGAAAGGAGGTACCATACATGATGTACACTGTACATTTTTCAATCTACATTGTAAAAATAAGTATAATACTTGGCATATATAATTATTGTACGTACTGCATATACATTCAGCAGCATATCATCTGCTCTTACTAGCTATATATAATTATGTTCAGTTCTTATCCTTAGTTTGAGAAGGAGGTATACTCAATAGTGGGTTCCAGCTGGCGCCTGAGAGGCAGTGTGCAGGTGCTCTCTCTGTCCAGGATAATGCTACAGGCTGAGACCACCAGTCAGAGGGGCATGCTCTTGCAGGTTTGTGAATAGATAAATTATACCGTATAGAACGAAATTTTTACGTTTCATGAAATTGCCTCTAAAAACATTTCGTTGAATAAATTTCACGCTATACGGTATGTCAATCACGTTGCGTCCACCATTAGCTATGTTCATGAACAATTTTTGTGGATGCCAATGTATAATCTCTATACATGTACACCTTTACATACTGATACATGTACCAGGTAGTAGTATCTTGTTGCTGGCTTCACAAGGAGTACCTGATTCTGTAATTGTATATACATGTACTGTGAATTATCGAGCTATAAGCAATGGCTGGCCTGTCTTTGTACATTGCACATACATGTAATTATCTTGTTGCAGACTATTACCATGATTGTGTGATGGTGTAGACCTTAAGTTTTTAAACTTCGCTGTTACACTACAGGTATTGTTAGCTACCAAGGATACTGGATGCCTAAAAAAGTTCCTCTCCCTTCAAGGACTGCGGCTGCTTTGGTCGTGGATGATTGACTCGGGGGATAGTGACACTGATGACATCATTAATTTCAGAATACAGGCATGTTGAATGCATCACACTGCTGATTAAATTCACTGAGTATGCTGTGATTAACTTATAGCCATACTATTTTGATGCAAGTTTCGTATGACAATAACTACGCCATGTTAGCTGCAACACACATCCTGAATTTGCATGGTGCTCCGTGTACTGTTGTTGTTGTGCCTCAGATGTTACAAGTGCTGGATCACCTTCCCTTGACAACCAGGAATCAGTTAGAAGAGAACAAGCTGTTACCGGTAGTCAGGAAGTGGAGAGAGAGACCTCCTACAAAGACGAGGCAGGAGCATTGTCCTAAGGTAATCTAGTAAAACATACTCCCCAAACAGGAAATAATTATAATACAGGTCTTTCGCGTGACAACCGTTCTGCTTTCGAGGAAATTACTTCTATCAGTTTTACCTTTTCTTTGTACCCAGAGCACCCCACTCTCTTTATACTACAGGAAAATGAACCTGTACAGCCAACGGTTCCAACTTCCACAACCTCAGACGATCACTTTGACAGAATTATTGTGACTGAAGCTGATAGTGCACAGAGTGAGGGCATATGCTCTGAAGGAGCAACTCTTCCATTGTCTATGCCTGAAGGAGACCCAGTGGGCAATACAGAGAAAATGGATGATAGGTAATCAAATACTATGTACGTACAGTTTTACATGTACAGTCTGTTATTGAATTATACGAAGTGCGATTTGAATTTGCTGTTGATGCTTCAGCTTTGAAACCATACTATTAAATTATTATATTCTTCTCTTGGCATGGCATGCTAATCGATACGATTAATAACATTTCCCATGTACATGTAATTAACAGCTGTGAAGCAGAAGCCCGATATCTAACCTCTGATCACTCTCAAGACAGCGACTCTGGAGAACCAAATCACATGTATGTGGGAGATCACACACCGCCATATCAATCTCCTAGAAGTAGCCAAGAGGAGTCTACTCCTAGAGAGTTATCTCCTGGAGGGCTGGATACCTTGCAAGAGCCTGAAGATGAGTGTTGTTTGTCTCCAGTAACCATCACTGAAGTACAAGAACCAGAGGAACTAGAGCGCAGAGTTGAACAAGATGAACAACATTCACCTACGCATTCTCAGGGTCGCTATGTTCAAGAACAGTCAGCAGTGCAAGTACACTCCCCTGATGACGGGCAGGTGCTATCACAAGTGCAAGACGAATCCAGAGATCTTACGCCATCACCAGATGATAAGCAATCTGCTGCTCCAACTGAAACTACTCTTGATTCAGTAGATGAGTTGTCTGACAATGACGGGGTAGGTGGTCCGCCAAAATTCAACTCAGAACTACTTTCTACACAAGAAAAGTCAATCCAGTCTTCAGAAGAATGTATTAACGAGCAAGTTGTCTCCCAAACTGACCAGTTCAAGGACCTTTTTTCCGAAAATAATTTGCTTCAAGTACATTCTAGGGGGCAAACGAAAGAGTTGGAGTGTGAGGATGAGCATCCTGTGGTGTGTGGTAGCAGAGATAAGCTAGTGTCAATGGCTGAGCAACTAGTTGAGAAGTGGGAAGGCTTAAAGGAAGTATTTCGTATACCCAAGAGAGCGCAAAAGGTCAGTTTAATATTCTTTTTTGTACACATGCACGTATCATTTATACCTGGCCAGCACTTGCACATTACCTGGCTGTCATAATCATGCCTGACGGCTGTACTTATAATTTGACTTGCTTGCATATTTATATAGTACGTAGGTGCACACTATGATTGTACAATACACACATCATTAATTTACCCCCCCCCCCCACACACACACACACAGAGCAAGACTGCCAGTACAGAGGAGAGCTCTAATGAGGGAGGGACCACTGATGGAGACGGCTGGGATGATCTACCACAGCCACCACGGAAAAGGTCCCGGAGACCATCTCCCGAGAGAACATGGTTAGTTTACCCGTGACAATAAGTCAAGAGCAACGCTTTCTCAGTACTGCAATTTGTGTTGAGTTGTGAAATAATAATTATCGTACATGCAGCTTCTTCCACCTCCCATAAACCTATACGTGCATGTACAAAGTCATATAATTATATCTGAATACATGCAGTGCATATATTATACCTAGTATACATGACTGTATATGTGTGATTGCAACGTACTGAATAGTCATTGCTACATTAATTTGCATAATTATTCTGCAGGTCACGCAAACTAAAAAGTTCCCCTTTTCAATCTCGTCACTCCACTCACCCCCGCCCACACAACACCAGCGGAGGCTCACACTACACACCCTCCACACCTCCACAACCTCACACTCTACCCATGTACTCAACTGGGTTCACGGCTGGTGGTCCAGTTCAGAACACTGTAATTGTGCAGCACCCCGGTCAAGGTGTTTACGTCCAGCAGCATGTAAGTTATATTCACGAGCCTATCTTCTTAGCTAGCATGAAGGCACGCACGCATTGGTGCTAACCAACAGCTAATTTTATTATTCTGGCTAGACTCTAGTCTTCTTTTAGGATTTTGCACAAGTGGGTGAAAATGTACATGTACATGTAGGTTCCAAACATTAAACATATCAAGCGGGTGATTGGCAGGTGCAAATAGGAAATTTACTTGATCCAACCGGGTGCGGGCGAAAATCACCCGCTAACCTGCACTGAAATAAACCCTTACATGTAGCTCTTCTTAAAAATGAAGAGTCTACGATGTTTCAAAAAGGAATAATCTATAGACACAATTATATGGTTCATGGTTCACAATTTAAAACATGCACATTTCAGAGAGTGCATAGCATCCATCTCCTGGCTTTCTTTTCTCTGTAGGTATTCAAGGACAGTTGTCACACGACGGTTCTCCCAGCCCAGCAGTACCTCCATGCTCCACCGCCCACCTCTCAGTTTGTGCAGGTCCACCACCAAGCCCCAGGAACCATTATATCACAGCAAGGATTACCCCCCACACAACAAAGCGTTTTGATTGGTCTTACTCAGCAATCTCTCTTACCCCAATCAGTTCAAGGAGCTTCTCTACCACACAACACCCAGGTGGTCCTGGGACCTCCCGGCGGTGCACAGCAAGTGGTACCCTCCATGCAACAAGGTGTATCCACCTATACCCTTCCTCAATCCTCATCACTCGTAGGTTAGGGCCAATGTTATTAGCCACAAATAACACAGTATACTAGTATACTGTAGTGTGTATGTTATTTGTGGCTAGTATACTGTAGTGTGTATGTGTTTTGAGTTACGTACTATATACATATGCACGTAAGTAGTTAGTGTTCATAGTGTGTAACTTATGTGTACAGGTTCTGTGCAGCAAGCATCGTACCTTGGATACCAGGCCCCTAGAGTAATCCTGCCTCAGTCTGGTACCACAACACAGCCCCTTCTGCAAGCAACTGGTCTGGGGAACCAACATCTACAATACAACTCACAGGTTTGTGACACATCAGTTACTGTACATGTATGTACATACATCCTACAAGTATTTATCGTAAAAGCGGATAGATTTTACATAGAAATAAATTTATCAAATCTTAGTAGGTATCGCCAATTATGAAATTCGCCTATGTGACCAATAATGGGATGGATCAGTATACTTACATTTGCCTCATTCGCCAAATACAAATGTACTCGCTATACAGTATAATGCGTTTTGAACTGTGTAAGTACTAGAAGTGTTAAAATCTCGGCGTTTCTATTAGTGCACTGATGTCTCACAACCAGAGAAGTGTAGTATGTACAATGTATGGCTACTGTAGTTAGCAGCAACTATCAGGGGGAGTAAAACCAGCTTCCTAGCTTTAATTAATTGCTCGCATTTTTCGAAAATGATCGAGTCTGGTATGATAGACATTATAACTTCTTGTATTGAGGCTATTGGCAGCAGGTGAACAGGCTCAGATAGACACACTATACTGTATGCCTATGTCGGTATGAATGACCATGAGCAACAACATGCAACTAATATGGGGGGTAACTTTTTGGATGCATATACATTCTTCTGTGGCTTAAAACGGGCCCATATTGTTTACAATGTACCTACGAAAAATAGATGTACATGTACGTACATGGCTCTATACTGTAACAGTTTCCTAACTACAACTTATTGCAGGTCTACATGCCAACACAGTCCGGCCCAACCTTGTTCAGTCAGTCCGTCTCCTCCAATCTACCACCGACCTCCACTGTGTCACTGATGGAACCAGCTCTATCCCTTGCTCCCCTACCTCCTCCTCCTCCTAATGAGGGTGGTGTGGGTCTTCCTCTGAATTGGAAAACTGCTCATGATCAAACCGGTTTGTTAAATAATATCTGCATGCGTGTAATGAAAACAGCAAATACTAAGTCTGAATTCAGTTGTATACTACTGTACATGTAGCTACCACTCAGCCATGTGTGTACTACATGTAGCATGCTCATTCAAATTGTATGAATGCTCATCATGATTGTAGTCTCTGTGTGTGGTACAGGGAAAGCATACTACTATCATGTGATCACTCGTAAGACGCAGTGGGAGCGGCCCACTGACAAAGATGCCGAAGGGACAATCATCATGGACCTTGGCACTCCAGAACCAGACTCTGACAAAGAACAGGACGAGGTAAACTATCGTTTCATTTCACCTTTCACTCCTAACGAACCCCTATACATGACTTGTACATGTACATGCATGCTCATTGACATGTGCTAAATACTATACACGTACTTGTACATGCTGTACTGTGTTAAACACTCCGTCATTGTCAGGTTGATTTCAAAAGGGGGCCCAGAACACCCATTGACAGCCGTCGCCCACATACTCCAGATGAAACCCCTCCCCTTTCTCCCACTGGGCCTCGTACTCCTTCCAGTCCCACTCCTCATTCATCCATAAGTACCACAACCACCAGTGCCAATCCTGAACCTAACTCTCCCACAACCCATCCATCAGAATATATCAAAGCAAGCATGGAAACAAGTTTTATATCTGAAGATGAACCCACCGGTACCCTTGAGTCTGATTCCAAAACCACAGACTGCATGTCCAGTTCAGTAAATGAAGAAAACAGTCCAACGTATTCAGAACAATACAGTATGACTCCCTCGCCAATGGCTAGGTCTTCGTCTCCTCATGATCACTCGACTAGTAAGAAGCGTTCCTCTCGTAAAAAACGGCGATCCAAAGAGCATGTGTTGAAAGAGTCGTTTCGCCATAAGGTCAGCTTTGTCACTCTTGATAAGTAGTTTTACAATGCCATGTGATTTTGTTTCCAGGTTTCAAAGTTAGTGACACAATGCTTGGACCAGCACAGAAAACCAGACTGCAAATACGGCAGAATCACTTGTGTAGAAGATTTTAAGCACTTAGCGAGAAAGGTAAATTACTCAGCGTTGTAGTTTTTTCTACATTGATTTTAGCTCCTAATAAGATCATAATTGTACTTAGACACTAGTTGATAAGATCTACATGGGAAGTACATGGGAAAAGTGCCTCAGAGCAGGTATGCTATTAGCCTCGATCCCAGGCCGCACTTCCCACTTCACTTAGGAAAGTGGGCCTGGTATCGACTGCTTGCGCATGCGCTAATATCCCCCCCGGTATCTGGGGGCTTTGGATAACATCGTATATGCTCAGTAAAACTATGACATCACAACGAACGGAAGTGGATTGAAGGAAGTAGATAGAAAGTTCGATTGAAGGTTTCTAGCCCATCGGATAGCATTCTCTGATAGCTACCCTTAGCTTGCTATGTTAACAAAAGACTCACACCCTGCAACAGTGCGGATGACAATCGTCTGAACGGAATGAAAGCTGACTAGAGCCTATATGGACAGGCCATGCCCAACTTTGGTGAAAGTCTACTATACTACTACTACTGCAGAAGAAAATAGCAGTACAACAAACCTACACAGCTCTGTCTCTAGCTAGCTAGCTATATAGCTCTGCATGTGTATGACTTTTAGGATATTTTCTCTGATGAATCCAGTATTATAGGAAATTTTACGGGGAAAAATATCCAATAATTTGGCGCATGCGCAAGCAGTCGATAGCAGGCCTTCTTTCCTATGAAGGCCGGTGAAGGAGGCTAGTATACTATGGGACTTAGTATACCTGCAAATTTACTTAGTATACCTAGTATTTCGTTGTCAAGTAATTGTATTGTAGTCAAGCGGTTTGCGCATGCGCACTAGTATCTAGACACTGTTTTGGAGGTGTCTATGGGATTTAGAAGCCCTCAGCCACTTTAGTACCCTCGCTACGCTCGGGATACTAAATCAGTGCCTTTGGGCTTCTAAATCCCATAGACACCTCCAAAACAGTGTCTAACTATTATTTAGTACATGTATTGGAGCCTAGGGGTGATACAATGTAATTAACCAAGATACGGGAACAGGCATTTTAAGTTCCTCGTGTACACATGTGTTCCTCTATAGAAAAAGAACTTTTTCGATCAAAACAATAATAAATACTGTGAGCACCGCGGGTGCGCTGACGCCTCGGTGGTGGTGCCAATAACAAAGCTACTAATAGCTTTTATACACATAGATATCATGATGAACATTTTTGCATCATTTTGCTGCATGCAGGCCAGAATCAGAACCTGAATCGCAGGGAAGTGGATAATGATCGACGTAAAAACAATTGAAGTTCAAGGCTAAAATTATAATGGCTCCATCAGCAGAGCCTTGCAGCTCTCTTCTCACTCTTGCAGCTACTAATAATTAGCGTTCCAGTGCAGAGCTGCCTACTAAGTAGAGTTGCAACATTCCATGGACAAGTTTTTCTACGCACTCTTCTGAAAAGGCTGCAATGGCATTCCAAGTAAGCAAAACTATAGGCATAACTCAAGAACCATGTATGCAAATCCACAAATTAAAAATCGAAGAACACATGACTAAAAGCCTATTACTTGCACTTCATTGATCCTTGAGCAGCTGTAGCAGTCTACACAGACAGACAGACAGACAGACAGAAGACAGGTACACACACAAACACACCAACTACCACAAACCTCGCTTGCGCATGCGCACCGAGGCATAATTATTATAGGCATTCAAATATCCATATGTACATAGTTCTGGGAGAGATAGACCAAGTTTGGTTTGGTCTTCATAACTATAAAGGTTACGATCTTGTCTTAATACGTTTCTTTATCATGATATGAAGATCGAGTGATTGTCGTTGGAACCATAATTATCTTGTATTACTGTTTTTTCAGTTGAGCCATGGGTTGACTGAGAAAGAGATTTCCAGGAAGGGTGGATTGGACAAGGTAGCGCTAACAGACTCTGTACGAACCAAGGCAAAGGAGTACATCAGGCATTACATGAAGAAATTTGGGGCAGTCTATGTACGGAACAGAAGTCCTTAAGTTTGCAAACAAACTTTTTGTTGTTGTTTTTGAATAATACCACCAAGTTTTTCTAAATGGAATTATTATTCATTCTTACATTATTATAATTATTTATTTATAATTATTTTCAATACTCACATAAAACGTGTTCTTTATTTACATCACATGCATGCCTGTTTGATCAGCTCACGTCTGAATCCAGGTGAATATCACGAGAAAAAAGTGCGTGTTACTACGTTTATGGTAATTATGTACGTTTTTTGTTTTGTTTTTAACTGAAAAACACTTATTAGCCTAATTACAAGAATTAAAAATAAAGAGCATGTGAAAGATGAAGTAGTGAATATGCATGTAATAATTCTAACCTAAATGTCAGTAGCTTGTATACTGTCCTTTTGCAGACTGGAGGGAAATAGGTTCCTGGAGTGCTCCCTAGCTGTTGGAGGACCTGGCCCCTCTAATCACCATTATGGTCGATCTTAGTAGTAATTATGTACGTGCATGGATCATGGGCGAAGGTATAAAGGTGAGATATATATATAATTATCATAAGCCCTGTTTACACATGTGTGCATGGTATGCAAGCAGGCCTTTAATCCAGGTTGGAATCCGGATTATAGGCCCCGGTGCATGCATGTGTAAAAACAGGGCTATAACGTCAGATTAAGATGTTACCTAAGTGATGTGATGGTGTTGTTCATATTTATAAGTTTGGCAGTTTATCAGAAATTCTCTTCTATCTTTTACCTTTGACCATCTCAATTTCCACAACATTATTTTGTTCCTGACAATAATATTATTTTTATGGTCATTTTTGAAACAGCCACCATGTACACAGCCAAAAATGTTGACGGAGTTATTTCGTATTGCGGATCTGGTTGCCTCTGACGCGACGCAGATTGTTGACTTCTTCTACAATGTTATAAGTGAGTGTTCAGCTGGTTTTTAAAATGTTGGTCCATATGCTGCTTATGTATAGGAATACACAACTAAAAAGGAGGATATGCACCTCTACAACGGCTACTAAATAGGCGAGTACGAAGTATAAAATGCATGTAAATGTATACCTATGATATTATCTACAGTTGTCTGTCATCATTACTTTACGAGCTCGAGATTCAGGTTCTATTATTGACTCACTTACTCGAACTTGTTTACGTATTCACACATACAGATGTACCTGTGTCTATGTCATCATTACTGTACTGATTGAGCTCGAGAGATTGAGGTTCCTTGTCACACTACTTGAGAATGTGAGCCAATTAATAATTATTTAACTCACTTTAAACTCGTGTACTGATGCACACATACAGATGTACATATATAAATTGGAATGCTTATGCCATCAATGATTTCAACCCATCATGACCAGAAGGTATTTTACAATAATAATTATTGTCGTTTACATTGGTTGGTCTAATTACAGCATCGTGGACACACCTATACTTTAGAATTTGGCAGGTAAGCAATCATTCACAATAATTATAAAAACTTTGTTTGTGTTTTGCTTTAGTTAAGTTACTGGCTGTGGACATGGCTGGTCTTTGACAGTACAAACAGTCGAACAAAAAATGTATAAAAGGTAAGACTATAATTATTCACTATATTATATATACACAGTGACGGAGGACATGGCTGGTCTGTGGACAGTACGAACAGTCGAACAACACATTATATTGGTAAGAAACATTTTCTTTGCAATGATATTCACATGTCTTCTTTATACACACAGAGACAGAGGACATGGCTGGTTAGTATAAACAGTCGAGCAAACGGTAAGAAACATTATTTTCTTTGCAACCATTATTCACATGTCTTCTTTATACACACAGTGACACACTCGAGCAGCACCAGCGCTAGAAGAAACAGTCCTATTAGTGTTGTAAACTGTCAAACTGTCTGGCTATGTTTGTTTCTTTGTTGAATTATTCATGCCAAACTCAGCTTTTAACTGTATAAAAGCAAACCGGAACTAACTGAGAACATAGGGCTGCTTACAGGCCGTGCTCAGACTGTTTATATACAGCCGTGGAATACATGCTGAAATCCACAGGCTGCTAAGCAGTATCTAACCATAGATAACTCTTCAATCTATGATCTAACAAATACACCACGTGGTTTCATGCCTGTAACGGGCCCGTAACAGGCATGAAACGGCCCGTGGATTTTTGGCTGTGTACTATGTACCATAGCAACGCCTACTTCCTGGATTAGAGCAGTTTTTGGGCGAGGTCTGTTTTTCTGGCGTGTCACATGGCATGCAGATCTTGCTAGTAGCATATAGCATAGCCTTGTCTATGCTGTGTCTGATCTCGTTAAATTTATGTGTAGTATCTAGTTAGTTCAGCACATAGTGTGTAGCTAGACTAAAGTGCGTACATAAGCCTAAGGATAGTATTGAGCACCAGTTTGTAACTTTATGTTTTAGTCTGGTTGCTCACTATCTCAACCTGGAACTATTTATATGTTAGATAGAGCAACTGTGAAGCACATTAAAGAGTAAGCTGTGTCAAGTACGTACGTGGCCTGTTGGCATCAAGGTAACTTGTTAAGACTGAAGCACTAAGCACTACGTGAACTAGCCCTGGCTGACGCAGCAATGGAGGAAAGTACTACATTGGTAGGGATAGTATTTTTACTACTTAGCTTAGCTGTTTGTTAGTATGAGGCGAGTGTTACTGAGTTCTGTGATCTCTTGTGCATGCTGTTGTGCGTTATTTGCAATGTCAATGGGCAACGTGCAGAGTGTAGCTGCACTATGACGTCATCAATTACTATAGCAACTAACTGGTTGTGCATAAAACTGGTTTTTCTTCCATTCAGACCTCAACTAAAGACCAAGCCGATGTGACTACACAACAAGCCATTGCCTCTATGGAACCTCAGCACATGTAAATAACTGTCTTATTTTAGTGTCAATTTTATGCTTTCATGTATGTATCATGCATTCACCGGTTAGATTGTGAGTAGGGCTAGGGTATCATGCACATGCACTGTGACCTTTGTAGTTTCTTTGTGTAATCCGGTAGCAATTGAAGCATGAGTTCACCTATTGTGCTTTTGAGTAGTGGTTTGTAATGAGACATAAATGGACCTTTTGTGGCTACAATGGAAAATATTGCTCTTATTAGAGTGTTACAATCATGGTTAATGATGTACAATGTCTGATGTTTATAATTCCGGATTCTCTAGAAGTGGTTTAACGGCAAATAAACACAAAGCGCTGTGCGACAAATTTTTTAAAGTGTAACAGTTTTCCACCTGGCCTGGATTATAGCCTCGTTGAAATTATGTTATAGTCTGGCAAAACGTAACATGTGGCACTCAGTATTTATCTCCTGTGTTATTGCATGTATCCACCCTTTACAGGGACGGTGCAATTGAGATGGATGATGAGTCGCCTCTGAGTAGTTGTACTGAGAGCAGAAATAGCGGTGGCTTTATGCACAATTTTGGAGATGATGCTATTGGTAAAGATTTTGAAGAGTCACCTGTCCTTCTGACTCCTGGTTGGTTTTACTTTATGGCTGTGTACACAAATATCCCAAGGCTGTTCTAGTATTTGTTTTTAATGTTAATGGTAGTTATGCCTCGGTGTGTGTGTGCATGCGCAAGCGAGGTATATGGTAGTGTGTCTGTCTGTCTGTGTAGACTGCTACAGCTGCTCAAGGATCAATGAAGTGCAAGTAAGAGTTTCTATTGGCTTCTAGTCATTGGATTTTAATTCGTGGATTTGCAAAATAATGCTTCGTTCTCGAGTTATTCCTAGTTTTGCTTGTTTAGAATGTTATTGCAGCCTATTCAGAAGAGTGCGTAGCAAAACTTGTCCATGGAATGTTGCTACTCTGCTTAGTAGTCAGCTCTGCACTAAAACGCTAGCTAGAGTAGAAGAGAAGCTCAACTCAAGGTTGTGCTAATGCAGCAGCCATTAATTTTGACTTAGGACTTTAGGCATCCTTTTTAGCAATTATCATGCATGGTTGTTCACTCTTTGAGTTTCCTCATAATAATATTATGCTTGCATGCAGCTAACATCGTTATAATTATCATGTGTGTGTTAGCAATAGCTATAGCTTTATGTTATGTAGCTTGACACATCCACCGAGCATCAGCACCCACTGTGCTTTCATTGGATATAGTAATCCCACCCAACCAGTGCATGCAGCCGTATTAGCGTTTAGACGAGTTACTCGTGCATGACTGTGACATTTCAATCAACTCCATGTAGACAGAGTAGCTTGACACGTGTCATAACTTGTCAGCCTGTCATGTGACAATTGGAGATTATGAGATGACCATTCATAGCTCGCTTGCCACTTGTAGCTTGCTAACCTACCATATAACGGGAAAATAATATTGTTTGGCGCCAAATCAAGGTGAGGGTTGCCGAAATTAAAAATCGTCATTGTTTTAGCTTGACTCTGTGTCGCATGTGATCAATAATTCATGCAGTATGATCGTAAAATTAAAAATCGCCAATAATAGTTAAATATTATTGTCTCATTCGCCAAAAATTTAATTCGCCAAATTTACCCACTGTATTTACTATGCATGACCTGTAGTAGTACTGGGGACTTGTCTTGTCTAGTCCTGCACGCAATGTTGTCATAATTTTCTCTGCTGTAGTCCCTTGAAAATAAAGGGCCTTGGAAAGCAACCTAGAGTACTCTGTAAGTACATGTAAATTGTTGCTGTAGTGATGATGGAGGACCAGTCTGGCTACCTGACACATATGTTGATGCCAGTGGGCAACATTCAGAGCAAGGGTCTTCCCTCCAATGGTGTTCTGGGAAATGGTCAAGTAAGCCCACCACCACTACAGACGGAAGAACTCAAAGCTACTCTCATGCAACAAGTGGAGTATTACTTCTCTAAGGATAACTTGGCTACTGACAAGTATCTGTGTAAGTGTAATGTGATTGCCTCGAATTTTGTAGCAAGGAATGTACAATATCAACCTGCTTGTGTACATGTACAAAAACATCCTACTCCGAATTTAATCATCCACAGTCACGTACTATAATTACATGTATGTAGAAGAGAATGTCCGTGTTTGTTACACCTAAAGATAGCCAATTCCAAACGCTCGAAGTGGCTTGTGTACAGTAAATATTAAAACTATTTACGGTAACCTGCTGAATATTGCTACATGTATGCATGTTGAAGTTGTTGCATTAATAAATGTTTATGGTTATGCAGTGTCACAGATGGATGGAGACAATTTTGTGCCTGTTACCATTGTGGCCAACTTCAATCAGGTATGCATTATTTACTCTTAGCAACCAGGCCAATGATTTCAGCTGTACGTGTAACTGTAGACCACTTGCAAAGGTTATGGAATGCGGTTGCATACACAGAGTTAAATTGCATGGACCTAAATCAGGAGTAAAGTATATATAAGCTGAAATAAAAGTATTATTGAGATTTAGAAGATGTCTCTAAAGATTCAGCAAAATCATGGTCGCATC
Organism: Halichondria panicea; assembly: GCF_963675165.1. Lineage (NCBI taxonomy): Eukaryota > Metazoa > Porifera > Demospongiae > Suberitida > Halichondriidae > Halichondria > Halichondria panicea. The sequence goes on along the minus strand of NC_087382.1, from coordinate 7,181,717 downwards.
CATGGTAAGGGAACGCTTGTCTACTATGTATAATTATACAATGTAATGCGCTGAAGCGTAATCTGAAAAAGCACTGAATTAAGCTACATGTTTGCACACAGTCGTACCTGAATATTTCATATAGCAGGGTGTCTGGGGGAATGTGGAACCAAATTTTTCCTCCCGCCTAGAGTTTGCATGGACAAATTTAGTGAAGCTACAAGTAGTAGTAGTAGAAGAATGGGCACATGCCTATTATGCTGACTCGTGCACAAAGAAAAATAACCGCCCCTTTTTGACACCTATTAAAAAGAGAACACCATGGTTATATCACATACAATTGCTTGTTTCTCAGGCCCGCTCGCTTCGTTTTTTGGCATCATTTTACTATGCGATGAGTTTATAAAGATTGTCAAAACAACTGGTGTAAAGTAAGCTTATGATGGCACCCTTTGACCTGTTTAATTTACGCTGCCTGTTGAAAAAAAAAGTTGAGCACCCACCACATCAAAGTTTGAGGTAAAAGACTTGAGAAACAAATGGTTGGTTGTTACTTACAATTCAACTAAGACACCTTCAAAACCACCAGAATTTTACAATAAGTCTCCTCTTAGTTGCTGGCACTTGAATCATCTCGTTCAGAAATTTTTCAGCTCCTGATCCAAGTAGCTCATGTGCAAAAAAGGCATGTGTAGTCAGTCAAGTTTGTTTCTATTATGTGTGTGTGAGCCAGAATTTCCAGGTCAAACGCAAGATCACAATAGTAGCAGTGCAGTGTTGATGAACATCAATGGCTTAGTTGTATTTTCTGGTAACACAGCTCAAAGTTTGTAAATGCAGTAAGCAGTTGTTGTCGACTGAAGTTATTTGCTCTTGACGAACTGCACCTTCTCTGATGTGTGTTAGTGTACGTATAAGTATTGTTGAATTTCCATATTCGAAGGAATTGGCACAGTTTCTAGGCTATCCAATATCCCGTTCTAGGAACTGAGCACTGAAAATGGATGGCAGAGTAGATATTCCACCAAAAATCACTTCATTAAGAAATGCATTTAGTAGTCAAAGTTCTTTCAAGTGGATGCTGTAAACACTGTACAGCATAATTTTATATACTGTATAGCGCTAAATTTTCGAGGCACTTATATTTCGTTGATTGGACTCTAAAAGCCATTTCGTTGCACAATGTTCGCGGAATGGTTGCTTACCGGAAGCCACGCCTTTAAATATTTGCATAATAGCAGGTAATTCTAATTAAAGAACAATTCTAATCCGTGAAAATTAAGCCCCTCGAAATTTCGCGCTATACGGTAATTATTTGTTGCAAAGGCGTTGCTAGCAGCTCTTTGATTGACGTTGTGTGTGTGCAGTCCACTAACTAGAGAATCATTGTCATAATTCTGTCCACTGCTTATCAGGTGAAGAGGTTGACCACAGATATTGATTTGATCTTGGAAGTAGTGAAAGGTGAGTCTAAGTAATTATGTGATAGGAAAGTCTTGTCATAAAAAATGTACAAGTGCCAGGTCACAATTTGAGCACACACAATAATAGTTCGGAAAGTAACGTGACTTCTTGCTTGGTAACTGACCAATCCGAGCTCCTAGAGCCGCCACTTGCCTCGAGGCAGCAATAATGTTACTGCCAAATTGTTATTATTAATTACGCTCCTCAAAGCAAATCACGTTAATTTCCGAATACATGTGATGCACAGTATGCATGCGTTCGATACTCTCTCTTTTATTATGGACTCTTGTATGTGATCAATGCAGAGTCCCATGTGTTACACCTGGATGAGCAGGGAGAGAAGATCAGGGCCATTCCAGAGAAGAGATGTATACTCATTCTCAGAGAGATACCACAAGACACACCGCAAAAGGTACATGTACATATACAGTAAACATAATAATAATTTTTATAATTATTATTATTATTCGCATACAGTGTGTGTTAATGAGCTGCAGTAAATTTACTGCTCGTCAACGCAGTAGGGTTATCGTAGTACATGTTGATCGTTATGTCTGTTCATTCTAATTTTGCTGTCGGTTCTCAGCTGTCTTTAAATAGCAAATGATTAAGTTTTCATTGATCCCGGCAATTGGTAAAAGGTTAGCTCTGAAATAGAAAACTAGAATTCAGGCTCAACGATTTTACAACTTTGTCACGACTGCTTCCTTGAACTGACTAGATGAAAGCATTGCAGGATGATGCTTTGGTGGGAAGCTTTATGACGTGAAGCTTGGTTATATAACTACTAAGCAGAGTAGCAACACTCCATGGACAAGTTTTGTTATGCACTGTTCTGAAAAGGCTATAATAATGGGATCCAAGTATGCAAACCTAGCTATAACTCGAGAACGAAGGATTATTTTGCAAATCCACAAATTGCAATCCAAAACGTGGCTAGAAGCCTTATAGAAACTCCTACTTGCACTTCATGAATCCTTGAGCAGCTGTAGCAGTCTACATAGACTGACAGACAGACAGACATACAAACACACTATCGTATACCTCACTTGCGCATGCGTACACTGAGGCATAATTATTAGTTATCAGTGTGTTCTTTGCACTTTTGATTCCCTGTGTTGTGTTTTCCCAAATCTCTGCGTTAATTCTTATTAGTTTACTGACGTAACATTACTTTTTCAGGACATAATGGCATTATTTTCGGGAGGCAACTGTCCCGACTTTATATCGTGTGATTTTGCGGAGAATTCATGTTGGTACGTCACTTTTGCATCAGAAGATGATGCTCAGAAGGTGAGACAGAAAGAGAAGCATGGCATAGTGGCCGTGGGTTATAGTAGTCTGTCTGTGTCTGCTGCTAAATTTCTGTGTTTTATAGCATAAACAGTTTAACGTTACCATTTATTAGAGCAGATTTTACTACAAATATTCATTGTCAAATCAAAGCGAACAAGATAATTATAGGAAGCTTTCATCTTGCACGTTGTCTATAGAGCTAGCTTTCCTCTAAACAATGCCTTGACCGAGGAAACTCATTTACATCTACATGTATGCTGTAATTCTAGTCTCACCTAAAACCTACCTAAATCTTGGTGAGGTTAATTTCAGGTAACGATTAGTTCGTTTCTGCTAGCTTTCCTCATCGGCATGACCAGTACTTATACAACACTCCTATACATGTAGTTGTTAGCCATGGTATACAGCCGCAATGTGTTTTTCAACACTTCAGGAAAGTGTATCAGACCATTGTCAAGCTATTTTGCCTCTACTTGTTACATTACATGTTCACCTGTGATGCTCACTTTTTCCTAAAATGTCATTCTCAACATTAGGCGTTTGCATTTCTGAGAGAAGAGGTACGGACATTCCTAGGTCAGCCCATCAGGGCAAGGATTAAGGGCACTAGTGTGCAAAGATCATCAGGCATGCCCAAAAAACCAAGAGTCAGCTACCCCATGCAGCCCATGACCAGGGTAAGCTGATTCGTTAAACTGTACCCTCGCAAAAATATTCCTATCCCCTCTTTTGCTACGAACTTCTTGTACGAGGTATTTTGACTAGAAAATACGCCTACCCAAGTTTGGCAGCAGAGCTAGAATCATGCCCAGTAGCTAAAATACCATGTTCACAAGTCTACAGTGTCGGTTAGTAAATAAAGTTTGTTTAGTGAGTTACATTGTATAGTCTTTACTAGTACAAATTAAAACAGACATGTACATGTATACTCACACAGACACAGCTCCAGTTTTTTCCCCAAGGCTCTGGAGCAATACCCTGGGCCAGTCCACCAAATGCCTCGAATACCCCAAATGGAGTTCCTTATTTTGATCGAGGCAGCGTGTTCGTCCCTGCGGCAAGTGGAAATAGCTTTGCCCCCCCTCATTATCGTGAGTTTTGTACTACAGAATATGCTTGTGGTCACCGGTCACCTTGTGTGTATTACCCAAGAGTAAATTTTGTTTACAGTAGCGGTCAAAAAAAGTACCCGTTCCGTTTACGTAGTACGTCCGTAGTACGCTGGTACGTTGCAAAATACGCTATGTACCGTTGCGTTTTTTTATAATCAACCGTTAAATTTTTCCTTTGGCCACACCCATGCAGCTCTGCACGCAGCTAGCTAGCCAGAACTTTTGCAGCAGTTAGATTATAGCTAGCTAGCTAGCGTTTTCTAACCTTGTAGAACAGAGATAGGACTCTATAGAGACTGCAGACATCCTTTTTGATAAGAAGGTTAAAGAACTTGTGGATGGTGCGTTTTTATGCCTTTGTTGTAGATCTAGAGCTAGACTTACAGCTAGACATAGCCATAGCATAGCTAAGTAGCTAGACTAGCTACAATACTCGAGATGACTAGGATTGTCTCTTTGTTCGTTTTCTAAAACTTTTCTGCAAAACATACTTGCAACGTGCAACGGTAATTAGCAACGGTACGGTAAATTCAACGCTTTTGGTACGGTGTCAAAACAGAAACGCTTCAAACGTACTACGGACGTACTACGTAAACGGAACGGGTACTTTATTTTGATCGCTACTGTACATGTATACATGTGGTATTATACCGGCTCTGTCAAACAAGCATTCACTCGTTTTGCACAGGCACTCAGAATCAAATCCAGCCATTTCATCAACAATCAAATGGTGGTCGTAACCCTACCGATATTTCGGAAAGGGGGCGTGTTCACCCTGGTGGACGAGGTCCCAGGGGTGACCGATCTTTCTCCCCTCCTCTCATCAACGGAGACATGTACTCTGACAGAGAGCGTGGTCCAGACAGGGTTAGAGGGCGGGGAGAGCACTCGTAAGTACTCGTTGTTCGTTTCTAACGGTTACTGAGTGCATGGTGGTTTGTAAAATCAGTGTACTCAGAGCGTATTCCAATTATTGATGTCATGTACCAGCTATAGAATTATAGCTACACGTACCTTGCACTGTACGATATACCGTATAGCGGGTAATTTTCGGAGGACAAAATATTTGTTGTTCAGCAATATTAGACATTTTGTGGATAATATTTTCGTGATAGCTGATTGCACTACAGGTAAACAGGGTTCTGCCCACACTGGTCGGGGGTGGTTAGATCCGACCACCACTTACCTCTCTCCGACCAGTTGCTAATCTACTCTTGCTTTTAGCATGCACACAAAATTGTTGGTGTTCATTGAATAGAACATTGAGCATGCTTAGTAGGAGGCCACACCTACACACGTGGCTCAATCTCCATGATCTAGGAGTGATAATTATGTAGATCTAGTTCAGATAAGACTTGATGACAGTGAATCTATAGCATGCAGTACAGTGGTGATGAGTCTGAGATCTGAGACTATGCAAGCCTCCTCAAAGAAGACAGCAGCCATCTGCTACAAGCTCATGCACTGATTCTGCACGCTGCTATTAGTATCAGCAACTGATGCAGAATCAGTGCATGAGCTTTTAAGACTCAAAGTAAGCAAGAAAAGAATGCTACAACCATGCAAGAAAGAGCATTGGCTAAAATAAGTATAGCCTATGTAGGCCATAGGATTTTTTTGTGTGGTATGCTTTTTGTGTGGTATGCCAAATGAGTCTTGGCACCTAGAACACAACTCCATGCATCAGGATATAAATAATTACGAGGTGTTGATGAGTTCAAAGGTCAATTTGAAAATTTTTCACCAACCACCGCTTTTTATCTTCTGGGCAGAACTCTGGGTAAAGGTATTCAAGGTTGCTTTTTCGTGGGTAAAATATTCGTGGTCAGAGCTTCAACCACGAAAACCACGAATATTTGTCCCCCGAAAATTACCGGCTATACCGTAGCTAGCTAGCTTACAACCACCGCATATTTAGTTATAATTATCGTATATATAGCATGTATATTTGGCAAATGGGTCAATTACCTGACAATTAATTTGACAATCATGCATGGTCACGTATGAGATTGTATCTTGAAGTATAATTGGCCACGTTTTTAATTTAGTGACCTTAACCTAGATTGTCAAATATACCCGCAATAAAATGTTTCAGTGCAAAAACCCGCAGTGGAGTGTAAAGGGTATGCTTATAATCAAGAGTATGTAATAGAGGCATAGTATTGAACGTAGGTATATGAGTAACGTGACTTCCTGTATCTGCCATGGGCTTGGAATTTGCACACTGACCAATCCAGGTGTGGGTAATAATGTAATTTACTTACTACGTGTGCAGGGTTACGTTACTCTCTCTCTATTATATACTCGTGTTATCATAGTTTCCAGATATTATTTTTGTCAGTTTGTCTGAGACTATTCATACGGAATGGTACATGTACATGTTTAAAACATTCTCAGGAGAGATCATTACAGAGGTGGTGGTGGCCCTGAGCGCTCCCGCTACACAAGAGAGGACACCATACAGAAAATCCCTCGACTGAGCAAAAAGAATGCTCCCAGACCATCCCCCAGTGGAGGACCACCTAAGGAAATTGGAGAGCGGAGGGGTGTAGACGAGGTTAGGATGGTGATTTGCTTTTCTGATTGATCGTGCACATTTCTATAATATTTTATTATAGACCCCTTGCAGAAGGTGTGGCTTAACGTATATGTCAGGGTTTCATCTAGGATTAAAGTTGGGGGGGTGGGGGTTTGGTTGCATGCTGCAGAATGTTTGGCCACTCCCACATGTGTTGACCATACCCCCGATTACATGCTAGTGCATCATCACAGTAGATCCTAGTTATGTATTGACAGTACTAATAATTATTATGATGTAATTATTCTACAACATTTTGGGGGCCACTAGATGAAATCCTGCATGTATATCTATTCATAAATAGCTCACCTATAGGCCTTAAACTTAGTGATTTTTAGAACAACAGAATCACACAATTTTTTTTATTTAGAGCATATTCATGCACTATCCTGTAGATGGGCACGTTAGATCAGTTTAAACACCAACTCTTAGTACTAGAATAATTTTTCACTATAATTATTAGGGCTCAGACAATCATTTCCATTTTGCAGCTTATTCAGTTAGCTGGCTGCCAGTGTAGCACTGAGCAGTTTTTTCAGCTTCTGTTCTCATAGAATAGCTCATATATAAAAAGCAAGTACGTGTACATGTATGGAAGTAGGTGACCCAAAAATATAGTGTTTTTTCAAACTCTTACGTTGTCGTGTACAAGTAGTTACATGTGGATGTCGGATGTTGGATGTTTTTTTTTTACCACCACTGCTTTGCTTTCAGTGCACGCTGAGTTGTGGTCCTTGAGGAGAACAATGTTGTTCTAATACAACGGTGGTGCTTTAATTTACATTATTATTTTCTAAATATCCGGACAATACTGTACCTTGAAAAGTTGAGATACATTCCAAGCTTTGTAGCCAATAAGAGTACTGCAAGTTAGATAGCTTTGAGGATTAGCTAGTTTTAGATTGCTAGTGCAACTATTCAGTCGCACACTGTTCTATTAGCTCGCATGCAGCTGCATGCTGTTCTATTTACTCTGGACACTTCGTGTGCTCTATAAAGTATCTGTTCTAATTATACTCGGACAATTTCCATATTTTTTTGCTGTTTGATAAATTAGAACATAATAATTACATGCACAGTACTTGTGGACCAAGACAGCGACACATGGGTTTAACCTCGTCATTTTCTTGAATCTGAAGTTGTTGTGTTCCTATGTGTATATATATATAATTATTATCATCCTCCCGTGTACAGCATGTACACGTACCTGCAACCTACGTTTCCTGCAATCTTTATAATTATTATGCACAGTGCAATGTCATACGTGTAACTCCAGTTCATCTACGTGTGTTTTTAACACCCACTCACCACTCACTCACACTCGTGCGCACACACACAATAGCGGCAATCTAGACCTCAGCAGAGCCTGGACCTGGCCCCTGGTAACTTTCCTCCTCTCCCCACGAGTGAAGCTGGGGGAACGTCTCCCCCCTCCACCACACCTACTCAAACACTGGACTCCACTGACACCAAAAATACCTCCAATCTAGCCGATATTGTCAAAGGGCGAAGACTCAAAGATGGTGCCCCTCTATTAACAATTACGAATCATCCACCTCTACCTAGCTCTACTAATGGAAATGCTATAACAGATAGCAGTCCTGCAAGTACTGCTATTCCCTCCATTCAAACTTTCCCACAGGCAGTAGAATCTACTAAACCTATCATGACTAATACTACCCTGACTAGTGCACAATCAATTACAGTATCACCAAGTCCTTTGCAAACTCAACCCCCATCAATTGCTGCTGTGGTGGCTGCTAATATCCCCCCGCCTCCTAGAATGGTTGTTTCAATCCATAGTGCTGTCTCAACTGCCGTGAATGCATCTGTGACTACAGCAGCTGCTGTCGTGGCTAGTGGGGCTCAAAGTACTGTCGTTACCACAAGTACTGTCAATTCAAGTTCTATCCAAAGCAGTGGAGATAATGGACGGCCATATAAGGGATCTCGAGGGGACTCTAAGGTTTGTTTAAGGTTTAAAATTATGGTCTCAAGTAGAAAGTTGCTCTATGCAATCAGTAGGGTTCTATCCAGTTGCCCCCCCCCCCCAACAAAAAAATCTAGCCATCCACCAGTCTGAGAAGCTAGTTTTACATCACTCCTACGCGTATGTACAACCACACCCTAAGCCGAGGATTTAACGTTTCAGAAATCCAAGTCAGAAACATACCAACTACGACTGTTTGTCTGTGATTCTGAGTCTGCTCAGTGGATGCCAAATTTAGCCTTGTCAGTACACTGTTATGGTATTATGATTTGGTCTGTGACCGTGTGCCCAAATTCATGTTCGTCTATTCATTGTTACCCAGGGTCCATACAGAGGAGATAGAGGTTATTATGCCAACGGTAGTAGGCAGGGCTCGGGACGACACAGTGATAAAGACAGCAGACAGAATGTAGGTACCTGTTTTTCCATAATTATATTAATTATTGTTTGTGGTGTGTAGATTAAACGTTGTTTGAGTTACTGTTAAAATAATTAAGTGTACTGGTAGAAATTTATTTTGTGTGTAAAAGTGACGTCTAAATTAGTTCATACTTTGTGTAGGGTACCAGGAATTCAGTGGTATCAAAAGATGGGAGATCATTCCCTCCAAATAAGTAAGTTCGTATTTTGTAGTTTGTACATGTACCTTATACTGAAATAAATACCATAAATTATTACTAGAATGTTTTGCGAGCATCAAACATTTGCTAACTTTGCGAGGGTTGATCAATTCGCAACAATAAAATCCGCAAAACCTAAATGATTACTAGTAAATGCACACGATCCTTGCCAGAACGCAATAGTTAGATCGCGAAGGGTCAAATTTTCTGCTGATTGGGCTCGTTCGCAAAGGGTTTTCACCCGCAAAATATTCTTGTAATACGGTAGTCTGTGGGAAAGTGACTCATATAGGAGATGTACTATATGGGACACATGTATAACTTACATAGTATCCTGTTTTCAAGCAAAATATTGTAGTTAAGCCTCAGGCAAGGTTGTGCATGCTCACTAGTACCTAAATAAGTTAGACACTGTTGTCGGTGTCCATGTGATTTTATATTAGAAAGCCCTCAGTCACTTGTAGTACCCTCACTACGTTCGGGATACTAAAGCAATGCCTTCAAGCTTCTAAATACCTCCAAAACAGTGTCTATGGCTAACGCTTTCTCTATTACTACTGTACGCATGGTGCTATTGTGGGATTTGTGGGTACTTATAGTCATGCTATGTTACCCCTCCACATTAGGCGTAATCGTGACAGAGGAGAAAAGAAAGGCGGTGTTTATCGAAACGGTGCTCCACGGCCATCACCCAAACCTCCCAAGAAAAACCAGCCACCTCAGGCCCCTCCACCTCCGCCAACACCTACTAATGAACCTAAGGTCACGACATCCACAAAACCCACGGTTGATAAAATCCCTGATTCAAAGTCACAAAATAATAATATGAGCAAATCTGAGAAACTAAGTTATGCTCAAATGGCACAGCGTAAAAAGGCCCCACCATCTCCTGTTACACCACCCGCTCCTAAACAGGACACTCAATCTGATAACAACGAGCCACCCACGAAGTCGTTGTCAGCCCCCACTTCACCCAAAGGAGAGCGGAAGAACAATAAGACAATTGTAGGACAATCTAATGTGACATCAAAACCCAGTCCAAAAGGTGAGAAAAACGCTATAGGAGAAGGTGCCCAACCAACACCATCGAAACTGGCAGTTAGTAAGAGTGCTCCAGCTTCACCTAGTAAAGAGGCTGCTACTTTGCCTCAAAGACCCAAAGACAACTGAGATGTTTGTGTTTGTATTGTTCAACTGATGTTCGGAATGCACAAGTAAAATACACTCTGGATGCACAGGCTATAAGTAAAGAAAATGTTTGTCAGGTGCGTGCTGTTGATGCAGCTTATAATTGTTATGTGATTTGGAATTAACTCAGATTGGAATTGTGCTGTATGTAAATACCAGAATAATAATTATTGTCAAAACCTTTTCTAGTCTGCACGTGTATAATCCTGAACTCAATTTATTGTCAAACCTTTTCTAGTCCGTATGTGAATAATAATTATTACTTTTACAAGCACTGTGTATTGCTAGTCTATAATATTTATGTGTTTTGTACATAACACAATCGTACGTCTTGTTTATGGTTTTTTCCTTGTGCACTTAAACATGACTGTATTATAATGTACGTTTAAATTATTGTTACACAGTCATTGTAATTATGCATCGAGGCGTAGGCAGCATGAGGAATACGTGTAATGTATTCCAGCTGTAACTGTTCAACGGTTGTAATGCGATGAATAAACTAACAGCTATATATAGGCTTCTAGCCTCGTTATCTTGGATTTGCAAACGGACACTTCTTTCTGAGTGAGCTATGGCTAGATGGCTGTTCCAGTCTCTTAGAATCTTTCATACATGTAGTATCATCTGTGTACACAAACTTTCTACCGTCTTTGTTCTAATAGATTTTCTTACTTGGAATGCCATTGCAGCCTTTTCAGAAGAGTGCGTAGCAAACTTGTTTACCGACTGTTGCTACTCTACTTAGTAGTTAGCTCTGCACTAGAATGCTAGCTATTGATAGCTGCAAAGCTCTGCTAATGCAGCCATTAATTTTAAACTTGAACTTTTGGCATTGATCGTTTTTAACAACAATTGTGGTCGATCATTACCCACTTCTTGAGTTTCCCTGTGATTCTGGATTCAGCTAGTAAAAATGTTCATCATGATATAGATCTAATGTGTGTATAAAAAAGCTTTTATGTTTAGTAGTTTGTAGCTTTAGCACCTCCACCGAGGCATCAGCACCCGCGGTGCTTTCATTAACTAAGCACCACAAAAAATTGTTCGAAATTAAAACTCTCAGTTGGTTCTTCTATTAGAGTGGTGCTGTAATTCGAAGAAAGACGGTATTCGAATTATAGCCTTGCACTGAAGCGTTAGCTATTTGTTAATAGCTACAAGAGTCTCTATCCTTGAATGGGACCGAGGCATCAGCACCCGCGGTGCTTTCATTAACTAAGAACCACAAAAAAATTGTTCGAAATTAAAACTCTCAGTTGGTTCTTCTATTAGAGTGGTGCTGTAATTAGAAGAAAGACGGTATTCGAATTATAGCCTTGCACTGAAGCGCTAGCTATTTGTTAATAGCTACAAGAGTCTCTATCCTTGAATGGGACCGCTAGCCATTAGTTTTGTTTCATACGCTCCTCTTCCACAACACTGCTCTAAATTGTGTTTTTCACATTTATTTTGTCAAACATGCGAGAGACATTATTATAGCATAGCGGAAGCTTGTTAGAGTACTTGATAAAAATTAAAAATGTGCTGGCCGTCCAGTTGGTATTGTATATAGGTACAGTGAAACCCACTATAACGGACACCTTTGGGGACAATTTTTTACTTTGTTGAGGTGTTTTGTACACAAACTGTTCATTAAATTTTGATACCTGAATCCCTGACAGTTATAATGCAATGCAGTTAGCCTTCTTCAGGGGTGGCCGTTAGCCACTGTTTAATTGTTTTATAAGTGTAAATTTACGGTTACTAAAAAAGTTAAGCGAGGGTGTGTGCTGAATATACAATACAATACTCATTTTTGGCGATGTATTGTATGTTGGAGTGGGAGACCAAAATTATATACAAGCATGCAGTACTGGTTAATAAGCGCACATTAACTAATATATAGGACTGGTGCATACTGGTTAGCAGACCAAGAGCCTGGATAGAAGGCGCATGGTTTTCTGCACAGTTCTCTGCCCAACTAGTCTCCACAGATATTAAGTCTCTTTCACTACCGGTAGCTGTGTTACTGCTGTCAGATATGACTATATATATAGACCTCTTGCAGACAAACGATCGAGCTAGCCAATGGAGATTTGCTTCATTGAAACGTCATGGGCGTGGTTAATTTCTATAAGCGCACCTGGATAATAGGTGCATAGAGGTCTGCTCTTTTTCCCTATACATAGGCGCATGCGCTTACTAACCAGATTATACGGTATACTAATTATCCCAAGATATAATGTTCGTGCCCAACCCCATTAATTGTATGCAGTTTTGGTGATTATATGTGACAGGGCCTAGGAAAACAACCCTTATGGAGCAAACTAATAATGTTCAGTACACTACAAAGTAAAATATTTAGAGCTATTTTAGGATTTTGGTTTTCTTTCATAAGAAGTAACTTCAATATCTCCTCTAACTAAAAAAAAATTTTTATCTGAAAAATTTTTTTGTATAGCCGTTACAAGGCAGCCATTGAATTTTTTCATGCTGTTCTTGTATGTGGATAGAACTTCGAACATTAGTTTCTCAAAACAGTAGGTCAATACTGTCCCCCTTTCACCCGAAATATTTTGGGGTAGGAAGGTGCAAAGTGAGTGATATTGTAATCAATTTGAAGCTTAAGCACTGCTTTATTTAATTAAGCAATAAAATACAATTAATTAGTTTGCTCCATAAGGGTTGTTTTCCTAGGCCCTGTCACATATACATGTATGCTGTACAATTATGGCGACACATGTCAATTATGTCATGCATTAATTATAGTATACCGGGGTTTTTTTGTATGGTGGAAATTTGTGCCCACCACCATGGTATAAAATTCAGTTTTTGGTGGAATACATAATTATAATTATAATGTATTTATGGCGACCCATGTCGATTTTATCAGTGGGTTTTTTTCGTACATTTCGTATTGTAGAGCATCATACGAAAATTAAAACGACGAAATTATTCTACCGCAATACGTTCAACAAAACTATCCAGCTATAAAAATCAATGGTTATAACTAAGTGGCTATAATAATTATGTTACATAATTATATAGTCTATTGTGATATTATGTTGAGAGAAACAGGCCAGAGTTGCATACTGCAGATATGAGCTGTTCACTTGGGGGCAGGCATTCCGAGCAGCCAGCTCAGTGTAGTGTGCGGACACAATGATGGCGGTCCCCATATAAAAACCACACACAGTGAACGCTTTAGCAAATCGACTGTTCTTGTCAGGACGCACTAAGAACATGAACCCTGAGAATATTAACAGTATAATCACAGCACAGTATTAAATGCAATATGCTATTTTGGCTATACAGTAGAAACTGATTACACTGTTTTGGAGGTGTCTATGGGATTTAGAAGCCCAAAGGCACTGATTTAGTATCCCGAGCGTAGCGAGGGAACTACAAGGCTTCTAAATCACACGGACACCGACAAAACAGTGTCTAACTCCTTTAGATACTTATAGCGTATATACATGCAGTAGCAGTAGGGTCAATAGCAGAGGTAGCCTCGGTCCCAGGCCGATTTTTTTTTAATAGAACAAAGTTGAAAAATACGGCCTGGTATTGATTGTATCTGGGCGTGGCAGGAACCGGAAACCAAAGCAGAGATTCTTCACACTTTGTTTCCTGTCATATTTCCCCGTATAAGTTTAATACCGTAATTTAGCTTTGTGTATGCTCCAAGTAACTGAAATCTAGCCATAGATTATCTAGCTAGCTAGCTACTGCAAGTTTAAGTTGTTCAGATTAACGTATACATTGTCCGCTTCACAAGAGGCCCCACTCTCATTGCAGAACAGGCCCAGCTCTTGTCAGAAGGAAGAAACGTCTTTGCCATGGTTTTCAACATGGTATGGCAAATCTCTTGCTTTCACTCACTGCCCTTTGTGATGGACTACAAACTAGTAGGTAGGACCAACACTGCCGGCCCTTGTCGACAGGTGTGTTGTTCTCTCTGCTTCTTGTGTTTTGGTTCCTAACCACGCCCAGATACAATCAACACCAGGCCTAGTTGTCGGCCTAGCTAGAAGCAACTCGGCCTGGAATCGAGGCTATAGCAGAGGCTGCAGAGCGCTCTATGCTCTGGATATGCAGCCATTTTCGAGCCCTACCCAGCAACTGGATGTCTTTGTGATAAGCGAGCTAGCTATAATTATAGGTAATCAGCTGGCAACCATACAATAATTATAGTAATTTTCATATTCGTGGTTCAGACATTTCGTGGATAATTATTTTCCTGGTTGCTGATTGCACTGCGGGTAAAGGTACTAGTAGGCCTTGACAATTTTTGGCCTATTCTGTTCAAAAAGTCAGCCTCAGTTTGGTGTACCGACATTACTCTCATTCTGAAAAGACAATTTATTTGTAGTTGTATTGTAGCATTACAGAAAGTGAAATATAGTCCTGAGTTTTCAAAAGAGAAAATACTCCTCCATGCCTGCCTACTAGTGGCTAGTGCTTACAGTACAGATCTATTGCGATAGATATGTCTAGCTACATTATAAGATAGAACCAAGTGAATTAGGTCTACCAGACTCTTGAGGGTCAAATACCCTACCCGGTATTATTCTCAGTTCCTAGAAGTCTCTCTAATAATTATTATGCTAGACTGAGGCTGAGCATAATTTGCCAAGCCCGAAAAGGTAGTGTAGGACTCTAGGTCGCTTCATTCGTGGGTAAAATATTCGTGGTCAGAGCTTCAACTACGAAAAACCACGAATATTTTGTCCCCAGCCCGAAAATGACCGGCTATAATTATGGTATAATTGTGCAAGAGGTAACCGTATAGCGGGTAATTTTTGTGGTTCATCAATATTTAGCCATTCGTAGTTTTTATTTTCGTGGTTGCTGCTTGCACTGCAGGGGTAAAATATTCGTGGTCCAGTGTAAAACCACGAATATTTTTCCCCCACGAAAATTACCCACTATACGGTATGCTAATCTAACCTGATGTAAATGCAGCAATTTAGTAAGCCAGGTGAGGAAAGTAAACAAAGACCGTGGCACTATCGAGGCTCCTTATGCGCCTCTGGTTAACAAGTCTTACCTCCGCCTCCTGCAAAGAGGACCATGAACACTGGTAGGAAGTACCCGGTGGCTACAGCAACGTGGTAGTCATGCATGAACGATGACACGAGAAACACAACTAGGGCAGTGAGCCAAGAACTCTTGAGCACCTGCACGTATACACACACAACAACTCAAAGTTAGCAATTCTGCGAGCATCAAGTGACAAGGCAATTTGATCGCTATCAGAAGAGAGTGGACAAATTATCAGTATGCATACAATAGTAACATGCACTAACTAACACTAGCTTGCCTTCCGCAAATCTTGGTAAAAATAGGCATTGATCCAGTCATAGATCAGAACATTCCACTTGCGATAGAAGATTGTATAGCTAGAACTGTTCCACCAGTCCTGCGGGTGCATGTGTAAATAGTATAGTTTAAAGGATGTAAATCTAAGTGCATGTGTGAGCAGATGCATTAGCTACTAAGTTTTCAATCATGCTACCTACAGTGTAGAACTCGCGATCAGCAAATCGAGTCAGCTCTGCAGTGAAGTTGGGCCATGAATGAAAAATTACCACTAGTGACGACAAAATCCCTAGTGAAGCAGTCATCATAGTGTACTGGTAGGTGTTCCACAAGTCTTGCGGTCTGCATGACGATACGTAACTACATGTACATGAATTGTACCAATGTATAACTCATGCACCTGAAAGACGCAGGGACCAGCCACTTGCCATAGATTATGAAATGGATGTAGGAAAAAGCCAAAAACTGAAAGAGAACAGAATTATGATAATTATGTTGTGGGCTCTACTATATACATATTTATATGAGTTTACCTCTCCAATATAAATGGCTACATTTCTCCAGCAGATGGGCCCCTTTAATCTGTAAAGAATTATTAATTTTATCAGCAAACTAAACTGTGCTCAACTGCATCATGGGTACTTACTACATTTACCACTTAGCAGAACTTAGGAGAAGGAGGCTGGTTGTTCAGGGCAAAAAATACTAATACCTTAATGTTACTTTTATTAAACTGTTTATGCAATAGTTAAAAATTATGAAAGGGTACTTTTGAGAGTATACTTCAGCTGGCCCTTTTAAACATCACATTTATATCTACATGCATGACTCCAAAACTTCCATTCCACCTTACAAAAACTCATGCATACTATTATCGTGCTAATGATTTTGCTGCAATAAGGAATTATACTAGCACTAGCTCATAACAAGCACTGGCAAGGTTAATAGCATTCGGTATGCCTCGTGCAATTAGCCATTGCTTGTTACTCGTTCTATTAATCCCATTTTGTACTCTTAACCATGTACAAAAATAAATTAGTACCCTAAAAACAAATTTGAGCCTGTTATACATGTATAATAAGGTTAAGCTAATTGTAGCGAGAGTACTAACTCTTATACTTAACTACAGTGCATCCAGTATAAAGAGTAGAATACCAAAAATGTGTGAGTAGTTGTACTTAAATGTAAATATCTTATGATTGGAACATTTCTAAGAAAATCTGCTGATACCATTGTGTAGGTGAATGAATAAGCTACAACATATCCAAAATTGTTTCCATGACAACATAAGGTGGTGGGTTTGTGGTAATTAATAAAACAGTACCCAATTGTTATAGTGGGTAATCGGTTAGGGAGAGAAAAGGCCAACAGTTTCCGGCTAAGGTTTGGAACTTTGTCACAACATCTATAGATAGTTTGGCTATCTTATGAAAGATTCGATGTTACTTAAATATCTACACACCCTCCGCAGTGCTCAAAATTGCTAGTTTTTAGTGCCGTTTCGGTTAGGGAGAGATTTGAAGAAAATCTTACGGTTAAGGTCTAAAAATTACACGGAGTAAGCTTGAATACGTTGTCTAACTTGAAAAATTTTTCCAAAAATACTTTAGTTCCAGAGATAATTGATGTTACGTACATTTTTTTACGATCCCCCATTATCTCCTAAAATTATTTCCCACTACAACAACGGTTCGCGTTTTTCACGGATTGACCTTGAAGCTTGAAAAATTAATCTTGTTTACTCTGGCGATATTTTATAAGTCCTCGAAAATTTGCTGCTGTACGGAAATCACCTTGGATAATGGTCCCTGTAAAGCAGAGTAGGTACAAACAGAAAGTAGAGGTACTTGCTGAACGAGCCGACAGAGGGATCCATTTGTCTCTCATACCAGACTGCGGGTCCATCTTCATCATCTTTATGCCACGGGTTCAATAATTTGGTACTATTCTCACGAATAAATGAGAAACTCTTCATAACTAGTCTCATCTGTGGGTTTACTTCAACATAATTAATTGGTTTCCGATATTATAATTACATCAATGTCAACAACTTGCAAAAGCAGTTATATAGTGGCCGGCTGTGGCTATAATTATACACTGAAACTGTATTCTATAGACCTGTGATGTCTAGCTACTAGCACTGATTTTAAACTCACATGTTCTATTGTAGAGAGACATCTGAAGACCGGAGGTAAATCTAAAAGTAGTAAAGACCTAAACACAGCTATCATGGTAACCACAACCATAGCTAGGTAAGCTAACATAAAGAGACGATCGATAACACCCCCAGTAAACTTCCGCAATCTTTGCCAAACCTGTGAAATGAAACAACGGAAACTTATTAGCACTTAATATCCACGTTGCATTATTAAAGTGAGTGATAGGCTGCCGTTTTTGATTCTTGGAGTTGCTATGCAATCGTAAACAGTGCTGCAGGTACTAATGATGCAATATTGTTAGGCGTTAGCCATGCACTAACCACAAAGCTTGGGTAGACCAAAAGTGCTCCTGAGATTTGCAGAATTTCTAACAAAGTGAACCTCAGCCAATCCATTGGCCCCCCAAACATGAGGGTCTCCACCCTCAGATCAAAGCCTCCAGAACTGATGACGTCTCCAGCTGTCAATATAACGGCTATGATGCCAAACTGAATGAGCGCAATGTTCCAGAGACCACCAAAGTGCTGACTGCCCTCCAACAGCTGACTGCATAGATATGGGACAAGCTAAAAATCAGTCAAAGTGATCATTATACCTATACCATCGATCTAGGTACTGTCCAACGTTTATCATAATTATGTTCTCTAGCTAGTCTCAAAGGCTATAACTATAACAGAGCTAGATCTAGTCGATCATCGGTAGTATATCTAGTATAGTCTCTATGATAATTATGCATTGCAAGTCAAAATTGTAGCTTACGTAAAAAGGGACTTGCGATCTTTGAACACCTTCACACGCATATCTAGATGTCTATGAGCCTACCAGGCCTGCAAGGTTGCGCATAGATATATATGAGACAAAATGTGCACAGAGCTAACTAACTAGCTATAGAGACGAGGAGATAAATAAGGGGCGTGGCAAGGTGTCAATATCACCTGATAAGGCTTCATGGCATTCAGATCAGATCAAGGTGTTTGCTTTCCAAACTTCTCTTCCACACTAGATCTACACTATAGCCAATTAACTTTCTAGTGTCTGTAAACATTATTGGTAGTCAAAACAGAGTCTGGCAGTGCTCTCATGCTAGCCTCAATGAGCTATGCTATTTGTGCAACTCCACAATAATTATTATGGTACAATAACACAGCTCATGCCTGCATGGTCTATCTATGGTAAATTGAACTCTTGATGGTAGACTCTATAATTATATAGATCTTGATATTGTACAAGTTCTCAGTACGAGATATTCTAGTTCTTAGAATCATTATTATGACCCGATACAAATGCACCCGTACTGCAATTTATTATTTATAAGGATTTTCCCTGATTTGAATGGATTACAATATTGAGGTTTATGCAGGAATTGGTTGGTCTCGGAAGTTAGCACGATTACGTATTTCTGTTTCTAAGCAAAATAAAAACTTCACTCCTGGAAAAATTACGTCTACAGATCGATACTAAGAAAGCCAAACCATAATTAGCCAAGGTTTTCCAGCCTCCTCTGTGTCAGGTCTATCTAGCTATATAATAAAATGGCACAGCACAAACTAATGTGCGTGACAAATTTTTGTCAATAAACTCTAAACTCATTACAGTAGCGGGAAATGTTCGTTATTTGGCTTCAGATCCTGCAGCAGAAATTTTAAATTTTCGTGGGTCAATGCCAGGAAACTACTGACACCCACCAATAGCTTTGCATTTGAAATACCAGTGCATGGGAGTTTCTCCTGGTTTTAATTTTCGTGTTACTGCTCTGCCTGCCTTCGAAAAACGCGAAATTTTGCACCTCCCAAAAATTTCCCACTGTACCGTAGGTGATACAGTAAAACTTGCAATATTCTGGGCAACTTGGCTGTAACCACAGTTGTAACCACATAGCTGAAAATTATGAATACCATTAAGCACTTCTACAGTATGTGTATATACACCATAATATGACTTTGCACGACCACATTGAAACGGGGCAAACTGGAGCACCAATGTCACCCCAGTAAGTCAAGACAAAATCACAATGTAAATTCCATGATTGATAACATTTTGTTGCAGGGTGAGACAACTACTGCCTTGAATTAATACTCTTCAGCAAGAGACAACTCCAGAGACAACCCCAGAGACAATCCAAGACACAATCCCAAAGATATCCCAACAACTTCTCAGTCTGTGCAAGACACTTCCTTCCAAAGGTTTACCATCTCCTGCAACAACGAAAAGGATTTGTTAACGAGAAATGACATCAGCAGTCAGAACCTAGAGGAAGAATTGGCCAAACAGGAATCATTTTCTGAGGAGGGACTGGAAGCTACTTCTCATTCTGTGCATGACAGTTCTTCTCAAAGATGTACCGTCCCTAGCCTCCTTCACCGGCCTAAGTGAAGTGGGAAGTGCGGCCTGGGATCGAGGCTATACCGTCCCCTGCAACAACAAATATAATTTGTGTGTTGACCTCGAGAATTTGAACTGCCTTGCAGAGGAATTGACCCATCAATTATCTTCTCATGACACTTCCTCTCAAATATGTACCATCCCCTACAACAACAAATATAATTTGTGTGTGAGAGATGACGTCGAGACTTTGAACTGCCTTGCAGAGGAGTTAACCCCATCTTCTTATGACACTTCTTCTCAAAGATCTACCGTCCCCTGCAACATTTTGTGTGGGAGATGACCTCAAGACTTTGAACAGGATTGAAGTGACCCATCAATCATCTTCTGTGGAGACAATCCCATTTAACGTCCCCTGCAACAACAAAAATAATTTGTGGTGTGTGAGTGACAACCTCGAGACTTTAAACAACCCGGAGGAGGAATTGGCTCAACAAGGAATGTCGCAATCACCATCTGTGGAAACAATCCCATTTACCGTCCCCTGCAACAACAATAATTTGTGTGAGAGATTATCTTAATGGTTCAATCAGCCTGGAGAAGGAACAGGGAATATCACGATCATCTTCTAAGGAGCTTCCTTGGGCCTGGGCTTTTGCCGATTACAAGCCGAAAGTGGCTGCAGAAAAATATTGTCAATTGCCTTCAAGTGGGTCAGATATCACACTAAAAATAGTGAACATAATAGTTATGCTAAAATTATTCTTAGTAAATATACAGGGCCTATGCTTTATATATAATTATACCATAGATAGTAAAAGAAAGGGATTGGAAACGCATCACGTGCACCAATGTTTTCAACAGAGTCTGGATGGTACAAAATAATAAATACATTGTTGTCGTGTTTATTGTAACTAAAATAATTATGATAGATCTAGCTTTTTTTTTACTGATATGGATGCCATCATGAAGCCCTTATCCTTTAACTACACTGTCCACAGTATGAGCTTAGACACGCTTAGAGCTCCAGCTTGAGATACTCTCATAATTATACTATGTGGCTTCGATTTACGCCGCAATGAAGGGCCTGTAATCAAGGCTACGATCCGTAAGTAGGATTGAGCCGTATGACGTAATGCGTTTCCAATCCCTTTCCTTTACTATACTCAATGCTAGCCACACACATTTTAACTATGTACTATCAGTGTGATCCAGCACTACAAGAGCGGCAGAGAATTATGATTGTCCACGGTTTTTCCCACAATTGGACCCGAAACAAAATTAATTACTGATTTGTAGCACTTTCAAAGAGCTACTAAATTCTAAATACGTTATGAATTGTTTATCAAACTCATAGCTAGGCATCCGCTCACCTACGACTGACCAAGTTCTTGTCTCCAATGAAGGCACACACACAAGGAGACTCGTTGGGCAAACTGAACTGGGCCAGGCCCCACTGAGAGTCCACGTACAGCCCCATGCCGATCATCCCCAGGATACTATTAAACTTGAGCCAAACTGTACATTAGGTGGGGGGGGGGGAGGAGGGGTGTCGTACAAACGTTGACAATAGCTTTGCATGTCAGCAATTGTCCCATATATACGGTTTGAAAGTATGACAAGAGAGGAGGGCTATTAGATCTAGTGGAGTGAGGGTGGACACTCACTGACTTTTGTGTATAATAATTATAATTATACGTAGCAACAGTTCAGACTATGCGCACAATGCACACATCAGTATCTAAGCGTCTTTTGGCTGTTCACATTGGCAACAACAATTTCACGCTGTGTTATAAAGATTATAAGCCAGCACTGGGAGCTAAGCGCCTCAGAGAACAGCTCCATAATTATGCCGAACTCAATGAAGAATGGTGTATATCAAAGTGTCCGGGGTTCCCATTTCGAGATAACACTACACCCATAATTATCATGCAACGTATTTGATATTTTGCAGTAATGTTGCATGCAGTAATATGCATGTTGCTTCTCTAATTCCCCACTGGCCTACCATGCACGCTGACACTGCCACCCCCTGTGATGACAATTGTATAATTATAGGGAAACTCACAAAATGGGTCAAGGTCAAATATATAGAATACTGAATATATACACCATTCTCATTCGAATTTCATTGGCATAATTATATGGAGCTATTTCTGAGGCTGTGCTGAAAGGTTATGCTTGCTGTTACATGACTGTATATAGTTAAATGTTTGACTTAGTGTATGCTTACTGCATGAACACGGTTCATACTTACTGTGGTTACAAATGTGGTTACAGCCAAGTTACAACGTACTGTAAGTGTTAATAGTAAATCATCATACCTTATAAATGATGATTCTACTGTATAATTAGTAAGTAACACTAAGAGTACATGTATTTAATTATACTCTTGGTAACACTGTATCAGCTATTATTATTGATATAAAAATTGTATGTATATATATATTACAGCCATACCATACATTTATTGTTATACTGTTTCAAACTGCTACAGCAGCACACTACCATACTCAATCTGCTTAGTCCCTCGTATAGTGATACCTTCACCAATATCACTGTCCTCCGGAGGCACATAGAAGTATTCTGTGTCCTCATCCTCCTCCCGCTTTTTTACACACATTAGGTTTCCCCATGTACTTGGGTGCAGAAGGAATGCCAAAGGGGGAAGAAGAGTTCGAAACGAATCAGCTAAAGCATGTGCCAACCATAGAGGATAGAAAGGCGGTTCACCTCGACTGCTTCGAATTGCAGAGTTTATTCGATTCACCACTAGAAAAATACAGATTAGGTTGTATAGAATAGGGTACATCATGACAAACACTATCTCTTTGATCCCTTTAGTGTACCGCTGTCGAACCAAGCCCTGAACAGATTTCCAGCGTTTACACAGCGCAACTACAATCACCAACAGACTTGCAAAACCGAACACCATAAGGAACATAAGTGGACCATAAAACAACGTAAAGATAAGCACAAGACCAATCGTTGGATCGCTTGTACACCCATTCTCTGTCTCTTTAATCCAACACCACAGTCCTGATAGGCCATACATATTTGTAGCAAATGGTATCCAGTTAAATGTGAGTGGCAGTATGAAAATTGCAAATAGAGCAATGATTTCGCCTTTGGATATTTTTTGACTCTGCTGAACAAGCTTCAAGTGGTACAAATTCCAAACAAGGTGCAACAAATACAGGAATATCCATAATACAACAAAATTGCCTATCCAAAGAGCTATTTGATCAAGAAAAGCAAAAATAGAGCATGGAACGTCCCAGCCATTTCTCACCTCCACTTGAGAGTCTGGCTTATTATGAATAATTGGTGTTTGCTCAAGAATCAAAGAAATTGCTTGAAACATCACAGCAATCATGAAGTACAGCACAAGCCTATACACAAACCTCTTATATGCTTTTGCACACAAAATTAGTAGAGTAGCAGCAATACAAGTTACTGTAGCCAGTGAGGATACAACTAGCTTGGTGGTGAATATGATATTAAAGTCACTGTCCGTGTAGTTGTGACACCCACCAGCCATGTCCACTAGACTGTAATATAGCCAAGAAATAGTTCCTGTCTTTTAGATCCAAAAAAGGCCGAAGCTGTACCAAAATTAATCTGGTAAAGATATCCTTTAAGAAAGCTAGGTTTTAATTACTACCAGGAGGAGTAATACTACCAGGAGGAGGAGTAATACTACCTTTGATGATCCAGTATGCCTAGGATTGGCCAGGAAAGCACTCAAACAAATTATAACAATGCTAGTTATAATTATGCTCTCGCCGAATTTCTTGTTTCAACGCTTTTTGGTGTTTTCCCCAGCTAGCACATTGCACATTTTGGAAGAAACAATGCTGGCCATAAAATTATATGCAGATAATTGCATGCTTATAATTATTTGTGACATTAAATGATTTATTGTATGGGTGATAGTTCTATAAGCATTTTTATGGCATGTCATTGGAAAGTGGAGTACAAAATGCTACCGGTTGTCTCGAGGAAAAAATAGAAGGGGAAAGTAAAACGTAAAATAATGTTTTATGCTGTAACAATTTTCTATACCGTATTATTTACTAGAATGTTTTGCGAGAATCAAACATTTGTGAATTTTGCGAGGGTTGATTAATTTGCAACAATAAAATTTGCAAAACCTAAATTATTACTAGTAAATACACACAATCCTTGCCAGAACACAATTAATAGTTAGATTGGAAAGGGTCAAATTTTCTGCTGATTTGGCTCGATCATTCGCAAAGGTTTTTCACCAGCAAAATATTCTAGTAATACGGTACGTATAGCAGGTTATTTTCGCAGATTGCCCAAACTAAATATTTCAAGGATTTATTTTCGAGGATAGTGGTTCAAATGACCACACCCCTACAGTAGAGAAGTTTCAATACTGGATGTAAACCAATTTTCGAGACACTAAGTTTTCATTTTTCTAGGTCAATCCTCGAAAACCTCAAAAAAATAACCAGCTATACGGTAGTTGTACATGCATGGCAAAGAATATCATTTTATAGAGTTTCTTTACCACCAGGGTGCTGGTTTAATCGATACCTAAAATTAGAAGAATAAATGTAGTCTTTGAGAGCTTTAGATTGTCTCTCAGCTGCTAGCTAGCAGTTAATAATTATGGGCAGTCGATTATCGGTTTGAGCATTATTTTATGCAGCTCTAGAAAGTTTGCACTGCATGGATCATTTTCCAGAAAGTTGTTGCTTAATATATTGTCTGTGAGAGGAACACTTCTGCCAGCTTTCCTGTAGGATATATTAATTTTCATCTGATAATTGATTGACCTGAACATTAAAATGATTTGTACAGTGCTGTTAATAATTATTGGCCGTGTAACAGCAGATTTTGACTCAAAGCTGAGAGCAAAGAGTACTCTAGCTATAGCTGAGAGGGCGTAACGTGTGATCAACTGTGAACATTTCTAAGCTACAGGTAGGTACCCTAAGGCCAAACATAACCTCGGATCCTAAAAAAACAGCTGGTATGATTATATTGCCACATTTTAGTGACAATTATGATGAATAGAACAGCAGACAATCATTGTGGCGAGAAAAAATGAAAAATATGACTCTAGATAAATTAATTAGTTTGTTTTCTTCTAACATTTCGTTTACGCCATAGTTCAAAAAGAACAGATTGGAACGCATCGTAAGGCTGAGGAGGATCATTCCATGTTAAATGTTTCTGTACTGAAATGATAGCTGCTTGCATTTGAGTGAGTTGCTCATCAGTAACCGACACAAGAATTTGTTTTAGTTCAGCAATCTGGAAAGTGTACACATAGTATTATGTCCACAACGGATGTGACTATAGTAACCAATTAAATAGCAATGTCATAATTATGTACATATGTACCCACCTGACTCTCCTTCACTGTAACAGCAACTGTGCTCCAGTTAATGATGGAAGATAGAGGCAGAATGTAGTGATCAGCAATTATCACCGGAATACAACCAAACCAGACAGCATCCATGAGACGTGGGCTCCATGCTTTGTTGCCTCGTGGGCACAAGCAGAACGTAGTAGATTTTAATGCACTGCACATTGTGCAAGGGATGATTATAATGTGTGTATGGATGCAGATACTTTTTAGGATTAAGAATTTAAGAACGCAGAAACTTACAGGATGTAATCCTCGTCACTGATGTAGCCTTTCACTAGGTGGAAGTCCGTGTCATCCTCAAACAACTGATAGAGTTGTGGTCTTACTGGGCCTCTGAGTGACAACATTTTTTTTAGAATTAGCAAAGTAAGTTTTATGTGTTTTATCTGCAAATAATAATGCGTGGCTAGCGAAACTACAGAACAGCAGTCACATCGAATCCACTCGCTGACATAAATTATTTGTACACACCTTCCAGGATGACCTGCCATAAATGCCAGCTTGGTCCTCACTTTTGGATCAAAGGGCACCCCTCCTTGCCCTATAACAGCCCAGTCTATAGAGCCCCTTCCAGGATGAGGGGGAAGTGATATGTCTTTGTGGGGTACAAACATAGGCTCTGAGCTATCAGCCGTGTTGACAAGACCGATACTGTTCTTCCAAAGGTTGGGATCCGATCGTTTCACCAGGTTTGTACCCATATCATGAGCACACACATAAAAATGGTCTGTTCCCAAGCTCTCGTTCCAATATGGATAATTAAATTTGATATATTCTACTATTTGATTCATGGTGTCCGCAGCTTTATTGATCCCTTCAGCCAGATTCGACACAGACTTGCGATACGCACTGCACCGGGCTGGGATGAAATAAAACGTAGCCTTTTCTGGATCCTGTAGGTGATGTGTGTATGAATGACATTTCCCAATTACGATATTTAATACATGTATGGGACTAAGCGCAAAAGTAATATCAACCAACTACGCTGAAGAACCAGAGGAAGCTAAGTTTAGTACATTGCACATACATTTTACCTCTGTTCTGAACTTGCTCTTGGCCAAAAGACTGATGAATAAGTGCTCCACTCCGTACTTGTAGTCCATATAAGATGGCATGACTTCTCCAATTTCAGTGCTATATACGTATCTGAACAACCATCATAAAGTTAAGATAAATTATACAGGATTTGGGGGAATTGTTATCACTAAACTACAGTGTTAATTACAAATGTATAGTGCCATGCATGAAATCAGAAGAATGGTCATACAAATGTATACGTAACTCAACAAAAATTTAAGAGTTCTAAAGGATACATCTTAAGATTCTTGTCCATGATGTCGTAATCTGTCATATGATGTTTGAACACTCCAGCATCACGATCAGTCTTCACTCTTACTTCCTCTCGTTTCACCTTGTGCTTGATGTAGAGGTCAATGGACGTCACTCTGTGCTTGTTGTCCACTCGAGATTTCACCCAACCCTCACTGTTGAAACCATTACAATCGTTTAGAGTTGAACAAATGCGCTTGAGCTGATCGATTGAGGCTCCATAGGCGGCAAACATGTCCTACGGGTGATACGTGTATTTGTGGTGGTGGTGGTTTGATTAAGTCAACAGCAATTAAACATTCGGCAGCATGCAGTGCCACTAGCCAAGGTTTGGGCACCAGATACTGAACTGAAAGTAATTCACAAGCTGCATGCACATGTAACCATACAAAGAGTTGGGGTAAAGTATACCAGACTGGGGTTGCCCCAAACACTGAACCTATAGATGCACACATGCATGTAATGGTGACATGCACGTACAGCATTCACTCACATTTTCAGAGGAGTCCACCCCTTCCAGTTTAACATATGTAGTGTGAGTCACATAATTGACAGCTCTAGATCTAGAAACAGCCACACTAGTACTCATGTCCTGTTTTAGTATCGCATTGCTTCGTACGTACTTTGGGGGCTGAAAGGGAGTAGTGATTCATGCGTTGATACACAGCTTAGAGCCAAGCTTTAACCGATATATGTAACACACCTTTCAGTGAGAATTATAGTGGTCAGCGTTTTTGCTATTTACCGACCCAGAAACCTAAGTGACAATGACTGGCCAAATATTAGTAGTTGCGCATCGGCTCAGTGAAGCTAAGTATATAGTACATTGCACGTGCAAAGTAAAAAAGTTGAATAACTAAATATCTCGGCTACAGTTATATACTAAGCGTAAGCACTCTATCGGTCTGTTTTCTCAATCCCCCGACCTTCATTAGAAAACAACAAGGTATTTACAGTAAGGGTTTGAGCCTTATGAACCAAACTAACATGCTTTCAACAATCTTATGTACATGCTCCTAAAAACTAATTAAAGCAATAACGCACGCTTGTGTGTATACAGAGTCTTAGGAATAAACATTGGCTGTTTATTCAAATAAAACTACCAAGACTTTAGTTGCTATATATACTTGCTTCCCACATGCATTAGGATTTGATATTGATAGAGGTCAAATCATCTACCGTATACCGGTATTCGAATGCGTAGCTAATTAATCAATTGCGAATTAATGACACGTACTGTGTGTACATGCAAGCCTGATTGTGTTTCTTAATAATAATTATTGCATGAGTGTACAATTAATGTAGCTTAAAGTGCAGTTGTCTCATGTCTAGCAAATCTTCTTACATGATCAATATTGAACTTATTAGAGCAAGAATGTTAAGGTGGATGGCATGGTATTTGCCCCTTAGACCTTTGGAATTAGACCTTAAAATACCTTGCTGAAGCTGACAGCATCTAGACCGTAATAAGTACAGTATATCTATATGCATCGATTATAGTTAGCGGGTTTTGACATACATGTAGCAGACAGGTTGTACCCGTTTTATCACAGACTGTGAGTACATGCGTATACAAGTCTTGCATGCATGCAATAATAACACATCCATACTATACATGTATGTGGTAGCACTCCCAAAAGACAGTTGACTTGACCTTTATCATATCAAATTCCTAATGAATGTGGGAAGCAAATAGCACTATACCAAGAGTTGGCTATACATGTAGCTAGTTGTTTTCAAAGATATATGATTCATCGTACAGATATCAACACAGCATTTCGTATTGCATAAAGGGCATCACTAATTGCGACATTTTCGTGGGGGCAATTCGTTGAATTGAGCAGTGGTGATTTTCGTTTGTTCATTACATGCGCTGCATACATCCATTCCGATAAAACATGCCTACATTGTTGTGGGTAAATTTTTCGTCAGGTCAGCTTGTCCAAGAATATTAATGAATTTTTTACGAAAATTATCCGCTATAATTATGTCTGCTTTTATACATGTACCAAACACGCTATACCTTTACCTCAATCTGCTTTTCTAAATGAACCTTGCTACAAGGGATTTACATACGATTACAGTATGACAGTCTATCACTCACTGCTTTCTGATGAAGGGCCTCTGTTTGGAGGTGTACGTAGATTAGTCCAGCGGCGCCGAGCATCAACACCACAATAGCAAGTCCTGCACTCCTTGCCTTGCATCTCATACTTGACCAGCAGCTATCTGCTGTAGCTGTGAGATCTGGTCTCTATGATTGAATGCACAGTGTATGATGCAAATCACATGCTGATATGATATGGGCTAAGCGGGTAGACCATCTCTTGAATCTATGGCTAGACAAAACGTTTTTAATAGTAATGCAATGGAAAAAATCACCACAGGCCAAGTAGAAGAACTTACTGTCAGCAACTCAAGTTCTGGATACAAACATCAGGCGCAACTGCTTTGCAATTTGAAGATATGCACAGTGCAGTGCAATATCATAATTCAGGTTAAGTTGTTGATCCCCGCCCCTCACCCCTCCCATGCCCTATGGGAGGCAGTTGGGTCAAAGGTGAAGTGTTGTGCACGTGACGTGAGTGTCAGCCCAAAAACCGAATTTGTGAACTACCCAGCAAGTAAAGAAAGCTCCCTCCATCAGTTTTCTTCATCTGTGTAGAGACAACACGATATATGATATGTGCTTTATGCTGATCCAGTATTAGACACATTCTTTGAATTGTTACCTTGTCATACTGTGTGGTGGGTGTTATTTAGAATAACCACACCAGGGGCGATACAGTACAGTGCAACTTCTTCACTGCTGTGATTTTTGTGTGTGTTAGTGGGCAAATGTGGCCCAATGCGTGAGCTAAGCCCTGTACTCCGTGCTGTTGTGAATTCTGGACTGTTGAAAGATCATTTACTGACCTGCTACCGGAAGGGAAGACCCAGTATGACTGAAAGGGAGAGGATCCTCCATGACAGGTCTGCATATAGTATTATACATGTATACTAGAATGTGCACATTCTTAACTAAATATGTAGATCTGTAGTTTCTGAAACGAAATCAGTTCTGCTGTGTTACTAATAATTATTACAAATTGTACGTGGCAGTTATAGTCGTACCCTTCTGTATACCATGCCGACAACAAAATGGTTTCCATCTTATTCTCCAAAACCAAGTCTTACAAAGGACACCTGGCAACATGTACAAGATCCAAATTCTCCCACTTTAGCATACTGGGTAAAAGTTATTCGTTATTTTTGTAAACAAGACGGGTTGGTGTTGATTGTTTCATGGTTTGAGTATGACCTTCACAAAAAACTAGGCGAGGTTTACTGGAACGCAGGCAATGAAGTACGAAAAAGTCATTTTTTCATGATAAACGAAAGTTCTTTACCCCACCAAAGTATCCCTCTGTACGGTAGTACCTTTTACTTGAGCGTATGTGAAGCAGTCACAAAGGAAGGGAAGGTGTGACTGCATGTCTGCTTTTAGATTGTATTTTTCACCATTTCTGTAATAACTGGTTGTCTCACGTATACACACGCCATCCAGCAGTGTTACTCCAAGGAGAGGGAATCAAGACACGATGACAGTGGTAATAAAAAAATGTTCTTAGTGTGTGTGTGTGGCGTTGTGTATTTGTATTTACTTATCATCACTATTAATTGGCATTCATTTTAAATTACACAGTCTGATAGCGAGCATCGGACTAGCCGTAGAAACTCGTCTGACGACCCTTCTGTATCCTCAACTCACAGTCTACGCCACGTCTCATCAAACTCTCGAGTACACCCTAGGGCCAGTAATCACATATCTGATTTGAAAAGTAGATCACACGAGAAAACGAGCCAATCACGTGACTTGAAGTCTCGTTCTCACGATCACCACCACAAGACGCCAAAACGTAAGAGAAGTATTGAGGATAATAGTGCTGTATGGACTGAGCACGTCAGCTCGTCGGGAAGAGTCTACTTTTACAACAAAAAGGAAGACAAATCTCAGTGGGAAAAACCAAGTGGAAACATTAAAAAGTGTGTACTTTAGCTTGATAATAGGTCGTGCACATCTTATAAAGTCTTGATAAGCTACTTATACCGGTACATGTACATGTAGTATAAGGTGTTATAAAACCAGTTTATGTCGTCATAATTATAGGCCGAAGGAAGGCTTAACATCTCCTGTTGGCAAGTCATCATCTCGTCAAACCAGCAATACATCTTCTGTGAAAGCCAGTCACACCTCCACCCCTCGGACACACTTGCGCTCCCAGAACGACATGAACCATAGGGATGGCCATCGTAAGCCTCGTCATGACCATCACCTAGGGCACAGGGGAGAGGGAAAAGACAAAGAGCGCACTGGGTGTGTTATTAATAGTAGTATGGTAGTGTGCACAAACGGCAATATGATTATGTATTGTACATTTTTGGTGTTCTATAAGTTTAGAAACGGCTTTTTTTTCAAGTTTTGAAACGATTTTGCAACCCATACTGGGGCAATGTGCCGTTGAGTTTCGGTTTATTGTGAAAGCATAGATTGAACTGTGTGGATTGGGACACCACAGCATTATTTTGCAACTTAGTGAACCATCGCAAAAATTTCACGGTTTTTCCCGGCCAATTCTAGTTCGGTTGTTAGAATCATTTCACTTTGTACTCCCTCCTGTAATTTTCTCAGTCATTCGTCAGTATATCGTAACAGTCACTCACGGAGTGTGTCTCGCTCACCTGGTGGCATGAAACATCAAGCTGACAAGATTCCAGTGAAACACGAACACACAGGCATACCAGGTGTGGCAACATTTTTGTTATGCATGTAAGCCAGTCAGCTATAGTAGCTGCATGCTAGCTATCGCATGCACTACATATTCATGCCAGAACTGGTTTGATTCCCCCTTCAGCGTTGTCTCCCATCACTCCCAAATCTAAACCCGTTCTGGTGTCCCCTACCACCCCGGCCAGTCGCTCCACACCTCCTCATTTTATAGACCTGGCCAACAGAAATGGCAACCCTGCAAACACTGTAAGCATGCCTGATTATGGGAACACTTTAATACCACCAATATACATGCAGGTTGATAGTCTAGACTTGCGGACCCCCACACCCTATTCTAGTAGGCAAAAGTTGGAGTATGCTTCCCACTTGGCTCTAAATGGCCCCAGCACTCCTGTAGTGTCAGTTCATAGTCTCATGTGCTCAACACAGCCTGTGATAATGGACACGTCAGGTAAACTCCCTTCTAAATGTTGCTACAATTTTTTTTCGGAATGTTCTACACTACAATTTTTCTGCAGGTCTTCACCCACTGCAAAAAGCTCTTATGCTACAAAACCAATTCTCACAGCAACAGCAGGTAGCATCTCATTTATAATTTACATGTACCGTGTACTCCTTGTCTATCTTTTGTCTCGTCTCCATTCCAATTTATAACACCATTAAACGTAACTACTGTAATTAACTGTATGCGCAATTGCACTATTTTCAGCCATCTTTGATAATTATGACCTTGCATGCACATGCATAGACTCCAATAGTAAAACACAGCCCCTCAGAAATTTCCATTTTTGCAAGCTAAGCTAGATTTCAAAGCCTGTGTGCCGTACGTATAGCACGTATACATGTAGCAGTTTTTTTGTTTAGCAGCAAGAATCTATTCTTGGGAGCAGGCATTGTTCGTAACAGGCATGTGGATAACCATCGAAACGCTGTAACAACGGCAGAATAGTCTTCCTCTAGTGTGGCCTGTTGTTACGTGTTAAAATGAGCCAGCGCTCTGAATTAGTATATTGCCAGCAATGCAGTTTACAATCGTGACGGACACAGCCTGGCGCTGTCATCAATTGAAAAATTTGGTCTAAGGACAATTTAGGCTGTACTGTATATCACCAAGACAACTTGTCACGTAACATGTATACAGATTTAATTTTTTACCTCTCCCCCCCCCCCCAGAGCTATGACTCAAGTTTATGTTTTACTCCTCAACCCGCCCTCCCTACTCGTCTCTCCCAGCCTGGCTCACATCCCAGCTCCCCTCGCATCCAATCTCCCATTACCAGGACTCCACCTATTTTGACACCTTCAATTGGACAACCTATTCAGGGAAACATATTCAAAATTCCTGCTAATATTCATGTTGCAACATACAGCCCGGTAGTTTCTATGCAAGGAGTTGTGTCTTCGTTACAAGCAGCAAGTATGCATACTGCAATGTCCAGATTGGGTTATACTACAATGGATGGATATAGCTTTCCTGACGTGTCTTCCTTGAAAACTAATCTACAAAGTGTAACGGTAAATGATGAACTAGTGGACAAGAGTCTGGTGGACGGCTGGACAAAACATAATGATGCTATTCAGTCTCAGGTTAGTATTATAATTATAGACACACATGTATAAGCATAATAATTTGCACATTTTAATTGTCACAGGTTGATGGTTGTGTTCGTAACACCCTTGAAGTATCAGTAACTGACTCCATACACATTTCCACCAGAGAGTCTGTGTCCCAACTCAGGCTGGAGGCTGTAAAATTATCCACAATGACAACTGATGTCAGGTGTGTATAAAATAATGTATGGTCTAATCTTCCTGTGGAGTGTGTCACTGTCACTCAATTTCTCGTATTGGATAATTATCTCCTTGCCATAGCATGATTCTAGTTCACAATGTTGTAACAGAGTCATGTGGCCATGCATGATAAAGTTTGTGAGGTAGCTCGTCTGACATCGCACATGTATGTTGTGCTCGTGGTGTACACTAAGGCAAACGTGTTAATTTGAGAATAATATAATTATAGCTCTGTCCCCACGTCCATTTCCTCTCCTTGTTAATTCCCTCGAGGCCTGTAGAGGAGGCTAGTATTGAATTAATTATACCAAGGCCCTACTTAATCATTGCTTCACTTTAAACTAGAGTGTTGTGTCCCAGAAGGTATGACTGTTTAATATTGTCCACTACATCAGAATGTATGGCAGTAAACCTCCAAGGACGAGGGCAAAGCCCCGAGGCCAGGATGGTTTTACGTTAGTGGACAGTAAGTGTTATATACCCACTGGAATGAAAAATTCTTGCTACCTAAGCTAACTCACCTTGGATACAACTACAATTGTAGCTAACAGTATCAAAAACGAATGACAAGCTTGTAGCTAAGTTTCAAACTTGTCTATGCATGTCAGTGAGCCCCATCTGTAGTGTCTATAGCTTATGCTGTGTATAGATCTCTCAGTGCGCCTTCAAGGAAAGTGAGTTTATGGTAGTTAACCCCACCCAGTTGCTATGATACAGACCCCAAGTAGGGGTATATATATTATGCACAATTACTATAATTATTATGCCTCGGTGCGCATGCACAAGCGAGGTATACGGTAGTGTGTCTGTGTGTGTGTGTTTGAGGGTATACAAAAGTATCATTTGTGTGAGAGAAATTGTGTCAACTGTTCGCGTTATTAGCTCAAATGCTCACTTAAATTAATCTTAATTAATCTTTTAAAAAGGTTGGCATCTGATGCTCTAATATTAAACTTAGTGGTGGATCCTTGAGACCTTGTATTATCCTATCTAGTTAGGCAAGCAAAAAAAAGGAGAGCAAACAGCACAAAACCATACAGGTATAAAAAGCAAACAGATGCCCGACCTTGAGAGTCGAGAATGATGGGTTAAAGAGTCTTTAACGGTGCACCAACCCTCCCCATACATCTGTTGCATTCAGAACAACTTAGTATACTGAATAATTATTGTAAGCTATTCACTTGGGGCCATGCTGATTGTAAGCTATATTCACATTTGAGGTAATGCTGACATAAAGTATAGAACTTATCTTAGACTTAATATTGGCTGCTGTAATACTTCAACTTAGCTTGTGCATGGCTGTGTACTTGGGTAAACTAAATCTAACCTTGAGGGAGGCTTACTTGCACTTCATTGGTCCTTGAGCAGCTGAAACAGTCTACGCACACGCACACACTACTATCTACTTAATGCCCGGTGCTAATTCTAAGAACCAAAATTAGAGGTTAATGATTGTTTTGTGCTTGCCACCTAGAAGAACCACATAGACCCATCCCCATTGTCGATACACAATGTACATGTACTGCCACCACAAAACCTGGCCCAGACAATACAGGCCTGTACCTTATAAATTAAGAGTTTCTATATAGACTTCTAGTCATGTTTTCTTGGCTTGGTATTTGTGGATTTGCAAAATAAAGCTTCGTTCTCGAGTTATGCCTAGGTTTGCTTACTTGGAATGCCATTGCATCCTTTTCAGAAGAGTCCGTAGCAAAACTTGTTCACCGAGTGTTGCTAGCTATTGGTAGCTGCAAGAGTGAGAAGAGAGCTGCAAGGCTCTGCTGACTTGCAGCCATTAATTTTAGACTTGAACTTATTGTTTTTAACAACAATCATGGTCGATCATTACCCACTCTTTGAGTTTCATTGTGATTCTGTATTCTGCATGCAGCAAAATTAAAAATGTTCAGCATAATTATATCAATGTGTGTATAAAAGCTAGCTATTAGTAGCTTTATGTCATGTACCTTTGGCACGTACCTCCACCGAGGCATCAGCACCGGTGGTGCTTTCATTATGCTATAATTATTATGGTTAGAATACTGTTGTATTCGGCGCAAACAGAAATTAACTCCCATTTCATGTGTATAAGATAAGATTGTTTTCCTGTTTTAACTTCATACTTTTTCTTTGCTGCAGATTATCTGCTTTTAACTCTTTGATGGAAGAAATCAACAACAGATAATGAACTCTTGTTAGTGTAACCTACATTTTATACTTAACCATCTTTCCATTTGCACACACCTTGCTGTATGCATGATTACTTCTTTTATGCACCTTTTCTAGTGAACTCATTCTTTGTACGTGATATTTAAGTTACTTGGCTGCTACTGTGTTATGATGCGTCCAATCTGAAAAAGTTTCTTGCAAGTGTGCAAGTGTGTAGTTGTTGATTATAATTATACTACTGCATGCTAGAAAGTATAATAGAGAAAGAGGAGCCACCAACCACCATGCACAAGAGGACTCGTGCATGCGTCTATATAATACAAACTCAACAGTATAACTATAATTATTATTTTAGGATGTAATGTCACCCCGGCCCTTTTTGTGCACCTTCTGACCAATTTACATCAACCATGCATGCATGCACGGCCTGCTTATATTATAATTGTTTTCCCGGCCATTACTAAAACAATTAATGTCATATGCATTAATTATCATCATACACGTACTGTAAATCATCATGTTAATAGTCTACTGGTGCTGGGTTGTAGTGTCTACCAGATGTTTGCCCAAGATGCAGGTACCCATTGCTGGTCTCTCCTTAAACGATTAGTGATGTGCATAATGTCTTGCTGAGCCGAGTCTAAGTTGCTGAAGAGAAGCGTGT
Organism: Halichondria panicea; assembly: GCF_963675165.1. Taxonomy (NCBI): domain Eukaryota; kingdom Metazoa; phylum Porifera; class Demospongiae; order Suberitida; family Halichondriidae; genus Halichondria; species Halichondria panicea. The sequence continues at coordinate 7,145,580 of NC_087382.1, read as the reverse complement.
GGTCTATGTAGTGGCCATATGTCTGTTCCAAGTGTGTAGCCTGTCTAATCACATCTGCTATCGAGGACTCCTGTAGTGGAAAGTATATTTGAAATGCATTGGTAAATAATTATACCTTAATCCGTTTTTGTGGCACCCAGGTCTGTTTCATGAAGTCAGCAGTGGGAGGCTTTAGGTAAGCAAGGAATGGTTTTATCTCCGATGTGCGCACAGAGTGTATGGACTGTGGAGACACTATCAAAAGACAAGTCTTTCCCTCGTTAATGACCTTGCGAATGGAATCAATGCTAGTACCATAGTAGTGACCCTCGTAGAAGGCGTGTTCTACAAACTTGTTGTTCTGGATGTTATGCTCCATTTGCCTGCGACTGACAAAGTAGAAGTCAACACTATTATCCTCGTTCACATTCTGCTCACGGGATGTATCTGGCAGTATAAAATTAATGTGATGGTAATTATTTTTATGAAGAAAACATATCAGATCATCTTTTAATTATTACATTTCAGCCCAGCCCTATACATGTCTATAGTTAATGGACACGGTAAATGATACAGCACCCAACAACAAAGCATAAACTTTGATGCTGTATATAATACTCACGTGCTACTGGGGCTCCGTACATATCAGGATGCTGCTGAATGAGTCGTGCTTTAATTTCTTCTAAGTCGAAAGGTGGTCCACGTGGAGCTACACGTACACACCAGTATGTGACAGTTGAAAGTAAATAATTATACTCACCAATAAGCATTATTGGCCTAGGTCTCTCTACTTGTGGGTTGATTTTCATCACCTCTTCATAAGTGTTAGTCTCATGACCAGAACCTATGAATGTACATTGTATATGAGATGAATGCTTATCCAAGCAGATATAACTGTCTTACCAATGCTAGACATTGACATTGAAAATTGAGTTTCTTTGATCTTTGATCTCCTTCTCATTGGCTGCTGTTGCACGTTGTCGTACATTTCGAGTCTACAATGGCAGAAACATATACTGTCAATGTTGTGCAAGAAATGTAATTCTAGGGTTACGGAAATGCAATCCATGCAGTTGTGGAAATTTATAACATGACCCTTTAATTCATCTGTTGTGCAATATTTTATGACAGCTATGTGTACCTGCACATGAACATAGACTGATGGTATTTGTGAAAAATGTATAAACCCTTTTGACACCCACGTCATGCATGTATAATAATATACACCTTTTCTTGAATGTCTTGCTTGGGATAATACCAGCTCTGGTTCGATTGTCCCCTTCTCTTACTGCCTGCCACCAGTTGGGATCTTCTTGGTTAACTATCTGCAGCACAACCCCTGGACCGAACTTGAGTCCTGCTTCTTGACAAGGATGGTGGCGATCCACTGATGGATCGTAGGAAAATAAACTTCGCATGTACACGGTAGACTGCATGTGTTCATGATGTTGGGGGGGGGGGCATAATTTAGTGCTGATTCTCACTATGTCAGAGCTATCTTTGGAATTATTACCTGGCCCCATCTCTTTACACGAGCCTCTGCACCAACAGGAGTTATTAAAAACGTCAAAGTTCCAACCAATCCTTTCTGTAATAAAAGTCGGATGTTCCTCAACTTAGAGCACATTTTATAATTATATGCTTACCATAAGATTGGCAACATCATCAACACTGTAGCCATGAATGTTCTCGCCATTGATTTGATGTATTATATCACCAGCTGCAAGCAAGCCACACTTATCTGCGGCTCCACCCACTAGAACACGTGATATGACAACATTTCCCTGCTGATCCGACTTTACTGTAGCTCCCTGCAATTGTATTAAACAGGTAGATGCTGTAGTCATTCATTAGTCAATGTGTGCATGGTGTTGTGAACGGCCTAGGACAATACTAGCGCAGGGGCAGATCTAGCAGGTAGCAGAAGGTGCTCAAGCACCCCCCAGACCTTGGAGAGTTATCTGTGTGTCTCACTCCAGAGGAGGGAGGACACGATTAACCTTAGCTAATAATTAGCTAATTATCGCGACCTTTTAATGAAATTCTTTGAACAATTCGTCTTTTCTTTCTTTATAACCTCTACATATTGGGACACACAGAACACTACTGTAGTATGAGTAACAGGCAATTTTTGCAGGCACAGAGCAAACTACAAAAATAAAGGGGTGCTGGAAGCTGAGACTGTTAGTGTCATTGATGTTCTTCATGTTGTAGACGCTATGAACCATGTTCCAGCCTTATCACAGAGACAGGAGTGCCTGGGGTGCTTCTCACAGGGATCTTGGAGACAAGAGTGCCTGGGGTACTCCTCATAGGGATCCTGTAGACATGATCAGGAGTGCTTCTCACAGAGACAAGATCAGAGTGCTTGGGATTCTTCTCACAGGGATCTTGGATAGGAGTACTTCAGGTGCTTCTTGTAGGGGTCCTATTACCTTCAGGTCCTGACAACTTGGCCATAGGGGTATCTCCAGTAAGAGAACTTCTACGATATACGCTGCTCTAGCTCTTAATCTTGTGTCCAATATGTAGAGATTATAAAGAACAAAAAGACAAATTGTTCAAAGAATTTAATTAAAAGGTCGCGATAATTAGCTAATTATTAGCTAAGGTTAATCGTGTCCTCCCTCCTCTGGTCTCACTCATTGACTGATTGAAGACTGAAGTCACTCTTAGACTTGTTACTAGCTGAGTAGCTGCATGTAGACCCATCTAATATACAGTTGTGTCTTCACAACAATCTAAAAGCTTTGCTATAAGCTGACTAGCAATGACTAGCACTGCTGCAGTGCGGATTAGGGACAGTTAATGTTTTACCGCACTCCACCGAGATTACGCTGCACGTCCAAAATTACCCCCACCCCACTCTTTAGTGAAAGTTTAATTTGCCTCGAGAATACGCCCACCAGGAAGTGATGCATTTGCCAGTGAGCAGTTGTCAAGAAAACTTGCAAACCACATCTAAAATTACCAACGTACAACTGGAAATGACGCAAAAGTGGGCGTGGACCTCAAAATGGACTAGCTGACGCACACATAATTATTTCCTGAAGTATACATGGTACTGTGATTCTTACCAAATATATCATAATTATAGTATGTATAATGTAGGTTTACACCAGCACATGCCTCATCAGCCAATAAAGAAATTCAATATACTGAAGCTACACTGCAGACGTTACAATAACGTAATTGTGACAACTCACTAACGGATCTGTCCCTTTTTCAATGTGTACAATCCTCACTGTCTGTGCACTGCTGGATTGCTTACTGGTATTGGACAGAGTAGGGATGGCTTGAACAGGATATTCTTTATTTGCAATCTTGTCATGGGTAGTTATTAGTGCCTGTAAGCATAATAATTATACCAGAGTCGCTGCATGTTGTTGTTTAACCGATTGTTTTGATATCAGCCAGTAAACATTAATTGAAGAAGGCTGAAAGTTAAGTAGTATTAACACCAGAGACATGGTTGGCTCTAGACGTACTGCAATATGGATGAATTCTCACCTCAATGTGAGGAGAAGAAAGCAAATCTACCAGATCCTTTGCCTCAGGGCATTCACTGCTCTCCAGCTCACAGTCAAATGTTATCATGTTTGCCAAAGTAAGGGCATTTTGACTACTAACTTTGGGGCGGTCCACAGTAGCACTGCTTACTTCCTTGTGTAACTAATGTACATCATGCAAAAATAATTCCAATGCGTGGAGGGATTAAGAAAGAAAACTCACGGTCAAGAGAGAGTGAAACTCATTGGTAATGAGCATGTCTCTGAGGAATTGAAGGTCATTTTCTCTTCCTTGCAGTATAGGTGACAGATTCTCTAGAGATTCCAGAAGCTGCTGGATACCTGCACAATAAAAATTTGCAGACCCAGCCACGCCCCCAAAACTCTAGCTAGCTAGGACGTTTATACCTTAGATATTTAGCTAAAAACAGATATATCTAGCTAAAAAACAGAGAAAATTTGTTTACTACTCACTGTTAGTTGCGTCTCTAGCACTCATTATTGGCGTGCAGAGAGTAGCTCTCTAGCTCTGGAGGTACATACTTGTGTATGTGTACAGTAACTGGTAGGAGGGTGCAGACACACCTATATCTTTGCCAGGGAATGTTGTCACGTGACACTAATGATATTCATGTACTGTGGAAAAGACACAAAGGGCGTGTTGTGTTTGCACTACCTCTGACCGGCTCACTTTGCACTCAAGCAACTCTCTAAAGTACATTAGTCAGACAGAGATATAAGGTGAGGAGGGACTAGGTGACATGCTATGTATATACAGTGTTGTTGTTGTGTGTACAGTCTACTAGATCTAGTTCTAGTTTGGTAACATGTCAGAATATTATAGAGGTGTGTACTCAATCTTAGTACATCTACACACCTAAAATGATGTGTCCTTCGTTTAAAATCAATCCAAAGTACAATGTACATGCAATTTACTACATCGTTGCTCATAGGTATTGTCCTGACTTAAGTATCTGCCAGTCTTCAAACTGTTTTCCTAAAAGTTGCGTCTTTTCACTATAATCATCTGTGCCACCCTTTTCTTTTGCATAACAATTTAAATGCTGCAAGCTGATATTGTTAGCGGTTTGCTACACAAGTGCTTTTAAGCTTGATAGTATGACTTTCACCTAAAGGTTAACAGTCAAGCTTGATTTGTTCCATGTAATGTCATTAGAGGGTATGGTGTAACCCTATCCATTCACTCCCTCACCTTTGTACTGCACTGTTGTTTATCACTAGTGGGAGCGTAGTCTTGGTGTCAAAATTATGTTTAAGAAGCCAAAGAACTGCTGTAATATTTAGAGCAACCAGAGTACTCACAGCAAGCACATGTACATCAAATCCCACTCTCAGTAGAGAAGGTATTTTGGTAGAGTAAAGACTCACTGTACACCAGGAACTAGACCTATATCAATGACAAATGCTTTCCTTTCTCGTTAGTATATGCTGTACATGTACATGTACTTTGCATGCTAGCAAATTAAAACATGAGCACAACTGTGTTTTCTGTGAGAACGTCAGTGTTTCGAGATGCATGTATGTTCATACGCAAAGGTCTTCCTTCATGGTTTGGCGACAGTGTGAATACTTGTGTGGTACATGTAGGTACATGTAGCCTTTGGCCTAAACTAGATTGTTGGGTAACACTAGTTACATTGTACGTAATATTATGTGGTGGTGCACCCTGATTATACATACATGTACCGCATGACTTGGGGCGTCCATTACATGTACCACCTCTTTTGCATTTTGTTCCTAGGAAAGAATTGTTAATTGGTGCATGTTTGTTTGTGCCAATTACACGTTATGTAGTCTGTTGCATAGCAACAAAGTTTGATATGAAAATTGAAGCAATGAAACGGTGATGGTCTCCAGGTTGCAAATGTCCTAGGAATGTCCTAGGTATGTCCTAGGCAGTGGCCACATTGTGTGTGGTTCTCAATGCTGATACTGCCTGTCTGTTACACGACTAATTGACTTCCTAGTATGTAGTGTGAGCTAGTGTAAGTGCTCATCACTCATTGTAGGAATGCGTTTTTTGTTCTGCATGTCATTCTCTAGTGCTGTTGTGATCGTGTATAGTATGCTTATAGTGTGTAGATTTTTGTCCGTAGTCTACATGGTTTGCATTTACATTTTTGGCATTAAAATATTCTGTCACGATGCAACCCTTGAGCAAGCACTTACACAAAACCTGACATGGTACAAACTGCATCGTTTTCTGTCTTTATAGGTACATACATGTGGGCCTGAGTGTTGTGGTTGCAACAGTGCATCCTCCACAACTCCCCCAGTCTTTTATGCAGCTCAGGAATGTAATGATATAATATTATACCACCTAATATTATTACACACAGAATTGCCTTCAGCTGCATCATTTATTGCAGTACGTGTATCAATAACATAGTGTGTACCCCACCAACTATCATTTATATGGCATATGCTATGGTAGGGCAATGGCTTCCGTCATTCCTGTTGAGCTGCTGTGCATTCCTGATGACCAGGGTGAACACTATACGTACATGTACATGTACATTGTATATAGCCAGTAATGAGTACATGGAATTCTCTATATACCTGCATGTACATGTTCAGGGTGTCTGGTGGGTTTTGGGGTTGCCTTTGCCTATACTAGCTCAGTCATACAACTAGTAACCTGAATGAACATTTTAAGTGGGGGCATTTGAGTCAGAGAGGGGATATCCCCCTTTTCCCCTGTATGACACTCTGGTGTCAGAATTTCACTACTGTAGTAGAATCTCGATTATATAACCCTCCATTTTCTAGCTGGCTGGCTGGCCAAATTGATCTACGACAGGGTCAAAGTTAAACCATGCATATAACATTGGTTACTGTGGAGATGTGTCTATTTATGGTCTATACTACACATGATTATGGCCACGTTGCCTACATTTGCACTTAATGTTTATCGATGAGGTAGGCGGATCGGGGCGTGGTTTATTCATTCACTTACATGTATGTGGTACATGTATCTTCAGTTATCCGACCTGGCTCTTGAACAAAAGTGTCGGATAATGGTGGTTCAACTGGTTCAACTGTAATAATGTGTTTCATACACTGTACTATCTGTTACAAGATGTTGTTCAACAGTTGTACTGCTGTACCGCTGTAGTGGCTGTTAAGTGTTGCCATGGCTACTAATGGGGTTGTGCAGCATGAAGAAAATATATCAAATCTTAAAGGTAAGCTTGCGTAACATGATTGCATAACATATTGGTTTCAGTACATGCATATCATCGGTATCCACTGTCAATGTTTTGATCCTATATATACATATAAAGTAGTACGAAATTAATTACATTGGTACATGTACTTACAGCTCAGATAATCGTAGAAGATGAGTATAATGGATTTATCAAAAATGCTTGTAATTACCAGTGCAAATTGATCACAATGCTCGCATGATTGCTCACTGTTCTATGCTTTTTTGTGGTACTTTCATGGCAATCCTAGCATCTTATTTCTGCAATAATTTGTGTGCAGGTACTATCATTCATTATGACTGATACATGTACATGTACATGTATGTATGTATCCACTCTGGATCTTAATTTACTCACACACCCGCACACACACTTGCACTACACAGAGGTGTTTTCACAACTAAACTCGGTGCTTGAAGAACTAAGAGTAGAAGAGTTCACTTGGGATGAAGACATCAATTTCCTCCAAACCTTTGTTCGTGATCCCCAAGTGAAAGCTCTGGCTGAGTTGAATGACCATGTAGCGGAGTCTCAGAGCTTTGAGCAACCTCTAGGAGCAGTCAGTCCTCTCTGTTATGAGGTATAAACTGTGAACTATGCCAGTTAGCCTTATTAGTGGTGGTGTAAATATAATTGTTATGTACTGCGCATGTCTTTTGCATGACTGTACAAGTTAAGTGTGTCCCATTCGTACATTTTTACGTCTCTGTGTATTGTCAATATCAGCTCCAGGCCAGTGCACCCCACAAATATGCCGAAGAAAGAGATCTAGTCGCCATTCTTCAGAAGCCACATATAAAGGTACAGTAGTCTGTCAGAACATGTTATGTACACAATGATTTATTCGTGTAAACTATACCATATTTTGCATACATTGTACGGGGATGTCAATAAATTCTAGTGGTAATTGATGAACATAATTATTTCCACCCAGTCTATTCTGCTGGTCCACGACACAGTGCGTTCCAGGAACTATGAGACTCCCCTTCCAGCGTACGACCCTAACTTCCACCCCCAGACACAGTTAGGGAGACACCGTCACCATGGTCGCGGACCAGAGTTCCGTGTCGTTGGGTTGCATAAGGACACCACAGAGGCACTGGTAGGTTACTATGATTCGAGTTACTGTTGAGGTTGGGCAACAGGTTACAATTGTCGCTATGAATATCATTATAAACCCACAATTAACTCTCACAATGGTGGTCCAATAGTTTTGCATCAGTTTATGCTGCACTGACAGTATGCCTTGCTCTGAAATACAATTATAAGAATGCCAGGGCAGGGTAGTAAACATCGGACCATGTATGTCATGAATATCATTTGCATTGTTACTTGGCCCTGTGTAGAAAATTTAAATGCATTCACGTACGACTCTTTCCCGCTTTTTTGTTTCCACAATATTTGTGCTTCCCCCGGCCAGTCTTTGACATTGCAAGTATCCAAATACCGTATAACAGGTACGAGGGTATAACTATGAATTCGTGGAAAAAGACTGTTCCAAAAATTTTGCGAATTTAGTTTTCGTGGACTAGCATGCAGCTTTGTTATTGCAATATTATTATTCGTGGGTATAAATGTTCGCAATACATGCTTATAATCAGTGAAAAACGTGTTTATTTATACCACCTGCTATACGGTACCTATAACTATACGTGCAGTCATGTGTTATTGCGTAACACGTAATATAGAGTTTGTTTGACTGTTAATAGAACCTAACACTCCACACATTCACCACTCACTGAGTAGGGTATTACTATGAAGCTGGTGAACAACAAGCTGATCATTGCTAGGATACTGTACGGGGGTCTGATCCATAGACAGGGATTGCTACAAGTTGGAGACAGGATTGTGGAGGTCAACCAGGAGTTAGTCGACTCAATGAATCCCTCTGACCTGCAGGCACTACTGGTGAGCCACCTGTACTGTACTAATGAAAGCACCGCGGGTGCTGATGCCTCGGTGGAGGTGCCAAAGCTACATAACATAAAGCTAGCTTTTATACACACATTGATTATAATTATGATGAACATTTTTAATTTTGCCTGCATGCAGAATCACAGGGAAATTCAAAGAGTGGGTATTGATCGACGATGATTGTTGTTAAAAATGATCAATTCCAAAAGCTAAAATTAATGGCTGCAAGTCAGCAGAGCCTTGCAGCTCTCCTCTCACTCTTGCAGCTACCAATAGCTAGCGTTCTAGTGCAGAGCTATCTAGTAAGTAGAGTAGCAACACTCGGTGAACAAGTTTTGCTACGGACTCTTCTGAAAAGGCTGCAATGGCATTCCAAGTAAGCAAAACTAGGCATAACTCAAGAACGAAGCTTTATTTTGCAAATCCACAAATACCAAGCCAAGAAAACATGATTAGAAGCTTATAGAAACTCTTACTTGCACTTCATTGACCCTTGAGCAGCTGAAACAGTCTACACAGACAGACAGATACACAAACACACTACCGTATACCTTGCTTGCGCATGCGCACCGAGGCATAATAATTTAATCTGTAGTCATGTTAACTTTATGCATATAGATCTTGTGTAAGTAGCATAATTATCTGAGAGTGTATCAAAGTGAACTGTCTATACAGTTCATTAAACAGTTACGCGATACTCCCACAGTGTCTGAGTCACAGTAGTTAAATTCACTTCCTTTACCCCGTCCAGAAAAACAGCTCTGGGTCGCTAGTTATCAAGGTGGAGCCAGGCTACCATGAGCCTGCAGGTCTCACTGAGCTCTTTGTTAGAGCTCATTTTGACTACAACCCCAGACAAGACAGACTGATTCCATCACAAGACGCAGGGATGACTTTCCGCAAAGGAGACATTCTCAAGATCCTTAACCAGGAGGATAGCTTCTGGTGGCAGGCTATGCAACACTCGGACCGTTCAGTTGCTGGACTCGTACCCAGTCAGATATTGGAGGAGAGGTGGGAGTCAAACTTGCATTAATTAAATCTATACTACATGTACATCTTATTATGTACGTACATGTACACGTATATTTGTGTAGATGATAAAGAATCACTAGCATGCAATGTCTTACCATTTGCTTCTCTACACCCCCAGACGTAAGGCTTTCAAGAGTCTCGACGGTAGAGCTCAAGTGGGTTGTATAGGGGGGAAAAAGCCAAAGAAGAAGGTCATGTACTCGTCCCATCACTCTGGAGAGTTTGAGTCCTACAATCTAGTGCTTTATGAACCTGTTGTCCAGGTTGAGAATTTCCAGTACAGAACACTCGTGTTAATCGGTGGGTGTATTGTCTGATTATCGCATGCAAATATCGTGTTCAAGATATGAGTGCCCATGATTGGTTCCTTGATACGCGTAATACGGTAATGTGTGCATGTGTGTGCTACAGTATCTACTCGACAGTTGCAAGGAAGTACATGTACAAGTAATATGGCTTAATTTTTACACGTCCATGAATTTGCAAAATGTACACGTAGTTATGTTTTTGAGTTGTGACGTAGTTTGCTTACTTACATTTACCTTGAAGGCCATTGCAGTCTCTTCAGACTCATGCTTAGCATAATTATATTCTGTTGGCTCTGCACTACAGTGCTAGCTCTTCGTAGCAGGTGAGTGTGGAAAGATAATTATGCAAAGCTGCACTGGGACTTTAGGGGGCAGCCATTAAAATGTGACTTTGAATTTTTGGCATCCTTTTTTATAGTCAATCCATTTCCCACTCTTTTGGTTTCCCTGCATGCAAACTTAATTATTATTCATCATGTTCTTAAAAAAAACCAGGTGCTCCCAACATTGGTCGGCGTAGCTTGAAGACCAGACTTCTTACAGAACATGGAACAAGATTTTCTGAAGTCAAAGCTCGTAAGTTTCTGGGTACATGTAAGCTTCTAATACATGTGCATGAATGCATGGCATGTACGTAATGCTCGTAAGTTAAATATTAAATGTACGTTGCATGCTGGCTTTCAGTACATACATGTACATGTACATGTAGTGTTCTTACTTCACAATCGCACTTTCAGACACAACCCGCCCTCCTAAGTCTACTGAGGATCGAAACAACTTTAACTTTGTTTCTGAGGAACATATGCGGAGAGAGATTATGGCCCATAAATTCATTGAGTTCGGAAAGTACCAACAACACTTATATGGTATTAAATCAGAGAGCGTTGTTGACATTATCAACACAGGAAAAATGTGCATCCTTGATGTCCATCCTCAGGTGAATCATTAGTGTACAATGTCATATTTTTATGCTTCGAGGCGTAGCCGCATGAGGAATACGGTAAAGCTGACTATGTGTGCAGGGTGTCATACAGGATTTTGAAGTACATGTAGAGAGGGGAAATAAGGCATGTTTTTGAAAAATAACCAGAAAATTTGCTAAAGAAAAAAGGTCAACTGTTATTTCAATACCCTGTAATGTAACATTGCCAGCTATGGACACTCAGTCATATAACTAGTATCAGGCCTTACTTTTTCTTGCTGTAGTCATTGTTCATCCATAAATACAAGGTAGACCAAATGAGGCAGCAAAGAGAGAAATGGGCGTACAGTTAAGAAAAAGTAAGGCCTGGTTTGGGAAATCGTGTGATCCACAAGGATATTAACGTGGTGGCGATATGTAACCCACAATCGTGACGTAAGGTATTCTCCCACGCATTCAGACTGTGTACTGTACTGTATACTGAGACAAGCCGTGCTGCAAGTCAGATCAGGGAACCAGCGTGGCCAGCTCTGGTGGCTACCTGCTAGATGATATGATAACTAAGCTAGATCTAGCATTTAGAAAGACACAAGTAGTGATAGTCTAAACATACAATCTATACTAGTAGTCTAGTACATGTATGTAGATCGTAGCTAAGCCTAAGGTATAGCTAGCTAGTGCTTGCAAACTCCCAGTTTCATGTCCAGCTTGCTGCAGGCAAAGTTTTATCATAGATCACCTCTACTATCTATTAGTCACTGAATTCTTATTACCTGTTATATTATGTTATTATGACTCCCTTGCAGGCGTTGAAGCTGCTTCGTACTCCTCAGTTCCGTCCATTGGTGGTGTTTGTGAAGGCAGCTAATGCCGAGGGCGTGAAAAAACTCCATTCCTCTGCCAGAGTGGACAACCCTGCAGGGCACTCCCTCCTCTCTGTAAGTCACTGTACTACACCTGGATACGTACAATTGTGCATATAATTATGTTATAATTATAATTATGCATGTACCGAGATTATGCCCACCCTAATTGCATACTACAAAGCAGCTACAGGTTGGATGGGCTTAATTTCGAAAACAGTAGTTTGTCTCGAAGTTAAGCCCACCCCAGGTGTTCGCCCACTCATTAAGAAACTAGGTTTTTTTCTGTCTGAGGCCTGCCAGCTCTTAAAATACAATGAATATACAACAATGTGCATGGGTAAAGTAGCTAGGTATAAAGAAATTGTGCAAGCCAAGATTCTGCATCATAAGGTTGTTCCTTGTCACTGTCGGAGTCTTCAACGGAGATCCAGACAAGATTGTCCTTGTCTCTTATACCATATAGTGGGTATATTTTGAGGGTATAAATTTTCGCGGACGGACCTCTACAAAGGATTTCGCGGATTTTATTTTCATGGTCTGAGTTCCAGCCTTTTGGCGCATGCATGCGCACATCAACATGCAGCTGTACCTCCACACCGTTAGCTTCGAATCCAGGCCTAGTCTGTATGAATCGGTGAGGCACTATGGCAAACGTTCTGCTAGAGGTGGAGGACATAATGTCCTTGTCCTCCACCTCTAGCAGAAAGTTTGCTGTGCAGGCCATGGTCAGGGGATACAGTAGACGTAGAGCAAGCTAGCTGGCTATACCGGTGTCCTTGTCTCTAGATTCCTTTTTCTTTCCTCTTATTGTCGATAGGTATGGTCAATAATACTGAACACGCCTACTATTCAATAAGATATACCGTACGGGTAGAAAATTTCGAGGGTGTAAATTTCCGTGCAATTCAATATTCTGTCTTATTTGGAAAATTTCGCGGGTAGTAAATTTCGTGGAGTTAGGGTGTGTCACTATCTCGCATGCGTAAACAAAGCCTTTCGCGGGTTTTAATTTTCGTGTTCTGCAGCCACTCACGAAAAACGCGAAATTAAAACACCTCGAAATTTTCTACCCGTATGGTAACATTTCGTGGGTATAAATTTTCGCGGTACAGGCTCAATCCGCAAAAACCGCGAACATTAATTTTATACCCTCGAAATATACCCGCTATACGGTACATGTACTGGATCTACTATAGACAGCTTACACAAAAAAGTGCTAAACCTTTTCTTGACAACTGCTCACTATCACTGGTGTAATCTTGAGCCAAATTAGCCTATGCAGGAACTTTCACTCAAAAGTGGGGGTGGGCGTAACTTCGGTAGAGTCGGTACCTATGATCTACATGAATACTACAAATGATATACGAACTGCTGTTTTTCTTTCCAGGAAGAAGATTATGACCGGTGTGCCCAAGAATCTATCAAGATTGAGGGTCTTTACGGCCACTATTTTGACGCTACCATTGTCAATGAGAATATTGACATAGCTTATGAAGAACTACTGGCAACTATTCGAGTGTTCTCAACAGGCAAACACTGGGTGCCAGCCAACTGGGTCATGTGAGATATCATGTGGACACTTCTTAGTGTAATGGTGTAATTATGCCTGTGTCAATTTTTAAGCACACTAAATTAACATTCTAACCTTGTATACAATGACAATCTATAGATCTGTAGTAAATTAATGCTGTATTGATCGAACATACTATAATTACTTTCATTTTTTTAAGGATTTTTGTGTTTTTTGTTTAAGATAATTCTATCTCATGATCTAGTTTTTTGTACCAATGTAATTTATATAATTATAGTTAGACACAAATGTAGGAGTTGCGGTGGTACTAACCCAATTCTAATATCCACCCCTTATACCGTATTACTAGAATGTTTTGCGAGAATCAAATTTTGCGAGGGTTGATCAATTCGCAACAATAAAATCCGCAAGACCTATTATTACTAGTAAAATACACACAATCCTTGCCAGAACGCAATAGTTAGATCGCAAAGGGTTAAATTTCTGCTGATTTGGCTCATTCGCAAAGGTTTTTCACCAGCAAAATATTCTAGTAATGATTATGATATATATATACATGTGTACAACATGTAGGCCTGTAAAAGAGGTATACATGTATTGTGTTGAAGTCTACCACTTCGAAAATTCTGGGCACATCACTTATGAGGGGTGATTACCGCCAAAAAATTAGCAATGAAAAGGTAGAGGTGCATATGTAGCCAGGTACGAGGCTAATGCAAGGTACCGTATAGCGGGTTATTTTCGTATGGTAGAAGAAAATTAATGCAGTGGCCTATATAATTATATATGGCACATTGCACTGTGGTGAGAGTGGTTCTGTATACCGTATATAGCCGGTAATCTTCAGGGGACAAAATATGATTTGTGTGGATAAATATTTTCGTGGTTGCTGATTGCATTGCAGGTAAAAGGTTAGTCAAGGCCAGGTCGCTTCATTTGTGGTCAAATCGAGCTCCAACCACAAAAACTACGAATTTTGTCCCCGGAAATTACCAGCTAAATGTATAATAATTATGGTATAAAAATTATGGCATATACAGAAAGTTGACCTTAATGGAGAAATGGTACCACCTAATTGACCTTATTATAAGGTCACTAATAGCATTGCAAACTTGTCTAGCTTGCAAACTACTCCTAGCCTAGTTTTAGTGTCAATAAGCTTTTGCTATTTTTATTTTCAGGGTTTCAAGTTTTGTTTTCGCCAATAATAAAAAAATTATTATTGCTCACTAGCAGAAATGCAAGCCTCGAGACCAGCTTTCCATTGACTTGAGTCAAGCCGCTCAATTTATGCTCATGGCCAGCATGCATGCATGCAGTGGCAGCACTGCCTGAGCAAAATTATAAAGTTCACAACAAAAGTTTTGAGAAATCCGATTAGTGATCTATAATTATGTAGCTAATTAAGGTCAAGTGGTTCCTCCCTATGATGAAGATCACCTTTGGCAAAACTTCATTGTTTTTACCTATGCTGACACTCACTCTCAAGTGCAACATATAATTATGTGGTTGCTATGGTAGTGATGCAACATGCCATATACAGAGCACTGGATTGCTTTGATCTGCCCACTCACTGGGCAACAAGATGCACTGTCTCAAGAAACACTAGTAATTTAAGGTGACTACAGAAATAAGTAAGAAAGTTTAAAGGTGTAACTCATGCATTCCTGTTCTTTGGGGGAATAACACGAATAATCAAAACGCTATCAGATTTACAATGTCATGCAAACACGAATGGGAGGATCCTGCAATTAAGAGACAAACAAATCAACTATTTCAATAGGGTTGTCTTCACCACCACTCGGAGAATTAGCACATATTCTCAACTCAATGTCATCATCGGTTGGACGGGTAAGCTTTCTACAGAACCACGGCAGATTATTGAACTGACAACACATACTAGTGGCACCACAGCCCTTGCCATCCCATAAGGGATCATTAACGTAGAATGTTGTAGGAGTGGCTAAACCTCTACTGCCAGTAGCACAAAAGTAGTTACCATTAATGAACGGTGGGATCTGTAAAATATAACGATCATCAGACCTGATGCAGGGGCACAAGAGGTCTGTATTTGTATGCGCTTTGTCATGAGCACTAACAAAAGACCATATGTGTTGCCGGGGCTGTCCGTGAAGCTTATCCCGTGCAAATATGGCTCATCAATAGTAGTAAACTGTGTATCAAACGCTGCTGTTCTCCCGAATTGATAGCCAATCACTTGGCCACAAACACGGGAATACTGAATTCCATATGTACGAAATGTTGTTGATGCACAGTAATCTGCATCTGAGAGGCTAAAAGGACGTCCACAGGTCCGCAATGGGGCTGTATCTCTAGTCAATTCACGTAAATTTGTTGGGCATTGCTGAGTTTGATTCGTCATATCAACATTTGCTACTCTCATCCATGTACCACAGTTACAACTGCAGCCATCGTGATCGGTATCACAGTAAACCAACACAGGATTACCAGTTGTGTTTTGAACCCAATATTTCTTTGAAGGACTGTCGCGAGAAAAATCTCCACAAGAAATAGCTGGATGCTCGAAAGAGCCAAGCATAGGCATTTGAATAGTAGGCATCGTTTCAACATCGATAGCATCGGTAGTGGTATTTATTTGTTGGGTAGTTGCAGGTGCATGCTCTATTAAACCAGTGATGGTTTGCTCCAAGATTTGTACTCGTTGGCTTGAATTTTGTAATTGAGATTGTAGCATTTGTATCTGCTGTTGCTGGTTAGAGTGAAGAAACACAAATACAACACTAATTGCAATCACAGCAAAAACTAACCGAACAACTGACAAGCAAGCACACAGAGTGATTCTTTTTCTGCAAACTATTGGACTGCTAGCAAGGACTTTTACATGATCTTCTGATTTCACTACAGTCTTGTCGTTAGTACAAACGTATGAGGGATTTGATGAATTCTCGATTTTAGTATATATTTCCCCATGAGGGTGCTGGTCAGTATTGTTGCGATTAATATT
The DNA here is from genome assembly GCF_963675165.1 of Halichondria panicea. NCBI lineage: Eukaryota > Metazoa > Porifera > Demospongiae > Suberitida > Halichondriidae > Halichondria > Halichondria panicea. Next base: position 7,129,303 of record NC_087382.1, on the reverse strand, counting down.
GTCTACCATTTCATACAGTTCCACTGAGGTTGGGTGATTACTCATACTCATACTTGACACTTGGTTCACAAACTTATCAAAGCTACTAATGGTTAGCTATATACTTAATTCTCAGCATGTGTGAAAGCAGAATATAATATACACAAGAGAATACTGTTATCATTGGTGCGGTTCTTCAATACGTACATACATACGTACACACAGAAGTATCATTTTTCAAGAAGTATACTCAGCACGACACCCACGTAAAATCACGTTTACTATGAAAGCAGTCGATATATCTGGTATCAATATTTCACAGAGACTTAGTGCATGCACACTGGCAACAGGTACGTATCTATAAACATATACTACATGTTGTTATAAAAATCATGGAGCTTTTTCACACATTCAATCATAGATAAGATGATCTATGGATAGGCCTTGCCCTCAACATTTTACCTAGTCCCCAAGTCTCATGCATTGTATATACCTATTAGTCTTACCAATGTCTTAAATTATTACCCATTAGTCTCAATGAAAATCATCAACTAGAATTATACTGCAACATCACAGACGCTTCTACATAATCTTCCAAGAAACTATAATAATTATTATGGAGAAAGAAATCTTAGAAAAGAGTTAAACTGATCTAGCTGTTTTGTTCTAGTAGTACTACTATAGCACCTTCCGTACGTATTATACTCAGTATTAGCATTATACTCATGCTATTGAGGCTATAGTGCTTCTATAAAATCATACTTTCTACCAACATTTGGTAAAAATTGCCTAAAGGCTATAATTTTTTACCTACATGTATGTAATATGTATTTAATAGCTGTTAGCCATGAATATAATGCTCATGATTATCAATGTCCAATTTATAAATAGTTGTGGTCAGTTATATTGCAGTAACTTGTGAGGGAGGATGATCAACTGGCACATTGTAGTATATATTCGCAAGTACATCAAATGAAGGCATTAGTAATAATTGATGGCAACGAGGGATCCATTCGTTTGGGAGAACTTTCCTCCAATTTTACTTGACGGTGTGAAGTGTAAAATGTGCCCACCATATCTCTGAAGAAGCATTCCACATCCCACATCTTCAGTTGTGGAAGCTCTTGAATGCTTGATATCTCCTCAGTGCAAGTGAGAGAGATCTTTATAGCAGTTCACTCCTAGATCCTGTGTACCCATGGTTAGGCTCTTGAATCAGCCGCCCTTCTCAAGGTAGGAAGGGCGGCTAATTTACGAGACTGGCGCATGCAATTAATTAACACAACGGCAATTAGAGACATGATTAGCAAAGGTTAAGTGCTTCGCGCCTCCTCGGCCTCTGGCTTCTTTCGGCTAAAACGGTACAACGCACGTGGTGTTTTTTCACTGGCATGGCTAACAGTCCTGACACAAGACTCAAGGTACACAAAAATGGCAATGACATAACTATTAAAATTAATCTATTCAGCTTCGGGTTCGCTATACCCAACATCCTCCTGCACAGTTTCTTGAGGAATTCAAGAAATTTGTTGCTTTGCACCCTGGCGTCATTCTCGACGAAATAGATTCTGCCCCATCTGAGGAAGTGGATCAAGGTACCGTAATACGGTATAAGCTCTATTTAAGGTGCCACATAAAATATTTTCGCTGGTGTAGGTGGCTGTATTCAGAGGTGGAAAATTAGTTTTGAGCGTGTCTTAGTCGGGGGGGCAGACCTTTTCTCAGAGGGGGGAGGAGGAAGAGAGAAAGCTCTTGCAGCACTAGTGTGCTCTTGGAATGTCAATTAGGGAGGAGACTGTGATATATTGGACGTTATGGAAGGAGTAGATGTAGCAATGCTCTCATTTCATTGGCTGTATCCAAATTCCACGGAGGCAATACTCGCATTTCATTGGGTTAAAAATCACATGACATAGGATATGCATTTCATTGGGTTAAAAATCACATAACATAGGATATGCATTTCATTGGGTTAAAAATCACATGACATAGGATCATTGGCTCTGGCCACATTCCGCTAGAGCACACGGAAATGCTGCAAGAACCTAATCCTAGCTAGCTCTAGATTTTGCCCCTGAGCTATTAGGTTTGGGGGCACTAGGTGTGTCTTTAGAGGGCTGCCTTTTAATTGGAGATAAAAAACAGCTTTTCCAACCTCTAAAACGGCTACCTTTACCAGCGTGTTTATTTACGACGTAAGGCCACACCAAAGTTAATCATGGATTTTCCGAGTCATATTTTTGTAGAATGCCCAAAAAAATAAACCAATTAGTGGTTCAGGTCAGAGGTCAGAATAGCCATGTAATTGTTTTTTGAGATTAAAAGTCCGTGAAACATAAGATCAATTTTGGTGTAGCCTAACAATGAAAAGTGAATATTACATCAAGCAATTAACTACCATCAGGGTCAGATGGGTGCAAGGCATCAGGTGGCGAGGTTCCCCCTCCAACAAAGAAACCGAAGAGAGGTAACTCTAATAGTATCATCTGATACGGATGGCAGTTAATTAATTATACAGGTGTTTCCCGAGTGAAGCACATAGGGCCAGGGGGTGAAGCCGGTCCTTCAAGGCCTAAGAAAGGTGAATGTCTCCCTCCATAATTATGTACATGCGAAAAAATCGATGGTTACTTTACATAGGTCCTATAGGCTATGATCAGAGTGATCCTCCAGTCCTGGATGGAGAGGGTGCCTGCCCGTATTGCCACCTGTCACCGTGTGTTAGAGCCAGACCACCCAGCTGGCTGATTGGAAGTGCGGCACCTAATTTGGGCAATATGGTAAAACGATACAAATTGTATCGCAAGTACTACACACTACTCGGACATTTGGGGGTGTGGAATCACCCTTTGTACATGGCCTACAAAGCAACGAAGACGAGTGGAAAGGATGTGCTGCCAGACTGTGTATTGACTGTAAGTTCTAACGTCACTATGTAAGTACAAGTAATTACAATCATGTGTACCTTCTCCAGGAGGTGCGTGGACGGTTCCCAAACCCAACAAATGTTCCGTACAGAAGCGTACAACCATCATGTCCTTTTATTGTTTAATTATTTATGGTGATCCACTTACTTTACAGATATTCGTCAAGAACATGTACACCATCATGCATTCTACTGTTGAATTCGTTATTACTTATCACATCATGGCTGAGCTACTTATTAACCAACCAGAGTGTACGAGAGATACTACATAAACGTACCATTAGGAGTTAAGGCTAGAGTCACACCTCGTGTGCACGTGCACGTACTGTACACAGCTAGACAAGTGCATGGTGTAGCATTTCGAGCTAAAAAGTTGACTTTTGGCCTCATCGCTGAGATCAAACGGAAGCAACATTGCCTCTGCAACATTACCTAGTCTACTCTATGCAGAGGGTATATGTTTGAGGCGAGCAAACGAGTTGTGTATTTTTTGTACAAGTAGATCATTAGTTAGCCTCGATTCAAGGCCGATTAAAATCGAGGCTAATCATTAGTTAGCCTCGATCCCAGGCCGATCCGTCTCCAATTGAACGCTAGGTCGCCTCCTCGATTGGAGACAGATCGGCCTGGGATCGAGGCTAGTCCCCTTAGTTAGTCATGCACGTGGTCCGGGTGGTGTATGTATGTATGTCTACCGTGGACCTGCAGGCCGGCATGGACCGGAATGCTTTTGTGACTCATGATCCTTTACCAATTTCTATGTGAGTCAATAACTTTAGCTCGATAAGATATGAATCGAATAGCGACAAAACTAGCGATAAGGAGGATCCTCAGAAACAGCTAACAAGAGGGAAAGGAGGCTTGCTAGACCCAGAGAAAAATACAGGACACACAGGAGCAGCAGGAAGTGAAGGTAACTGACTCGAACGGTTCTGCAGGTGTTTGCCTAACATAAATAAATGTTGTGTAGAAAGTGGCCAAACATTATTAAATGTTCATTACACTTACAGAGACTCCAGAGGCCACACAGGCACGCTTGAAGCAACACATGCAGGCCAAGGCATACAGAGTAAATCCCGATATGCCTCTATTCGAACACTCTGCTGTTCAATCCAAGATGCTGTTTATATCTATATCTGCAGTCATGCCAATAATTATGGAGGCGGGCCACGCCCATCTAGTCATCAACCTGTCACAAGATGTGTAGCCTCGGTCCCAGGCCGATTTTTTTTTAATAAAACCTGGCGTTCAATTGGAGACGGATCGGCCTGGGGTCGAGGCTACAAGATGTGGTGTCATCATAGTCATTTGCACAATATCTTTCAGCGCAGCAGAGTTGGATGCGTCGCTTGCCCCATGGCGCTTGCGTCACCCTAGTAGTGATATAATTATTGATAAATTGAATCTAGTGCATGATCATGGAACAGGAACTTCCTCTACTATCTATGGACAGACTGACTAGAGTAAGACAGACCATAGATAATACAGTAGAACCTCGATTATCCGGACACCTTGGTTCCAGAAGCAGGCCGGATAAGTGAATATGCCGGATAATCGAATAGATAAACCACGCCTTGATCCACCCACTTTATTGATGAACAGCAGTGCCACATGTTGTCTGCGCATGCGCAAAAGAAAAGCAGGCATGTCTCCATGGTAACAGCTGCAACGTGCATGCGCATTTGAGGGACACGCCCATTTTCTGAGTTATGTAATCTGATTAAAAAGAAAACTGCCAAGCCGGATAATCGAGGTTCCGGATAATCGAGGGCCGGATAATCGAGGTTCTACTGTAGAGACATTTCTGTGCTCTATTATCTATGGACAGACAGACCATAGATACTATAAAATACTGGACAGACAGACACAAATATCAACGTTGAAGACTTAGCCTTAGGTAGGGACGGCCGGACAATTAAATCAAACCACCATAGATCCTGATCAACTGTGATCGATCAAACAAGTACACACGTACACGTGCACGTACACAGGCGCTATCCAGAGGAGGTTGGCCACGCGTCATCAATCATGTGACATTCCTAAGGTCTCTGCTCACGTTACCATAGATACCGAATAACTGTAATAAAAAATTTATGGATACTCTTGCTTTGCTGACTTGTAACACCGGACTAGCTGTGTCTGTTGTCTGGCTGGACCAAGATTAGCTAGACTATAGGGTAGAGTATAGTTCAGCAGTGCTGTATGTAGCTTGCATTGTACTGGCTGGCAAGAATCTAGTAAACACTGTATGCACTGATAACTCGCCAGAATAGAGGGGATCGCTGGGGATCGGGTTGGTTAATGAATACTTTATATTCAAAGTAGCCAGAGAGATACATAAAATAATGTTGCCTTCAGTCTCCAATGATCGTGCAACACCAGCTAGAAGTTTACATAGAAAATCCTTGTTAATTTCTGTGCCAGCTCAGCAAAAAAAGTAGTGCACGTGATCGTGTCCAACCTCCTCTGGGCGCTATCCGACCAGACGGGTAATGAGACGACCATGTGGTTGTTGTTTCGAACGTGTTGTTTCCAGTGTCTCACCATTATTATTCGATATCAATAATGTATTGTGTCCAGAAGGGGCTTCGTGTCGAGTTTGAAAAAAACGGTGTTAGGTGGTGGTCCAGAGCTTGCTACCAGACTGTGCAGAGACGCAGGACAAACAATGAAAATGTTGTGAGTGGAAAGTGTGCACATGTGTTTGTACGTATTTTAGATCGCTATACTACTAAGAACTAAGCCAACAAGTTCTACCGTATTCACCCGAATTACCGGGACACAAAAAATAATTACGGCTTGCAGTGTCCCTTGGAATAGAGCAAGAAAAATTACGTTAGAGTTGAAGTGTCCCTTGTATTAGGGTGTCCCGTAGTGATTAGAACGAATATTTCTCCATTTAAGGTACGTACACGGCCTCGATTCCAGGCCGAGGCTAGCTCTGCAGCTGGTTCCATGTCTACAAAGTGGTGTCTTCAACCGTCAGTGACATATTACGGTGCCAGAGAGTAGAATCCAGAGAGTTTCTAAAAGTTTTGAGTCTCTATCGAGCTAACATGCTCTTTTTCGTTAGGGGTTAGGGCCGCCCCCTATAACATAGACTCGTAAATTAGGCCGCCCAACTTTTAGAGGGCGGCTGAAATATGAGACCAGCAGAAGTACAGTAGACGCTACTGCTGAGTCAGCAAAAAAGAAAAGCGCAATTTGGCCTGGAATGTCATTAAAAGGTCATAATTAGTGAAAGTTCAAGTGATGTCCGACCTCCTTTGACATGACATGGTGTAGTCTCGCAAGTCCAGCCCCTTCACTCACTCAGGGTCTGGTAACGGTGGAATTTAATTTAGTATTCACTCTTCAACGCCCACTCTATACTTGGGCGTGGCAGCTTAGCTGCTCAGCCTATCAGCATGCTAATCCATGACATCATGTGGGTGTGATTTTATGATAATTATGAGTGGGTTGATGATGACGTTTAACAAATCTACAATATCTGATTGGCGGCGCCAAGATCCTGGCTCAGGGGACAACTCCACATGCACACTGTTGCCAGACCCTGAGTGAGTGAAGGGGCCCGATCATTCCCACTCTTCGAGTTTCCCCGTGATTATGCTTGCATTGCAGCAAAATAATGTTCATCATGATAATCATGACTGTGTATATTAGTAATAGCTAGTATAGCTTAGTAGCTTTATAATTATGCCTCGGTGCGCATGCGCAAGCGAGGTATACGGTAGTGTGTTTGTGAATAATAATAATAATCATCCCTTTACCAGTATATGACGTACACATTATTGAGGGTGAGGTTTAGATGTTAGTGACAACAAGTTGTAGGTGTACATACTGACAGAATATGCCAAGTGTGTCTGTGTGTAGACTGTTAACAGCTGCTCAAGGATCAATGAAGTGCAAGTAAGAGTTTCTATAGACTTCTAGAGTGTTGCTACTCTACTTAGTAGTTAGGCTCTGCACTAGAACGCTAGCTATTGGTAGGCTGCAAGGCTCTGCTGACTCCATTATTTTGGCATCAATCGTTTTTTAACAACAATTATTGTCAATCATTACCCACTCTTTGAGTTTCCCTGTGATTCTGCAGCAAATTAAAATGTTCATCATGATAATTATAATCAATCGATGTGTGTATAAAAGCTAGCTATAAATTATGTTATTATGTAATATAGCTTTGGCACCTCCACCGAGGCATCAGCAGCCGCGGTGCTTTCATTATTACCGTATAGCGGGTAATTTTCGTGGGGTAAAATATTCGTTATTTTCGTGGGCAAGCTGACCTCCACAAAATTTTATGGCTTATCTGAATGTAGGAATGCCGTGCAGCCACGAGACTAAACAAAATTTTTACTCACAAAAACTACCTTTTCTCGAGTTGAACGAATTTTTTAACCCACGAAACTTACCCGCTATACGGTACGTAGTTTTGACACATCCACCGAGGAGGCATCATATGCAGTACCTGCAGTGCTTTCATTTAGCAACAGTTCTTTGCTCAGTAGATCAAAATTAATAGCAAGCAAACTAATAAATGTAAGATGTCATAATAATCGTCACATAAGAAAGCTATGTCTACGTGTATTCCATACAAATGGTCTACTCATTAGAAAGCTAGATTTAAATGCGACCATCCAGGCTCCAGTTTAGCCACTCCTGATTGTTGCTGCGGTCTAAAACTGTGCGGTGACGTCCCTCAGTAGCTACCAAGATTCCAAGCCAAGTATCAAAACCTATATACATGTCCACCAGTGTCTATGTAGAGCTCCTTTTGCTTCGACGTCAACCAACATCACCACCGCCACGGATAATCTCGAATAGGACCTAAATATAACCTCGCTTCGCTCAATCGGCATTACAGCTGTATATTACGTGAAAACTCGACTGTAATAATAACAGTAGCCGTATGTAAGTACGGTATACCGTATGGTGGGTATATTTCGAGGGTATAAAGTTTCGCAGATTTAATTTTCGCGGAATAGCAGTTTTTCTAAAATGTTCGCGGTACATGCTCTATCAGCGAAAACCACGAACATTTTACCTCGAAATATACCCGCTTTACAGTATATCGGCGTTCTAATACCTTATCAATTGTAGGTAAACGCCCAAAAAGAAGCTATTGGTATTGAGGTGAAGGGGATCCTTTCAAGAAACAACCTGGTCACCATATTTCACTACAATGACTTAAATGCACAAGAATGGAGAAGCCTTCGTCTAAAATTTGATGAGAACAATATCAAAGTCAAAGTTTTTCCTTCTAAGATTGCTTCCAAAGTTTTGTCAACAACTCAATATCACAACTTGGCCTCATTATTTCGAGGTTGCACCGCAGTAGCTACTGAAAAACTCGGTGAGCCGTCAGCCGTCAAAATATTGTTAAAACAAACAAAAAATGAAGATAAACTCATGTTGCTTGGTGGAATGGTGGACCACCAGCTACTTTCTCCCATAAGGCTAGAACAGTACTCAAAGATTCACTCCATGGATGTCTTGAGGCAAGAGATGACGGCTATTCTCTCTCAAGTTCAAGGGAGTGTGAAACAAACTTTGGAAAGTCCCTCACAGCGACTCAGTATGTTGCTTGAACAGTTACCAAACTCAAAGCGAAGTTAATTTGACAGTATATGCACAGGCTGAGTCTTCATTATTAATTTGTGTAGCTCTATTTATGTCATAGTGTGCCATGCAGAGTAACCAAATAATGTCTTAATTTATTTTTGCAGTAACATATATATATATATATTATTTAGGGAGGAAATCGACAAAGGTGTCAAATCTATGACGTGCATATATACGATCAGAGTACTTTTAATTACTCGTTCACCATTACTTGGTGTATGCATATAATACCAGGAGTGCATGATTACTCCTGATAAATTGGAAACATATACAAACGGTGATCTTTTTTAGGAGGGTTGGTTTGTACTCACATTTGTCTATTGTCCATAAGTGGCTGTGTCCACTCCACTGTACTCTAGACAGTAACTAGCCTCCTACGCTGAAGAGAGCAAGTGGGCATGGGGACGAGGCTACACAGTAACAATTGGGTGTACGAGTTGCAACAAACCCCCCCCTTTAATCATTACTAGTTAATGTGGTTATTATAACAAGGGATATATATACATTGTGCAAGGCCTTGCTCATTTCATTTGGTCAATTTTCCTGGCTAGTCTGGGGCCATACCACTCCCTTGCACGTAATCTGGTAGGTGCCAGCTAAGGAGAGGAAGGAGGAGTCTGGCTTGAGACTACAGTTTATGTACATCTGGCACATAAAGGAGCTGAGCTATACTGATAGTCTTAAAGTACGTGTACTTAAAGAGAAGAGCGCATGGCAGCAGGAGCAAGTTTAAACCGTGGTAATCGACCATTCACCAAGATAGACCTCGTATATAGCCTCGTTTCGTTTGGAATACTTATTATTGCACTCTGCATGTATACTGGTATCATAAAATTATAGAATTGCATTGTAATAAACATCTTGTTAAAAAAAATTTGCACTTGTCCATATAACTTCCTGAATCTGATTTCATAACACACGATCCATCATTATAGCTATCAGTTGCTTGAATAGCCGTTAAGTATTGACGAAAGGACATTCCATTAATTCTCTCGCTGACAGTCTCTGATTTTTGTCTCTGGACAAAAAAACAAACATGACGTTATTATGTGAATAATGCAATAAATATATAATCATACATTGCATGCATTGTTTTAAGCTCCCACGCGCCTCAGGTTAACGACAGGAGGGGTTATCCAAAACTCTATTCTACCAAGGACCCCCAAAGAGGGAGGGCAACTATAAGCATACAACTATAAGCATACAGCATCCATTAGAGTGACACGGACTCTTCCTCAATGTACTGAGTGGGAAATAAAGCTAGTATCCTCGTTCCCGGCTTAACTTTTCTCTGCTGTAACGCTAGGTAGAAAAGCGGGCCTGGTACCTATTGCATGGGTGTTAGTGCTCGATCCCAGGCCGCACTTTTTCTGCCTGCATGCTCTGCGCATGCGCTAACCTCACCCCGGTATCTAGGGGCTTTGGATAACAACGTATATGTAAAACAATGACGTCACAACAAATGGAAGTGGATTATGTTATATCGATTATCGTTATACAAAGTAGAGAGGTGGTCGCTCCTGAGAGGTTGCTTTACATTGAAGTCATTGTAGTTTCAATCCGGACCTAACTCTTGGCCGTTATATAACGTGTGGTTGCTCTTTGGAGGTGGTCGTTAATGGATATTAGTAAAATGATACCGTAAACTTATACTCGGAATTCAGTACGTTTTTCTCAATGACTGAGTTCTGTGTGTCTTATGCCCTCTATTGCGTATGATGTACATGTAGCAACAAATACAATACAGAGTTCTCTGCCAATGTTGACTCACTTTATAAAACATAGCTGTAAGAAGTGCGTTACATGTTCCGAGCAGTGAGGTGGTAAGTCTGGTTTGGTTTCCTCTGTGACAATCTTGAACATAGCAGCTGTTGGCTCAAACTCATACCAGGGAGGGTGACATTTTAGCATCTCAACTACTGTCGCCCCCACACTCCTGCATTGTAAACCATAAGATGAAGATACAGCAAAATTATGACTATGAGCACTACACGTACATGTACTGACAACAGGGTTAAGTGTGCATACCAAATGTCAGCTCTGTAGGAGTAAACCTCCCCTTTAATGACCTCAGGGGCCATCCAGTAGGGAGTTCCTTGCACTGACTGAATTCCAGCACGACCACTGCGAATAGTCTGAAAGCAATACACTTTTCAAGTAAAAGCAAAGAGTGTGCATGTAGAACATACATGTACATACAGTCTACAGGAGCCACTTCTACAAGCGGGACCCCATTGAGTAAGTATAGGTTCACTTGTGTACAGTAACCAAACCATAATTTTGCAACAGTAAGCAGTAATTGAGAAGCGAAGAATTAAAACAGTAACTGGGAGACGTACATTTGTATGTCGATCTTACTATCATTCCCATTTTCCACACAAGAGGGATGATATAGATCGATGCAAAATAATATTTATGCTTTATTTATATTTATCACCCTGTGAGAAAATTGTACGACGAATGTACTGTACGTCGAACAATTCTGATAACTATTTTCACCCAGGGTGGTTTAAAGTATGATCGATATTGAATTTCTTTTGATCATACGTATGCGTACATATGATTGCATGATGTACAATGAACATACATCTATTCAGTCAATTGTTGTAGTTTTGTCGAAAGGAAAGTTTCAGAGAGACTAGACGGCATTGATTAACCTGTACATGCACACATGCACGTACATGTATGCATGTGAATGTTAATTATCATGACAATCTCATGTAATTTCAGAAATATACGGCAGCAACATTCATGTTCACGAACAGCGTACCTGTAATCTTTTAGAAGCTCCGAAATCTGCCAGCTTGATATTCCCATTAGAATCTCGTAAAATGTTGGCACCTTTGATATCTCTATGAACTATTTTGTTTTCATGAAGATAAGTAATACCCTCTAATATCTGCCGAGTGTATTTTCTGGTTAAAATTTCATTGAGTGCTCCAGTGTCCCGCAGATGTTGATAAATAGAGCCCTAAATATAATACAAAAACAGCAAATAATAAGTACAATGTATGAGGCATGTTTATGTGTTGATCAAATACATGACATGTAAAACAATTTTCAGCATAGAACAAAAGAAAAACAGTACTGAATTTATAAGCGCATTGACTCCATTGTTACGCTAATCCTAACAATACGGCAATAATTATATATTTAATACATGTAATTAATACGTAGCTTACCCCAGGCATAAACTCCATAAAGATGTAAAGTTTTCCATCAGCTCTCTCTGTACCATCGTAAGTGACTATTCTTTCGTGTCTCAAGTTCTTCAACAATTGCAGTTCTGTCTCAAATGACCTTACTTCCTGCAATAGAGGAATTGGCATGTGTTGATTTCTGTGGACGTGCAAAATAAAATTTCGTTTTTGAGTTATGGCTAGTTTTACTTATAATTATTACTACAAGCTTGGCAGTCTCTGTTCATTAATCAACTTATTAATTAGTTTGCCTCGTACTAGTCTAAGAGAGCTAGCTATTTGGTACATGTAGCTATACAAGAGTGAGCAGAGGACTGCGAGAAACAGCAACCATTTTGTGAACTGACGTTTATGCAAATTCGCACAAAAATATAATAATATTCACCGGCGCACACTTTTACATGTTTAAGATCACTGCAAGACTTCCTGAAAATTCAATCACCAACTCTACTGTTTGAGAGCGAGAATTACGTCCGTGACGCCCTGAGCTCTCCTGACTACACATTTTTTTTCAAATCTTTACTACCATAATTATCATTATACTTTTAAGCAAGCTAAACATGCCCTGAGGCATTGGTGAAGAAGAAACCAAATGTGTGCCGCTGCATGTGCATATAAAATATACATGTACACACCTTTTGCATGTTAAGAGAGTCAGTGGACGGGGCAGCATGGTCAATGTGATTGATATCCACAATCTTTACTGCTAATTCTCGACCTACATTTACAGAAAACAGCGTAATTTTTACAGAGATCTCAATTCCTATTGTGAGAAGATTGGTGTACACATGATTCATTTAACACATACAAACCTGTGTCATTGTCATGGCAGAGGAAGACCTGTCCAAATGCCCCCGAGCCGAGGAGCTTTCCTTTGGACCAATTAGTGGGAGCTGTCACTACAAGGATGAGGCAAGGAAAATAGTGACCACACCACACAGAGAATAGCATCGCCCCAAAAAGTGTCAAAAACTTAATTTGTGACCTAGCAGCTATGATCAACAAAAGTCCAGTACTACCAACCTCTACAGTAATGTGGAGCCATGTGGCAGTACATCGGAACCAAGACTCTAAATGCCAGACTCTCTCCCTGCGCCTATCAGATCACGTGCAGGAGAGAAGTGTGGCTCGAAACTACATGCACATGTGGGTTGGGTTAGAAGCTCACATTACATGCCCTCTCCCGCCTTCGATAGTCGATACGCCCTTGGTATAATTATGCTATGATAATTACTGCTACTGTACGTACTAGATATAGTGCTCAAAACTCACCTTTGCTGGATACATTCAGCCGGGCCAAGTTCTGCAGTGCTAGTTCAGCGTCGTTGAGTCTTGTTGAGCTGTTGCCTCTGCTAAGAACTGTCTCAGCACTGGGAAGGGTCTTTCTGTTGGATCTACTGGTATTCAGACGGTTAGGGTCATTCAGCGGGTAGGTCCTGTACACTGAAGGAACACGTTGCAACTCTGAAAAGTGGTATGTACAGCTAGTACATATACTGTTACAATTAAGTCATGTATATATATATATATAAGCATTAATATAGTGTATTAAAAGTCATACAGTCCCCTCCGTGTTATAATTATTATTTTTATTACACGGTCACATACCTTCGAGGTATGGTTTGGTAAAAGGTCGTCGTGATATAAAATACATAATATAAGCATGAGAATCCTCTGTTTGATGAAATAATTATACAGACACAAACAAGGGCGAAGCCCCGAGGGTGAGTTGCCTGTACATTGCATAAACGCCGATGTCATAGCTACATCTTTTATACGTACAATGACGTGCCTGGCTCTATACGGAATCACTTACTCCCCGAGAATCAAACGTCTACACAATACAAAATGCACAATGTCAACTCTTGGACGTACATGATTTTTGATCAAGAGGAGTTGTTCTGTCAGACAATGACTTTTTCTTCTTCTGCCGTGGAAATGTTCTAGCCATCGGACCGGATAGATGACTGTAGCAATCTAATGCAAAGAGCATGTAGTTTTGCAATTACATTGTACATGTACCACAGACTGGCACTAGCAGCAAGCACATGCATCGTACCACATCTTATACACATAACGTACACTGTACGATACTCACATGCATGTATGTTACATGTACATACCATCATCTTCATAGTCTAGAACATGAGGCTCATTCCTGTGCACAAGCTCACTGCTCAAACTGCAAACAATAAGACAGTGTAAAGAAAGGGAGGACCTCATACATAATTATTATAGATACTTCAGTCATGAAGAATAATCACATGTACATGTGACGAGATACATGTAGCATGATTATGCTCACCTGATGGAATCTGGTGGTGATCTAGAGTCATATGTATACTCGGAGGGTGTGGAGGGCATAGAGCGTAATGAAGGCTCAGGGGAGGAGTGGCTCTGATGGAACGGCTCAGTGACTGTCGGTGGACCACCATCTTCAGTCTCAGGTATAAAAGCGCCACCATCCTAGAAGACGTAAGTGCATGCAACAGTCACGAAAAATACTAACACATACATGTACAGTTAGTAGCACTATGTAAATGTATCATACATACACAATAACAGTTCGTGGTATAAGTAATTTATAATATCATAATTATGCACTATAATTATATAGTATTAGTACATGTAGGTAAGATAATTATGTACAATATGTAAACGATTGTCTGTATGCACATATACACGTACATTGTATATGCAAACATTGTCTAAGAATTAACAGTGTCGCTTGTCAACAACATGTTTGCTGTAGGACAAAAGTGATCCTTGAAATTGCCAAACAAGGAATCCTCACAAAACAAAAGCTGCAGCTATTAAATGTTACTGCTCCTCAACAAAAACTTTCGAGAAAACAGGCCGTGCGGTCAAAGGAAAAGAGGCATAATGATATATGGATTAAATAATTACGTACATGTATCAGTCCATGTGTCCACAATAATTGAAAATAGCCAGCAAACTCACCAAAAAATCCTGCTTTACTCGTGGTGTGTGAGGCTCGGCAATGAACCAAGGAGGCGGTGAAGTACTTCGTAGAGGATCTCCTCCGATATCCCCTGAGGCTCTGGGGAATGTTTGGAACGGGTCAGGACTTGCTCTAACCCCCTCTTGAACCAACTCACTGCCAGAATACGGATCAGACGATGACCTGCATCAAATCGCAACAATAAAATCCGCAAAACCTAAATGATTACTAGTAAATGACACACGACCCTTGCCAGAACACAATAGTTAGATTGCAAAGGGTCAAATTTTCTGCTTGCTTTGGCCTCATTCGCAAAGGTTTTTCACCAGTAAAATATTCTAGTAATACGGTACAGCATACTAAATCCATTTCCTATTCAATTGGACCACGTAACAGTACGTGTAGTTACATAATTATATGCAAGCATAGTACATTGTACTTGACACGGGAACACCTACATTGTACATGTACACTAGCTATCTCTTGACTATAATAATTATCATGTATATCTATCTGTAAATTAAAGATTATGTATACACCAGAGCTACGGAGGTGAGCCTAAAATAGTATATACACAAAAGGTTTTTAATTATATACACTGTATATGTACATGTAGTAGATGTAGTTCTTTAATACATCTTTAATACATTAATACATATATCTGACGCATAAAATTCTGACCAAAATTGCACTGTAGAAGAATGGGAGTTTTTAGAAGTATATATGTGCACTTTTAGCAATACAAATACAAAAATACACCATGTGACAAATAGTGTGATAATATTGAGCAGCTAAATGTAAAAATTTTGTAATTATTATACCTATTGGAAAATCTGTAGTCTCTGGGTGGTAGAAGGTACGGTGTGAGTGCAGGGGAGTCACTATGACTTGAGGACTGTGAGTCTGGTGACTGAGGTGGGGGAGGGGAGGCTGCCGGAGAAAAAGAGGGTGGAGTCTGGTCTTGTGGGGGTGAAGGTGTGTCTAGAGTGAGTACTACCCTCATACTCGTAGCACGTGTTTGAGAGTCAAATATGTCTTGTGCAAAATCAACTTCAGTCTGTGCTGTTAACGGTCGCAGACCTTTAACCTAGAAAAATGCATGGATAGTGTAACATGCACATGCAGTTGTATTGTACATGGATCCTGAATCAGAGGACACATATATATTGTAGATGTACATAATTATATGCAAGTGTACGTGATATTTAATGTGAAGT
The DNA here is from genome assembly GCF_963675165.1 of Halichondria panicea. Classification (NCBI taxonomy): domain Eukaryota; kingdom Metazoa; phylum Porifera; class Demospongiae; order Suberitida; family Halichondriidae; genus Halichondria; species Halichondria panicea. Next base: position 7,113,397 of record NC_087382.1, on the reverse strand, counting down.
GTTAGTGCTGCACCTCACTGTTGAAGAAGTACATTGTGTACTTGTGGCCTGGAAAACAGTTCTGAGTTTGCCGGATCAATCCCTCCAAGGTCAGAGGTCGCGGTACAAGAACAATTCTCTTTTCATCTCCTAATTCTAGCTTTACACGAACATCTTTCTACAATTGTAGTAATGGTGCAGCATAATTATTGTAGTACGTGTGCAAGATTGAACACTTTCACAGTGTATTAATTACAACACAGTTTTGCGAGGCAAACAATAATTATTTATGTATGATGTACGTAATTCAACACACAGATAATAGACACATTTTATAATACATTATAGGCAATATAATACCAGCTAGCCTCTTACTCTGTTTGGCCAGAGGAACCGGTTGTGAGAAACAGCTGGCACTGACTTTGGTCGGAATCCCAGCAATAGGTCGCGTTGAATAGATTCATCTAGCTGCTGCTGTTGTGCATCTGCTGTAAAATCAATTACCGTACTTATATTTAAGGTGACACTTTTAAACACCATTACAAAGCCAAAGGTCGTTGAGGACGAAAAATTATGTTGATTTCCTGGTGTGAGTTTTTCCATTTAGAGGGTCGCATCTAATTGGAGGTGCTCTACTATCCTCGATTATAAGCCGCTTAAATTACATGTACATGTACTAAGCGGCCTGGAATCGAGACTATGGTGGTTTTGACCTCTATTTTTAGAATGTGACATAAAAACAATAATTGTTAACACAGCAGTCACTACTTTTAGAGATCAGAGATCGAGAGTGTTGCATATTTGGAGGGTCGCCTTAAATCAAAGGTATCGAATCTACCGTGAGTATTATAAACGAACACATTGTGTCCTTTATTCGTACACACATACAGCCCCACAGTCTGAGATTGTGCGGCAAACATAGCCTAGACTGTTAGACTCAGTAGGCTCACATGACAAGACTGGGGTGAAAAACGATACTTCTAAACTGTGATCTATGTGGAGTATAATTATATACGTACAAATACACTGGAGAGAATCAATAGTCTAATTCTCTCCAGTGTAGACCTAAATCTACACGTCTGCCTAGACATCTACTAGATCACCAGATACAGACTATAGGTTAATCCTTACTGTAAGAGCTTCCTCTCGACATCCCGGGATACTTAGGAATAGGATCCTCAGGCCGGCCAGGACTCTCACTAGATATTAGTTTATATCCCTGTGACTATCACGAGATCACAACATCTATCCAATTACCCAATTAAAGCCCTTTTTCGGATTCAGAGATCAAATTTTATGTCTACTAAATACGTGTACGTACGTACGTACATGTAGGTCCTAGAACAGATTTGAAAATCGAAAGAAGCAGCTGTAAAATGGATGTCATTAATCAATTTGAGGTACATCTATAGCTAGCCTTGATAGTGTTTGATAGTGAGTTCACATGCACGCGCACGCACACGTACACACACACACGTACGTACATACATGTACTTCGAAACATGTCAACCATATATATATATACGTATAATTTTTCTACTAGGATTTACCGACCAAAAAGATGGTGTCCTTTGTCATAGTCTCGCAAGTGTACCTTCATGCTTTCGAGCGCCTTTGTGGTATACAAAATACACATACTTCATCAAAATAAGCCTAGATAAAGTATGGTATGTTGTATACCAGGAAATTTCCCTAGTTGGGCGTGGCCCAACCCTTGACGCTCATGTAGGATTGGGAACCACTGCCATGTCAGAGTTTGTGTCACTGCTGCAGTGCAGAAAATTTGCAGCCCAATCAGATTGCAGCGTTCAAGTGCTGAAGGCGTGGCTCATTAAAGAATGAGCCAGTAAGTATAGTAATTCTCTCAGTCAAAAATCAAAATTCAACGGCATGCAGTAAGTAGACAAGCCAGCTTGATCCAGGAACACGCCAAGTCAAGTTTGAGCTAGTGGCATGCAAAATTGACTTTTGCAGTAGCATTCTAACTGAGCTTTGCAATTAATAGCCACACCCAAGTACTGGTTGCAAAAAAAATTGTGCGTCACAATAATTATAGAGTGTAAGATGTTTGGTAGCTACAAAAGTGAGAAGAGAGCTGCGAAGCTTCAGTAGCAGAAGCAGCAGCGACTGAACTTTGCCCCTTTTTTCTCTCGTCATGTGCATGCGTGCTGCACCCCATGTATGTATACCTGCACCATTAGTTTTTTGCACCACAGGTGTTTGATGTTTTAACATCTTGTCTTTTCGAGGTTGTTAGAAATAATTATGTCACAAAACATGGTTAATTGTCTCTGCATGGTCTTTTATAACAAGTAACTGCTCCCCCCCCGAAACATCTTAGTCTTTTGTTCGATAAGTAATCTCAGTTCTCAGTATGAGCTACAAGTAATGATTATGTACTATATTGCACACGTAATGGGTTAGCAATAATACAAATAAATACAGATTGTTTCTAGAAGTACATGTATTCGGACTCTATATTAAAGCTTATATACTTTAACTCATTAACCTATAAGTTACATATACATTTTTAGTACTCCCCCAAGCTGTACATAACTATAATATAGTTACATCTTGTGTTGCCTATAATTTAGCTACGTTAATTGTAATGATATAATAATTGTGCAGAAACTCAAGCAAGAAAATTTTGAAGCAGCTGTTAAAGGCCTCTTACAAGATGTGTCAGCAGTAAATTCTCTGAGGAACTGTCTCCGTTCTCAAGTTAAATTGGAGAATGTGAGCATGATTTGATCTGTATTGTTTTTTTAATCTTCTTTATTACGATTGCCTCGTGTCCGTACCAGATCACACTGTTTGAATGGCTCTTCAATTGCATTCAACTTAGAGAAAAGAGTAGCGATTTGTTTCGCTTTATACTGCAATTCTTACCTGATCTGCTCCTTGTCTATCTTCATGCTGTCTATGAGAGCAACGTCAAGGTTCGACAAACAAGTATTATGTTTGTGTATGGCAATAATTATTGTGATGAGCTTATTTAAATACAAACGTGAATAGTGGACCTATTGAGAAAAAGCTTAGCTCTTATAATAATGTCCCAAGGACTAGGTTAGGTCTCTATGAATAAAAGTCAATATAATTTTATAGTACATGAAAAGTGTTGTTATATGCCTCAGTGCGCATGCGCAAGCAAGGTAGTGTGTGTGTGTGTTTTCTTGGATTGTAATTCGTGGATTTGCAAAATAATGCTTGGTTCATTTCCCACTCATTGAGTTTCCCTACATGTGCAGCAAAATTAATGCAAAAATGTTCTCATGATAGCATGTGTGTATTAGCTGGTATTACATGTATAGTAGCTTTATGATATTTGGCACATCCACCGAGGCATCAACCACCCGCATTGCTTTCTCATTTTTTATGATTAACCAGAAATTGCTTTTTTAATCCGTTGAATGCCAGAAGTAATGAACAACAATTATAGCTGAAGGCAATGTCTGAGACACCTTTGCTGGGACTCCTCATGGAGATTGAGAAAAATAAGCCACCACTCATCCAGGTGCCCACTCTGGCTAAGCCTTCCATGTATCACAAGGTTCGTATCAAAAAGCACAGGAGGTAATTTGGAGGGATGCATACTTACATGTAGTAGTTAACTGTGACTCCCGGCAGCCTGGTCATTGGACTACATGTAGTACCAAGAGTTCATTAGGTACATGTAACGGTTACGCATGTAAATGCACCATGTTGTAAATGATTTGTCTCTTGTCGCAGGCTACTGTGCAGCCTCCTCAGTCTGGTTTGACTGAGGCTAACCTTTTGAGACATAATCAGGCGGACTATGCTCCTACAAGACCTACCTTTGCTAACAAAATCATTACCGTCAACAACAGGTGTGTGATTTGTGATTCCCGGTAGTACTCGACATCTACATGTAATCTAGCATCGAATCTATACTGTCATCGCGGGCGGTCCAACTTAAAATTGTATCCAGTTAATTATCATACAGTAGAACCTCGATTATCCGGCCCTCCATTATCCGGAACCTTGATTATCCGGCTTGGCAGTTTTCTTTTTATCAGATTAAATTCAGAAAATGGGCGTGTCCCTAAAATGCGCATGCGCGTTGCAGCTGTTACCATGGAGACATGCCTGCTTATCTTCTGCGCATGCGCAGACAACCATGTGGCACTGCTGTTTATCAATAAAGTGGGTGGATCAAGGCGTGGTTTATCTATTCGATTATCCGGCATATTCACTTATCCGGCCTGCTTCTGGAACCAAGGTGTCCGGATAATCGAGGTTCTACTGTATTTGCGTCGTGGTTGTGTAAAATAATATTGATTTTCACATTTGCACAGATTACTTTTCTTGTCGACTGTGATGAATGTATTTGCTGACCATATCACTACCTTGTGTCACGAGTCAAGAGTAGCCTTCTGTGAGGCTTGCGTAATGTAAGACTACACTGTACTATTACTATGAGCTTTAATTACTTATTATAAATAAAATTTATAGTGTACTCTATTTCACCGGTCTAGAATCGGTATGCAGGGAATGGGCACGGTTTTCTTGAGCGAATTGAATGGAATTTCTGCCAATTTGAGTCTAGAAGAACTTTACTCATTGAGGAGATATTCTGTCAGCGACTCACTAATAACCAGTCTGTTGAGGGGATTAAGAATGTGTCTGTGAGTAAATAATTTATGTGGTGTACATGCAATGCATACATGACGTACACAATCTCATTGATAATATCGTATTCTACCGAGATTGCTCCATCCTAATTGCATGCTATGCAGCAGCTATTGGTGGGATGGCTTAATTAATCAAACGGTCGAAATTATGTTTACCCAGGTTTTGCTTCAAATTACGCCCACTTACTACCTATGAGAAAATAAGTCCGTTCTGAGGAATGCCAGCGCTTCAAATACAATGAATGCATCGGCTTACATGACAGTTAATGCATGTGTAAAGTAGCTACAGGTATGTAGAAAAGCATACAAGTCGACTCAATAGTCTGCATCAGAGAAGGTTGTTCCTTGTCTCTATACAGACTGTTTGAGTCAGCATCAGAGATTCAGAGAAACTAGCTAGACGTCCTTGTCTCTTATACTGGTGATATAATTATTAATTATTACCGTATAGCGGGTAATTTTCGTGGGGTGAAAATTTTTTATTTTCGTGGGCAAGCTGACCTCCATGAAATTTTAACGTAGGCGTGGCTTACCGGAACGTATAAATGCAGTGCAGGCCACGAGACTAAACAAAATGTTTACTCACGAAAACCACAGGTTTCCAAATTTGTTACTCCACTAAAATTACCCGCTATACGGTAGTAGTCTCAATTATTGGAGAGACTAATAATCTAGCTTCTTCACGAACTAGCCGTTTACAAATGACTTTCTTTTTTTGACAACTGCTCACTAACAAAATTGGCATCACTTCATTGTTTGAACTGCAGGACTTTTCACTCAAAAGTGGGAGTGGGCGTAATCTCGGTATAATACGGTACATGCATATTGTATGTTCCAATTGGTACGTGTCATTACGTTCCTGATAATTTTGCAGATTCCAAAGCTGCCACCCTGTTGCAATGGATGCACTCCGTGTCTTAAAACTACGAGCTGAATATGAATTGCTCACTGTCGCAATACAGGTATTGTGCAGACCTGTGTATTGGAGATTATGTGTTGTCTAAGTATAGCAGGTATTTTTGGCGTATGAGACATTTAGTATAATAATTTGATTGATGGCAATGCCTTAAATATCATCCCATCTCATCATGATCACATTGGTAATAATTATGCAATCCCTACCTAGATTTGCTAAATTACCAAATGCCCCTCTGCGCCAAATATTCCCGCTGTACGGCATATAATAATTACATTGTATATATGAAAGTCATGTACATTTTGTATGTCTTTTTGACATTAATGTTTTTTGTAGACAAGCCATGCTTTGTCTAGACTTGCTGAAGGTGTGAAGTCGATGGAAGTCCCACTAGACATATCCAAACAATCTTCTTACTATGGAGAAGGTAGGCGTACATAACAAACACTTCGTATATTCATGCCAAATACCGTACCGTATAATCTGGTTAGTAAGCGCATGCGCCTATAGGGAAAAGAGCAGGCCTCTATGCACCTATTATAGAGATTAACCACGCCCACGACATTTCAATGAAGCAAATCTCATTAGCTAGCTCAATCGTTTGTCTGCAAGAGGTCTGTAGTCATATCTGACAGCAGTAACACAACTACTGGTAGTGAAAGATACTTAACATCTATAAAGAAGTGCAGAGAACTGTGCAGAAAACCATGTCCCAGGCTCTTGGTCTGCTAACCAATATGCGCCTATTAGTTGATGTGTGCTTATTAGCGCGAATTTTTGACGCACTTAAATTTCGTGGAATGGCTTTTAAAAGCGTTTCTTTGAATAATGTGTGGACCGGCCGGTTGACTGCTTACTGGAGCCACGCGCTTTTAATCTTTGCACGTTATAGCTACTGTAATTTAATTTTCGAAGGATTACTTAACCCACGATAACGGCGAAAATTAAGCCCCTCGAAACTTTCGCGCTATACATTAATTTTGTGATTGTCTCTTTTCCATAATTATGTACATGTAGGTAGCTCGAAGTTTGAGAAAGATTCAGCAGAGGTCCACATTGTGTTGAACAGTCATGTCCTACACTGTAAGCTGCTTAACTCAACAAACCCTAGTGAACAACTTAAGATCACCAGATCTACTGATGTATGATCAGTAATACGTACCGCAGAACATGTACTTGTGACGTATAGCAATACATTAATATCGTAGTCCTCCATTAAGCAGGTATCTTATGTTTTACTTCAGTTTGTTCAAATTTCATGTATAATTATGCTTGCGAGAGCAAGGCTTGAAGTCCACCCCATGCTTACTTAATACTAATTTTCTGGTTTTTAAGTTTAATTGTTTGTTCTATGATTATGTACATTATTTAGATACTGTTACTCTATGTACAAAAGGCGAAGCCCTAACTGTTGTTGTAGGTAAAGAACCGATGCTTGTAAATGGAATGGACGAATCTAACAAGTGTAAAGATGAAACCCTAACTGTCGTTATAGGTAAACAACCGTGTACCGTAAATGGAATGAAAGCATCAAGGTTTCACATACCATAGCAGTTTAAGAAGTGTTAGCATTTTTTATTCCCGTTATTCGAACCTACTAAATTTTGACTAGAAAATAGTTGATAATGGCTGCGACAGTTAGTGCTGGTCATCCAGGACCAATGTTTCATCAAGATAGCCAACATGCTGTAGTAATGCAGCCGGGATGGCAACCAGTGAATGTCCAAAGTGGTTCTGCTAATAGTAATGTCGTATACTATGTGGTAAGTGCAAGTTACATGTACACGTGTATTATACTGAGGACTAGCCTCGTTCCCGGCCCAACTTTTCAGAAATAGATCGGCCTGGGACCAATTAAGGGGAATTATAACTGAGCACTAAAGTGCTAACCTCTCGAACCTGTATGTACACAAGCGATGTAGTCTGCTATGTTTGTGTGTGTTCATTGCTCAATTTGACATCATTATTGCAAATCAAGTAATAGCTTGGATTAAAACTTTTTTTTCGTTCTCGAGTTGTGGCTATAATTATAGGTTAATTTACTTTATACTTGAAGGCCATTGTAGTCCACACGTCTCTTCATATAGTTTTGATAATACCGTATAGTGGGAAATGTTGTGAGTTGCAAACTTTCACGTTTTTTGAGGGCAGAACAGTTAATGCGAAAATAAAACTTCCATGCACCGGTATTTCACATGTCAAGCTATTGGTGGGTGCATGTGATTTCCTGGCATTAAAACGCGAAAATTAGAACCAACAACAATATCTGCTGATCGAGGGGGCTCTCCATTCACAAAAATGTCAGTTCTAAATAATAGCCAAATTCGGAGGCTTCGGGACAGCTTCACAGCTAGTATTGTATAATATTAATTACATGCTTTTGTAATTTCCAATGCACAGATGTCTGCACCAGTTAATCCTCAAACATCGGCTCGTCCCTCACCGAAGTTCGACTATGTTCCAAACGACTATCTACCGTTTTCTATAGGAACAGCAGTAGTAGTGGGAACACTGTCTCCCATCACATTAGTGTTCTCACTGATCGCCATCTACTGCTCATGGAAGGCTAGTTGCTTGTACCGTATAGCTGGTAATTTTCGGGGGGCAAAACATTCGTGGTTGACCAATATTTATAGTCACTTCACGGATAATATTTTCGTAATTGCTGCTTGCACTGCAGGGTAAAGTAGGCAAGAGATCAACAGCTAGTACTCATAATGCACTGATCAATGATATGCCTCACCCCCACCTGCATGGGCGATATGAGGAAAACGTGGGGGAAGTGACAATTAACCCATCAGTGATCTTTCCCCCATGCATGTATGGGGCGTATCAGCTGTGTACTTTCCCCCATGTTACCCCCATCCCCATGTTGAGTGTTGAGTAGGCCCAAGAATATACAACAATAACATGAATAATTATAAACAACGGTCGAGGGCGGCTACAATCGAAGGTCACTTCCCCACCAATCCCCATCCATGGGACGTCAATACGTTGACCAATCCACTACATTTCCCCCATGTGCTCCCCAGGTTGGGGGGGGGGGGGGGGGGGAAGGGTATAATTATCATTGATAGGTGCATAACAGACACTGGCAATGTTATAGACTTCGCCCCTGCCTAGTGCATTACAAGCCTATATTGAATATAATTAGTGCTATTATAATCTCATATACCATACTAATTATTATGCATGGTTATGTTATACACTGTAGTTAGGGAGTAAACCCACGTACTAATTAAGCCAGGACGTAGCCTGAGGGCGAGGTGGGTTTTACAATGCCATAATCAGTGTTATATCCTGGCTAATGCAATAATTATGCTTCGCTGAGCATCTACTCCCCTACCATGGTAACTCACTTTCAAACTATACTGTACGAGGAGTATATAGGGCTTGGCAAATCATGCTAGCATAATTTTTGGGAGACTTCTAGCAACTAGCATATAGTTGAGAATAATAGGGCACAAAATTAGCATAATTTGACCCCCGGAGTCTGGTCTTATAATGTAGCTAGATAGACATGCATCTGTAAGCACTAGCCACTATAGGCAGGCATGAAGTTCTCTTTCGACACTAGATAGTTGAAAAATACTAGCTAGCTAGAGACAACGAGGCTGGGAATGAGGCTACCTCAGGTAGTGCTATCAATACAACTATGTGATGTCTTTATCAGACTTTGAACTGGAATAATGGGCACACTAAGTACACTAAACTAAAATAATAGGCTGAGAATAGTCAATAGGCAAAATAACAAGCATAGTTTGCCAATTCTCAGGCCTAACCAGGATAGATAACGAACGGCTGGTCTCGAGGCTATTACCAGGAGTCCATTAAGATTCTTACTCCTGGCTGTACGTATAGCGTGACATTTTCGAAGCATAAATTTCATGGAAGTCATTTTTGTTGCATAAATTTCGTGGGGTGACGACGTACCGCTATATACAGGAAGCACTCCCAGGCCATGCCTTCAATTCGCATGTTATAGCAATTGAAGAGCAATTTTCGTGTAGGATTGCTACACGAAAAGAGCGAAAATTAAGCCCTTTGAAAATTTCGCGCTATACGGTAATATATTTTAAGTAAGCCATGCAGACATTTTCTACGAGATCTTGTACCAAACATGTCTGGGGAATTAATAATTATATCAGATGTGTGTTAAATTTAAGGTTAGCAATGATATTGAACAGAACCTATTAAAAAAATCAGCATGATTATTTTAGAGACAACCCGAAATTATTATAGCATCTGATTCGATGACATAATAAATAATTATTGCTCACTATAATTCTATAATATTATGCTGTATAGCGGGTAATTTTCGGGGGGGAGGGGGGCAAAATATTATTTTCGCCAGTTTGTGGATCATTATTTTCGTGGTTGCTGCTTGCACTGCAGGTCAAGGTCGCTTCATTTGTGGTCCAGTGTTCAACCACGAATATTTTGCCAATAATTATTATTGCATCAATAACATGCATGACTTGTCTGCATGTGAATTAAGCACATGCATATAAAACATGATGATTTAAAGTAAGGTATTCCAAAGAAAACGTAAATAATTATAATTATTATCGCTATATACTGTATGCTCAGAGTAAAGTGGCCAAGCAGGATGGCGACATCAAAACAGCAAGAAACAGGGGCATGAAGGCAGCCTACTTCAATTTAACAGCCATTGCAGCTGCCCTTCTAGTTGCTACTATTCTGATTGCTGTTGTTTTTGGTGTGTATGGACCGGAGTACAGCAGGCAGCAATGTATTAATCGCTGTACGTCAAATTTATATAGAGAAATAATCAGCTAGCCTACAATAAGTAAACTAGTGTATTTAATAATGTGATTTGATACAATTTTTACCCCATAGTGCAAGCACAGGGGAGCTGGCCACCAACCTCAACACGAACATCTTTTAGTTGTACCTAAAGTGTTACAATCATAAGGATAGATTCAATATTATTAGTATATTTTGTTGGAAAATGAATAATTATTGTACTCTATAAGATCATGTAGTCCTTTGTAGATCGCAAATACATTACTTGGTGTACTTTCCCCACACATGAAGCAAAAACACGGACACTATAAACAGTAGACTCATCACCAGAACAGGAACAGGGCCCCTGAGAAAAAGAAAAAAATATATACCAGTGATTGTGTGTAACACCAGTCTAGTATATACAAGCTATATGTACACAGCACATACACTTTGATCCCAGGAGAATCATCACCGGTGTAAAACTTCCACATAGACCCAGCATTTCCTCCCAATTGCTTAGCTCGAGAAGGCCCTGACGATTGAGAAGTGGTGCGTCTGTGATAACCAACATGAGACACAACATCCAAACAATGCGTGATGAACTGGTCAAAACAATGCCCACATGAAGCACAGTCAATGCATTTGAATACAGAGAAGTGTATTCTACACAATGAAACAAACCGCAGTGTAAGACTCTGTATATTCCACGTAAAATTGAGCTTAAAATCAAAAAGGTAATTATACCGTATATTAATTATACCGTATATTTGATCAGGCTACTAAATGTTTCATTTCGCTGGCAGAAGAGGCTAAAATTCGAGAGAGGCTACTGTTCAAGAGAGGCGTTTATTAGCACCAGCTATATATAATTCAACAACCTTTAGTTGGTCATCAAAAGTTCTTTTCACCTATGCACACACTGCCATGACAAAGTCTTTCAAAAGCACACAAGCTGCTGCCTGTAGCTAGCTGCTACGGTATACTAGTCTAGATACCAGTACAGTATCAATATGGCTGCCACGTACGGGGACACAGTCTCAAACTTCAAGGCTACTATTTGAGTGCGGCCTTTACACAGATCAAGCATACCGTATAAGCGGGTATTTTCGTTGGTGCAAATTTTGGTATGCACTAGCTGCCCAATATTTTACAGCTCAGGATAGTTAATATAATATTATACGTTGAATGTATTGATGCTGTACAATACGAACATTTCCACCATTATGAAAATATCTCGCTATTTAAAGCGACCCTCCAAATATGCGACACCCTCGATCTTTTCCAATTTTCTGACCTCTAAACGTAGCGACGGCTGCGTTGACAATTATTTTTTTATGTCACGTCCTAAATAGAGGTCAAACCATAGATTGAAGAGAAAAGGATTAGCAACGGAGGCAGTTCACGTGATGCTTTTACATTGAGTGTACACAGATGGGCCTGAAACTATCCGTGTTTCGCCCTAAAACTCCCGCGAAACTTATTGTGTCTAATGCACACTTCTCAAAGACCCCTCCAACACTTAAACACATGCCCCCTGATGGTAGGTATCATTTTGAAATGAACAAAATATAATCTTGACTTTCGTGAAGTAGCTAGAGGTACAAAGAGCCTCTGTCAGAGGCTTTTTCATGTTTGTGTTCCTATAGCACCTATAATATAGCTAAGGTTGTGTTACTAAGTAGTGTGCTATGTCCCAAATGGCCACAGAAATGAGGTGAAGTTGATGTTTAGCAGTAGAACTGCTCGTAGACTTTTTTTTACAGACGGCAAAACAATTCTCATGAATTTTCATGTTTAGACTCCTACGTTAGAATCAAGCCTCGAGGCGAAACACGGATGTTACCGGAAGTGCACTCCGTTGCCAATCCCTGTCTCTTCAATCTATGGTCAAACCATAGCCTCAATTCCAGGCCGCAAGAAACACTGCAATTTAAGCGGCCAGGAGTGTACGAAGAAGAGTATGCGACTTCCACGCACATTCCATTCTACATCCTGGACTGAATAAAATTAAATGTGGGCTGGAGGTACAAACCACATGCGTGTATGCTGATATCATTTTTGAACCACTACACCTACGCACCCACTTAAGATGAGGTCTGATAGTGACGTGGTATGACATACTCATACCGGAACCTGGTTTACACTACAACTGCTACAGTTGGATACTCCTCTTCATACACTCCTGAAGCGGCCTATAATCGAGGATAGTAGAGTAACCTCCAATTAGATGCGACCCTCTAAATATGCGACACCAGGACTTCAACATAATTTTTCAACTTTCAAAAGAAACGACCTTTATTTAAAAGTGTTGCCTACGGTATACGGTATTAATATTGCAGATACTGTCATACCTTTGTTTCAGACCACCACCAGAACCTCGTGGTGACTTCTGACCTCCGGCAGAGGGGCGGGAACCGCTACCTACACTGGTTGAACTTGCGGGTCTCTGTTGTTTGCACAAGCACATAAAACAAAATAATAAGGCTGGTATAAAATTATAACGTAATAATATTTGCTCCTAAAACACATTCTATATTACACTGACATCAATCCTATAGCTGAGACAAAATGTGGAGTTACTTACCATTCTGAATGTAGACAGACAAGCTTCAGTGTATGTAGTAGATGGACAGAATGGTATCAGCTCAGGGACACAGAAAGAACAAAGAACAATTCACGCGGGGGAAGTGTGCTGCTTTTGGGAATAAAATTAATTAGTATGATGACATCATTCATATAAACAAAGCAAGATGGACGTAGGCAAGAAACTTTCTTCTCCTCTGTAAGGTTAAGGGTAGACTACTGTATTAAAACCTAATATCATAGTTGTGTTCTCTTCCCTCTATAACGATTGTAGAGTGAGCCCAGAAATCATTAATGAGACAAGAACGTATGATGAATCTGATCAAGAGCAAAAAGTTCCTATTCGAATGCTAGAAAGAAGAATCCTCTCATTTACCCAAACCACTGTTCCACATGACCTAAACAGACTGAAGCAGCATAAAGAAAACATTATTCTGTACCATAAAGATTGCAACTGGACAAAGCTAAACATTGAGCAAGTTAATGCAAGTCGGACTGTACAGGTACATGTCATTGTGTATCATAATCGTCAGTTGTATAGAGATCAAGTTAACAATAACGGCCATGCCAGTTTCCATCAGTACGCTACTTCAAATCTTACATGCTACTCAGCTGAAGGAGTAGAAATACATGTACATGTTTGAAGTGTGTCTGCAAATCTTTTCCTCCTCAATAGCAACTGAAGACTCACATACAAACTGTTGATGAACTCCGCCACCAATTACATCCTGCTGACGAAGAACGGTTCATTGCCCTCACTCGAGGAGTGAGAGTTCATGTGCAGCGATCTATTGAAGAGTATGGAATGGTTCAATCAAAAATTCTTGGTGGTGACACAACAGAGTATAGTGGCAATAATGACGAAAACTTTGATCAACTGACAACAGTTTGTGACCAGAGTGTTCTAATTCCAAGAGAGGAAGCTGCAGTTCAGTCGTGGGAAGATCTCAGAAAAGTAATTAAGTGGTAGAATAACAAAATGTATGTAAAAAGATTTTTCCAGGATCTTCTTGAGCTGAATGAATTGACCCGAGCTCTGCATACTCAAGTCCAGGTACAATAATTATATACAATACATACAATACAATACACTGTATAAAATTATATCTACACTGTACTAGCTATCAACTTTTTCAACTGTGTCTGTAGGAGCAACGGGAGCTGGTAGTTAAGCTAGAAACTAATATTGAAAGTGCTGCTATTCATGTACATCACGGAGAAGCAAAACTTCAAGGAGGAAAGCAATTAAAATCATACTTTTTCCCTGTTGGCGGAGCTATTGTAGGTGGATTTGTTGGTGGTATTATTGCTGGGCCTATTGGAGCACTTGCTGGTCTCAAGGTTGGAGCTCTCACTGCTGCCGCTGCAGGTAACTGTAATTATATGCAGTATATTATTAGTGATCACTAAGCTAGTTGGCCAATTTAGGAACTGCTGGAGCCATTGGTGGTGCCTTTGTCGGATATAAAGCCAAAGAGCACGACGACCAAATAGTTCACAATGAAGAAGAGAACAAAAAAGAGCGATAACAATTGTATCCCTCGTACACAATGTCATGTACATTTATTTCTTATTGTGTCAATATCATGTAAGCATGTCAAGGCACATGTAAAACAATATTCGATGATGATTTAAAGAATAAACGATAGCATAATTATAAAAAAATGATGAATGATAATTATACCTTATATAGTGCTAGAATGGTACGAGCATCTTAGCCAGATTAAACGTCACAATTTCAATGGGTGTACAGCTAGGCCTGTACGTACTGTGATAGTTATAGCCGCTTGCATATAACTATAAGTACAGTTACATTATTAACCTATATTAACGAGTCTACTGGAACACAATAAAATTATATCACGCGTACACTAATCCTCCTCCGTATATAACACTCAATACTTTTTGATCAATACCGAACATGGTCTGAAGATTTTTTTATTCACGGTGTTTGAATATTATTGTTACGATTATAATTATCACAAAATTACATAACTATTATAACACAAAATGTGTGCACTAGAATAATAATTACGACAAAAAACCGGCTACAGCTAAGCCTATACAACAACATAAAACTATAGAAAAGTGCATAGGACAAGCAGATAGTAGCTAAAAAAGCGTCAGGTAACATACACACCGAATTCTCCTTTCCATACTTCATCACCACTAATGACACTGAGATGATCATGATTATTGTAGGCATCAGCCATACCACCCATTGGCTCTATGGCAACTGCATTCTCCTTGAACAAAGATGCTGATCCAGTGAATACATGAACAAATCTGAAATTGCTGTCTTGCCATAAGACAACAGTTTGGTTACTATCAGGGTCATAGAGTTTTGTTTCCATTCTTGGACAATCATTGGGAGAAGTTAGAACCTTATACTCATCATCATAAAATGTTGGCTTAGCTGACGTGCCTCCAATGGGAGTTGTGCCATCAAATCCTTTGAATGTATTAGTGATTCCAGTGGGATTGAAATTTTCGTTCATTTCTACATGTGACCATTTCGCACATGGGTCAAGAGTAACATACGCCTTATATGCTTCACAAGCAAAGTAGGGATGCCAGCCCACATAGAATGGCAATGGAGTTGTAGCCATGTCATTAGCAATTGTAAACCCAACCTTAAACCCATTTTTGTCCAGTGTATACTCAATCATCACAGTTAGCTTGAAGGGGTAACCTTTTTCGTTACCTGGAAAACTGTAGCTGACCCCGAGTACTGCTGATTCGTCTGTAGCGTCTGCATTGGCCACCTGGAACACTTTTCCTGCCAAAAGTCCATGAAGAGCATTCACATGTGTGGGGTTGGTACTGTTCTCGTTGACATTAAGTTGGTACGCTTCATTGAAAAACGAGTACTGTCCCTGAAAAAAATCAGTTTTATATACAATGTACATGATTCCCAATTAAGTTTGCGGTAGGACCCAATGACAGATTGTCATGTATATACGGTATAATTGAACGCATATAAATTGAAAAATCAGTGAATGTCAGAACATTCACTTTTGTTCGGCCTTGAAAATACCCCGCTATGAGGAAAGTATAGGAGATATTACTTCATTACAATGAAAAAACTATAAATGTAGTTGGTGACACTCATTTGGGAGATTTTGAGGAAGAAACATAATAATTATGTTGACAGGGCCTAGGAAAACAACCCTTACGGAACAAACTCAGTATGCTATAAAGTAAAATATTAAGAGCTATTTTAGGATTTTGGTTTTCTTTCATAAGAAGTACCTTCAATATCTCCTATACTTTTCTCCTTTCACTCGAAAATATTTTGGGATAGGAAGGTGCAAGGTAATCGAGTGATTATAATACGTACGCGTATATACCTTTGCAATTCTGTTTGCCCATGGTAGCAAGATCATTCCTTTCCACCACGAGTTTTCAATGATAGCAGCGGCATTATTGTTATGAGTCAAAAGCACACTTCGTAACTTTCCACTGATAGAAGATTTCAAGATCAGCTCCTCCACGCGGGCTCCAAAATCAGTTACAATTGTACTGGACTCCCCTGCGTACAAAACACCATAAAGAATAGCAGTCCGTATATACGTACTTAAGCAACATAATCCGGATTAATGGCCTCGTGTAAACGGGGCATAAAAGACACATTTTGAAGTTTCAAGCGGACGAGACAATGAGAATGTACAACAAAGAGAATGCTAAAAATGTATGCACGATATATTACTATACTGCTATTTATGCGATAGACTGTCGCGTCGTGTATTTTTTGTATCGCTCAAGGCATTTAGTCAAGACGTACTGTGCATTCAGGGTAAAAACCAATAGAAGTTTATGTGCGTTTGAGCGGTGATTGTTTTTATAGTGTTTTTCGAGGGCTAATTCGCGGAATGCTCAAAATCCAATTATCTTAATGCCCCTTATACTATTTATACTATCGGAAGTTATAATTCATTATAATAATTATTATAATTATAGCAATTAGCAGATTGACCTGAACCACAAAAATTGTGCAGCTCGAAATTGACCTTATTAAAATATATGGCACAATGGAAACAATGGAAGGAACGTATCTAAATGCCAACATAATACCCACGATCATAGCATGCATGCATGCGCCAAAAGGCTGTTACCGTACTTATTCGATTTAAAGCAACCCTCCAAATATGCGACACCCTCGATCTTTTCCAATTTTCCTATCTCTAAAAGTAGCAACTGCTGCGTTGACAATTATTTTTTATGTCGCGTCCTAAATAGAGGTCAAACCATAGCTTGTTTTTTTAACTGATGAAAATACACAAAAGGACAGAGTCTGAACAATTAATTTTTTTACGCACTGGCTTTTTGGTGCACAATGCAACTTGCAACATGGCACATGGTAAAATAATTCAATGTCAGCCAAAAAAAGGACTTTGACCTCAAATAATGGCTGACATCAGCAATAATGACTTAATTGAGGAGGTGAGCAAAACCGAGGAGGGAGGTTGATCTGAAACAAGTATGCAACTAACAGTGGCCTTATGCAGATACAGTTGAATTAGAGTTCTGACATAGCCAGGTCCATGGGGGGCGGTGTCTTGATGGCACGACCAACACTTAGCAGACCTCACGAATACACCATAGCCTCGATTCCAGGCCGCAAGAAAGAATGTAATTTAAGCGGCCTATAATCGAGGATAGTAGAGTAACCTCCGATTATATGCGACACCAGGACTTCAATATAATTGTTCAACCTCCAAAAGAAACGACCTCTGGCTTTGTAATTATTTAAACGTGTCGCCTATCGCCTTAAATTTACGGTAACCAATACCGTATAGCGCGAAATTTTCGCGGATTTCTTGGGTTAGCAATCCTATATATACGAAAATTAAGCCCATGAAAATTTTCTTTAATTATAAGTATCTGCTATGACGTGCAAAGATTAAAGGCGTGGCTTCTGGTAAGCAGTCATTCCGCGAACATTGTGCAACGAAAACTTTTAGAGGCCATTCCACGAAATAGTAAGTGCCTCGAAAATTTTGCGCTATACGTAGGTAGTAAGGCCACACCAAATTGATCTTATGTTTCATGGACATTTAATCCCCAAAAACAGACCAGGGTGGCAGGTAAAAAAAGAAAAAATCAATGAATATCATTATAAAACCACACCCAGAGTCACAACAAACCACAAAAAGTCACTTTAGCAAAACATTACTACGTTTTGCTAGATCACGTGGCCATTCTGACCTCTGACCTGGACCACTAATTGGTTTTTTTGGCATTCTGCAAAAATGTGACCCGGAAAATCCGTGAAACATAAGATTAATTTGGTTTGTAGACCTACTAATTAAATTGTAAAACGCAAAATCTTTGGTTCTTTCCACGAAAGTGTATACCCTCGCACCCGGTTACGTTTACAGTAGATCTATTCATTGCCAACGTACATGTACCTGTTTGAGTGTTTCTCAATACTTTGCACTTGAGGGAGCCAATACTCGAACTCTCGATCTTATATACAGAACCAATGCACTCATAAAACAGTAGTGAAAGTAACAGCGATGAAATAAAGATACTTCTCATCTTCCAGTGCAGTACAGTGCTAGTGCTAGGTACGTAAAGAGCTAGTACCTGTACTGCACTGTACATGTGTACAAATAGCTGGTAATTATGTGGCCACGCCCTATACCCAATGTCCCAGACTAGACTAAACGTAATTTTGGTTGGTCTCGATTTTGGTCTAAGCAGAGAAAAACTATTACTCTATCTCTGGTCTAAGGTACATGGTCAGATCAGAGAGCCGTTGAAATGACTGATCTATCAGAACTGGACACACTTAGACTGGAAAACAGTCGTTTGCAGTTGAAAGTCCGTGCTCAAGATGGAGTGTTCCAAAAACTCTTGAAGGAAAAGGTGCAGGCCCAGAAGGAATTGTTGCAAGCTGAAGAAGATATGAGGTATCTATCGTATTAAATTGTCAGATACAGCCCGCCATAAGTTACTATAATTATCCGACTGAGCGCAATTTTTGAGTTAAGAAGTGCCAACCGTCGCAGCAATTAATTTTATACATGGCTTATATAAAGGCATGTTTGTGATACCAGGATGATACCCAGAGGAGGTAGGAAACGCATCACGTGTGCCTCAATAATTAACAATCCACGGCAAAGATTTAGACAAGAGTTTGTGCATGAAAAGTGCGGATCTTCAAGCAGCCGAAACAGCAGTGATCCCACGGTCATATTCTTTAAAATTTTGTTATCATGTAGTGAAAGGATGGTACTAACTTGTGGATCAGCGATCCCCGTAGGATCCCGGCTCAATAGCTTGAAATTCACCATCAAACCTAGTGGTTTTCATTGTACATAGGCTGCTATGGAGAGCAGTCTAAGAGGGTTAACTCAGATCAGTTGCCATCTTCCATAACAGTTTATAATGTTGGAAAGTGATGTGAGCTTGCTAGAGAGCACAACAGTAGATCTACCACAGGCACCATAGCTACACTGAAATCTAAGAAAAGGTTAAAGGTCAAGAGCCTAACGTAAACATTGTATGCCACACATTCCATTGCCATGTGACTTATGGACACATGTCCCGCCTCCTCTGGACGATACCATGCAACAGTCGAGTCGCCTTGATGCAAGACCTTATGGGTGTAAAAAAATTTGTTTACACTGTAATTGAAGCTGTAGACGCACGGCGTACAGTGCTAGACAGTCTGTTTGCTTTGTGATTGAAGCAGCAGGAACTTCGACATAGGTACATTCCACCCTAGTAAACATACATATCTGGAATTCGACATAATACATGTCGAAGTGCATGTGTCTGAAGTATGAGGGTACTTTCTCTCTGGTGCATTAAGGACTGGGACTTTCAATTATTATTATTGCTGTTCTAAGTCTAGTTATTCTGTGGGTGGTTTATTGGGCTCAAAACTGAATCTACAAATTCTAAGCTCTGCCCACACGGTCTCCATGGTTTTCGCCAACATGACTTCAACGTACCACTCTTCATTTTGCAGTAATTTATACTTTACATCAAGGGCGTATAAAAGAAGAGAGGGCATGCAACTCGGTATCTAGTACACGTACATGTGTAGCTAGCAGAATTCAAACGTTGGCGGAGGAATGTGTGAATTTGTAATGATGTGCTAAAAATAGAAATTTGTATTTTTAGCATTTCATGCACATTCATCCACCCACATTTGAACTTTGCTTTTTTGCTGTTGCATGCCTCTACTTTTATACGCCCTGGTTACATGTAATTTAGAGAAGTGACTTAGTCGGCGTTTAAAACAACCTCTGGTAAGCTTGTAAGGCAATAGATGCGTATGATTTCTTGCTTATATACATGTAGCTGATCTATCCTTATACTTTGTAGTGCACAAAGTAAATGTTCAGCCATAATTATGTCCGAACAAACAACACTTTGGTTGGCCATTAGCTCAAATTGGCGGGACACATACTGACTTCTGAGAATTAGCTTTGTCAACGTTACTAGGAGATCTTTTTGTAGATCGTTCTTTTACCTACACAATGGTATCAGCAGTAGAAATGCTACAATCACTAGTGCTGGTCATCATCCGGTCTCATCATTATGTAGCCTTACTCCCCTACATGTACTGAACAAATTTACGTTTTTTTTACTCTATAGACTAAATGCACTGTAACCTTTTTGCACAGACACACTCAATTTCTTTTGTGAATTTGATTATGTAGATTAATGCGGCACGAGTTTGAATTACGGGAAAAAATGTTTCTTAACACTCGTGATGAGAATGAAATGGAGATAGCCACATTAAAGAGCATCAATCAAAGCCTAGAAGCCCGTCTTAATGCAGCATTGGACAGTGATGATGGTGGAGTGGAGATTCTCGATTCTAGAGGTTTTGTGTTGTTTTAATTGCTTCAATTTGTTCACTAGAGTATATAATTTATTATGTATTATTGTGTTAGATGAGGTGCTCATGTTCATACACGTGCTGTAATTGAATGTATGTGCTGTGCAAGCAGGTCTTGTGTTAAATTTACGTACTGTGCAGATGCCAAGGTGTTAGCAATGAGCACTGTTTCACCCTTCTACTCACTGCCCAAACTGTCTGCTGTGGAAGCTGTGGAAACACTCAGCAAATGGGAGGGTATGGGATCAACAATCAACTTGTTACAAGCTATCATCAATGAGGATGAAGGTGATTGTGAAAATGATGGTGTTATTGCGTTGCAAATTCCTAGTTTAAGTACGTAGTTAGATATACTGCAGTCAGTTGACAAAGAATTAGTAACACTGGTACATGTGTATCCATGCATGTACATATAATAATTATACCGTAGAAACTGGATTATTAGCGCTTACTCGACTATAAGCGTATCTTTATTTTAATCGCATCAGATGTTGATGAAAAAAGGGCTAGCTTGTTTAGCATACTCTCAAAATTACATTTTCATTAGTTTTTTTAATTCGCTATAATGCACTAAAATAACCTGTTTATAGTAGTAACATTAAGGTATCCCATTTCTATTACTTATTTTTTACTTTCTACATGAATTACGCGGCCACGGGTTATAGTAGTCGGTTGGTTTGTTTGTTTGTCTGTGTGATTAATTCTGAGTGCAGAGCCAGGAGAATAGTTACATTGGAGACTCAGCTCGCTTTTTGTAGGAATAAGTAATATGTACTTGTGATGAAGAAATGAAAATCATTTCATGTGGAATTTTCACTGACTCAGCAATGTAATGTGCACGTGCAATGTCGTTCCATATTCCATTCCACATTCTGTTCCATGTTCCATATGTTTTCCGCATTCCAGCTATTACGTTACATGTATATGCCCAAGCACATACATGTCTTGTATGTTTTTTTTTTATTGTTGGTGTAGATGTACTGACATGGAAAGCAGGCTCACCATGGACAAGTAACTGGAAGTATGTTCTCACTCTGTACATCTCCGCCCCTCTGGATACTCACCAGGAGCTCAACTTGTTCTGGGAGGTGTGTAATTGTTCCTCTTAGCCTCGTTCCCAGGCCGATTTTCTTTAATATGAAAAATATGACGTTCACATTTCGTTTCCTGTCATATGTCCCCGTATATAAGCAGGGTGTCATACAGGGGGGGAAAGGGGGGATATTCCCCCTAGCTCCAAATTCCCCCCCCCCCTTCAATTATGACTGAGTGTCCATAGCTGGGTATTGAAATAACAGTTGACCTTTTTTTAGCAACATTTTCTGGTTACTTTTCTCATTTCCCCCCTCTACTTCAAAATCCTGTATGACACCCTGATAAGGCTGTAATTTAGCTCTGTATAATTATGCTCTCAAGTACTAAACTCTCTAGCCAATAGATTATCTAGCTAGCTAGCTATGGCAAGTTTCAATTTTGCACTAACATTATTGCTGCCTCGAGGCAAGTGGTGGCTCTCAGCGCTCGGATTGGTCAGTTCAAGTTGTTCAGATTAATGTATACATTAAATGTCTTGCTGAAGCAAGAAGGCCTCACTCTTATTGCAGAACAGGCCCAGGCTCTCAAGCTCCTGTCGGAAGGAAGGAAACGCCTTTGTCCGTTGAGCAGTTATACGTGTCACACACCGACAGAAACGAACAGTGTGACACATGCAGTCAGCTTTACCGTATTCCTCGTGCAGCTACGCCTCGAGGCATAATTAGTGGTCATGGGCCTTGCATACCGCTAATTGCTACCTGCATTCTGAAACTTTTATCTTTCAAGCCAGATTAAACTGTGGGTGAACTATCCACGTGCCAGAATTCCAACCTTAGCCGCAAAATTTGTTCCTTCCATCGCTAAGTATAAGCTGTTTGCTGTTATGATTATAGAAACCACATACTCACCTCCAGTTTAGCTTTTGGGTGCATGTGTTGATACATTCAAAGTGTACATATTAATCGTGTCGTAACTTAAAAGTGTTGTTTAATTGTGGTAAATTGTGGTACTCTACTCTTTAATTATATCCTAAATGCACTGTGAACATGTTCTCAGGAATTTATGCCACAACTTGATGCAATGGCTCATTCTTGTGGAAGTTACCTAAATGCTGTTGTCTTGACTACATCTGATGTACAGCGTACTCTTGTAAGTTGCAGTGCGTAAACTAGTGCCTGTATATGTGCATGGACCAATGTTTAGGTAACGATAAACTGATATGTGTTTGAAAGGATGTAGGTATGGATGGGATGAGTGTTGGCTTTCCGCCATACATCTTTTAAAGGTGCACCTGTTGCACGTACTACAAAGTGCTTTCAGCACACCCCGATGCTTTTAATTAGCAGTTAGGAACAAGATGCAGTTGTAGTTTTCATTTTTAAACGTTGTTGAATCTATTCTACCATCAGTTGCAGTCAGGGACGAGACTAGTTTGCTATGAGCCCAGCATTTTTGAATCACCCTAAGGTGCGTACATCGTACATGTAGATAAAGTAGAAGAGAGGGATTGGCAACTGAAGCGACCTCGAGTTTCGATCCCTATTTACCCGTGGTTTTGATCGAGGCTTACTTCTAACGTTGGAATTTACCATGAATACTTCATAAAGGTCGTTTTTTCTGTCTGTAAAAAGTCCACTGCTGCTAATCATCAACTTAACCTCATGCTTATGGCCGTTTAGGACACAACATACTACTTACTTACACAGCCTTAGCATGTATATCAGGTACTATACATGTAGGTACACAAGCGTAATTCTGTGTACTTCTAGCTGCATATTCTTCTCTTCCAAATGATACTCACCATCAGGGGGCCCTAGGTTAAGTGTTGGAGGAGTCCTTGAGAAGCATGCATTGCATACAATAAGTTTCCCGAGTTTTTGTGTGTGTTTCAGAGCGAAACACGGATAGCATGGATGGCTTCAGAGTCACTACGTAGACTTCAATGTAGAGGCATGACGTCAATCCCTCTCTTCTACTATATCTATGGGTACATGTACATTTATAACAACCACACTGAAATTATGTTTGTATTAGAGCGATGAACGATGCTTTAATTAGATCGAAAGGGGAGTAAAAGCAATCAATTGCTCGACCTTGAGACCCAGGATCGACAACAAGATAATTAAAATATTTGTTGGTGTGCCAATTGGCTGATACCTAGCAAAAGTATCTTAAGTGTTGTCTTTAGCTACTAACACGATCACTATGTTTAATTTTAGACTGATGAACAGACCTTGTCTTATGCTGCTGATCTTGTTGGCAAGACAGACATCTTCGTTGCTCTACTGAAGGATGACGCTACAGAGTAAGCACACTAGTATACTGTGGGTATTTTACATGTACGTATTCCCCCTCCCCCTAGTGTGTGTTGTGTGTGTGTGTGCGCATGTGCTTGGACAGCAGCTAAGTGTGTTCTTCTGTTTTTTTATGTTTGCAGTGGACTCTCGCTATTACCAGCTCTCCTATTTACAGTTACCTCAATTATAACAACCGTTTGCTTATACGTATATAGTCACTCACGCATTGCATGCTAGCTACATGTAGATCAATACTGTACAAAACTGGCCCTGAAATATGCCCCCTCACTAGTTCGTCAACTGTGAAACCCAAACCATATTTATACTTGTACTCTGGCCATATATAACTTTTGGGTGTTCGGCAATTAAACGAAAATTTGATTACATGTACACTCGAATAGAGAATTATTATGATGATCGATTTATTACCCTCGAGACAACCATTGGCTTAGAATCAGGAGTGCAAATTACATGTGATCACTTTTCGAATTGCGGCCACCTACATGTAGCTAATGCAGCCAAAATGCTCTGTCCTAAGGTAACAAAAATAGCGAAAGTCCACTGTATTTAAAATAAACATATTATTATACATATACGTCTTGTCATTCTGATGTTGTACCTTTGAAACTAGCAACTGTTTAATTTTTCAGGTTGACTAAAGTTGAGATTGAGACAGGATTTCTTAACTGTCCAAGCACAAGACCTTGTTTGTTTTTGCTTCTTCCTGGAGGGAGGTAGGAATTAATAGTAAGGGCGGTGTGGTTTTCAGTATAATTATAGTCTATATTTTCTGACCCTCACCTCGATTTCCACCAAAAAATTCTTCACTAAAATATACATACTATGAGCCCATAATAAATTTTATGTTCTGGCTGTAGATACACCACAGGTATACACCTTGGTATAGGTACATGTATGTAGCTTATACTTATTCACTCTTTATCCCCCATAGTAACCAAGATTCTCCATCAAAGAGTTGCCGCCTGAAGGAAAGAATCAAGAAAATGAAGTCATATGACAATGCTCGTGTTAGTAATTTTGACTTATTCACTGTATTAGGTCTGGTGTATATATAAACACACATTGCATACATTTATATACCAGTAAAATTATGTATATAGAAACCTCAGTAAGTCTCTCCAGTAATTATTGTTTCTGATATCTTCTTCCTTGCATTTTAGATCAATGAATGCAAGGAGAGTCGGCAAGAACATTTGGTGTGGTTGTATAGTGAGCTCAACCAGACCTTGAAGCAGGTGTGTCAACTCTGAATGTGCAGTACATACGTGCTGTATGTTCTTGCTACAAAATGTGTACCTTTTGTTGTCCAGAGTGATGTGAAAAACTTACAGTTATTGTGCAGCACTTACAGCATATTACTCACTCTTGTATGTAGTTTGATGTTTTTGAGACCAAAACTCAACTGGACGTCATGGAGATGATTGCTTATCAGCAGGACAAGCGCCGTGAATGGGAGCAAGTCCAAATTTTGGAAAGTTTGCTAGAAGATGCACCTCTTTCTCTTGTTGGACTGGAGCAGGTAGTTTTCACTTTTTGCATTCTGAGTTAAATCTTCTTTCTTGTAGGTGTTTTCTCAACTTGACGAGTACATTGCTGAAACAGGGCCTGTAGCAACTCTTCTATTGTCAGGGCCTGGTGGCAATGGAAAATCAACCATACTCGCTAAATGGTATAATCATCGTGTTTTACACGTGTTATCAAGAGTGTATAATAATTAATTTTTATCCTGCTCATAATGTACAGAGGTCATGCACACTGTAATCTATCTAGTTACCATACGTTCCTGATTATAGGATGGACCGACGTGCCGAAAATGAGGGAATAATTATGTTCTATCATTTTGTTAGTGGAGAAGGTTTCTCTAATGCTGAAGTTGCTGTTGTTTATCGAAGGTTTTTGCAAAAGGTACCTCTTTCTAGTGCCTGGTGTGTCTGTCATGTGATATTAACATTCAGCTGATGTACTTTTGCAACGACGAAGGTGAAGTGTCGTACTGCCCTGCTGATCTTGAGCGAGAATTTTGTATTCTTTTGGAGAAAGCATCAACTCTTCTGGAATGCCCTGATGATAGATTATTACTGATCATCGATGGTGCTGATGTGATTATGGTACTATATTGTATATAATAATAATTATAGGTTACCTACTTCAACATTCTGTGTGAAGTAGGTGAGTAGTGATTTCTGGTTGGTTGTTACTAACATATTCGTATTATAATTATGTATGTTACTCTATGTAGGAGAACAACAAGTACATGAATTGGATTAGTAAGCCTCTTCCAAGTAATGTCAGAGTCATTTTGTCAGCAAGAGACGACAAGCATCCTGAATCATGGAGGTAAGTAGTGTATGTTGCTGCCTGCGCCAGTGGCTGCATAGAGTTCTTGATCACTATAATTATTCAAACACAGGAACCTTCCATCTCCAACAGTTCCCACTGCAACATCAACAGACATTATTGAAATCATAAATGGAGTTCAAGAGAAGATTCCCAATTGCAACAAGTTGAATGAGGAACAGGTAAGGGTGAATAATTATAATTATTACCCGATTTTGGCTGCACAGGATTATATATGATTTGTTACCTTAGCACGTCAGACATGTACAATGTAGTCTTACTAATGGTTTATGGTTTAATTTGTAGGGTTTTTATAACTTGATCGAGTGTCTAAGATTACCTATCGTGGGAAATGTCTACGCCCCCTTTTGCGTCTGGTTGAAGTTTGATTGAACATCGATAGGACCAGTACATTTTGGAGTTCGTCCGTATTTCTGTTTCTGCTCACCTGGCTGCTATAGATTATGTAAAGCGCTATATACGCTTAATTATAGTATGATAGCCTCAAAATTAGGTGCTGAAGCAATGAAGTTTCTGGTGGTAAGTTCGTGAGTTCTGTAAAGTTGTTGCTATAGCTAGTAGGAGTCTACATGCAGGTAGAGCTTACAGCATTGCAGGTTACGCTTGTATCCGGATACTAAACACCGCTGCATGTACTTGAAGCTCTAGTACTTCGTTACTTCTGTATTTCATGAGTCTCATTATCGTGTGACTTGTGACATGTACATGTACATGTACTTGTACGAACTACTGCTTTTAACACATGCATGCATGCTTACAACGATATGCATTAAATGCTACAAAAGCATTACAAAATTGTACCATTCGATTGATTGCTGAGAATTATGATTTTTTTCTTATTGGGAACATAATTTAAACATAACAATTGCATCATGCACAATCACACGTACACTGTATGTACGTATTTCTCCCTTAATTATGTTTGCAGATAAGTATGCTTGCTGTTTGTGCTCCAGAGGTCCCGCGATGGTGTGTTGTTGCAGTACGGAACCTGCTCAGGTACTAGTTGATCATACTAGTTGATCAGTGCATCCTTTCTAATACGGACATTAAATGGTATAATAATAATAACCAGTGGTGTCAGGGTGTCATACAGGGGGGGGAAGGGGATACCCCCCCTTTCCATTATGACTGAGTGTCGATAGCTGAGTATTGAAATAACTTTTTTATGCCTCGGTGAGCATGCGCAAGCGAGATATACTGTATTGTGTTTGTGTGTCTGTGTCTGTGTAGACTGCTACAGCTGCTCAAGGATGAATCAAGTGCAAGTAATAGTTTCTATAGGCTTCTAGTCACTTTTACATTCGTGGATTTGCAAAATAAAGCTTTGTTCTCGAGTTATGCCTAGTTTTGCTTACTTGGAATGCCATTGCAGCCTTTTCAAAAGAGCACGTAGCCAAACTTGTTTACCGAGTATTGCTACTCTACTTAGTAGTTAGCTCTGCACTAGAACACTAGCTATTGGTAGCTGCAAGAGTGAGAAGAGAGCTGCAAGGCTCTGCTAATGCAGCCATTAATTTTCGACTTGAACTTTTGGCATTGATTGTTTTTCAAATCATGGTCGATCGCAAGGCTCTGCTAATGCAGCCATTAATTTTCGACTTGAACTTTTGGCATTGATCGTTTTTAACAAATCATGGTCGATCAGTACCCACTCTTAGAGTTTGCATGCAGCAATTAACAAAATTGTTCATCATGATTGTGTATAGAAGCTATTAGTAGCTTTGGCATCTCCACCGAGGCATCAGCACCCATGGTGCTTTCATTTAGCAACATTTTCTGGTTACTTTTCTCATTTCTCCCCTCTACTTCAAAATCCTGTATGACACCCTGGCCGTGTGCAGTATATTGGAGCTATAATTATATGTACGTGAATTACCCATAGTTGTATACATGTACATGTAACTGATTGCATTTTAGAGTTGAACTGACTGATATAATTATGTTTCACAGAAGACATATAATTATTATCTCTGTATAGAGTGTCTGTCCATAGATATACTATCCATTATCTGGTCTGTCACTGAAGTGTAGTGTGCATAATTTATGTTTCTTGTCTCGCTTGTTTTTGGTGCTGTGTTGTCGAATCATATACAGATGTATGTAGTTCTGGTAGTGGTAGTGGTAGTGGTGTTTGGTGCGTATAAGTTTGAGTACAAACTTTTTTTTTCTCGATCACAGATTCTCAAACTTGGAGGGCGATGAACTGGATGAATACATTGAGGAACTGGATGAATATCAAGTGTGTATTGTGTTTTGTACATTCACAGATAACCTAGCTGCCATCTGCTGTAGTAGTGTCTGCGGCCAGATAGCCTACCATAGGGTAGAATGCCTCCCCACCGGACATCTGACGTTAGGTTAGGCTGTCCGGGGGGGACAATCGACACTATAGGCTAGGCTGTCATGCTTAAAATATATTGTCCCCCCCTCAGGACATTCTCCCTTAGCCATTCATGCTGCTCTATTTAAAGCTCTGTTTAAAAATAGTTTAGCATTATTATACTAATTCATGTAGCTCCGGACCATATTAGTACGAATGAGTAAATAGCTAAACAGACATGAAGTCATAAACTGATGCAGCTGCATGGTACTTCCTTGATCGATAGAACAAGCTGGATAACGTAACTCATAAATACAGCTATACACTTTGTTCACTGATGTTAATCATCCATGCTACTACTGTGCTTGAGTACAAAATTCACTAAGGGGTACAATCTACCCTAGGGTGAGATGTCCGGGAAGACTGTCCGGGGGACACTCTACATGGGGACCGCATACCCTCTGAAATCGTAACTAACAGAGTTAATGTTTGGGAAATGAAATACATGTACAAGTAGAACACTAATTGTAACAGCATGAGTTAACACTAGACCTACTGTGTGTTTGCAGTATCTACATCATTATGTTTGCGGTGAAAATCACTTTCTCTAGGATGTTCCTGACCTCCTAGCTTGCTTTATTCACAAACTTTCATGTCAGTACCCAAACGTTTCTGGAGTGGTAGGACAGGTAATTTGCTTTCTCGTTTCTTTCTTTAATTATAAAGGCATAATTGTTTTGTAGATTTTGAAGCTCCTTTTCAGCTCAAGGAATGGATTGCTACTTGCTGAAATCGTAGCGGTAACACTACATTCGTCATACGTAAATAATTATATTCTGTTGAACTTTGTCTTTAGATCACCAGATGTTCTCTTGGTTTGGTTTCTACAATAATTGTGGAGCTGAAATCAAGAATGCTTGTCACTGGTGATGGTCTCATTTCTCTATCGAATGAGCAGGTTTGCCTGTATATGAACCATGTTGTATGCGTTCTTACGGTTCTCATGTAGGTTCAGGAGGCTGTGTTGTTGCAGTACAATGTCATTGACTACCTCAGTGATTGGACCCCACCTCTTTTAGACTACTTTTCAAGTAGTACTAGGTAAGGTATTGTCAACCTATTTGTATGTCAGTGAATGTTAGCGCGTGCAATCTAATGCACGAAGCATCACAGTGGATGACAGCTAGCACATGTAGCTATTATGTATGTATACATGTAATAGTAAGTTGTACCTTGGATATCTGCGTGCGTATTCTACCCGAGGGCAGTTCTATGTATTCCTCGAGGGAATACCTACAACTGCACGAGGGTAAACAAATCCAATATATACATGTACATGTATGCAGATATCCATGGCACAGATAGCTTGTACTATGAACACCTACTGATTAGAAGCTGTTATTACCCGAGGCCGTGCCGCGGCCAGTAAATCTCACCTGGATTCTATAGCGCTGCGTTTACAGCATGGATAGCCTTCACACAACAAGTTAGTTTTAATAGTGAAAGATTTTGATGTTAATTATAAAGCTTTGTTGTCGAATAAAAGCTAAGAAGCTTGAACTTTACATGTTGGCAGCTATTATACACCCGTCCTTTATTCAAGGTAGGCCTACGTATTTACAGGTGAAGTGATTCCGTACCAGGAACAATGGAAAAGGGTCACTTAGTAGAAAACTAGAATTGTGACTTCTTTGCTGACTCTGGATAACGGATCCTAGCACCAGGACCATACTTCTAAGACTCCAGCTTCACTGTGATTATAGTCCACAGAGCATGTGTACCATATGCACCATCATTGTAGCAACAACTTTCATGCTCTTAAGCTACCTTTTACGTCAAAAAAGTTAGTTTTTCTCTGAGCTGCTGTACTAGACAACTCAGTCATACATACTACATGCACTGCATTATATCACTCTTTATGCTGTCAAGCATTGTTTAATAATTATGATAGCTGTGTAAGACAGAAGGAAGAAAGAAGAGTTTATTTTGCACTATACATGCAGATATAATATTGTACAAGGTGTAAAGTTTTATAGCTTTTCTGCATTCCGGCGGAACACAGTGACAAAAGTAAATATTCCGTGAGTTCACCCCGATACCTATCGAAAAGTCTAGAGCCAAATTATTATGTCTCCAAGTTTTGTAGCATGATTTCATTCTGGTAAGCAATGTCAAGGAACATAATTATAATTATGTACATGGGAAAATGAATGTAAATTTAACAGGAATGTAACAAGAGAACGTAATTAAAAACAAGATCACGTGATCGTGTCGGACCTCCTCTGGTAGTGGTCAACACTCTTTGATCTGTGCTTGCACTTGAAGGCCGCAGTGGTGCTCAACCCTGGTACTTAGCTTTAGGGTGTGGCTAAGCATGAATATTATTAATCAAAAGTGGGTGGTAACCGCAAAGCTCAGTTGGAATGCTACTGCAGGAGTCACTTTTGCATGCCACTAGCTCTAACTGCCCACCTGGAGTTTTCCTGGATCAAGCTGGCTTGTCTACTATTGTTGCATTTTGAGAGAATTACTAGTTACTGACTCGTTCATTAATGAGCCACGCCTTCAGCCCTTGAACTCTGCAATCTGATTGGGCTGCAAAATTTCTGCAGCAGGAACAAAACGTTACATTGGAGTGGTGCCCAACCCCACGCAGTTGGTTGGACTCTGGGTACAAATGCTTAGAGTATCTTGAGAGTTTCAATGGACATTCCTTAGTGTCAGAGAACATCATAGTACAAGTACGACTGTGTATGATTAAAACCTATGGGTTGTGATTGGCAGAGCGTTTGTAACTTAATTTTAGCAATGTTTCATATTATCTTTTTTACTCGTGTACGTTATAATACTGTTGTGCTATAAATTAATATAATTATGCGTATTAATTATAATTATGCTAACTTTATGCGAGCAATTCGAGGCCTGTACAATCCCATTGAAGTGTCGCGACGTTTTAATAAATTATTGGGTAATGTTTTGAGTGCCTTAAAATACCGTATTACTAGAATATTAATTTTTGCGAGCATCAAACATTTGCGAACTTTGCGAGGGTTGATCAATTCGCAACAATTAAATTCGCAAAACCTAACTAGTAAATACACATGATCCTTTCCAGAACGCAATAGTTATATCGCAAAGGGTCAAATTTTCTGCTGATTTGGCTCATTCGCAAACATTTTTCACCTGCAAAATATTCTAGTAATAGGGTAGCCGGATTCCAGGCCGCTCTCAGTTAAGAAAGACGGCCTGGTATACACTGTCTGCGCATGCGTCAGTTGCCCCAAGATTCTTGGGAATCGAGATATCTTAGTAAATTAGTCATTATATTGTATATTTTACAATGATGTCATTGCACAAATCACAACAGTTTTAAATAAAATAACACAGCTACTTACAACATTTACGACCTAGACTAGTGACTAGTTTTGTTGTGATGGCTCCTACTTATGTTCTGCTCTTGCTCAAGCTCTCTCCAGTGTTGAAAAGTCAGATTTTGTCTTCTTTTGTACTGTGGTAGAGTGGTAGGCATTTTTCTGTCAGTATCGACCGGCTCTGGCAAATCTACTTGCTTCCAGACGCTTGTTTGATGCCATCTCAGTAAGATCAGTGCTCTTCGTATGAGCCTAGAGTTGTGATGGCGATTTCTCTCTCTTGACACTAAATAGTTTAATCAAACACGTTGGGTGACCATAGTACAAAAGGTTAATTGATAAATTACAAAGAGTTTTACTAACAAATTTACTATTGAATCCACCCACGCGCAAACGGTGGTTACCAGGCCCTCTAGTGAGAGGGGCTGGGATCGAGGCTAGTAATAGGGTAATTATTTTAAGCTCGCATAATTATTTGCTCCAACCATAGATAGAACAGTAGGAGGGATTGGAAACAAAAATGTTTGCGTGAAACACTCCGCGTTATAGGGTGTGGCTAAAACTACAGAGGATTATTTTTATAGTCAGCATGCTCATTACCTGTCTTGACTGCTCTACAATGTGCTCTGCATAGAAACAGTGAAATTGATCACTTTTAATATTGACTTTTCTATAAAGTAAAGAGAATCTAGCTCTAAAAAGTCGACTAAGCCACTCAGCTACTATCACTAAACAAATAAATGCTATAAAAAAAGGAATAGTTTACTATGAAGTCGTGAGAGGTCAAGGCCCATGGTGTGTCTAAAAGTATACTAAAAGTATACTAAAGCAGTTTGAAGGATTATACTGCAAATGTTTATGAACAGTATAGCTTATCCATAGCATGAAGCCATTCTATGTAGCACTTAGATACATAATAACCAAGTCAAGCAATGTACTTTGCTGTTTTGACTCGGGAAAGAGGAAAGTTGACATAGAGTAATTCAAGCTTAACTCAACAAAAATTGGAAACAGAGTAAAGACAACGGACTCAGAGCTTGTCAGTGGTATAAACTTACTTCTCTAGAGTACCTCCCAGCTTCTGAGTGATCTCTAGTGGATAAGAGAGCTAGAAACAGTTAAAATACAACACAGAACGATCAACCACGAAAATATTTGCGAGCGCGAAATATAACGCGGAGTCCTTTTACACAGGGGGGCCCGGTCGTTTCCAATCCCTTTACTGTTCATCTATGTTCCAACTTAGATTTAGTTTCTCGTCCTGGATTAAGCTGAATATTTGTGACATTTTATTCATAGCAAAAATGCAACGCAGCAAGTAAGAATTGTGGAAGAGTTACCATGGATGCTAAAGCGAGGTGAAATGTTAGAAGAACTGGCTAACCTTATATTGAACGTTGATATCCTGATTCTGGCTTGTGCCAGGTAAGACAGTGTAAACTGATAATTTTTCTTTCGCATTATGCCACGGCTGTTACAGTGGACAGAGCGGGGAGTTGTTGGGATATTGGAGTTACTTGAATGCAGATCCTGCTTCACTAGTTCAACAATACCACAAATTGTTGTTGGTGACTGAAGGTAAATCTATGTCTATAATATACAACATGGCTCCTGTATACTGTAGAATGTACTACCTTAGAAACGAAAATCGTCACTTCGGAGTTGTTGGCTCTATTTCGAATAACGGGTAAACTACTCTCACGTTTGGGGTTTGCTCAGCAGGTAAAAATTTACACATGTAGAATGTTAAATTTCCTGTTTTTTTGTGTGTGCCAAATAGGCTCTGCTACCATTGCAACATGCCCTGGAGTTGAGTGAGTCACAAATAGACTCTAACAGCACTGATATTGCTCAGTCGTTGTATGAACTAGCGATCGTTCATTCAAATGCTGGTCATCTAGAGTAAGGTTACTATACAATTACAAGAGTGATAATTTACGAATATGTCACAATCTGTAGGACTGCTGAAGATTTGTACGTTCAAACAATAGAGTCGTTTGATGATTGCAATGCTACTGACTCCAGGTTTTGTCTAAAAGTGAGTATGAATTTCTAAGTACTGTAAAAGTGAAGAAATTCGTTTATCAGGTACTTCGAGAACTCTCATCATTGTATAAAGAGAACGGAAAGTAAGCTCAAATTGTACTTTAGTTGCAAACTGTTTGCATGTAACCCATTAAATTTCAGAAATGATATGTCGGATGACATTCTTACAAGAATGATGTCAATGAAAGAATCCAACCAGTCGTCTGTTGTAGGTTCTTTAAAATTATTTGAGCTGGAATAATGAATCAATTCCAGGAAACAAGTGAAATTCTATTGAAACGAGTTGAATACCTTGAAGAGGTCTGCTCTACTGGTGATGATTCTACCGTGTTAATCCGTTGTCTCAATCAGCTGGGTGTTGTTCTTGCCGTTTATGGAGATACCGAGTAAGTTTTAGACTTATGTCATGATTATGACACACTCTTTGGTAAATTAATGTTATCAAGTTGTTCCTAATTGTCTGACTACTTTTAAGCAATGCCGAAGAAAAGTTCCTCAAATGTCTCAAGCATTATGACTCTGTTGCACCAGCTCATGATGGAATTGTAGTTATTTTGCGAAACCTTGGAAGATTTTACACTGAGAAAGAAAGGTGTGTATCTCGTTAGTAATAATTTATACCACACTTAGCTAGCAGCTCGAGGTTACTCAACCGAGAGCGTTATTGCAATCCGAGTACACCAGCATTAAAACACTTTGGCTAGCTAAGTGTGTTATTATTGCTCAGTTTCTCACATTGTATATGTATGCCTCGAGGTGTAGCCGCACGAGGGATACGGTAAAGCTGACTGTGTGTGTTTGTGTGTCTGTATGTCTTTTCCAGCTGTGACTGCTCAACGGTTGCAATGTGACAAAAACTAACAGCTTCTATATACTTCTAGCCACGTTCTCTTGGATTTTGATTCGTGGGTTACCAAACTAAAGCTTCTTTCTTGAGTTATGGCTAGTCTACTTTTAAGAGTTTTGTGTAAGAGTCACATGACCTATACTGAATTGTACTGATTTGGATCCGATTTTAACCTCATACCTCCGGACTTTCCTATTACGTACACTCTTTGTTCCTTGTTAGTAGATCCAATTTGTTAAAAAAACTGCAGGTAACTGATAAACCTGCAACTGACCAATGTTTGCATGACTGCGCTAAATGCATAACCCAAAGCATTTTCCCGTTCATGACAGTGCACACAGTACAAATAGTTGAGAGTGGACTGTGAGATGGTGTGTCTTCGTACATGTGTGATAGTAATATTTCTGTTAGGTATGATTTGGCTGTTCCTTTGATGGAGAATGCGTACGAAATCGTAGTAAAGGTAAGTATATTGATGCCAATCAGTATCTGCGTTTTTGTTTAGAGATTGAGGTGTAATTACTCTGATGTTCTACTTCAGACCAATACTTTTAAAGACTCCGATGTGATGTGTGTAACGGAAAGTCTTGCTCTACTTCACAGAGAAGAGGTACGTACATTACAACCGCATAGCG
This sequence comes from Halichondria panicea, assembly GCF_963675165.1. Classification (NCBI taxonomy): domain Eukaryota; kingdom Metazoa; phylum Porifera; class Demospongiae; order Suberitida; family Halichondriidae; genus Halichondria; species Halichondria panicea. The sequence goes on along the minus strand of NC_087382.1, from coordinate 7,077,727 downwards.
CGAAATTTTCGAGGCACTTATACTTCGTGGATTGGCCTCTAAAAGCATTTCGTTGCACAATGTTCGCGGAATGACTGCTTACCGGAAGCCACGCCTTTAAATGTCTGCACGTTATAGCAGATAATTCTAATTATAGAACGATTTTCATGGATTTAATTTTCGTGTAGGATTACTAACCTACAAAATTCGCGAAAATTAAGCCCCCTCGAAAATTTCGCGCTATACGCTATATTATTTACTAATTCACTCCATATCCTAGTAGATGTCCAGTGATTATAATATTACTTCCCCCAGGCACTATTCTTATAATCTTACTTCCCCAGCAGATTTGATATGAAACATCTTTATTACAATTACAATGTATAGGGAAAAATTGACCTATCAGAAGAATTTGACGCCATTGGGCAACAAGTTAGTTATTGCAGGCGCCCTCGTGCAACATGCCATATATGCTGGGCAATAACTAATTATTGTGGTCAGAGATCAAAGATTGTACTACTGTTGTATAAAATACAGTTCATGCCTAGGACGCTTACATGTATATACCTGTGTTTATGCTTGCGTATATCAGGAGCCGTGGCTAACTTCAATGTATACTTGGGATCACGTTTCGTAATTGCCGGTTTCAGTGCTTGCAACTGTAGGGATTCAACCACTTAGTGACTCTGCATAATTATATGGAAGTGCGGTCATAGCCACTTACGAAACGTGATCCCTGTAGCCAGCTCTTACTTATGGGCTTCTGCGTGTATACTCTTTGTTACCCTCTACCCTCTGCGAATCCTCTTTAAACAGTAGTATGCCTGAAGGCGTAGCCGCACGAGGGATACGGTGACTGTGTGTCTGTCCAAATGTATCTGTTCAATGCGACGATAACTAACAGATTCTTGATTTTGATTCGTGGATTTGCAAACTAAAGCTTCTTTCTCGAGTTATGGCTAGTTTTACTCACAGTCTCTATAGAATCTTTTATAGCATCATCTGTTGTTTTGCAAAAACATTCTATTTAACTTATGAGTTAGCCATGCACTAAAGCTAGCTCCATGGTTGCTAGTTACATGTACAGTAGAACCTCGATTATCTGGCCCTCGATTATCCGGAACCTCGATTATCCGGCTTGGCAGTTTTCTTTTTAATCAGATTACATAATTCAGAAAATGGGTGTGTCCCTCAAATGCGCATGCGCGTTGCAGCTGTTACCATGGAGACATGCCTGCTTTTATTTTGCGCATGCGCAGACAACCATGTGGCACTGCTGTTCATCAATAAAGTGGGTGGATCAAGGCGTAGTTTATCTATTCGATTATCCGGCATATTCACTTATCCGGCCTGCTTCTGGAACCGAGGTGTCCGGATAATCGAGGTTCTACTGTACAAGAAGCTGCATGCTGCCTGACTGCACTGCAGAGGATCGAGGTATGCCAATATCAAAAGGTAACTAAAGTCTATAATTAAAACACTACGTGGGCTTATGTTTTGAAACTGATCACGCCCCTGGCTTTATACACCACCACTAGATTCATCCTCTTCGCAGAAATCAGTTGAGCTATCGCACCCCTGACGAACCAGCTTGAGAGAAGAGATCCCAGATTCCTTTGACCTTTTATTGCATTCTTCGAAACCAGGAAAATTAGCCTTCTGTAGCTAAGGTATACATTTTGATGTACTGGTTTGCTGCACTGGGTATAGAGCAAGCTTTCCAAGCAGGCAAATAAACGATCAAGAGCAACAGAAACTTATATTCAAGCAAAGGTCAAGAATCCAGGACATTTTCATTAAGATTGACCCTGTTGACCTTGGCTTACCTCCTCTGACTGCACTCAGAGGAGGTACGACAGGCGCGGTGCAGCTCAAGCAATTAGTCTTTGATTGAGCAATAATTATCCGCCCACATCGTATGTTTTTGCTGGGAGTAATCAAAGGCTAATTACTTGAGTTGCACCTCGCTTGTCGGACCTCCTCTGGACTGCACTGTACTGCCAGAAGCAGCCTTTGTGAACTCTGACCTCATTGCAGATCCACCCCCTTTGTTAAGCATTCATTGCGTAGTAAATCTATGCACAATCTGCACAATCATGCTTCTATCTGTGTGGGTTCATGTCAACAATTGCAAACAATAACATCACATTAGGCCACTGTTAGTTGCATACTTGTTTCAGATCAACCGCTCACCTCAGTTTTTGCTCACCGCATCAATAAGTCATTATTGGTGATGTCAGCCATCCTTTGAGGTCAAATTTCATTTTTTGCTGACACTGCATTGTTTTACCATGTGCTGCAGAGGAGGTACGACATAGGTTGACCTTTTGCTAATCGGTCGCTAATGAGTTACTCGCATTCCTGCAACATGACAGGATGTAATGCCCACATTTACCTAGAGAAGGTGTGGCCTCGCGCCATAAATTATCATCAAGTTTCACGGAGGAATTATGTGAGTGTACGGAGAAAGAAGAGAATATACTGCTCTCTCCTATAGCTGACTACCAACGATCACAGTACTCCACAGTAGTTATAAATGATGCCTATAGCTATATCCTGTGACATAAGAGCATAGTCATAGACTATGACATAGGAGCTATAAACCTACAATGAAGAGTTTGTTGCGCTTTCTATGGCTCCTGTCTTAATGTAACACTTACAGTAGATTTCTAATGATACTAAGATTGATAGACTAGCAGAAGACGCCTCTTGGAGAGACTCCAGAAGAGATAAACACAGTAAAATAGCGCTGACAGTGCATAAAATACCTGCTGAGTCAACACAAAAATCATGTGGGCGTGGACATCTTGTCATGCCGCAGGAATGCAATACGGGAGTAACTCATTAGCGACCGATTAACAAAACGTCAACCTATGTCGTACCTCCTCTGCATGTGCTGTTGCAATATTGACAAGATATAAAATAGACAAAGAGATTGCGTGTTGCAGTGAATTTTACAGTATAATTATTGTAATAATACCAAGAGGATCAGTGTTGTTCATCGGCCTTCCCTGTAATAGCAGTCAATAACTCATCAGTTTTATGAAATTAAAAAACAGGATATGATGTCATCAAACCGCAACTCATCAGTTTTATGAAATTAAAAAACAAGATATGACGTCATCAAACCGCCCTCCTGCATTAGGTCCAGCTAGTATTCTCATCTGAAACAAGTATGCAACTAACAGCCTTATACAAAGCAAACGAATTCTTAGTTCTGGGAGCCAGACCTAATCTTGGGGGCAAATCAAGTAAGCAAAACATGGCGAGATACATTAGCACAGTGCAGCTTGCATCACTCGTATATTATAATTAGCAACATTTGATATTCTATGGAGTACTTTAACTTTAATACACTTATTATTGTTATACAAAGAATTTTTTTATCCTTTGAGATCTTTGTGTAACAATAATAAGTGTATAAGTATACATTTTTTATCCTGTTTATGTGTAAGATATATATACTATGGCTTTACTACACTGTCCACAGCGTCTAGTATGAGCTTAGAGCTCGAGCTTAAGGTAGTCGTCTCTCTCTCTGCAATTTTACGCCACAAGGAAGGGCCTGGAATACACCAGTTGCGCATAATGCATGAGGAATTTGATTACTTACCATGACGTCACGATTGGGAAAATTCGCAAATCAATATAAAAATTGCACTGCATGCGCTTGACCAGAGTTCATTGCATCATAAAGATCTATTTAAACAAGGTACAGCTAGAGAGTAATAATTTCGACTGCATGTGGAGTTTAAAGTAGCTCTAGAAAGCAAGTGAACCATAGATGTAAGAAGGAAGAGGGATGGGAAACGTACGTAAATAGCATTGACGATCCGCGTTTCGGTCAATGTTTTCATCTTTATTTCCTCCAGCCCATGCTTTTAGCTAGTACCAGGCTATAAACTAGCTACTGAGCTCCATGTATTAGCAATGGCTAGTGGAACAGTCACAACAAGGTAGCAGAAATAGACCCCTCCAAGCAGTAAAAAGCAGCTTGGACAGGAAAATTCTTGAGAGGAGCTAGCTAGCTCTGTCTGTACCGTTGAGTATTCCAGTACAGTCACAGACATGATAGAGAATTATGGAAATGTAGCAAAGTTCTGTCGTAAATTACTGTGCCGATACGATGAACCAACTATCAATGAATACAAAGAGACATTTACCAACATTCGATGTAACCATTGTAAGAGTGTCGACTTATCTTTATAACTGGAGCACTAAAGTGCAAACCCTCGGCTGGTGACATGATTACAGAAGAGTGATATAATACAGTGCATGTAGTGATGTTATCATGTATGTCGTAGCACAGAAACTCGGAACAATAAAACTAAACCAGACTGGAGGCATGCTGAAACATTAGAGAACAGGGTTTTAGTGGCACATAGATATCTATGCACTGACACTGTGGACTAGGGGATCACAGCAAAGAGCCTGGAGTCTCATTGAAGTATGGTTCCTGCATGGATCCCAGAGTCAGCTAACAGGGCTAGCCTCGGCCTCGTTCCCAGGCCTTACTTTTTCTTGCTATTGTCACTGTTCATCCATGAAAGACATAGTGAGGCAGAAAAGAAAGGAATGGGCGTACAGTTAAGAAAAAGTAAGACTGGTTTGGGAAATCGCGTGATCCACAAGGATTTTTATGAACGTGGGCGATATGTAGCCCACAATCGTGACGTAAGGTATTTTCCCACGCATTCAGAGTTAATAAGACTGTACTGTACTGAGACAACCACCAAGCTGTGCTGCAAGTCAGATCAGAGATGGCCAGCTCTGGTGGCAGTACCTGCTATATGATAATGATGACTAAGCTATTCTTGATCTATACTATAGACTACCGTATAGCGGGTAATTTTTGTGGGGCAAAATAATCGTGGTTTTTGTGGTTGGAGGTCTGACCACGAATAGTTTACCCACGAATGAAGCGACCTTGCCTACCTTTACCTACAATCCAAGCAGCAACCATGAAAATATTACCCACGAAATGTCTCAATATTGCTGGACCACGAATATTTTGTCTCCCGAAAATTACCCACTATACGGTATACTATAGTCTGTAGCATGCATGTAGAAAGACACAAGAAAAGGTGATAGTCTGATAGAATCTGAACACACAATCTAGACTAGTACATCATCTATATAGCTAAGCCTAAGGTATAGCTAGCTATAGTGCTTGCAAACTTCCAGTTCCAAGTCCATGTCCAGCTTGCTGCAGGCAAAGTCATAGATCTCTGCGTGGGCAGTCCAACATCTCTAGCTCAGCATGCCCACGCTTCATTTTCACCCTTCTACCCTAGCTTCTACCCTCACGCGACTTCCTGATACAGGTTCTCCTTTTTCTTAACTCTACGTCTATTTCTTTCTTTATTCCTCCAATTAATACCGTATTTTATCTCATTGAACGATTAATACAGTATATTATCTTATTGAACGATTGTGGTGATAAAGAGTAGAAAAAGGAGAGCCTGTGTAGAGGCACAAACCAGTCACAATTCTAGCTTTCTATTGTTGTTACCCTTTTCCATTGTTCTTGGTACGGGATCAACTCAGCTGTAAATATGTAGGGTGTCTCGAATAAAGGCCGCATGTAGTTTGCTAGCTGCCACCATAGATTGAAGAGTTAGAGGGATAGGAAACGGTTGGTATCTCGAGTAACATCCGCGCTACGCTGCGGTTTAATCTAGGCCATCACAACAATATCTATTTCTACACTCAGTGCATAATAAACTACAAGTAACTGTGCTTAGTCCGTGCAACTCACTTATATTTTAAGGTCTATACCTATTGTAGTAGTCATAACCAGCACGCTTACACGTTATATGTTCCAATAGCTTTAAAACAGCCTTGGGAACATATAACTTTATTGGAAAGTCTCTTTTTACTGGGTGTGGTCAGTCATTAGCAAGTACTACACGTGGCTCATGGACTAGGCGTGTTATAAATTGCTGAAAGAGATGATGTCTCGAGGAAACACAGCTTTGGGAGTTACCCGGCAAAAATGTGCTTAATAGCCTCGTAACGCGGATAATTTTCGAGGCTCCACTGCAGATTCAATGTAAAATCATCACGTGCACCACTCCGTTTCCTATCCCTCTAACTCTTCAATCTATGCTGCCACATGCAAGTTCAAGCTTTTCTTTGCTTTTGCTAGCTTTTATAGACAACGAAACTTTAACATCAAAATCTGCCACTATTTAAAGCAATGTGTGAAGGCTATCTATGCTGCAAATGCAGCGCTATGGCTGAGTAGTGACAAACAAACAAACAGGCCCTCGGCTGGTGACATGATAATAACTTTAGATAATGCAGTGCATGTAGCATGTATGACCAGCACAGCAACTCAATAGCTAAATACTGGAGGAATGCTGAAACACATGAGACATGCACTGTGGACTGGGATCACGGCATGGCTCCAGCAACCAGTCACAATTTTAGCTTTTTACTATTGTTCCTGGTACAGCTGCAAATACGTAGTCAGATCTCTACCAGAGGAGGTCGGACATCACTTGAACTTTCACTACCTTTTCGTTTCACTACCTTTTCGTTTTTGCTGACTCAGCGCCTCTACTGTACTTCTGCTAGTCTTTATTTTAGCCGCCCTCTAAAAGTTGGGCGGCCTAATCAAGATTATAGAGGGCGACTGATTCATGAGACAATATTTCTGCACGGTTTCTGTCGCTGAACCGCTAGTTTTGTTTGGCCTATCAGCACATAATACCCATACTAGCTAGTAGATCCAGTCATGTTTTACTGCTGAGTCAGCAAAACGAAAAGGTCAAAGCAGGTGTAAGTAACCCATGTGCAAAGTTCACTAGGGTATCTCGAATAAAGGCCGCGCGTAGTTAGCAGCTGCCAACGGGCAAGTTCCCCAAATCTGCCACTATTTCAAGCAAGATACTGTTGTGTGAAGGCTATCTATGCTGCAAACGCAGTGCTATGGCATTCAGGTGAGTAGAGATACTCGTGATAAAGAAACAAACAGACAAACAAACCAACAGACTACTATACCCGCTGGCCACAGCACGGCCTTGGGTAACTAGAGCACTAAAGTGCAAACTCTCGGCTGGTGACATGATAATAAAGAAACCATAAGAGTGATAATCAGTGCATGTAGCATGTAGCATGTTAGCCTCGGTCCCAGGCCGATTTTTTTTTAATAGAACGAAGTTGAAAAATACGGCCTGGTATTGATTGTATCTGGGCGTGGCAGGAACCAGATACCAAAGCAGAGATTCTTCACACTTTGTTTCCTGTCATATTTCCCCGTATAAGTTTAATACCGTAATTTAGCTCCGTGTTATGCTCTGAAGTAACTAAAATCTAGTCATAGATTATTTAGCTAGCTAGCTACTGCAAGTTTAAGTTGTTCAGATTAACGTATACATTGTCTGCTTCACAAGAAGGCCCCAGTCTCATTGCAGAACAGGCCCAGCTCTTGTCAGAAGGAAGAAACGTCTTTGCCATGGTTTTCAACATGGTATGGCAAATCTCTTGCTTTCACTCACTGCCCTTTGTGATGGACTGCAAACTAGTAGGTAGGCCTGCCGGCCTTTGTCGACAGGTGTGTTGTTCTTGCAAAGCTTCTTTTCCTAACCTCGCCCAGATACACGCCCAGATACAATCAACACCAGGCCTAGTTTTCGGCCTAGCTAGAAACAACTCGGCCTGAAATTGAGGCTAGTAGCATGTATGGCTAGCACACAGCAATAAAATTAAACCAGACTAGGACTGAAACATTGAGTGGTACATGTCACATTAGACATGCACTGTGGACTGGGATCACAGCAGACTTACAGAGTTCCTGGTACGGATCAATTCAGCTGCAAGTACGTAATCAAGGCCACGTGTAGCTAGCTAGCTGCCAACGTGCAAGTTCAGATTTTGCTTGACAAAGAAGCCCTAAATATTAAAATCTGCCACTATTTAAACCAAGATATTGTTATGTGAAGGCTATAATTATATACGTCATGCTGTGCTGTGGTACCCAGGTTACCTGTGACAAACAAACAAACAAACAGACCAACGGACTACTATACCCGTGGCCGCCCACGCGTGCCTCGGGTAACAAACAAACCAACATACTACTATACCCATGGCCGCCCACGCGCGCCTCAGGTAACAACATGAGGAGCAACATGAGGAGCAACTGCCCAAATCACATGAACATTACGACCTAAGTAACTAAATACTAACTATAGAATAGATAATTATGGGTAGATATGTGTAAATAGACATGGGCAAATACAGTGAGTCAGGTTAGTTCATGTCCTAGATAGAAGAGAAAGGGATTGGCAACGAGTGCACTTCCGGTGCCATCTGTGTTTTGCCTCGAGGCTTACTTCTAACGTGGGAGTCTAAACATGTTTTTGCCGTCTGTAAAAAAGTCTACAAGCAGTTCTACTGCTAAACATCAACTTCACCTCATTTGTGTGGCCATTTGGGACATAGCACAGTAACACAACCTTAGCTATATATAGGAAGGCCTCTAGCTACTTCACAAAAATCAAGATTATATTTCTAAATGATACCTACCACCAGGGGGCATGTGTTTAAGTGTTGGCAGGCCGAGTTTTCGCTGTTAGGCGAACAACTAGGAGGGAAGTAGGCATTATACACAATAAGTTTCCCGGGTTTTCGCGGGAGTTTTAGGGCGAAACACGTCTGTGTACACTCAATGTAAAAGCAACACGTGAACTGCCTCTGTTGCCAATCCCTTTCTCTCTATCTATGGGCAATCCACCAGTTCCTTACCCCGAGGATCTAGGAAGGGCTGGCTGGCGAGTCTACAATCTGATCTGGTCTGCAAAGATCTGGTTGCTATTAAAACATCGATCTGGTTGCTAATTAATATCCATCTGGTAAGCATAGATTTGTCTCTAAACATCGATCTGGTAGGTAAACATTGATCTTGTTAGCACCCCATTATCTAGCAAGCAATATATCTCCAGTTCAACTTGCTTTCTAGAGTCGAGGGGTCCGACATTGCATGAAATCTTGTACAACACCCACTTTTGAAATCTCATGAAACCCACCTTTGACCTCATTTTCCGTAATCTTACTCAGTGTCTATGCCTTGACTAAATGGGCGTGACCTGCCTCCAAAAAGGGGACGGGCAATGCCTTGACTGTGCATCAGCTCACCGCAAGTGCTAGTGCATCCATAGCCTGAGGTGCATGACTAGTGCAAGTGGACTCTGGTAGTTGGACACATGCACTCAGGAACTTTTAATCTTCAACCCCAGTGATGCTCTGTGAAATCTTCAGAGATTTTTGAATCTTGTATGCTCAAATTACAGTGTCGGACCCCTCGTTCTAGAGCTACTTCAAACTCTACATGCAGTCGAAATTTTTATTCTCTAGCTGACATTGCAATGAACTCTGGTCAAAGGCGAAGCGCAATTTTTACATTGATTGCCAGTAAAGCAGAGCAGTCCAATCGTGACGTCACAGTCACAGTAAGTAATTAAATTCTTATGCGCAACTGGTCTATTGAGGCTAAGATTGAGGCTAAGATCAGGAATTTGCACACTGACCAATCCAAGTGTGGGTGATGTAATCTACTTTGATTGGAATCTGCACACTGACCAATCCTAGCATGCGTGATGTAATCTATCAAAAAAGTAGATTACATCACCCACACTTGGATTGGTCAGTGTGCAAATTTCAAGCTCATGACAGATACAGGAAGTCATGTTACTCATCTGATCAGAGATAGAGGAATAGCAAGGGAGTAAATCACAAGATCATTTCACATTGATTGATTTCCTCTCAACCATCCTTGATGCGCATTATTTCCCGGCACTAAGTAATATCTTACTTTTAGTTAGCTATTAGTCTCATGAGACTTTAGAACTGCGTATAGTAATGTCCTGTGCTTTATTTAAAGTGAAGTTCAAGCGTGGAAGAATTGACTGTGGTGTTCTAGAGCTATAAAACTAGTTATTATTGGTCTGTGCCCCCTTTTAAGAAGCACGCCATATGACCTACAGATCGTGCTTATTTGTGTCTATGTTGACGAACTGGGCTGCATACATTTCCTTGGTTTTAATTTCGTTTTTACAACCAAAATGCTAAAATGGAGGCTGTAAAAGATGAGAAAGTGTTAGTTTTGTGCCCCATCTAAAAATTTTACCTAAATTCTTGAATTTGTTTTCCTTAAGCATGTTTTTTTTTATAAATAGAGGCTACAAAAGATAAAAAAAAGTTGATGGCGTATTCACGGATAATCACATTTTTTCGGCCGTTGCCAATCCCTTTCCTTCGTACAGTATGCCTACTCGATACTCTCTTCTCTATTATATACTCTTGGTAGGAGTGAGACATAATTATCACGTGATGCATTTCCATACTATTTATGACAGCAGGACAGTAGAATTGAAAACCCAGCTGGATGCGTAAAACAGATTGAAATTCAAATGATAATTATTGCAAACTAGTAACTTCTAGCTCCGTGGTTATTTGCTTCTTTCACATGCATGGTTTTTGAAAAGCTTAAGGACAAAAAAAAAGACAGCTGGTGTACGCTTACTTCTTCAGTTACACACTGTTTTATTTTGGCTAATAATTATAAGAGGGGATGCTATAAAATTGCGAGTTGGGATCATGCCTTTAGCCCTGTTTACACGAAGCCTTTATATAATTCGGGTTGGAATCTGGATTATAACCTATCCGCGTTCGTGTAAATGGGCCTAATCCGGATTAGCCAATCCACCTCTGGCGGTAGTTCAGATTGTGTCGAAGCGGTTTACATGTAGCTGTGAGTAAAACTAGAGCGAGCCTGTAGCTTCCTACTAGCGGGTGCAAATGCAATTAGTTGTTGTTTTATTTTGCCCACTACTCGGGTGCAAATGCAATTAGTGGTTGTTTTATTTTGCCCACTACTCTATTTTGCCCACTACTCAGAAAAATCTGACCAGAATTCGACCTGGAATCCCTGGTGCGCATGCGCAAGCGAGGTATACTGTAGTGTTGTGTGTTTTCTTGGTGATTTGCAAAATAATACTTCGTTCTCGAGTTATGCCGCTTACATGGAATGTGTTTTCAGAAGAGTGCGTAGTAAAACTAGTTCACCGAGTGTTAATTGCTACTCTGCTTATACTGCAGAACGCTATAGCTACGTATTGGTAGCTAGAGTAAGAAGAGAGCTGCAAGGCTCTGCCATTAGACTCGAACTTTTGGCATCAATCGTTTTATAACAATCATTCGATCATTACTCACTTTCACTAGTTTGCATGCAGCAATGTTCATCATGATATGTGACAGGCTCTGGGAAAAGGGCCATAATTATTAGAGCAGATATTGATTAGTATGGAGCAGATATTGGTATTGAGCAATAGCCATATTTATTGTATAATCTCATAATAATTTTCTTAGCTTAGTTATCTACAGTCTTTCTACTACCTCTCTGCAAAATCTAATGCTCTCTGAATGCAACGCGTTATTTAAATCACAAAAATTGTAGCCTGCTCCCTTTTCCCTGAGCCTGTCACATATAATGTGTGTATGTTATGTACATGTACATGTAGCTCCACCGAGGCATCAGCACCAGCATTCACATCATGTATACTTTTACCCATAGAGAAATTTTGAAAGAGCAGAATTTCTTCAAAGGTAAGATCTTTGTTTGCCTGTTTCTTTTTAAATTTGTAGCTTCATCCGTGTGATTCATACAGGGAGTTATTGGATCTGAAGTTGAAGCACTCTGGCGAACATAGTCTTGAAGTGGCGAAGGTCATGAATAACCTTGCTGTTCTTTGTTGTTTGAGAGTAAGTACATTACCTTACCTAGCATTTATTATTTAATTTACAGATGCGTACTTTGTATGTTTGACATGAATTCATTCGATGGGTATCTTTTTGCTCAGTGCGCATGCGCAAGCGAGGTGTACGGTAGTGTGTTTATGTGTCTGTGTAGACTGCTACAGCTGCTCAAGGATGAATCAAGTGCAAGTAAGAGTTTCTATAAGCTCCCAGTCATGTTTTCTTGGATTTTAACGTTTTCTTGGATTTTAATTGGTGGATTTGCAAAATAATGCTTCGTTCTCGAGGTATGCCTAGTTTTGCTTACTTAAATGCCTTTTCAGAAGAGTCCGTAGCAAAACTTGTTCACCGAGTGTTGACTTAGTAGTTAGCTCTGCACTAGAACGCTAGCTATTGGTTGCTGCAAGAGTGAGAAGAGAGCTCTGCTGACATGCAGCCATTAATTTTCGACTTGAAGTTTTGGCATAGATCGTTTTTAACAACAATCATGGTTGATCATTACCCACTCTTCAGATTCTGTATGTAGCTAGCTATTAGTAGCTTTATGTTATGTAGCTTTGGCACCTCCACCAAGGCATCAGCACCTGTGGTGATTTCATTGAAATAAGTTGTGTGGAAAGCACAACTGCTGAAGAAGATATGCAGTCTCTTCAGACTTTCGTAGCATCATCTGTCTGTACAAAGTTCTATTCAACTTACGAGTTAGCCCACTATAAAAAAAAAGCTGTACTGCCAGGGGTGGTGCTGTAGCTATTGCGAACTTTAACCTATTGCGGATACACGCCTTTTTTCTGTGCATGCGCATTTACATTAAGTTCCTCTTCTATAATGACTGTGTGGAATTCACAGCGTAACATTATATTCGAAACAAACTTTAGATATCACTTGTGTGTGTTTAACAGAGTTCATTGGATTATAATTATGTAATAGTTGTACCATTAGTTGTACCACCATGGATTTGTACAACTGCACGAGTTAGCACAATAACAATACACACGTACAGGTAGCCTCCTTCACAAGGCCTCAAAAAGGAGGACTGCTTGCGCATGCGCACAATTATTGGATAATTTCCCCGTAATGTTTCCATTAAACTGAATTTTTTTATAGATAATGGCGTGCAATACATACACATTTTATGCACTAGCTGTATGAAATATGAACTACGAACTTATGTGAGTGAACATGCTCAAGTTTCTCAGACTGGATCAAATTGGACCGATATTATACTAACAGACAGACTTCCATGCATGGCACCAGTAATGGCTGGCCTACTGCTCACTCTTCTCTTGTCTTAGCACCGAAACTGCACTCAAGCAGGTCCAAGCTCTGCTTTTCCTGGGAAACGCTTAACATTGTCGACAATATTTTGGGATTAACTGCTGCATTGCAGCATATGTAGATGGACCGGTTAACGAATCGATCAAACGTCACAACCTACGCCAAGGAACGCAACAGACTTCCTAATTTGCCCTCCGCAATTTCTGCATCAATGGCTTCAAAACGCCCTTCAAGACGGAGAATTCACCAGGAACTGTTCCAAGTTACGGATCTCACCCTTGATAACGCCCTCAGACAGGACATACAACACATGTCAACTGCAAAGTCAGCTCGGACATGCCCAGGATGTTTGAACAAATTCCACGACAATTGTGGCAAAACTGCAAGATCGAAACCCTCCACTGGCACTCCCCAGTTTATCGAAGACCTAGGTGAACGCACAGGCAACTTTGCGTACTCAGACATCATGGAACTACCCTCAAGGAACTAAGACGTCCCAATCCGATTACGATATCCCACTGAGTCTCAGACTCCAAAGGCTACAATGTATTGCTGGAAGAAAGCGATTGATTATCGAGATCGAATATTGTCCAACCGAGGATGTGATAGCCGATAGCCGATATATTGACAAAAACCGTATTGTTTTTGTAATCAGCCTGATTTATGCAAAACGTCAGTTGGCCACGTGTTTGTGTGAAACTCAAAATGGCTAATTCTCGTCTGTAATCTTCACTGAAAAACAAATAAATAGTATCTGTCTTTAATTTTACCACACTGGCGTGCTGTAATATTATAGCAAAAGGGTTATGCCTACCACTCACGGTAGTGTCGTTACGAACCGCGCTCCCATACATTGTTTTGGCGGGGGGACGCGTCTGTGATCGTCGCAGTGCTGGGCATGCTAAACGATAATAATTGCCGATAATAATTATGCCTAACAATAGAAGCTGTCACCAAATTTCAGTGGAGTGTCAGCAGGAAGTTCGTTATTTAAATCAACATGCCTATTTGTCCCCCCAGTATTATGTGTGTTGGTTGATTCAGTATACTGCTTGTTGTATTCAAATTTGTAATTCATGGACTGTGTTTGTCACTTTCAGGAAGACTTCACGCAAGGATTACTGTTTTATGACCAGGCAATCCATATATATATTGATGAACTTGGGTGTAATCATCCTGTGACAGAAGCGGCAATGAACAATAAGCAACTGGCAGAAATAACAGTGAAGTAGCTAGAACTCTATGTGTAGCCCATGTACTTGTAGCAATGCATGGGTAAATTATTATGGTTCCGAAAAAACACACAAAAATTGCTTCAGAATGTGGGTGTGCTTAGTGGTGGTGTGTATTCGGGTGACTTCGTGGATCATTAATTGTATCATCATTATTTTTACGTTAACCCTTTTATACGTTGCGCCAACCGCTGCAGTAGCAGTGACATCTAGAAAGTGAAACACTAGAAGAATGCAGTGATGTCATTGTAATGTGTAATGGGTGTAATCACCGTAATGTCTGTAAGCATGTAATCACCGTAATCACGTAATCACCATAATGTATGTAATTACCGTAATGCATGTAATCACCGTAATTATGTATGTAATCACCGTAATTAATGGGCGTGATCACCGTAATGTCACCGTATAATGGAACAGTAATGTATGTAATCACAGTAATGGGCGTAATCACCATTATGGACGTAGAGAATTACTTATTACATGAGTAAACCATACTACTGATTTCTAATCGTGTATGATGAAGTTCTCTGCCGTTATCTGCCGTTATTCAAAAACAACCCGTTGCCATTGCATGACCGAGTGTCATCACTGTATTGAGCGTAATCATTGTAACCGTAATGAGTGTAATGGTTGTAACAGTAAATTACTGTGATTGGTGTAAACCATGTATGTGACTAATCAGCAGTACATGAGGAACAGTTCAATCCTGTGAAAACTGCCAACAGAACCAAACAAAGCATGTATGGGAGTGGCCAAGTCATCTGTGGAGACGAATACACATGGAACCATGCAATCCGAACGTGCTTATTATGATCAACGCTCATTCCAAATGGATTGAGGCAGAAGTACAGACTCCAGTATTAATTTTCTGCTGGCATTTTCCTGAAGGTACTCTGCAGCAAATTAAAGATCAAAACTTACTCCTTCAAATGCAAACGCATGACAGATGGGGGTTGTAAGGGTAACCTGATCGCCTCAGCATGGGGAAGCTATTTTTTATCAGCGCAGCTTTCATCTCCCTGGTGCTGCCGGTACGTAAAGTGCAGAGAAAGCACAAATTCACCTGCCTGGCTCTAGTCGAGCTTGTCACTAGGTCGTTAGGGGGTAGCGTGCCCTTGGCTTGACTGATCTGAGGAGAGAGAAGGACAGCCTGCATCTGATCCATCCCATGGTGGTGCTGTAGGGCTCATCCCATTTTGTTGAGACGCCAGGTAGCGGCACGTCCAAGGCCCCCAGTACTTGACAGGATGAGGGGAGTGAAGGTTTCTACATCTCTGATTCGTTGGTCATAAAAGCAGGTTGTGGAGAGTTGCCTGTTTGAGGGATCAATTCTCAAATGTGCTTCCCCAAAAACCATCTGCTGCACGTCTAATCTGGCACCATCTTGTATGTTGGCAGATGCACCTGATAGAATTTTGCGAGTTGTAGGTGTGGTTCCATGACGACATTGTGGCAAACTTCCGACATGAGGTTGGCCGTGAAGTCGTTATGTCTTATGGAGGGATAGCCGCCTTATGCACATGATAACGCATGTTCGTTGGTGCCACAAGCGCATGTGATTGGGGTGCCATTGGGTCCACTGGTTAACCACTTTGGCTCCCTTTTCCTGGGACACTCGTTGGAGGTTAGGTGGTCTTAAGCTGGTCGGTAGAAGTGCATGACGTTGAGCTCTTTTTTGACCTCTAACTTGGGATCTGTGAGAGCAGACTTCCGTTTAGTATGAGGTTGTAGAGGGGCGCAGTTTGGAGGCAGCGTAGGCCGAGTCTGACAGAGTTGTTGGGTTGATGACGGGCTGGTAGTAATTTTGTCCTGATGATGTCTTCCAGTGGTTGTAACAGTGGGTTGGGGTCCATTTGCCTACAAGTACACTTACAGTACGGATCGAGGTTTAGCTTTGATCATAATTATGGAACTGCTGCCATAACATACATGTACACGCAACCCCCCCTCTACTAATATCCTTGTTCAGTTAGTTCTGATAGTTTCAGTATCCATACACACACTTTCACGACAGCACTTTTAACGATACACATGATTAGACCGTGGGTGAAAGCTGCAGTTCTTCTGACCAGGTCTGCACTTTATTTCTGACGAATGACTGTCCTCAAAAGTTGTTTGGGCTTCTGAGAGTTGGCTGGATTTTACTATCAGATGAGTTTTGGAGGCGTTGACCATGCAATGTTGGTAAGCTCCTCCCACCATCTGTGAAGAGCAGGGATGTCACTAGCAGCGTCGTCGGCTAACTTTAACATCAAAGCAAGATACTGTTGTGCAAACGCAGCGTAGAAATACTCATTACAAACAACAAACAAACAAACCAACAGGAAACCAACAGATTACTATACCCGTGGCCGCCCACGCGCGCCTCGGGTAACAACACGACGACCGTGCGTTTTGAGTCCGGAGTCAGTCAGGAAAAGTGGTTACCAGGTGTGATACAGGACAAGACAGGACCAGTATGCGTAGGGGCCAGATCCGGAACAGAGCTGAGGTGCCTATTTCGAATGAAATTCCTCCGGATGCACCTCAAGGTGACTCACCTTCACCTGAAGTTGGTGTGGCAGCAGCTGCTAACTACACGCGGCGAGATACCCTATGTAAACATTGTGATTTTTGCACATGGGTTACTTACAGCTGAAGTGATCCTGTACCAGGAACAATGGAACAGGGTCACTAAAGTAGAAAGCTAGAATTATCTAGCTCAGCTGAAGTGATCCTGTACCAGGAACAATGACCTGTAATTATTATACTCCAGCCTGGCAGGGCCTAAGACTCCAGGCTTCATTGCTGTGATCCCGTGCATGTCTCATGTAACATGTACCTTTCAGCATGCCTCCAGTGTTTAGCTATTGAGTTGCTACATGCCCCCTGTTATTAGTGATTGCTCAGCTGTGAAATCTTTCATGAGGTAAGTGAACAACTAAGAATAGCAGGAGTAAAGAGTATCGGCGTGTACAAAGACGAACCTACCTGTACCCCAGTCGTTCTTCATCACTGAGAAGCACTGCTTCAAGGATTTGGTGAAAGGGCTTGCCACGCCATGTCAGTGTGAAGAAGTACCTGGGAGCTTGAATCTGTTAAACAGGTAAGATAAGAATAAGACTCTAAGAAATACACTGTATATTTTATAGAAAGGGCACGTACTTTTCCATTGTCGACGCTGTCGGCAACAGAAACGGACGTGGTCGAGTTCCCGTGTATTTGCAGGCCATTATTTAGTGAACCAAAAGTATGATTTACCCAATATTTTCTTTGCCAGGTGTGTGCATGAAGATTTGTCAAACAAGTAGTCAGTATAGACTGCAAACTGCGAGTGCTTTTTAACATTGCTTTTTATTTCATTTTTACATGGATAAAATAACGAAGTGAAGTGAAGTGCTGAAACTAGGTATCGTCCGAGTATACCTCCTGAAGAACGGAAATTGGAAATTGATTGTACTAGTATAAAATATTGCACAAACAACAGCTGGGTGTTGGGCTGTGGTGTAGTGACAAAATGGACGTGTGTTTTCCGTTTAATTACTAGTGGGCACCATGACATTTGTATAATAACCATGTTCATCTTTTCTCAGGTTGCACTGGCACTCAGGTTGCACTGGCATCAACCCATGTATGTAGAAAATGTAAGCAGAAAATGTTACCTCTCTGGCCTCTTTTCTGGGGGTTGGTAGTCATGTTATTCCTCCAAAGCATAACATAGACCATATCCCATGCCATGTACTCGCAATTTACATCAGGCCTACAGATGTTTATCAGGGGCGTACACAGGGTGGTGCTTAGGGTGCCCCAGCACCCCCATCCAGACTCTGGTGCCTATCCAGACTCAGAGAAGCTCAAGTAGATAGTTCAACCATCACTGGCTGGCTAGAAGGACAATAACTTTATACCAGTTAGATCTAGCTAGCTAGCTAAGCTGGCCTAAAAAACTTACTTTTCTTCGATCTTTACTGGGATATCCATGGGAACTAGTGAAGAGTGGGGAGGGGCTCAGGCTAGGGCTAGGCAGCAGGAAGTGGTTTGCTGTATCAAACACATACAGTTCATTTAGTCTAGAGAGTAGATTACCACAAATGTGTGAGTAGTTGTACTGAAATGTAAATATCTTTTGATTGGAGCATTTCTAAGAAATAGTGTTGATACCCGTGTGTAGATGAATGACTGAACTACAACATATTCAAAAATGTTTCCATGGAAACGTTTGTGGTGATTAATAGAACAACAGCAAATTGTGTAATCGGTTAGAGTACTAACCTTAAACAGCTAAGGTCTTAGACTTTTATTACACAATAAATAGTTTAATGGTTTAGGTATCCTGACCATCCGGTCTTACATAATAGAATTCACCAATTCAGGATTCACCGGTTTTTAGGTACACTTTTGGTTAGAGTAATATTTTCTGAAACATTTATATCAAAGTTCTATGGTAAGTTTACAAATAAATGGGCTACATTTTGATACCAAGAACATTGTTGAGATATCACTGAAAAACTACATATTCTACTATTTTCTACTGTTTTGATGACATCACAAGCTGCTAACCACAAATCGATGACACTCAAATTAACCACGTAAGTGGGCGTACAATAACTGTACGCCCACTTTTAATTACGTTTGTGGTTGATTAAAGCATCATTGGTTTGTGGTTTGCAGCTGCTGATGTCATCAAAAACAGTAGAAAATAGTAAATTATGTATGTTATCTCAGCAATGGAATAAGTATATAAGGATGTTCTTGGTATCAAAATGGTTGGTATCAAAATGTAGCCCATTTATCTGTAAACTTACTACAGAAATTTAAAAGCTAAGCTATTAATTTTTCAGAAGTTATTACTCTAACCAAAAGTGTACCTAAAAACCGGTAAATCCTGAATTATAGACACTGTGAGCATATGTAACACCCATAAAGGGATGGTCAGGATACCTAAACCATTAAACTATTGTGTGATTAGCTGTTTAAGGTTAGTGTTTTATTACTCTAACCGATCACCCACTATAACAATTTGCTGTTGTTCCACCACCTTATGTTTCCATGGAAACATTTTTGGATATGTTGTAGTTCAGTCATTCATCTACACACGGGTATCAACACTATTTCTTAGAAATGCTCTAATCAAAAGATATTTACATTTCAGTACAACTACTCACACATTTGTGGTAATCTACTCGCTAGACTAAATGAACTGTAGAACACTTGAGCTTGCCTCACAACATTAACATGTAGCACAACAAGGTTCTTGGATCCAGGTACATGAGGTACATGAATGTATAGTATTAGTACAACCAGTAGGTTGTACATAGGATTGACAGTGCAGTAGTGTGTGTTTTCAATTATTGCACAAATTTTGACTTGTGTTTAAACTGCTCTATTTCTGCAGGGAAAGGCCACAGCAAGAAATGGACTGGATAGATAGCCTTTTATCTATCTAAATGTGTGATATTATACTCTCTCATGCATTACTATTGATATTTGAAAAATTGCACTATTTTCATATTTCACCGCGTTTCGTACTAAGTAAGTAAGTAAGTAAGTAAGTAAGTAACATTTCCTCCTTGTACAGACATGTTTAGAAGATTCTAGATACAGCCTCTAGTCGACTAGAACCCGGAGCATGGTGTTTTTCTCAGAATTGCGTCCCTTCCAAGAGGCAGCAGGTGACTTCTCATGCTTCACTTCTCTTGCCTACGCAATTCCGCCATCTTTATAATTACAACTGCGCATGCTCAGTAATTTCAATTCGTTTTACACCTGCTGCTCAAAGTGAGCAGTGAGCTAAAACTTCTCCAACTTTCTGATACTTTATTGAAGACTCATTGACTCTCAAAGATTAAGATTATTCAGGTAAGCTCAGTTACCAACAGCTATAATCCCACCTTCAATCTGTGCAGTTTTCGTGTCAGTGTGGGCTGTATCAGTGACTCCTCTTGTTGAAAGTGCTACCTCTCTCTAGCTCTGTGATCAACAGATTGTTACTCTGTGATCAACAGATAAGACTAATCTTACGTTGTGCTCATGCCATTCAAAGTAAGAAAGCGTATTTGATACTGCCCGATCCCTATTTACAATGTAAACCGTGAGACTGTACTCACCCGAACACAACTTAGAACTCGTATTCTATCGAGTGTCGAGTGTAAATCCGTCAAAAGTAAAGGTGGATACCGGACAGCGTGTATCTGACCACCGATCTCAATGTCCCCTCCAGGCCACTAGAAAGGCTGTTTCTAAGCATAGAGGTTCTAATCCCCTCCAGGCAAAAGCCTCCACAAGTTTCTAAGCATAGGGAGGCACATAGGGAGTCTTCCTCAAAGAAGGCTGTTTCTAAGCATAGGGATTTGAATCCCCTTCAGGCAAAATCTTCCACAAAGAAGGCTGTTTCTAAGCATAGGGATTTGAATCCCCTTTAGGCAAAATCTTCCACAAAGAGGCTAGCATAGAGATTCTAATCTCCACAAGGAAGGCTGTTTCTAAGCATAGGGATTTGAATCCCCTTCAGGAGGCTGTTTCTAAGCATAGGGATTTGAATCCCCTTCAGGCAAAATGTTCCACAAAGAAGGCTGTTTCTAAGCTCCACAAGGAAGGCTGTTTCTCCCTTCAGGCAAAATCCTCCACAAGGAAGGCTGTTTCTAAGCATAGGGATTTGAATCCCGCTATGAAAAAGTATAGGAATTGGCTGTTGAAAAATATAGGGTTTCTAATCCAGCGACAAACCGGATTCGAAACAGGCTAGCTGTTTCACGCCACTATTTAAAAAACACTCTGCGTAGTAGAGCTCTCTCACGGACCTCTATATACTGCGCGTAGTTACATGAATCAGCTTCGACGTTACCGCAAAAAGTCTTTGCTGACGTCGAAAGCGTCACACAAACGGCGTAGAAGGAAGCTAAAACACCAGCTAGCTGAACCAACCCAGCAAGTAATGCACTCCCTAACGACCAGCCTACAGGACACTTTCGTAAAAAGTAAAGTCCATACAAATTGCATCCTTGAAAGCCTCAGAAGTATTCCAATGCTAGCCAAAACAACAAAGCACGCTGCATGTAAGCTTGCTGCCAGTGGTCATGCACTGGCTCCTCGATACTGGGTATGCCACTAGTGTACGTACATTGAGGCAAGTGGTCGTGGGTGTACCCAGCTTCGTAAAAGTAAGGCTCTCTAGAATCTGTATGCACGTCAGGGGTGCGTCCATGACATCTCTCTTGACCCCTAGTAGGCCAGCTACAGCTTTTCTGTGAGCATTGAGGTAAAAAATGACGGTACGTGCGTGCTCTCAGACTACAAACCTGTCGTAGCTAAAAAACAGCCTAAAGATGGGAAAAAGAAAACACCAAAACCCACGTGGTCCTGTACGGCCAGATGTAGGCAGGTTTCTGATAGTGAATTTGAAAACTTGCACGACATGTTTAGCGAGGACGTTCAGGTTCTCCGAGACCGCCTCGGCGCCCTTCATGCATGTCCGTATGTGCAAACACACATACAGGAATGGGAAGTCCCAGAAATGCCAGATTACGAACATCGTGTCAAAGAGAGGATGGGCCATCCTCTAGCTTGTCACTTGTTTGGTGCTAATCCGTTGAGGATTCTCAGAAATGCTCTCGTGCACTATCCCGCCCTGTCAAAGTTACAAAACCAAATTAACGAAGCATTAAGAACAAGACACCACTGGCATTAAAAACCACGACCACCAGCTGCTCGGTTTAGATGAGCTGTTTGATCACAAATGCGACGAACCACAGGAGGTTAGTAAAGCTAGCGATACACTAGACACTCAGTTTAGAGCTTTACTAATGTCAAAGTACGCTCCGATTATACTGGAGTACGAGTTCGCGACTATGCGATAAACGTGTGCATTTGTTGTGACCAACTGTTCAGACGTGATCAGTGTACAAAGGTGTTGCATGATAGCCTTCGCGATAATATCACCTGGTTAACCATCAAAGCGTATGCTTTAATGGTTAATCCGGCTGTGTGGGAACAAGAAACGGTGTACATGTGCAACTATTGTAAACCAAAGTGCATTTTGCCTTCTAGGTCCAATCTTGAAACGGTCCCCCAGCCCTTTAGCTTGCAATTGATTCAATTGATTCAACTGGTTTTCAAACTATAATCAGATTGAAAACGTACTCAAAGAAAGTCCCCGCGCACAATTGTCTCAAGGCAGTCATTCTGCGTTTGCCCATGTCTATAAGCTAGCTCTGAACGAATGCGGACTGCCTAAACCTCAACTGTACGTTAAAGTCGACGGGGTTCCCACAAAGAAAATTGTTCTTTGGCAGAAATTCGTCGACATTAACAAAATCAAGGGGGAACTCAAAGAAATAAACTGGTTGTACGTAGACGTAAAGCCGGACAAAGTAGAACAGTCCATGGACGACGTCGTCATAGAGGTAGTGCAACCAGTAGCATGGTCGAAAAGGTGACCGACCAGTCGGCCGGCATACAAGCTTACACGCTACGCAATTTAGACACGTTCAAACCCAATGTCGCTGACATAGACCAGTTTAAAATACGTAGCCAGGAGATGTCATGTGCTTTCCAGACCTTTTCCCAACACAGACCAACAGGTAGATTCGGCGAGTTCCACCCTCGCGACGAGCACCTGGCTTTCAGTGAGTACGTAAAGTCGCGTCTAAACAACAAAGGTACAGAAAAAGTAGCGAGTACCTGTTCTACCTCATGCACCTAAAACTCATGCATTTTCAATGTGCTTAAAAACACCTCGAGCAGACATTTGTCTGTCAAAGTAAAGCTAGACAAAAAAGACGGCGAGCTGGAGGGAAACTTCTCCACAATCATGAGGAGTGTGCGTGGAACCAAGCAGTACTGGCAAAACACTTCCGGTGACCTAGAGGCTCTAGCTAGGGACTTTGGTCCGGCGACCATTTTCATGACGCTAAGCTGTGCAGCTCACCAGACATTTTGGAGTTCCTTAAGCTACTGGGCAAGTTCGACATCTCTCCCCATCTCTGTGTCGAAGCAGTTCTCGCACAAATTCCACGCAATGTTCAACATTGTAATTGTGCGCGGCGAGTTGTTTGGTAAGGTGGTGTGCTTCTTCATTAAAAAAGAGTATCAGCAGAGGTGCACCACATTACCAGGGAGCCCCCGTGATGAGGGTCGACCCCGATGACGTGGTTCTCGCCTGGAGAGTCACGTGTGTGGTATAACTGTATTTACTATGTATGCTGTTTGTATTTATCCTTTGTTAGTGTTGTGATCTTTACCTTATGATTGGTGCGCATGTCTTATGTTGTCTCGTGTTGATAAAGCTACATTGGTACCTGTCTAATCCCTAATTCTACATGGTGTCAGAGGTGGGATCCCCTCTCTAAAGATGGCAGGAAGCTTACTACAACCCCCAAATGCATTTAGTTTCGATAAACCAGAAGAATGGAGTCGCTGGAAAGGAAGGTTCCAACAGTATCGCATTGCCTCTGGTCTTTCCACGGAATCAGGCGAAAGACAGGTCAGTACCCTACTTTACTGTATGGGAGAAGCGTCAGAAGACATCCTGAACATGTCAGGAATATCCAATGAAGATAAAAAAGTTTTCGACAGCGTCATCGCGAGATATGATGCCCATTTCAAGGTTCGAAAGAACGTAATCTTCGAAAGAGCGTGTTTTAACAGACGTCAACAAGAAAAGGGAGAATCGATTGAACTTTTTATTACTTCCCTACACCAAGCCGCCGACAACTGCGAGTACGGCGCGATCAAAGATGAGATGATACGGGACCGCCTCGTCGTAGGTATTCAAGACCAATCCCTTTCAGAGCGACTACAGATGGAGGCAGACCTCACATTGGAGAAAGCAAAGAAACTTGTGCGACAGCGAGAAGCAGTAAAACAACAAGCAGCCCACCTAAAGGGCACTGCCAGTGACCAATCTGGATTAGAAGAAGTAAAAACTCGTTACATACCCAAGAACAAACGATTCACTAAACCACAGAGCAAAGCACAAACGTGTCAACGATGTGGAAAAAGTCCTCATTCATTTCAACGCTGTCCAGCTAGAGATGCTGTATGTTTCAAATGTGACCGAAAGGGACACTATGGCTCCCAATGCCTTTCTAAGGGTGTTGCCGAGATTACAGAGAACATGAGCGTACGAGACCCCGACCCCGACAGCGACGAGTTCTACCTAGATTCTGCACAAACAGGGGAAACAGGAAAAGCATGGAAGCTCCAGGTGACAGTCAACAGTATACCAGTGACTTTTAAGGTGGACACAGGTGCCGAAGTCACCGCAG
This sequence comes from Halichondria panicea, assembly GCF_963675165.1. Classification (NCBI taxonomy): domain Eukaryota; kingdom Metazoa; phylum Porifera; class Demospongiae; order Suberitida; family Halichondriidae; genus Halichondria; species Halichondria panicea. Next base: position 7,053,234 of record NC_087382.1, on the reverse strand, counting down.
TATCGGAAAACACCTGGAAATCAATGCCACAGACCCCTACCCTCCAAAAAGCCACGAAAACACTCTGCGGACCAGATTGCAAACCACTCACTCTGCTAGGAGAAACAGAAGTCCATCTTCAAGTGCAGCAAAGAAAATGCACTCAAAAAATTTTCGTTGTGGAAAACCTCCGAAATAACTTACTCAGCCTCCCAGCGATTAGAGCACTACAAGTACTCGAACAAGTGGGAGAAATCCAAGATGATTCAGTGGTCCAGCAGTATCCCGAGATCTTTAAAGGACTTGGAACTTTTAAAACAGACTATACGATACGCCTGAAACCCGATGCCACCCCGTTTGCCATATACGTCCCACGACGTGCGGCACTGCCACAACGCCCTGAAGTCGAAAAGGAGCTACAACGAATGCAACAACTGGGTGTAATCTCTAAAGTCAGTGAGCCAACACCATGGTGTGCGGGAATGGTCATTGTTACCAAGCCGTCAGGAAAACTCCGTGTATGTGTCGACCTAAAACCATTAAATGAAAACGTGATGAGAGAAGTACACCCACTACCTAAAGTTGATTCCACCCTTGCCCAAATGGCAGGGGCCAAAGTGTTCACCAAGTTAGACACAAATAGCGGTTTTTGGCAAGTCCCATTGTCACAAGAGTCCAGGCTCCTTACTACGTTCCTTACACCAATTGGCCGATTTTGCTTCAATAAGCTACCCTTCGGCATCAACAGTGCCCCAGAGCATTTCCAGCGGAAAATGAACGAGCTTCTAGCTGACATTCCAGGAGTCCTTGTCCACGTCGACGACATCCTGATATTTGCTGCCACCAGGGACGTGCATGACCAAAGACTACACGAGGTCCTTAAACGGATACAAAACGAAGGGCTCACCCTCAACAAAGCCAAATGTAAATTCCACCAATCCAGGATCGAATACCTAGGACACATCATCGATAGCGAGGGCATATCTCCTGACCCTAAAAGGACAGAGGCCATAAGAAAAATGCCTCCTCCAGCATCCCTCACTGAACTGAGAAGGTTCATGGGAATTGTCAACCAACTCAACAAATTCTCTCCCAAAATTGCAGAATTGTCTCAGCCATTGCGCAAACTCCTCAGCCCAAAACAGCCCTACACATGGACACCAAGCCAGGATGACGCCTTTCAAAAGCTCCAGGAAGAAATCTCTTCAAATCGAGTATTGGCCTTGTACGACCTCGAAAAGCCTATCAAAATCAGTGCCGATGCATCTGCCTACGGTTTAGGTGCTGTACTCTTACAACAAAACGACAAGGAATGGCGTCCGGTTGCGTTTGCCTCGCGTGCACTCACCGAAACGGAAACTAGATATGCACAAATCGAAAAAGAGGCCCTCGCCCTCACATGGGCATGTGAAAAGTTTGCCGAATATGTTCTAGGGAAAAGGTTCGAACTGGAGACAGACCATAAACCCTTGGTGCCAATACTGGGACAGAAGAGCCTTGATACTTTACCACCTCGAGTACTTCGTTTCAGGATCCGACTGATGAGATTTGACTACACTATCTACCACTCACCAGGAAAATCCCTATATTTGGCTGATACACTTTCGCGAGCACCCATCAATACTCTACCCCAAAAGAGTGACATGGACGCAGAGAAGGAAACCGAAAATCTAGTGGATTCCGTAATTACTAGCCTACCTGCAGAAGAAGCCAGCCTAGAGACATATGTGACAGGCTCTGGGAAAACAGACCAATTGGAGCAGATATTGGTATTGAGCAAAAGCCAGATTTATAGACTACAGTGTATAATCTCATAAATTTTTTTCTTGGATTATAGTTATCTATAGTCTTTCTACTACCTCTCTGCAAAATCTGATGCTCTGAATCCAACTCTTTCCACCAAAGCGCTTTGTCTAAACAGCCACCATTACCTTACTTTTCCCAATTTAGCAATCTTTGAGTGGGCGTTTCTCAATACTGCTGTTTTACAACTTCGAGTTTCCAACGCGCATAACTCAGGCATGGAACAAGGTATGTGCAAACTAAGCATATCAATGCGCAGGCAATTCTTTGCTCTATCATCTGGTATATAGATCGCAAAAATTATAGCTTGCGCCAATTGGTCTGTTTTCCCAGAGCCTGTCACATATCGTCATGCACAGTCAGAGGACCCAACATGTTCCAAGATTATTGAGTTCTGTAAGTCAGGTTGGCCCAACAGGAACCAACTCAAAGGAGAAGTCAGCAAGTACTATCAAGTCAGGTCATCACTCACTTACACCCGACATTTGCTACTTTATGGGTCGAGAATTGTAATCCCAGAAAAGTTGAGAAAAGAAACAATGGAAAAAATCCACAGTGGCCACCAAGGAATCGTTCGTTGCAGACTGCGAGTCGCCCAATCAGTATGGTGGCCAGGTGCCTCAAAAACCATGGAGACATTTGTCACACACTGTCCAGAATGCCAAAAGAACACAGCTCCCCACAGAGAGCCCCTCATGCCATCAAAACTACCCAGCTATCCTTGGGAGAAAGTGGGGACAGATTTGTTCGAAATTGATAAGACTACATACTTAATCGTGGTCGACTATTTTTCTCGATTTATCGAAGTACAGAAACTTTCGAACACAACAGCATCTGGAGTGATTACAGCACTGAAAGCTATATTCGCACGGCATGGAATTCCTTCAATTATGATCAGCGACAATGGCCCTCAATATAACTGCAAAGAAATGAGGGAATTCGCAGGCAAGTATAACTTTTGCCATATCACCAGCAGCCCTTACCACCCACAGTCAAACGGTCTAGCTGAAAGGTCAGTCAAGACGGCTAAACTACTCTTGAAGGACTCTCCAGACCCATGCAAGGCTCTGCTGAGCTACAGGGCAACCCCCCTACCTTCTTGTGGTTTTAGTCCAGCTGAACTCCTTATGGGACGAAAAATTCGTACTGATGTCCCACAAATTCAGAGTACATTCGTACCAAAGTGGTCATATCTCAAAGAATTTAAAGAAACCGATGAGAAGAACAAGCATAAACAAAAACGTGATTACGACCAACGACACCGTGCCCGACCACTAATGCCGCTACCTGAACATACACCCGTATGGGTAGACACTCCACATGGACAGGTTCCAGGGAGTATTGTGACAACCTCTACACAACCACGCTCCTACCAAGTTGATACACCATCAGGTGAAGTTCGCAGGAACAGAGTACAGTTACGACTTCGAGGTGAAACTGAGACCAATGAAACCGATGTGCCTCCTGTACCAACTGAACGGAACACTCGATCAAAAACTGGATCAGCCCCAGGTCCCCCGGACTATTTACGTTGTTGAGTGACGTTGTTGAGTGACTTAAGGGGGAGATGTGGTATAACTGTATTTACTATGTATGCTGTTTGTATTTATCCTTTGTTAGTGTTGTGATCTTTACCTTATGATTGGTGCGCATGTCTTATGTTGTCTCGTGTTGATAAAGCTACATTGGTACCTGTCTAATCCCTAATTCTACAACGTGTAACATTCCAGACAAAAAAACAGACCCAGAACCCTGGTGACAATTCATCAGTGCAATGCCTACTGTTCCAGGCCTAGATACATTGGTGGGGGGAAGTACATTAAAAGATGTAGATTCAATTTTCCCAGAGAGGCAACCTCTCTACACCCTCTAGGTGACGAGGCGACGAGTGTACGATCTTCCCAGAAAAGTTGAGGAAGCTAGAATCAACGATTACAATCCGTTGCTGCTGTACCTTTGGAAAGCCAATGTAGACGCCCAGTACATAGCCGAAACCAGCATGGCGCTCACTGGTTACATTACGGCGTATCGCAATTTTGAGGACCTGTCTAGCACGGGCACCCTCTACGGTATAATGTGGAAGTTTGCAAAAGAGTGTCTAAAAAACAGAGAATCGGGCACGTATGACAACCTCAGAGGTGACCCCCTGAACGAGAAATCACACACAGTTCAGTACGTCAACGCCAAACTACCAACCAAACGCAATAGAAAGCTGAAAACCTATGCTGAGCTAAAAAGAATGAAACCCAACAGCACTGACATGTGACGTGCACTATCCAAACAGGCCAGACAGACTGTCCTCCATGTGCTTGCACGACTTTGTCGCACACGGTACGCTAGAGACGGGGCTCAAACCTCGTGTAATCCATCACCCCAAGTACAAGACCATCCAAAAAGAGGCCTACTACTACGGTCTCCTCCTGCCGTACACTGACGAGAGTGACCTCCTCGAAGACGGAGAGACACCTAAAACGTCGTTCGAGAGGAGGCAGAACAAAGGCCTCCTTAATCACCACGCCAAGCTGCTGGAATGTAACAGAAGAATGAGAGAAATCTCCGACGCCAGAAGGCGGAAACGTCTAGATCCTCCGAAAAAGGAGGACGAAAAAAAAGACGACGACGAAGACGTCCTGCTCCAGGGTATGGCTAAATCACACTTGGATCGCCACCTGGAGCCCCGACTGTCCATGCTAAACGAAGACCGGTGCAGGGTTTACGAAAAAATCAGTAGCCATTTGTTGCACGAACGAGACCACGAAAACGTGGCCTGTAACCTTGGTGTGGGGGGAACGGGCAAGTCCTTCCTCATTCAAGCGCTCAGAGCGTTTGTCAAAGACACTTGGCCGGATTTAGCCAATGCCAGTGCAGTAGCCGCCCCGACGGGCCTAGCAGCTTGTAACGTAAACGGTGTGACCACCTACCAGCTCTTTCAGTTGCCCATAGCATTGTACTGGGAACTGCCCAAAGAAACACTCAAGTACCTCAGGCAGCAGTTAAAAAGGTGTTCATAATTGACGAGGTGTCCATGGTGTCCAGCCTTAACCTAACGTACATACACCTGAGACTAGATGAGATCTACGGGGGTAACGAGTGCATGATTTGGGGGCATGGTTTGGGGGCTAGAACAATGCTCCAGCTACCACCCATTACCGGTGCACCAGTGTTCCAAAACATTCCCTCAAAAATACTTTCGCTCAGAATAGGTTGCATAGGGTCCACAAACATTTGGAAAAGCACTGTGGTGTACGACGAGCTGACCATTAATGAGATTGTACACGGACATGCTCGACGGCCTTGTGACAGGGCCTAGGAAAACAACCCTTATGGAGCAAACTAATAATGTTCAGTACACTACAAAGTTTAGTTTAGAATTTTGGCTCCTCTAACTAAAAAAATTTTTTTTTATCCGAACATTTTTTTGTATAGCCGTTACAAGGCAGCCATTGAATTTTTTCATGCTGTTCTTGTATGCGGATAGAGGAGTTTCTCAAAACGGTAGGTCAATACTGTCCCCCCTTTCACCAGAAAATATTTTGGGGTAGGAAGGTGCAAAGTGAGTGATATTGTAATCAATTTGAAGCTTTAAGCACTGCTTTATTTAATTAAGCAATAAAATACAATTAATTAGTTTGCTGGTTGTTTTCCTAGGACTACAGGTAGGTGCTGAAGTTAGCACCTGTGAAAAAAAAATTTTTTGCCTAAATTGACCTATAGCCTAATTTAATTAGTACACCTAGTACCTATGTACATTGATCACCCAATCATAGAATCAGTACGTATTTATACTCTACACTACATGTACCTAGAATTATGTACATAATTAATTTGTGTTTTACAGGCAATTGGTGTGCCGTACCCGTACAATCCAGCTAGTGCTTCTGCATTTAGATTCTGTCGACATTGCTTGGGAAGTGCGTCAGATATTCAAACCAAGGTTTGTTTTTACATATTGTATTGGTCATGTACTTGTCACAATGACTGCATGCATGTATATGAGTACACCCTCCCTTTTTTCCTTGAATCCCAGTTTGAATTGCGTCGGATCATTGTGATCTTTTGGAGCGTGATGACTTGACAAATGCTGATCGACACCACTACTCTAGGTGTTAACATACGTGCCTTGTTAGATACGCTGGATTTTTTCAGTGTATGCATGACATCTTGGAAGGCGCTCTTCCATTAGAAGTCAAGCTCATGCTTAAAGTACGTACATAATTATGTAAACTGGATCATACTTATATGAGCGTTGCGTAACCTCTTGGTATTTTCATCCAATAGGTGAATATATGGTTCATGAGTATAAATTTTTTAAACAAAATATGCTCTACCCTGTTCAAATAGACCTTGACCTTGAGCTGCGAGCAGTAACAAGTGTTACCAATCTAGAGTAAAATTTGTTTTTAAGTGTTCTAATGTCCAAAAAAACTGCACCTCGTCATGGGAGGGTCCCTACACAACATCTTCTTGAGTTTGCCATCTTTGTCGTAAAATGCATTAGCTAAAATGTTTTTCCAATACCATCTTGAAATCTGAGGCTGGGCTGCTTTTTAATTACAACACCAGCGCAAAGGTGTTTTATGTTTTAGTTCTTGGAGGTCATCTCCTAGTACTACCGGGTTTCACCAAAGTGTCTAGGCGGTAACCTGATGTATTTACTATTGTCATGTTGGTACTATTGGTACTATTGTCATGTTGGAGCAGCTGAATATAGTCTAAACCTTGGACCGTCTGGATTGAACCTTAGTTGAAATCCTTTACGTGCACGTCTTGATGTTACCCCTTTATAACGCATAGCAGATTATAACGCATAGCAGAGACACAAAGTTGGACAACTGTGCCATATGAAAATTTGGTCTTGTATTCCTTTTCCAGATGATTCTTTATTGACATACCGTATATGCTCGATCAGAGGCCGCTATTCCGCTCTTGTATAAAGCCTCCCTTGATAAAGCCTCCCTTGCTAGCAGCCGCTCTCAAATAGTAGCCTCAGTGAACTTTGACTCTAGCACTTTGACTCTAGCACAAAATTATTACTAGCAGCTAGCTACATGTACGTAGCTATGTTGTTAGTACTTCACAAAGACTTTCTCATGGCAGAGTTCAAGTTTATGCAGGACTTTTGATGACAAACTAAAGCGTATTTTAGTACAGTATCACCAGTCTGTGGACTATACCAGAGCAGGTAACGGTTTCTGCTTCGAATATGGATAAGAAAATGTTGAAGTCGTTACTTAAACTGTGTGAATCTGATCGTGAGGATCTGATCGTGAGCACTTAGGTATGCAAGTCCTCTGGATTATCTTGACGTTGAGAGTGCTGTATTTATCAAGAAATGGAAAAACTAGCCAGAACGAAAGAAAAAGCTACTTACGAGAATTCTTCAGAGTCAGACTCTGAAATGTCATTGAAGAAAAAAATGCCATTGAAGAAAAAACTGCACCATTAGATTTTAATTACTTTCAAATTTGCAGCAGATGTGGTTTCTGAAAACATAGCAACGTGTGTACAGGACCTTCAACTTGATCAGAAAGAGGAAAGACAAATTAATACAGATATTCAATACAACTCTTGGTCAAACAGCGACAGGTAAATAGTCACAGAAAGCGCAGATGCAATATTTTTGATGATTCTTTAAAAGTGTATGTCCATTCAGAGGCAAGTACGTCGCAGATTAGCTGAGCAAAAGTAACAAATTGAACAGTTTCCTAACATTGGAACCACGATCGAAACTTTTGTGAAAAGTAACAATGTAGGGGCTGAAGCAGAACAAGAGTACTAACGTTCGATGGAAACGTTTGATGGAAATATCAAAGATACAAAAAAAGTTACGTACCGTATATGCTTGCTAAATGTTTCATTTTGCTGGCTACAATTCAAGAGGGGCCACAGTTCAAGAGCGTGCCACAGTTTAAGAGCGGCGTTTATTAGCTACATTCTGCATTTCCATCGAAATGCATTCGTAGACGTGCGTGCGTGATGTGGGTTGTAGTTTTTCAAGTCAATATTCGGAAGACCGATTATACAGACCGATTATACGCCGCAGACGCATAAATGCGTCATGTCACTATGACGCATTTTTGCGGCAGTTGTAGTTGAACGCCTTCTTTTTGCAAGATCTCGAAAGGAGGAGGCCTCAGCACTGCAAACGGCCGAGCTGTAGACTAAGCATTGCATGGGGGTAACACATAAAAATTTTGCACAAAAACGGTTTGAATAATTATTAAATACAACAAAATACATGTAAATTAATTCAAACTATCTAAAACTTGACCAACGAGGAGGTACTTGGCAATATCTTGTCCGATGATGAATCTTGATGAGGAGGACCCAGAAGAACCTAAGGTAGCGACTATGAATTTTCAGACCTTGAGTCGGACAACGACGAATAATCATATTGATACAATCATAGAAGCACTGTTCTTATTATTTAGATGACTCAGGCCACCACCCCAACCTCAACCACCACACCAGCCACCCCCTCCCTCTCAACCACCACCACCGCCTCCAGGTAAAATAACATCAGAAGAGGCTCATAACAAATAATATTATATAAAAACAGTCTGAGACTGTCACCTTTACATCCCTGACCGGTCCGATATCTCTGATTGCCCGCTACACATTTTTTACCTCTTAACCCTTTAACCGCCACGGGCCACGATCGACTTTTTTGCGAAATTCTAATTCTGCGATACTTAGGAAGTAGCTCGAACTACGCACATCCCTGTATAGACATCCCTGTATAGAGGAAGAGCTGTAGAATCACGTGCAATTTAGTCTAGAATTTTCCAAGCCACGTTGCTATGTTAAAATTTCATTAGCATCTTACCGCACGAAGCTATGGCTAGATTGTTTACTTGTGCCGATGTGCTTGAACAGCTTGAGGACAGCAATGGCGATGTCTCCTCTGGTGATGACAGGGATAGTAGGATACCTCCCAAAGGCTACCAGGTTTATGCCAGACGCTGATGAACTGTCTGGGACTGATGACATGCATGACATGGACCTAGACGCTAGCTATGGACCAGGACGGTGAAAGACCAGGAGAGGGCTCACTGTGACTCTAGTAAGTAGTATAGTAGTATAGTATAAAGTAGTATAGTATAGCTAGAATATCAGTAGTGTAAGTATAGTATAGCTAAAATAATTTCATAGATCGTTCACCGACCCCCACCTTCTCTCTGATGTCAAGATATGTCTTAGCACTTCATATGATGTGAAAATCAAGCTTAGTCAAGCATATGATAGGCAGATCCATGAAAAAAAATTTTTGGATTTTATCTCACCGCATTTAAAATGATAAAAACGGGTGGGCGCAATAACCGTGGTTGCTATGGCAACACCATTTTATTCCTTGTTGTATGGGCATTCTATTGGTATATAGTTGCTAGTTGCTCTGGAAACTGGAAACGCGATAGAGACATTTCACTTCACTGTTAATTAAGAATCCGACGGTTAAAGGGTTAATGGCTGAGAGCAATAGATACGCCAGGGAGTGATGACAAGTACGATAAATGGAAGACTGAAGAATTGGAAGCTTATTGGAGTTTTTGTATTCTTGTATTTTATTGTCCACTTACCATCTCTGAACGACTATTGGAGTAGAGACCCTCTTACGCACTACGCCCCCATCACGACAAGGAGGCGCTTCAGGGAAATCTCTCGGTACCTGCACTTTGCTCATTGATCGGCTGGGTACAGGTCGGTCCGCTCTCAAGCAGTATATGCCGATATGGGTACTGGGACCCAATGGGTACTTCAGTCGTGAAGCAGGAAATACGTTGGAGAACACGTGGTGAAGAAATTGACAAGCGGGTTCACCACGTCTACTTTGACAACTTCTTCACCAACGTCAATGGGAAAGATTTTCCTCCTGCATTGAAAAAAGCTTCCCCAAAATAATTACACACACACCCACATACACTCACACACCCATGCAACATGCACACTCACACAACCACTAATAATGCTACGTTACCTTTACACAGAGGGACAGTCCAGAAGGGCCCCCGTGACAGCAACCGCCTGGAAAGATAAAATCGTGAATTTCCTCTCCATGACAACACAGCCCACAGCTATAGGTTCCGCTGATGTGCCGTCGTACAACCAGCACGGAGTTGACAGGGGTGACCAGCTCAGGGGCTACTACAGAAAGTTTCTTTTTGTTTGATGTAGCTTTGTTTGATGTAGCCACCCAAAACCAAAATTAAATTTCAAGGAGTTCCGCGGCCTAGAATCTTCATATTGCAGTCGGAGGTCGTTATGGTGGTGCGATTGTTCCTCTCCAACTTCCCCGTAAAAGATTCGAGTGGTCCATGTCCGTCAATACATAGGACCGAACTGACACGACATGGTTTTGCCAAGAATGTGGAGTGTGGCTCTGCCATTACTAAAGACTGCTTTTTCCTATGGCATAAGAACAGAGAACAGTAGTCGTACTTGTGTACCCAGTGTGGCTCTGCCATTACTAAAGACTGCTTTTTCCTATGGCATAAGAACAGAGAACAGTAGTCGTACTTGTGTACCCGTGTACCCGTATTTGGCTCAGTAGAGTCACGTCAACATACAGGCTCAGCCGCTGCCTTTGTTCACTGTCATTCACTGTCACACTGTAGTAGCATATACGACACGTGTAGATAAAGCATAACGTAGGGCACCGCATAGTGCGAAATGTTCGCTGATTTCGTGGGTTAGCAATCCTACACGAAAATTAAGTCCACGAAAATATAGATTAGATTATGTACACACCCGGCTCTTGGAGTGGCTGAAGACATCGCAAAAGAAGTACAGCTCACTTCCTTGTTGGTATCCGTTTTGTATGGCAGACCTTTAGGTTTACAGAGCCGGTAAAATCTGTTGTGCTCCATCGCTTGTCAGAGGTACATCATATAGTTTAAGAGCTTCAATCACCTCCCAGGCCATTAGGAAGATCTTTTCAGCTGAGGAAAAAAGCTGGGCACGATATGGACTAACAATGTGTCAATAAATATACGAGTGTGTGTGTACATATCTGTACCTGACAAACTTGCGCTGAAATAGTGATCTAGCCATGAAGACGAATGCCTAGTTTCCTGACCGTAGGTGTTTGAGAATCACCTTTCGATATCTTCGTTCGCCGACCCCAAGTCTACAAAGCCAGTTAGACTACCGGTGTGCTTATTGAAAACTAATTCGTTCTTAAAATCTCCACTCAATCTCCATACTCAAAGCAATGTTATGAGGCCGCTCAGTTGGGACTTCAGGCGCTCCACAAACTCATACTGAACACCTGTGTGTGGTTTGACCCAGTGGGTGTAATCATACAGTGTTCTTTCCGAAGGCAAAGCGATCATGCCTGACTCACGCACAGCAAAGCGGATGAGCCATGCGTTTTTCTTTCAACACATTGTACATTTCAACACATTGTACTGCTGTTGCTGTTCCCAAAAGATGTACTGGGAAGAGTCTGGAGCAAACGTCTTGTGTAAAGCGGGCGATATTATATCGGTGACATCAGAACACTCCTCCGGGTGGAGAGAAATAGATTCTTCCTCTAGTACCGCCACGGTTTTTCTCTTGAGGGTCGAGTGACTTGTAGTTGGTGCGACTACCAGAAGCGATACGGAGTGACCGATTTAACCTAGAAACAGACCTCCTAAGTGTACACCGAAATTCCTGACAGTTTGAACATCGTGTAGGGTTTGCACTAATACGGCTACACAACAAATCGCAGTCTTTTCGTCTCACTGTTATATTTGGCCCATCAACCACTGGGGCGTGCTCAATGAGCGCCTTGTCTTCCCCACACCCACGTACACTGCCACCTCTTTTATTGCTGCAAAACTGTCGATTTCCAGGACAAACAGCAGCGCACTCATGTCGAGCACTCTTATCAGATGAAGCAGTGCTTCAAAAGAATGAAGATTTGAGCTTATCTTATGTCTTTGAGCAGATTACTCGAAGAAACCAGCTGCTTGCTACCAGGTAAAATCTTCATTCACAAGAATGGACATCTTCACTTGCACTGGTGTATCCTTCTCCATCAATTTTGTGTGGTGTTACCAGGAAGACGCTCCCAACCATTTGGTAAAGCTAGTGACTGCAATGAAGGGTTCTGTATTTGTAGAATGGCATTGCTTTGTGTCCCTTTTTCGCCTGTCACCCTTTTTCGCCGAATGAACGCTTTCCTTTCTTTCTGAGAGGCATACTCAACTGAAGAAAAAAAAAGACAATTTAACAGCAAACTATGTAGCAGCAATCTATACACATGTAGTAAGGAAGGCGAGTATAATTATTTATACTTAATTTCTAGCCACACTAAGACCTAAGAAGCTTAACCCTTTAACCGTCGGATTCTTGTGAAGTGTATCGGGTTTCCAGAGCAATAAAATGCCTAGCAACCATATACCAATAGAATGCCCATACAACAAGGTATAAAATGGTGCAACATGTGTTGCCATAGCAACCACGGTTATTATGCCCACCTGTTTTTATCATAAATGCCCGGCCAGCAGTCCAAAAATTTTGATCAGCCTATCATAATTATGGCTGGCTTGATTTTCACATCATATGAATCCTAAGATATATCAATTTGAAGTACAATACGTACATGTATTACTACCCAAGACGTGGGTATCATTTGGTTGTTTTGATAAGGTGTACCATCGCCTACATTGTATAACCATCAGCCCTATTGTCACCAGGTATCATTGCACAGCTAGTGTGAGTATGATACCAGGTATCTCTTTAGAACTACAAAGAGCAATATGGTAAAACTTTCATCGTCGCCGGACAGTCCATCACCCGATGACACACTTTTGTCATCAGGAACCGTCATCGTTGGACAGTGACCCACTTCCATCAGACGGTCCACCCTGATATTGTTGACATCAGAGAGAAGGTGGGGCGATCTATGAAATTTACAAGCTCACATAAAGACTGTGCTATTTTAGCTACTACTGATATTCTAGCTATACTATACTTACCCAGTGTCACACAGTGAGCCCTCTCCTCACCGCTGTTTCACAACAATGAAAATTCACCACTTAGTTTATCAGGATGTAGTACATGATTATGACAAGATAATACATTCCACCAAACCACCAAACCACAAACCAGTGGAAGTTGGGGGCTGTTTTAGAGCATCCCATTGTGGCCTAAGTATGTGAAAAATGTGACTCTGCAGGAAGTCTAGAGCATATGCTTTCCTTAGATACCATTTTCATAAAAATTAACGGATCACAGCACAAGCTGTATTGGCTTGTAGAAGTACATGATTGTCCTCCAGTAAAGAAGCGCTTCTGTCACTACTGTCACTAGAAACGTTTTGCAAGACTAGTAGGTGTGGATGGTAAGTTAGAATGAACAACTATTTTCTAAGCGAATTTTAACCGGTTGAAAATGACACTTTTTAGACATAGTGTCTGCTGTAGTCCATAATATCTTTTCACAATACAGGTAGAAATAAAGGTAGAATCAAGTCTCGTTAATCTTTCGCCTTTTCACAGGTGGTGGTCTGCACGCGACATTAGAGGGTGCGATGTGCACAAAGTGCTGCTTCATCATGCACCTCAGTCTGTCAACATCGCTCGAAATGTTTATGCACCTCAGTCAGTCTGTCAACATCGCTCGAAATGTTTCGGTATGACACAGTTTCGGTATGACACCTTCAAATTATTAAAGTAATTGTGAATTGATTCGGCTCCTGGTTCTCCCATGAGTCCAAGTCCCACCTTCCACTCCCTCAGCCATTCAACTACATGTGATTCCAGCATGTGCATCTTACCGTTGCATGAGGGAATTGTTGTTATATAGGTCTATGCTAGTTTATTTGACTATTCAACAACAAGATAATAATAGTCAGTGAGCACACAAGAGATAAAATCAGGAGTAAGAACATGTGCTAAAATAAAAACGAACACAATGGTTAAATAGATATTCTAGAATGTTCTATTACATAATAATTACATAACAACACTCCCACTTAATTTTACGATTGTTATTCTTGAGACATGCCCATTTCCTCTTGAAACGAATTCGGTTCAATGGCTTAGTGAGCAAGTCAGCTACCATTTTTTCTGTCGGACAATACGTCAATGAAATGAAATGATCCCTTCCTTTACAGCTTCACGTACATAGTGAAATTTGATGTCAATATGCTTCGTCCTAGCATGTGACACAGGATTCTTGCTTGATTGTCTTCCATCAATGCAGTCGGCACTTTTTGGCACACTCCTAAGTCTGTGAGCAATCTTCTCATCCACACGGCCTCTTGAGTGGCAACACTAAGAGCGACATACTCAGATTCCGCGGTGGATAGGGCTACCATCGATTGTTTCTTGCTCATCCATGAAACTGCCCCTCCGGCCATCAAGAACAGGTTTCCACTTGTAGAATGACGATTGTCTTGGTCTCCAGCCCAATCGGCATCGGAATACCCCATTAGTACATCGGCCTTCGATTTCTCATACTTCAGTGTTAGATCGGCTGTTCCCTCAATATTCTCTTGGCGGCCGTTAAACTTCTGGACGTGTACCAATTGCACAATAGAGTAGACTTCCTACAAGTGACTGATACTGAATAGAATAATAGAATCAACTGGTTTGCTGGTTTCGTCGTCCTTTTTGAGAATTACGTTTACATCAGCTGGTGTCAAGGCTGCATTAGCTTGAGTCAGTCCAAATTTCTCCAGCATTGCCTGTATGTACTGCTTCTGATGCATTCGTATACACTTCCCATCTTCATTGTGATCTATGGAAATACCAAGGCAGTAGTGGAGCTTTCCCATCTTAAAGCGTCCCTCCAAACTTTGCTTCACCTCCTTCATCTTTTCAGGTGTCTTGGTTAAGATGATTAAATCGTCCACATACACAGCAACGATTTAGGTCATCCTCTTCAGTTTGGACAAACACACAAGAATCAGCGCTGCTTTGAACAAATCCTGCTTGCTCCATGTATTCCGTAAACACAGCGTTCCAACATCGTGGAGATTGTTTCAGTCCATAGAGTGACTTGTTTAACTTGCAGACTAGTTTTTCTTTGCCTTTCTCGACATAGTGGGACGGTTGCTCCATGTATATCTCTTCTTCTAGTGTGCCGTTTAAGAAGGCTGTTACAACATCCATTTGGTGGACAAGCATGTCCTTCTGTACAGCCAGTGCTAGTAACACTCGAATTGATGTGAAACGCACTACTGGTGTAAATGTTTCATCATAATCTACACCAAATTTTTGTGTGTAACCTTTGGCTACTAGGTGAGCTTTGAGTTGCTCCACTTCACCGTCCTTTCCTCTTAAAGACCCACTTGCTTCCAATAGTTTTTCGACCGCTTGGTAGTTCTACAAGATCCCAAGTCTTGTTTTCAATCAGAGATTGATATTCGGAATCAGCAGCTGCTTTCCAGCCCTCAGAGTCATCACCTGATAATGCTTCTTCTACTGAGGCTGGGTTGTTTTCAAGGATTGCAGCATTAATGTACTCATCCTGACCATACCTCACTGGTTGAGCCCGTTGTCGACTAGGGTATCGATGGGTTTCTTCAGCTTCGGGTTCAGCTTCAGATTCAGCTTCAGTTTCAGCTTCACTAGTACAGGGTACTGTTTCCGTTCGTACTGAAGTTAGGGTCTGTAAATCAGTTAGTGAATCAGTCTGAAAACGACATCTCTTCGAATGACAACTTTAGATGTTGTTTCGTCCATTAGTCGGTATCCGTTGGATTGAGAGCAGTATCCTACAAACCGTCGTTTTTCAGCCTTCTTTGCAAGTTTGTTTCTTTGCGAATCTGGTATGTGTGCGTACGCTGTACAACCAAAAACTCGTATGTGGCTCAATTTCGGTTTCTGTGCGTACCACCTCTCATATGGTGTGATTTTGATCTTGAAGGCTCGACTAGGCATCCTATCTCTGAGGTACGCAGCTGTAGCAACTGCCTCTGCCCAAAAACGATCCGACAATTTTGCTTGAGCAATCATACACCGAGCAGCTTCCATGAGTGTGCGGTTCATTCTCTCTGCCACTCCGTTTTGTTGTGGTGAGTAGGGAGTTGTTAATTCGTGTCGAATCCCTTGGCTCTTCAAGTAGGCTTCAAATTCCTTGGAAACATATTCACCTCCGTTGTCCGATCGTAGTGTGCCGATATTTAGACCACATTCATTTGTTGTGAGTGCTTCGTATTCCTTGAACTTGTGTCGCATGAAGTAAACTTTGCAACACTTTGAGAAGTCATCAATGAACGTGACAAAGTACTTTTTTCCTCCAAAGGACTCCGTTGGCATGGGACCACACACATCACTGTGTATGCGTTCCAACTTTCTTGTTGAGCGAATTTCTCCCATTGGTTTAAATGGCTTCCTCTGCATCTTTCCTTGGACGCAACTCTCACAGAAAGAGATATCTGGGGACTTCGAGACTCTTACTCCCTTCACAATGTCTTGAGAGGCGAAATCGTATATCTGCTGCTGGTTCACATGACCTAGCCTTTGGTGCCAGAGATCGGCACTCTCTTCCTGCTGATTGCGGGCTGCAACTGACGCATACTCAGGGGTTGTTGTCTTGCAATCCAGTTGATATAGTTTCCCTACGAGATAGCCCATACCAAGCAACCGTCCCCTTGAGTTTCTGATCCAGCATTTCGACTTTCCAAACTTAAGAAAGTTTCCTATAGATGCGGCTGCTCTTACTGAAAACAAGTTGCAGGCAAGTTTGGGGACATAGAGTACTTGATACATTACACACCTTTTAGGATCACTCACTTTAAATTGCATGGACAGGTCAACTTTTCCAACACCGATAGCTTCCACAGAGTTCGACCATCTCCGAGGCTCACACTCTCAGGTTTCGAGAATTCCTCATAGTCAGTGAGCAGCTCCTTTGCGTTGGTCATGTGACTTGTTGCCCCTGAGTCTATCAGCCATCTCTTACTGGTTACAGATGTCTGGGACGTACTCTGGGATGTTGTAAATGCACCAGTTTCCTCCGTGTCTGATTCTGACTGAGATGTTCCTGCTGATTTTGCTTTATGTCTCGGTCGGTTTGGACAGTCTCTTCGAATGTGTCCCTCTTCACCACAGCCATAGCAAGTTATTCTGCCACGCTGAAACTTTCGTTTGTGTCCTCCCAGTAGAGCTGACGTATCTTGGTTTGATCCGCGCTGCTTAAACTCTCCATTTAGTTTGCTCTCTTCATGAACAAGGCTCTGCTGTACATAGCTTAGGGACACATAGCTTAGGGACACATTCTCTCGAGCTTCCAAGGCTGTCACTAGTGACGAATAACTCTGAGGTAAGCTTCCCAACAGCGTCACCACCTGGTCTTCTTCATCGACAGGACTTCTTCATCGACAGGAGCTCCAATCGAGGCCAGTCTATCTGTCAGTTCCTTCATCTGCTTTAAATGACCTTCAGCTGACGTGTTCTCTCCCATTTCCATTCGAAAATATTGTTTCTTTAGGAGTAACTTATTGGCCAGTGTATCACGCTCAAAGTGATCACGCAGAGTATCCCAGGCATCTTTTGCTCCATCACATGAAGTAATCAAATAGAGCCGGGATGTAGCAATTGTCATGACAATGGACGAGAATGCCCTTTGTGCTCTTCTTTCAAATTCAGCTGTCTGGGCTGGAGTAGCTTCTTCTCCGATAGTTTCTGAGGCATCCACATGACTCCAAAGTCCTTTAGCCAGCAACATGTGTTTCATCTGGAATTTCCACGTAGACCAATTCGAGCCTTCCAGCTTATCAATCGACCACTTGTTGTCTGTCGTTCCTTGAGCCATACTCGAATAACAAGATTCTACTCAGCCAGTCACACTCCAGTTCGGTTTTCCAACTCTCAATCAAAATACTAGCTTGTCAGTACAGGTAGGTGTCTGGGCCCATAACCTGTTGTTATAATTATAGGAATAATAGTCAGTGAGCACACAAGACAGTGAGCACACAAGAGACAAAATCAGGAGTAAGAACATGTGCTAAAATAAAAACGAACACAATGGTTAAATAGATATTCTAGAATGTTCTATTACGTAATAATTACATAACAACAGGAATTGCTGCCGGTAGAAGTTCATGAAGGTGGAGATGTTTGTATCTGTGGATGAAAAATGTGTGAACATTTTTCGCTATACAATTTTATATTTACCTAGGCACATCTGTGTGTAGCAGTTACAACACTATACTTTCTCTGCAGTTTTTCAGCTCTTTGGACGATCGCAGGACGATAGTTTGCTGCTGCCAGCACTAGTGCGTCACACAGCTCCCTCGTGTGCTTGGGCTATAGAAAGTGGTTGTTTCAACGTAAGCTCTATGTTGTTTGTACAGTTGAAAGTTAAATTTACCCGAAGTGTTTGGTTTCCCACAAAGTAGGCGTACTACTGACGTTAAAACCGTCTAAAGCTTGATCTAGGGCTCCTTTTTGAACCCCTTTTCCACTATCGCAGAAGCTTTGGTCCACTCAATATCCTGTAAGTGTGTTGACTATAACTAATTAGCACAAACCTTGCTTGCACGGCCTTCCCTTCTTGCAACTCAGGGTCTTCACCCTCTTCCCCCTCACGGAAGACAAGAAGAAGAGCCACCAGGTCGTTCAGTTGAGTGACCTCTTCGTTTGCTCTATAATTATGCAAATTTCCGTAGTGCATATATTTATTGTATTAATGTCAAATTTACCTGTCTAGCTCATCCTTGAGAGTCCTGGCTCTCGCAAAGGTAAGATGGGCCATCCTTCTCGCGACTATCCTCCTCCTCCACGTCAAGCTCATGACAGTCGTCTTCCATCAATTGGATAAAATATCCCTAAAGTAATGTGTAGTCCTGGAGGGCACACCTGCATTTCGGATTATGTGTGAATTATGTGTATTTAAAATGCTTACTTGATTTAAAGGGATGGACTGATTTCCTTACACAGTTGTTAAACAACTTTGCTTTATTCAGCTTCCCTCCCGCTGCAATAAAATTCTGGTTGATCTCCGAGGATGCTGTCAGTGGTTCTGCTCTGGTGGGCATTAGTGGGCATTAGTGGGTGGGCTCTTCAGTTCTTCTGATGTGATTAAACAGCCTATACATGTGACACAGGAACTCATAGTCACCGCTGAGGAAAACTCGAACTTACGATAACTAAGTTGTTGTTTTTAATCCTACGTACCTCCACGTCTTGCTGGGAAGGCTGTCCACCTCATCCTGGAATCTCTCAAGCCCGATCTTGAGGTTGGTAGCATAAGCACATGTGTTTTCCGTGGAATTGGGATGACTAACATTGCAAATCTGGAAGGTCATTTTGAAACTTCCTCCTCCCCCGAGCTTAACCCAAATCACATCATCTGGAATCCCCTTCATGCCATGTTAGTGTCGGTGCACTCTAAATGGAAATTGAATCTACATGTATATAAATTGACTTTATTTGAACCTTCTTTATTTGAACCTTCTCGCAGAATCATCATTAAAGTTGAGCATGTCCTTCCACAGACTTGGAGTAAAGCACATTGGTACATTCTTTATCTCCACAAGCGGGAATGCGAATGCGAAAGGCACTAGTTGAGAGCGTAGATTGTCAACCCCTGCGAGCGAAGCAGCCTCCTCATCTTCTTTTCAGAAGCAATCTTGATGTTTGGCCCCAACATCCTTCAAAGCCAACATCCTTCAAAGAACATTTTCAATTAAAAAGATGTAAGGGAAATTAATTGTTTACCTTTCAGCTTGTTACTTGGAATCATCAGGATTCCCAGGCTTTGAGTCACTGAGAACTCCACCCGAAAGCATCCTTTCAGCTCCTCAATCAACTACCATCTTCACCTCATTCGACAATTGAACCACCTCCTCACCACCGCTCACTCTTGTCCGAACGGCCAACAGCTCAGAACTCCGGCGTCTGAGGGTGGTTTGGCTAGCAGTCCCACTGGACACTCTCGGTGAACTGATTTGCATCAGTGTGCGTGGCTGTACAAAGTATTATACACATGAATACGAAATGTATGGCACGCCAATTTTTGTTCCTACCTTGACCTCCAGAATGTGAGAGTTCCGCATACTGCGCTGGATGAGCTGGGATGGCGTGCTCAATAGATCAGAAGGGACGAGGGGTGCTGGTTTGAAGGTCTGGGTCCCACACAAGCTGTCAATGTGAGCTCTTCCAATTTACCAATTTACCCAGTTTCTTGCAATTGCTGCATTTGACTTCCGAGCGTAATCTCAGAAGGAGGCTGGATAGTATCAAGATCGTCGAGGTGCTCTAAATGGCAGCAAGGACATGACGTTGTTTTAGAAATTCGAAGACAGCACACACAAGAGTACGGCACACCTTCAGCTCAACAGGTTTGTCAACAATTTCCATACAAATAGGACAGTCAAAAACATCGTGTGGAACAAGAAACAGAAGGTGGGGGGAGCTATTAGCCCAATCGCCACATTGAAGGAGCCTTTTGCTGGTCTACCAGGTGCTTCTTTGGCCAACATTGGGAGTGCTGCTACTTTCGCACACAGAGCAATTGCTTTTGCTGTGGGCTAGCCATTGTGCAATCAATTTATGGGGTTTCCCACACTGAAAATTCTTGTGTGTATGATAAATAATATTGTTACATGAGTGACAGTATGATTTTGGATGGGTTGCCTCTGAATCATTTCGAACAGTTATTCCGAACACCTCAAGGAGATCATCGTGTCTGTCTGAGCAAGAAAATGTCCGACTTTGAGGGCCTTTCCTGGTTTTAAAGCGAGATCCACAAACTCGACAATGCTGGGAGTAGGTGCTCATTTCTAAAGTTAAAGGTTGATGTAAATGACTTTATGTTGTTTAATACTGTACAATTATTCGTTAATTTTGTGTCAGATCATTGCAAAAATAGTTCGGTTGCTGTAGGTTACACTTAGAAGACAACTTCTGGTGGTCAGTGTGTTGCTGTTAAAACATCCACTTACAACCTTGTAGTTCACCAGAGCCATTGCTGTCCTCAAGCTGTTCAAGCACATCGGCACAAGTAAACAACCTAGCCATAGCTAATGAAATTTTAACATAGCAACGTGGCTTGAAAAATTCTAGACTAAATTGCACGTGATTCTACAGCTCTTCCTCTATACAGGTACTTCCTAAGTATCGCAGAATTAGAATTTCGCAAAAAAGTCAGGGTGGCTCGTGGCGGTTAAAGGTAAGTAATAAATGAAATCAACTGACACAAAGAATCAACTGACACAAAGAAGGGCACAAAGAAGGGCACCCAGCTAGTTAATTAAAGTAGATACACCCAGTACCCATACCTACTGGCTAACTACTACACAAAAAATAAACACAAACACAAACACAAACACAGCAATGTTCTTCAAACAGCAGATCAACTGACACAAAGTTATCATAAATCAGCTGCAAAACGTAACTAAAACATATCTAGTTAAAGCCAATCACAATGGTAGCACTTCAATTAGTTACTTTATATTCTGCTAACACATGATTCTTTACCTTCTATTAGCTCCTTTCTCGGTTGGCAGCAGTGAGACAATCATCCGTAATCTAGGGGCGTTTCATATCCATGTAATTTATAGTATCTATGATGTATCAGTCGACGCATCCTACAGCTGACAACATAAACTTTCTTCTACAAAAATTTTCGATGACTGGATTTACGTTCTTTTGTTTGTTACTGTAAAAAACATTGAGCGCGGGCAGCACGCCCAAAAAGCTATATAAACAGAAGTTTGATCATAAATATTTGGCACACTAAGAAAACACGAGCCTGATGCAGTTCATTGATTCCGCACCATAAACCTTGATGTCTCCAACAAGATTATTGTTAAAATATACCATTCAAAATCCCACCAGACAACGGTTGGAAGTCAGTCCTTATTATCAACTGTCAATGATGCATGATCTGTGTTCAGGACACCATACACTTCACATGCATCATTCTTGGTACGAACAAAAATCAGGGATGCTGTTTGGAGATGCACACCGAAGCACACCGAAGAATTCCACGAAGAATTCCACTCACTCCAGCTAAGTCAGTCTAATAATTATAGAACTTTCAGAAAGGTATATATAATTATACTCACCTCCATAGGCGATCCAGTGGCTGGGAGACAAAAACTGGATGTACTGGATGTACGAGATGGAGAGACTTTCATCTTGTGTTTCACTTGCCATGAAAGGCACTCTTGTTAAAGCTCTCAAACAACTGAAGGCAGGCCGATTTGACTTCCCCCTATTTTAAGAAGAAAAATTATATACCGCACTACTAAAAGAGGCCCCCTTCTAATAAGGTGCCAATTAAACAAGTATACTTAACTACCCTGTATACATAACTACCCTGGACCAATCAGTGATGCAGTGAGCTTCATCAATAGCAACTAGAACAAGGTGTTGTTTAGCGAAAGGAGTTGTAAAGAACTGACGCCATGGGTAAAGTGATTCCATGCATAATATAAAAGTCTTACCAAATCTATAACTTCCTTGAGCAGCGGCATGGTGATTTGCCCCACCTAAAAAAACACAAAGCTAAAACATCTTTCAACAACTCACTTGTTGCTCCATTAGGCCATGGGGCTGATTACTACAGCTGCAGCCGACGTGTCACTTGAACTCAACGTGGGAAGAAACATACATAGCCATCCATATGAAAACATCTTCACCATTACTATAAGCAAGAAGATTATACACTGTAGTCTCAATACCAATATCTGCTCCTTTTTCCCAGAGCCTGTCACATATAGTGGGCACAATTCTAATGACGTATGTACCAAAACCTGCAACAAAGGAGTGTGATATTGCTTATTGCTCTAGTGCTCTTTGTGCTGTAATGTAAATTATTTGTTTAAATTGTTATAGTCATCTTGGTCTGTACGTAAAGTGCCAAAACACAAATAGAAAACCTGCAAGCAAAAGTAGACAAACATGCATATCCGTCTCTAAGTGATGATCTAGAGGATGATGTTTCTTTCGAAATATCATTGCATTGAAGGAGCAGGCCAAGCCGGATGGCGATGCTGTTCGTTCTCTTATGAAAAGAAAAAAGAACATTTAATAAGGAAATCTTAGATGATCCTGAACCTAAGACAGTGAACGAGATGATTGCCAACTTCCCAACGTTCAAGAAAGTCTCAGTTTAACCCTTTCCCCGTTTTAATTAAAACAAGAAAATACAGAATAAATAACAATTTTCTTTAAAAATTCATATATCATGAACCATACATTGAAATGACTTGTAACTATTTCCTACAGGTAGCGCAGACCCCAGAGGTATCTTGACACCATCTTCGTTACCTAGCAACTGACCACCCCCACTAATTAGCAATTGTTTACAAACATTCACAATTATGTACACAAATAATATTGTATGAGGGCACAAAGTGGCTAAAGACACTAAATAAGTGTTCTCAATGTTCTCACGGTGACATGGTTCAATCAAGATCTGCATAAAGTTCTCTGTGAGGTCGTACCCACACAGGTTTACAAGTTCAATGGTGGCTCATGATGTCCACTGCTGTACTAACTAGCCTAAATACAGTTATACTGAAGCCTACAAGACTGTAGTACATATGCTACTCTAGACTTACCAGATCCAAGAAGTTTATCAATCGCAAGAGCTTCTTCCTCAGGCCTTCAGGCTCGATATTCTTTAGCTTGAGGTAGCTTCTTATCTAGTTATGATCCCAGTCACTATCCTCTCACTCAATAAGGCCATAAGCATTGATATTCTCACTGTGTAGCTGCTCTAGAACCTCACTAAGGTTGTACTACAAAGATCTTGAAACATTATTAAACGGTCACTTTTCTTTCAACATTATTGTACCAAGCGTACCTCGAGGCAGCATATTAAAGATACCATGTGAAAGAGCAGCTCAATGCGCATGTGCTGGTACCTACAGCGTGCGCATAGCTCCAACACAGCGTACACAGCAAATTTTTGAAAATCATCGGAAGTGACCCTCATAGCATCTCTCATTTGTTTCCCCGGGCTATCATGAGAGAGTGCATACCTAATCATCCATTGCTTCTGAAACCCTTCATAGACATTCTCTCTTCGAAGTACAAGATCCATTTCATACAATACCTAGCATTTTATACATACAGTCATTAACCCTTTCCCCGTTGAAGCCGTCATATGACGGCCACTCTAGTGGTGGTTTGTTAATCATGCATGCACGTGATAATAAGGTTAAGTCTAAAGAGTTAGTCAGAGTTACCACATCTCCTCCCCTCTAAGATTGTTGGCCATATCGGTCGGGAGGTCGTGTTGTTCTATTTGAACGTCTCACGGGCAGATCTTCCGGAGTTGGGTCTGCTTGCTCAGGGGAGTCGCTATTCGTTTCCGGTACTATGTAATCGTCATCCTCCTCTGATGTAGTTTATGATCGCTTGTCTATTTCTCAACTGGTCGATGTGTCTTTTCACCACTTGTCCAGTCTCCAATTCCACCATATATGTTTTGGTTCCTAGAACCTGTGAAATCTTTCCCGGCAACCATTTGTCACCTGGCCGAAAATTCTTGGCATAGACTGGATTGCCTTCTAGGTATAAGCGTTCCCTCTGCGTTTTGTCGTGGTTCACTTTCTGAGAGTTCTGTTTTTCTTCTACTCGTTTGGCTAGATCAGGATGTAACAAATCCAAATGTGTTCTCAGTTTCCTTCCTAGAAGTAGTTCTGCTGGCATTCTTCCAGTAGTGGCATGAGGTATCGTTGGATACTTGAACAGTATTCTTGCTAATCGCAAATCAAAATCTCCTTTAGAGTTCTTTCTCAGCCCGTTCTTTATCACTTGTACTGCTCTTTCCGCCAAGCCATTCGTTGCAGGGTGATACGGGGCAGTGGTACGGTGTCTTATTCCATTGCTTTTTGCAAATGTTTGGAATTCCTCGCTTGTGAACGATGTACCGTTATCCGAAAATATCAATTCTGGGAGACCATGAGTCGCCATCAGGTTTCTTAAAACTCGAATGGTTGCTGCTGATGATGTAGAGGCTACTGTCACTGCTTCTATCCATTTAGAATGTGCATCTACCACAACAAGGACCATCTTTCCTTCCACTGGTCCCAAATGATCGATGTGTATCCTTGACCACGGTCTTTTAGGCCATTCCCAGGGGTGCAGTGGAGCTTCAGCAGGTGACTTTTGATTCATTTGACACTTCTCACAGGTTTGCACTTTTCCTGTAATATCTGAATCAATTCCTGGCCACCACACGACTTGTCTCGCTAGGAGCTTCATTTTCAATATTCCGGGGTGTCCTTCATGTAATAGGGGCCAGTACATCTGGTCTTCCAACCACTGGGACGATGACTCGATTTCCCCAAAGCACACAGTCGTCAATCGTGCTGAGCTCGTCTTTTCTTTGTCGATATGGAGCTAACGCATCCTCGCTTTCTTCCCTCCATCCTTTCATTACGAATGTTCGTACTCTACTGAGTAGGATCACGATCTGTCCATTTTCGAATCTGTTTCGCCGATATGGGGGATGCTTGCAAGGTTTCCAGTAACAGGACCACTTCTGCAGGAACTTTCGCTTCTCTAGGTGTGTCTGGTAGAGGTAATCTACTCAGGCCATCTGCATTTGCAATTTTCTCTCCAGGTCGGTATGAGATCGAGTACTGGTATGCACTGAGGGTTAGGGCCCATCGTCGCAGTGTAGCAGATGCCATGGCTGGAATTGCCTTGTTTTCATTTAACAAATACTGTAGGGGTTTGTGATCGGACACGATGGAAAATTTCCTCCCATAGATGTATTGATAAAATCGTTTGACGCCAAATGTAATCGCCAGGGCCTCTTTGTCTAGCTGTGAGTACCTCTGCTCCACCTCGTTCAGGGTGCGAGAAGCAAAGGCAATTGGTTTCTCTGTACCATCCTCTTGTATGTGAGATAGCACTGCTCCCACTCCGTACGGTGAAGCATCAGCCGCCATTGTGAGGGGTTTAGACGGGTCATAGTGTTCTAGCACCGGTGACTTTGTTAGTTGTTCTTTAACCGTCTCAAAGGTTTAACCGTCTCAAAGGCTTTTCTCTCTTGGATCCCCCATTTCCATTGGGTCTTCTTTTGAAGTAACCGATACAGTGGTGCTAGATTGCTCGATACGTCCTTGATGAACTTGCCATAGTAATTCACCATTCCTAGAAATGAGCGCAACTGTGGTACATTCTGAGGCGCTGGGGCTTCTCTGATGGCTCTGACCTTGGTCTCTGTTGGTTCTAAACCATTTGCTGAGATCGAATGCCCAAGGTATTCCACCTTGTCCAGTAGAAACTGACACTTTCCTTTCTTCAGTGTGAGATTTTCTTCTCCCAGTCTGGTTAAGACTTTGTCGATATTTTGGAGATGTTCCTCCTCTGTTTCTCCTGTAACCAAAATGTCATCAATGTACACTACCGTCGAAGGAATGTCTCTAAGCAACCCTTCCATAGCCTTTTGGAATATGGCTGGAGCGGAGTGTACCCCGAAAGGTAGTCGGTTATCCCGAAACAAACCCTTGTGGGTGTTGATCGTGACACTGTCCTTGGACTCCTCGTCCAAAGGAATCTACTGATACGCATGAGCGATATCTAGCTTGGTAAATTTCTTCCCCCCTGCTAGTCGAGCAAAGAGGTTTTCGATTTTGGGTAGAGGGTAAGGGTCAAGCTTAGCCGCTTTGTTGACTGTTTGCTTGTAATCTCCACAGATTCTTATCGATCCATCAGGTTTTAACACTGGGACCACAGGTGCAGCCCAGTTAGAGAACTTCACTGGTTCAATGATTCCGTTTGCTTCTAATCGATTGAGTTCATTTTCCACCTTCTCACGTAAGGCGTACGGAACCTTTCTTGCCTTGCAGAATGTAGGAGTTGCATCTTGCTCCACTTGTAACTTTGCTTCAACGTGGGCAGCTTTTCCTAGCTCTGGACTGAATACACCTTTGTGTTTACTGAGGGTTTCCTCAACAGATGGCAGGTACTGGGGTGTGTAATGGATAGCAGCCAATTCCTTCCAATTCAATTGGAGACTCTTAAGCCAATCTCTACCCAATAGGCTAGGTCCAGAACCTTCTACTACTAGCACTGACAGAGCAGCTCGTTGTGCCTCGTACCTCACATGTACTTTTAGTGTTCCTAGCACAACCAGCTGTTGTCCGGAGTACGTACGTAGTCGTATCGTCGTAGGTTTCAATGCGACTTTTCGGAGTTGTTGAGACGTTTTGTTCTTCTGAAGTTGTCGAAATGTTTCGTTGCTGATCAGCGACATCGCTGCACCAGTATCTACTTCCATTTCCATAGGAACCTTATTCAGTGACACATGTACCACATATGGTGGTTGGTGGTGGTTCCTTTCTTCCACATGATTGATCAGGTTTACACTGTCATCAGACTCGTAGCTGTGCTCCATGTGATGAGTAGGTTTCTTTCCTTTTTCTTGTTTTGCCTTAGCTCGGCATACCCTTGCAATGTGGCCAGGTTTCTTACAGTAGTGACATACCGCTTCCTTAAACTTGCACACTGCTGGCTGATGTTTACCACCACAGCGATAACAGTCTCTTGGCTGATCCTGCGGGGGTGTTTTGCTTGATTTCTGGTGTTTCTGTTTCCTTGACGTATACAAGACTTCACTTGTGTCGTGTCTTTGAAGGCTCTTCGTGGTCTTCTCTGCAGACTCAGATGCTTGCACTATTTCAAGTGTTCGCTTGTACGTCAGGTCAGCTTCTGTCAATAGCCTCTTCCTGTCCGTCTCTTTCCGCAATCCCACCACGATCTGATCTCGAAGTTCTTCTGTCAGTCTGTCTCCCGCAAATCCACAGTGGATTGCTAGTTTCCTCTTCTCCTTCCTTCTGGACTCTGGTACGAAACTGAAAGCGTTCGGCGATCACTATCCGTGGAGGTTCATAGTGTCTTTGCAGTGGGCCGTGAGCTCAGCCAATGTCTTGGCACTAGGCTTTGTGGGTGCCAACAAGTCGCTCAGTCTAGCATATGTCGACGCTCCAATGGACGATAGTAGAGTTGCTACTTTCAAGTCGTCCTGTATTCTTTGAGCTGTGAAGTACAGATCCACCCTCTCCAAGTATTGTGTGATGGAATCAGTAGCTGCATTGAACTCTTGCAAGCTACCTCGAGTTGCCATTGGTACAGTTTTATCCTCGTCGCCAATTTGTTATATCCTTGATAGCCTAGCAATACTCTAGATCAGCCTTATAGATATATTGTTACTCTGCATTATGTCTAGGGACAGGGGTTCACCTAGCATCTGAATCTGATAATGACAACTGAACACTGTGCACAAACACTGACTTAAATACACACAGAAACAAAACCAGTTTAACTAGAACTAAACAGGTCAGACAGGAAACCATACCTAATAATATGCATACAGAGACTACCACTAAAACCCACAAATATGTACTACTAATAATAAGGTTAAGTCTAAAGAGTTAGTCAGAGTTACCACAGTTACCACAGAGACATATTTCCTTCACTTGAAAGTCGGTGGCAATTCCAGCTTCCCTGAAATCTTGGAGAGATTTGTTTATTCGTGGTAAGAACACAAAATGAAGACAGAATATATCAACTTCATTCACTGGTCAACTTCATTCACTGGGTCTAGAACACCTGCTTCAAGTGCAGAGAATAATCTGATAGAAGTAATATCACGCCAAGTAATATCACGCCACATTTTTTCAACCCTTTCGTTATGGGTAGTTATAACACTGGTGTCATGTCATGTCTTTCTAACATGTGTCTCTCCACACCAAAACATTTTCACCGCCGTGATCAGACCTTACCTAATCTGGTGTTATGTAGTTTATCATGCATCAAGCACCGTAGTAGAGCC
The DNA here is from genome assembly GCF_963675165.1 of Halichondria panicea. Classification (NCBI taxonomy): domain Eukaryota; kingdom Metazoa; phylum Porifera; class Demospongiae; order Suberitida; family Halichondriidae; genus Halichondria; species Halichondria panicea. The sequence continues at coordinate 7,024,716 of NC_087382.1, read as the reverse complement.
GTGTAAGCCGTGTAAGCCGTGTAAAACCATCTACACCAGCATGGATCATTTTATTATTTCCATCTATATGCCATACAGCATTGGGATAGGGCACAGAATACACTTGTCGATTGATCACCCGAGAGCGCCTAGCTACTGTATTTGAGTGATCAATTCTGTGAATAGATGAACGCAGTTGACTTCGGGGTTACCTTAATTCCCATGTGTAAAAAAAAGGCGACCTTGCAGAATTACTTCACCAATATCAGAACCATTGTGTGAATAATCTATCGATATAGAATCACACAAGTAAGCAGGTGTCACTTCAAAGTCCTCTGACGCAGCGAAGTCCTCTGACGCAGCAAACATATTCCTTTCCTTTACGACATAATTACCATGCAAGTGCACGCTTATTAAACTACTAGGTATAGATCTAAGTGTAATATTAAATAGCCCATCAGCTTCTGGGCCACTGGGCCACGCCTAGCTACCTTACTCTGAGGGTAGTTCGGTTTCAAAGGCACAAGCAAAACAGGCTGCAATCTAGCAGTTCACACGCACAGAGTATTAGTCCCTTTACGTAGCTGATCAGTGTACTTGTATCTAATTTAGTACTGGTATCACTGCCATTGTGCTTAGTAGTAGCAGGCCTGATGGGATGGGTGATCACATGGGTGATCACATCATGGAGGGCCCAGGAAACTTCGTGGAATTGTCGTATAACATTTATATTGATGGTTCCCCCAGGTGGTGGGAGGCCTGAGAAACGCTAGTCTATTGGCTAGAATGTAAGTGACGTGTCTATCTTAACTTACTACTTATCTGTAGGTTGTTATGGAGTGTTTATGAGGACAAGTGGACAAGTGGCACGGGATACATACATCTGAAACAAGAGTGGCTAGCTACTTATTTCTGTTGCTAAATTATGTTTGTTAAGAAGTGTAGCTATAATATACCTGGCTCCTCTTGATGATTGTAAGTACTGGGCTGATTTGCCATCTTTTATTTGTTAAAAATAATTAACAATAATAGGGAAATTCCCTGGGAATTTCCCTCACGTAGACAGTAAATGTCATTATAGAAAATGAACGTTCGGTGAGTTTCTTCAACGTCCGCGACCTGTTTAAAGATTCGTAGAGACCCAAATTTTTACAGGTAGGTAGACTCAGGTATATTAAGGACTGGGACGGCAGTCTGCAATCGGTGGACTGGACTACTGGACTGGACTGGAATGGAATGGACTGGAATGACCTTTTAACCTTTCTGCACATGCGCAGTACATATTTGCCATGTGCCAAACCTTAGTACATGAAGATAGATTAATCTAAATCTGTGCTAATCTTGTAATAATTATGAGCAGTAAGGCTCCAATAATCATATCCTCTGAAAGTGAAGGTGAAGCAGATGGCAGTTATAATTCTCCCCTGAAAGTCATCTGTGCTTCTAGCTATCGGTATGTAATAAACTCTTATGTTATATAGAGAGCACATTTATTTTATAGTTGTACATGTAGTTAGTTATAATTATACCAATCTAGATCTGTTTTTGGAAAGTTGGACTCAAGCCCTGTTAAACGAGAATTGAAGTTTGATGATAGTGACGACAGCTATGCCTCTACTGATGAGTAATAAGTACAGCTCAGATCTAGTGGAAAGTGGGAGATGGCATTGGCATTGGGGACTAGAACATGTACCTAGTGTGTAGGCCCAATATGTATCATTCTGTGTCTATGGAAAATGTTAATTAACTGAAGTATTGTTTTCCAGTGATGATCATCTTCACCCAGAGGGTTTTGAGAAGCCTCCCACATCGTACAGTGCTGAGAGTATGTTGAAGCTTTTGCTGAATCCTAAGATAGACAAATCGAAGGTGTGCTCTACTTGGCCTTTATCAGTACAAGTAAAAAACAGTACTACTTTTGTTGTGGATGTTTCAAAACTCAAACATCCTGATGATGTGCGCAAGGACTTTTTTGGAAAGTGGAATCATTCCGGGTCTCACCCCATTCCATTCAAGACCAATATCACACACATGATGATGTCCGTGTAGAACGCTGCGGACCAGGTGCATCAGGAAATGTGTACTATCTAAGAAGACTCCATAGCAATCATCCTTCCAACTCATCGTTTCGTAGAGTTATTGGATTTGTTTCAGGTAAGCACCATTATAACTACCATACTTCTTTTAAACCTCTTAGTGATTACCTTTTCATGTATGCAAAACAAGAAATAGCCAATGAATTTATATGGTACGAGAGGTGGCGCCTTATTAGAAGGAGGCCTTTTTTAGAAGAAGTACGGTACAGTTGATTTAAAGTAATAATTTTTCTTCAGATCAACATTACAATCCACACCCACTGTGCCTTGTTGTGTACTATCTACCAAGTGGATTCACACCCAGTATTTCTCCTCATGGAAATAGTAAATCCGGAAACCCTTACTATTCTACTCTTCCAAGTACTGCGGCACATATTAAGGGAGAATGTGAGCGCTCTGGACCCAAGCACACAGTTGCGAGTGTATCTGCAAGCAAGGGTGGAATAGTTTGTGCATCATATCCTGGAGAATTACCTCGAAATGAGCAGCAAGTAACAAATTTTAAGCGCAATAAAGTGTCTAATTCGATTGAAAACACTGGTGTTACTAATGGTGATGCATTGTATGCAGTTATGTTTCGTGCACACATGGAAGATTCGGGAAACAAATTTGCTAGAGATATTAAGGCATATCCGAACCCTGCCATTATAGTTGCAAGTGATCGTCAATTAAATGATGTTGCTCAGTTTTGTTGCGGCCCTTTTGAAAGTTGTGTTTTGACCATTGATCCAACGTTTAATTTAGGTGAATTCGATGTTACGCCTGCCACCTATCGTCACCTGCTACTAGAAACTTGTCGCACAAAGAAACCACCAGTGATGATTGGTCCAATTCTAATACACTACACTAAAAGAAAGATTTTCAAACGTATCTCTTTTTTGCGTCGTCTCTAGTTGGTCAGAAAAAAGAGCTGGTTAAACTTCGGGCTTTTGGCACTGATGGGGAAAGAGCCTTAATAGATGCATTTTCCCATGAATTTCATCTATCAAGGCACCTCTCATGTTTTATCCATGTTCGTCGTAATATTAAAGAGGAGCTATCGAAATGTGGTGTTCCACAAGAAGTCAGAGAGATCATACTGGATGATGTGTTTGGATTGGTTCCACTTTTGTAGAAGGACTTGTTGATGCGAGTGACGATTGTGACTTCAAGGAAAAAGTGGATATGCTTATTGAAAAGTGGTCTGAATTGGAATTGTGTGCTCCTTTCTGCAGTTGGTTCACTAAAAACAAAGTGGATGTAATTCGTCGCTCAATGCTCAAGCCAGTTCGCGAGGAAGCAGGTCTTGGATCACCACCAGACAAGTTTTACACTAACGCCAGTGAAACTGTGAATAGCGTTTTGAAGAATGCTGTGTCCTACAAGCAAAACAAACTACCTGACTTCATATTGAAATTGAAAGAAGTATGTGAAGAGCAAGAACGTGAAGTAGAACGTGCCGTAGTCGGACGTGGAAAGTATCAACTCCGTCCACAGTACACTCCGTCCACAGTACAAACATTTAGAAGTATCCGAGGCCAAATGGTTTTCAATGTCAAGAGATCAACGAGTAAAACATCTTAAGAAGGTCAATTCTCTCTCTGTTTGTGATGTAAAAGACCCTAGTGACGTGTTGTTTGCTAGTGACATTTCTGGGCCAAGCTCTGACAAGTCCGCGTTTCCTTCTGTATTGTCTGTAGTAGAGAGCTTTAAGCCCATCGAATCTTCTCTAGGCCTACCAATCGTAACGATTGAAGGAATAGCTCGCAAAGCAAAAGAGATTCTGGAGACTGCTAATGGCATTGTACCTGCCCCAGGTTGTGATGACGCTGCCAGAATGGTAATCAGTAAATCTAGGAAAAGGCCTCACTTGGTTACCCCAAAGAAAAATGGCAGTATGACTTGTGATAGCGACTGTCCACACTACAAATCTGCAGGTATCTGTTCTCATGTTGTGGCTACAGCTATTAGTACCGATCGTTTGTGTGAATTAATTGCTGCTGTGACGAAAGTAAAACGTACCCCTAGTCTTCATATGCTTGCTTATGCTTGCTGTGACTGATACACCAAGGGTCGTGGACGAAAAGGAGGAAAACCACCTGCCAAACGAAAATGTTCCAATCAATTTGATACAAGAGTTCCCATGCCTGTCCATCAGTCCCAATCACCTGCTAGTTCTTGTCTTGTTAATGCATCTATAGTCAACAGCTATAATTGCCCCAATCCTTTGGATTCTTATGGTATTTCTGGGCCTTCTTACAACCCCTATGTGCCCACTGCATCACAGACACAAAGTCCCTTCAAGGTGCACTTTATTGTTGGAAATATCAGTGTTTGTAATGGATGTCGAGGAAGATACTCTAAGGAGTTGGGCTCACCTTATGATTTGTGCATACAACACGAGGAATGGCGCTCCTTCACTTTACCTGGAAGCACTTGCCCACAGTCTCGGTTTGGGAACGTATACTTACCACTGTAATGTTGCTTGTATTTTTTCTGTTTGGCCATCTTTTGTGCCTTATGGTGTTGTTGTCCCAGAAAATGTGTCGTCAAAACTAGACAATCGTCACAAACAATTACTCAGTACCCAATTTGGACTCTTTCTGCCTTGAAGAAATTTAATATTATTTGCACTCATACTTTAATTTTTGTCTTCTGCCTATCTTTGTTCATATTATTATTATTATTGCAAAAGCGAACTTGAATATTATTGCAAAAGTTGTTACTGCGCATGTACAGAAAGGTTAAAAGGTCCATTCCATTCCAGTCCAGTCCAGTAGTCCAGTCCACCGATTGCAGACTGCCGACTGGGACCGGGACCTTCAATTATTGCTGAATCAGCTAAAACGCAGTTTTGTGTGTAAAAATTCTGGATAGCTACTTGTCTTTTTTAAAAACGGTGTTCCTTAGTGTAGTAGGTAGTTCAAAGGCTTAAGCAGAGCATCATGTTCTATTTAGAGTAAGTTATTAGCCTATAAAAATATAAATGTCACTTGCCTTTGGCCAAAGAAGTGGCTCCCTCCCAGCAGATATGTCTGCTTAAGCCTTTGAACTACCTACTACACTAAGAATTAAGAGCTAAAAGGAAGGTTTAGAACACCGTTTTTAGTTCGATAAGTAGCTATCCAGAATTTTTACACGCAAAACATATTAAAAATCGTGGGGGTGGCTGCGTTTTAGCTGATTCAGTAATAATTGAAGGTCCCAGGGTCCCAGTCCTTAATATCCTTAATATTATACCTGAGGAGGAAGGGTTGAAGTTAGCACCTGTGAAAAAAAATTTTTTGCCCATGTTTTTCATTTCTACTAAATTGGTAATTAATTTTAATTAGTGCCGCGTTAAGGGGGGGGGGTTTTCCTAGGCCCTGTAACGTATAGAGCAGAAAATAGTGAACACATTATTATGTAAGAAGAGACCATGTGGGCAATAAGTGAAGTGCTAAAATATTTCTAGCACTTTGTCCGCGGCTATTTTGCTGTTGCATACATGTACCTCTCTCTTTGTACAGTGCAGCACCGATTAGTAGTGCAAAAAACTTAGACCATTAATGCATAATGCTTACTATAATTGTACTAACCTTCCTTTCCCCGTTGCTGGTAGTTCTGATAAACTATCCTCACCTGGCGTTTCTGTTAAGCCTATCAGGTCAACAAATAGTATTCATCACAATGGGACAGCACACACACGTACGCACGCACACGCACACGCCAGAGTCAAGTTTCAAGACAAGTTTAAAGACAAGCATCTCTCCTTTAGCTGTTGTGAGGGACTTCTTTGAGGCTTTGAGTGAGCTGAGATGAGCAGTCAGAGTGTTCCTAGGTGAGAATTAGGTAGCTGTTGGGGTTAGTGTATTATGATTATGGGGCATACACTTTGCCTGCTACACAACTTGCTGCTGGGTTAGGGCTCATAACTTGTTCAATTTTGCAGTTATCTCACTGTACACAAGTTGCTGCTGGAGTGAGTTAGGGTTCGGGTTAGGGAACTCGGCCAGGTCATGGACACAGAAATGACCAAAGAAGAGGTTAGATCATTAAGAAGCCTTTGAATACCCTATGATTATCCTACACTACAGTTGTACAAACAGGTCTGTCATATGACCTCTCTGAACAAGGCTCTGAGACAACATGTACAGCAGCAGTCAAAGATCATAGATCGCCTTTCGGAGATAAACCAGGCATTCGACAACGACCTCAACGTCTCCTGGGACACTTTTCAGGTTAGGGATGCTTACTACATTCATTAATGAGTGACGTTCATGTGTCAATCTAATAGCGTGTTACGGATTCGAGTCAAGCTATAGATGAGGTTTGTCTAATTATTTCATTTTTATGTCAAAATCACATCACACACAAACATCACACACACATCAAAATCACGCACACAATTCTTTATGTTCGTATAGATGGAAGAGCCATGGAACAGTGATGAAGAGGTTAGTCACATATCATTACGACTTAATCACTTGTCATTCATTTACACAGAGTCCACTTGCAACCTCGAGTGTGCTTGGTGTAGACCAGGTTAGTCAAGACAAGACACATTGAGTTGTTACACCCGTGAAAGAGGAGACCACTCACTTGGACATCGGTGTACACCTGAGTGAGCAGGTTAGTCAAACACATTCTGTCATCACACTAAACAATCATTATTACCTTCAGCATGACAGCGTACTACAGCATGCCACACCCGTGACCACTCCCTTCGACTGGGTACCACTACAGAGTCCTCCCTCGAGTGTAGACCTCAATGAGCAGGTTAGTCAACAAACATTCTGTCATCACATGTAATCAATCATTATTACCTTCAGCATGACAGCGTACCAGACCTGAATGAGCAGGTTAGTCAACACACATTCAGTCATCACACTAAATAATCATTGATTACACACAGCATGCCACACCCGTGACAGAGGAGACCACTCCCTTGGACAGCTCGAGTGTAGACCTCAATGAGCAGGTTAGTCAACACACATTCAGTCATCACACTAAATAATCATTGATTACACACAGCATGCCACAGGAGACCACTCCCTTGGACAGCTCGAGTGTAGACCTCAATGAGCAGGTTAGTCAACACACATTCAGTCATCACACTAAATAATCATTGATTACACACAGCATGCCACACCCGTGACAGAGGAGACCACTCCCTTGGACAGCTCGAGTGTAGACCTCAATGAGCAGGTTAGTCAACACACATTCAGTCATCACGCTAAATAATCATTGATTACACACAGCATGCCACACCCGTGACAGAGGAGACCACTCCCTTGGACAGCTCGAGTATAGACCTCAATGAGCAGGTTTGTCAACACACATTCTGTCATCACATCTAAACAATCATTATTACCTTCAGCATGACAGTGTACTACACAGTCCTCCCCCGAGTGTAGACCTGAATCAGCATGCCACACCCGTGAAAGAGGAGACCACTCCCTCGAGTGTAGAGCAGGTTAGTCAAGACAGATTCAGTCATCACACTAAACATCGATTATTACCTTCAGCATGCCACACCCGTGGCCTATTTCATCGATTGCAAACCTGCAAAGTCACACATTCAGGCGGACCCCATACAATATGTGACAGGCTCTAGGAAAACCAGACTATTGGAGCAGACTAAAATTTTGGTGATTAATGTACCAAGTGATAGAGCAGAGCATTGCCTACACAATGATATGCTTAGTTTTCACATACCTAGTTTCATACCCGAGTTATGCGCGTTGGAAACTCGAAGCCGTAAAATGTAGTATTGAGAAAAACGGCTCTCAAAGATTGCTTAATTAGGAAAAATAAGGTAATAGCGAAAGTTTGGACGAAGCGTTTCGATGGAAAGAGTTGGATTTAGAGCATCAGATTTTACAGAGAGGTAGTAGAAGGGCTGTAGATACTTATACATCAATAACATTTTATTTGAGATTTTATACTATAGGCATAAATTTAGCTGTAGCTCAATACTAAATTCTGCTCCAATAGTCTGGTTTTCCCAGAGCCTGTCACATATGATGTGAGTCATTCTCATTACACTAAGTATTTTATTCCTAAATTAAATTCAGAACATCGATGACATTCAGGAGGACCCCGTACGCTGTTTCAAGATGACACCCTCTCCTTCTCTAACCCCAACTCAAAATATGAAAGTTGTTCAGTTACACGAGGGGGTGCTCTGGTTCAAACAGGAGGATGACAAACCGGAGGTAAGTCAATCATCACACTATTTCATTCATAACTATCACAATCAGAACATGGATCACGTTCAGAATACACCTCATGTACTACATGACAAAATCCAGAAGACACCGGAGGACTCCGCACTACATGAGGTGAGTCATTCATTACACTAACGTAACCCTAATCACCCTAACTCATCACACTCGAAGGACACCTATGAGCCACAGGATGACCAAGATGAGGCACAGGATGAGGGTCATGATCAATATGAGTCACAGGATTACCCTGACGAGGAGGTTAGCATTTAATATAATTATGATAATTATCATAACACACGGCTACAGACACCCGAAGATGAGGGGGATGTAGTTCCTGTTCGTCGTCGTGTCGACCCCATCTCCATCGACACCACTGACGACGAGGAACAAGACAAGGTTAGTGTTTAATACGATTATAATCAATCATAAGACACAGCTACAGACACCAGTTGATTCACGTGATGAAGATGAGGGGGATGTGGTGAAGCAGAAACGTCGTCGTGTCGACATCTCCATCGACACCACTGACGACGAGGAACAAGACAAGGTTAGTGTTTAATACAATTATAATCAATCACTTACTCCACAACCAGCCACTGAAGAGGAGGGTGGACGTAAGACACCACAAGATATGCCCCGTGCCTGGATGCCACGCCAAGCCACAAGCAAAACTGTCACAACATATCAAAGTGAAGCACACGCAGTACGACAGGAGCGAGAGGTTGGCGATGGTGGTCAAAGCCTCTAGGGCCACGAAGTCCCAGGTGGGGCACCCGACCATCAGGAGCACGAGGGGGCAGCCGTCCATTACCTCATCCTTCTTCCCTGCCCAACCAGATGAGGCTCCAATGCTGGGAATCCAGGAGAGGTTAGGGGCAGGGAAGAGTGGAACCAGGACCTTCCCGCGCTTCCCCATCAACAGCCCCAACCATACTATTGTTTAAGAAACATTTGATGAGTGTTGATGGGAAGGAGCGCACGAGTAAAGTGGCCCATGAGATGTGCGTGGACATCTCAAAATTCCTCAAATATGCAACCGACCCCCTCGCGACGGAACCGGTGTGGAACCACCTCCTCAACAGGAAGCAGGTACTCAATTACTTCACTGAGCTGGACCAGGCGGTAGGTGTAGATGGAAAGCTGTCCAAGCTAGACACTTTTGAGGCAGCACTGAAGTTCCTCAGAGCAACCACATACAAGTTGGACTCTGAGGCGTACAAGGAATCAACTCACATGTCTGAAGTCATGTTGGGGTGGAAGGCAACTTGGAGGAAAAAGAAGTCCATCAAGAGAGCCGTCAGGCAGGAAATGGTATCAACAGACGGCCTCGAGATGGACGACCTCAACAAACTCATCGACCACACCCCAATATGGGACCTATTTGTAGACGCCTGCGACAAGGTCATGAGTGGCCTTCCCATCACTGCCAAACTAATGGACGAGTGCTCAACAATTATATCTATCCCGCTCACATTCAGGTACAATTAGCTAACACTTGTTGACCCTGACCTTATTCTAACCGTATACAGATCCTGGCAGAGACCTGGAGCAGTTGTGAACTGCCTCTTGGCGGAGTATGAGAGAAAGGAGACCTGCAAGCAGGATCAGCGTACTCTATACGTCGTCCAGGTGGCAGATCACAAAACTTCCATATCCGGAACAGCAAAAACTGGTTATCACTGAACTGGACGTTCAAATGGTGGACCTGTACGTCCAGTACATCCGCCCTGTCCAGATAGCCAATAACACCTCCAACAGGCTACTAGTCCTCTCTGGTGGACGCGACTTTAATAACTTCAACCAAAGATCGCGTCAGATATTCAACCATTTCAGGTTGAAGCCCATTTCGGCTACCAGATCACGCAAACTAGCTTCCACTGCAGCAGCGACAAAGCTCGACCCCAAGGACAGCCTGATGACTGCCAGGCACCTGTCCCACTTGACGGAAACAGAGGTGCTGCACTATCACGCCTTTGCCTCTGCCTCACACTCAGCTAAGGCAGTCGAGTTGATACACCAAGCAACGGTCAAAGACTCCTCCGACACCTCCGAGGATGAAGTCGAAAAAGAGGCAACAAACTCCTTGGACACCTCGGACACTACTAGGAAAAGAAGAAGGGAGGACTCGCCGATGGTAATTCATAAGAAGAAAAGGGTGGTCCTACACAAAGGAAGAGACAGAACTCATCGCAAAATACTTCTCAGAGGAGATTAAAACTGGATCAACAGCCCACAAACACAACTGCAAGGTATTTCTAAGCCTTCACCCCACTGTGAAGAGAGACTGCAAACAGATCCAGGACAAAGTAAAGAACATTGTCAAGTACTTGTCATAACTGGATCTGTTTGCAGTCCTGCTTGACCTTCCATCTCTATACTTCACATTCTGCCGACTGCTTGAGTTATTGTGTATTTTTGATCGTATACCACATAATGATTTGTCTTCTGCCTACTGCTTTTAGTTATTGTGTATTTATGACCTTCCATCTCATCACATGACCACTATACCTTATACCTATACCACATGATGATTTGTTTTCGCTTTAGTTATTGTGTATTTTATGACCTTCCATCTCGTCACATGACCATACCACATGATGATTTGTTTTTTGCGGACTTAATTTATATGTCATATTATGAACATGAGACTAACACTAGCAGGGCTTGAATTTAAATTAAATAGGACGCAAGAATGTTTCGGAAACAAGGACGGGACAATTTTTCCCCCCTTCCAAAAGGGACGGGACAATTTCCCCCCACTCCAAAAGGGACGGGACAATTTCCTCCCGCTCCAAAAGGGACGGGACAATTTAATTTCCCCCCGCTCCAAAAGGGACGGGACAATTTCCCCCCCGCTCCAAAAGGGACGGGACAATTTCCCCTCGCTCCAAAAGGGACTTACGAGAAATTTTTGGGACGAAAAAATTTTTTGGAGACTGGAGACTGGAGACGGGAAAATGGGACGAAAAAAATGTTTTGGGCGACAAAAAAAGGACGCTCAGTCCCTTTTTTCTTTGCTGGCAGAGGGACGAAATATCTGGGAAGGGACAGGGACGGGGACGGAAATGACGAAATAGGACGTTTTGAGACCAAAAAAGGACGTTTTTGGGTCGACGCAAAAAGGACGCAAAACCATGGCCCTAACCCTAACCCTAACATTAACTCCTTTTTAAGGGACACTAAACCCTACCACACAATGAGAGCACTATCGTGGGTTATTGTGATACATTTAACAACTATATGGGACTCTGTGTAGTGTCAGGGTTTGGGTTAACACAATGCATCAAAATTGGGGCATCAAGGGACGTTATGTCCCTCAATGTCCCAAACCTAGGGTTTTAGTTTTTGGGCTCTTTCCTTTTAGTATGTCATTTCTAACAATTGTATGTACACATGGTTGCGATGTGGGGAGAGGAGGGAGTTTATTTGGGAAGATAAGTCCCTAAATGTCTCAAACCTAGTGTTATAGTTTTTGAGCTCTCTCCTTTTAGTATGTCATTTACAACACTTGCATGTACACATGATTGCGATATGGGGACAGGGGGGAGTTTATTAGGGAAGATAAGTCCATAAATGTCTCAAACCTAGGGTTATAGTTTTTGAGCTCTCTCCTTTTAGTATGTCATTTGTAACACTTGTATGTACACCTGATTGCAATATGGGGAGAGGAGAGAGTTTATTAGGGAAGATAAGTCCCTAAATGTCACAAACATGGAGTTTTATTTTTTGGGGCTCTCTACTTTTAGTATGTCGTTCTTAAACACTCGTATAACACGTGGATGCAATATGGGGGAGTGTAACACTTTATTAAGCAAGAAAGTTATTTTTCATAAAAAAGGTAAAGGGTGGTTGGTGTGCATCATTTCCAATTGGACTAAGCACATGTCAAGTGTCAGGAAACTATTAACAAGACTTTTGAGACGTCTGTGTCTTCTAAAGATTCTGTAAAGTTCTGTGACGTTCTGTGAGGTCTGAGTTGAGGAAGTGGAAGCTATTTTGAGAAGTCTGAGTGCTGGAGAGAGCCATGTGTGAGTTTTGTACTTTTATATGTATAGGGGTGTGTCTTGGTTGAGTGTGTGTATGGGTGTTTTTGTGTGGATGAAGTGTGTGGTTGTGGTTGAATGTGTGTGTGGCTGTAATAATCGTGGATGTCACATAGCTGCGGAACAGGAGATACAGAGGTTGATGACGTGCAATAGAGTTCTTATGAGGCATGTTAGAGAATGCCACATGTTAGAGAATGCCACGAAATCATTGAGAGCCTGGGAGATTTTATTCCACAAGAGGTAAACTTTGAAATTCGTCTACTATTATTATAGTTTTGGCAGGCACGAGAACAACTGGCACCCATTTTTTCTGACGTTGGCTGCCAGACGAACTTTGGTCCACCTACAACAGTAGGTTGTAGACTACGGAACCCACCCTCTATGGAAGTCATTAGGGTGATGAATGCCCACTGGGACAATCGAAGCGTAAGTCCACACTTGGCTGCCGAGACTCCTACAAGCGTCCCTGATGAACTGAAGACCCCTACCACTAGCGTAAGTCCACACATGGCTGCCACTCAACCTAGCGTAAGTCCACTCTTGGCTGCCCAGAGAGTCCCTCCTACCACTAGCGTAAGTCTACACTTGGCTGCCGAGACCCCTACAAGCGTCCCTGATGAACTGAAGACCCCTACCACTAGCGTAAGTCCACACATGGCTGCCACTCAACCTAGCGTAAGTCCACCTAGCGTAAGTCCACTCTCGGCTGCCCAGAGAGTCCCTCCTACCACTAGCGTAAGTCCACACTTGGCTGCCCAGACCACTAGCAACCCTAACCCTAACCCTACAGGACACCACCCCTAGTGTGGCCGACCCGACCCGTCTACGAAGGGTCAGCAGTGTCTTCTCTACCAGTTCTTTGTCTGGTGATGATGGTTATTATGTAAGTCCGTACATGTACAGAATTACATGTAATTATACTATACGTACAGTACCTGAATGCAGAGGAACCTACCGTGGACAATGAGACACAACAGGTATGTATGATATATACATCTATCACCCTTTAACTATACATTATATAGATGGTAATCATAGAGGCACAAGAGGTGAAGGACGAAGAGGAGGATGTACCCACCCTTGAGGAAGTGGTAAGTATAATAGATTTAACATAATTATGCTAATTATACTATACGTACAGCACGCCGTGCCTCCAACAACTCTCTCTCCCGTCTCTCCTACTCAAACGGTACAACAGACACCCACCCTTGGGGAAGTGGTAAGTATAATACATTTATACATATGCTATTATTACCTACATACTGCAGGACATGTCCGAGTCTGGTTCCGAGTCTGGTGATGAGGCTGACCCACAGACCTTAGAGGAAGATGTATGATTATAGATTACACATGATTATAGATTACACACTATTATTACATATACATTGATTGCAGGAAACACCCAGGAAGAGGAAGAGGAAGCAGAGGGTCGTCATCGTCCCTGAAAAGGAGAGAAAAGTGACACCCAAAAGGTACAAGAAGTGGTGTCCACTGCCTGGATGCAGGTCCAAACCACAAGTGAAGATATCGCAGCACCTGAAGAATATGCATCCAGAACTTACTCACTCGGATAGGATGACGGCCTTGAGAAACGCACGCAGGTACCTGGGAGGATCGTCCGGGCCTGTCCAGAAACCGGGGCAAACGGCTATGGACTCCTTCTTGGATCGTCAAGAGGAATCCTCCTTTGAGGAGGAACTCCCTGTCGCACCAAAGACCCCTGTTATAGTGCCGACAGGGAGAACCACCCAGCTTCTCCGCTACGATGTGGAGACGGAACAGACGTTGCTGGATTTTAGGGGGTGGCTCCAGACAGTGGACGGGTGAATGAAGGCAGCGTCCACGGCACTCCAGGAGGCTCGAGATGTGGCCAAGTTCCTCCACGCCGAGAAGGCCAAGGGCGAGCCAATTGATTGGTCAGTCTTCACATCCAGGGACAAACTGAACAGGTATGTAGAAAGGAATAGGTGTATAATATAATATATATAAAATATATTATATATTATAATATATAATTTGACAAAACTCAACAGGTATGTAGAGCTTCTCAAGAAGTGCAACCTCCAGGCTTCTGGAATCATCCAGAACCTGGAGTACTTCGAGGATGCACTGAAGTTTTATAGGATCAAGATGGTCAGCGTAGACTCAACACAATTCCGGGAGGCGGAGAATATCTCTGAAGTGTTGAAGAACTGGAGGGCTGTGCTACGAAGAGACGGCTACAGTCCACAACATGGAAAGGCAATCAGACGGCCCAAGAATCTCCCTCAAAGCGGCAACTGACATCCTTAGCAACACAGCGGTTTGGGAGTTCTTCGAAGAAACAGTTACAAATCTCCAGCTTGGAGGTCTAGTAGACACCCAAAAACTGGATGCAATCACATACATCCTAGCACATGCAGTGATGGTAAACTCCTCGCAGCGGCCTGGTTCAGTACAGAACCTGACGCTCGAGGAGTTTAAAGAGGCGAGACAGGAAAAGTCTACGGGAGGAGATGTGTGGGTGCTCCGTGTCCACAGACACAAGACCCAGACACACACAGGGCTCCGCACACCTTATACTCACCGTAGACCTGATGGGCAAGATAGGAAATACCTCGATCATGTTAGGCCGCAACAAGTCAACGTTAACCCATCCGACGCTTTTTTCCTCCGGAACGGAGGGAAAAAGCTGGAACATATGTTTTTTTTTTTTTTTTTTTTTTAAACTCACTGTTTATTGTTTTATGTTTCACTGTTTTGTCGTTGTCTACCCAAACACTCCTTACAATTGTGCTCATTTTCTGGTTGTGTTATATATGATCATTTATGATCAATTTTTATTGGTAAGTAGTTCAATTTGTGAGTGTCAGCAGCAAAATGACATATTTAAGGGTCACAAAAGATATTTGCATGTCTTTGCATGTCTCCTCTCCTACGTTAGCATTTTGTGATCTCCTCTGCACACATATACTCCATATCTCCACCTCCTGCACACACAAAATAGTCACCATTAACAGGACGTTCCACCGCTCTTGTTTTAACCTAGCCTCGACTCAAGTCCGCTTTACAGCGGCCTGGTATACCTTGTATGCGCATGCGCGAAATAATTCGTATATTTATCAGTATTACGCAAGTGATAAAATTGGAAAAAGTACACAAAGGAAAAATATGTAAGACTGCGTGGTTGGTGGTAGAATGTTCAAGACAATGGCAGCCACCAGAATATGCAGATTGTGCTGCAACATTGTTACTTCTACTCGCTGCTCAGCTCTGTTCAGCAAAGAGTCTGTTCAAAGATGCCTTCCAGACAGACTTGGCAAATTGCTAGAGCTGCCAGTTAGTGAGTGTGATGGGCTATCTTCATACATTTGTAGAGCTTGCACAAACAAATTCCAGTCTCTGGAGTCTAAACTTAAAGCCTTTAGAAGTATGGCTAAGTGTGGTTTTGAGCAGGGTCGAAATAAGGCTTCCATCTGTAGTCCTATGGTATCAGGTAGGAAGAGAACTAAAGACATCAGTGGGCTTGAAGCATCACCTCACACAGTCCATGCTAGACCTCTAGCAAAACGTCTGACAGTAGGAGCACCTGGAAGAAGGCTTGCTTTCTCAACCAGGGAGGAACGTAGGTTGATTGCAACAAATCATATATGTAGATGACAGGAACATCTCTTTTTCATAGCGCACACAGACTGTCCTCGTCAGCCACCGCTGTTAGAGTTGACCAATCTCGAGCAGTTTTCTTCTGTTGACGGTATGTTAAACCACCTACAAACGAAATGAACGTAAATTAATATATAGCCATTAACTTAAAGGTTCAGAAGGTGTTGCAAGAGATATTTCCAAGCCTGGTTCGACTGAAACAGTTATGGTGAGGATAACAGATCTGATACTGTAAACACACCAAAATCACACTAATTAATTAAACAATATACAGATCACAGTGAGCTCACCCAGTACAGTGACTGCGGAAGTAGATGAAAGTCTCCAGAAATTACGCCAGGCACTGAATAGTGGCAACATTCAGTCTATTGCCAAGGCAGCATTTTCTTGCCCTTCACTGAAGGACCAATTGGTAGAGGGTGTGGTGAAAATTCTTGACGACGAATGTTCCACTCTATGTCGTAACTCTGGGGAGTTTGTCTCTCTATTTCACCGGGTTCCAATTGACAATGTGGAAGCGTTATCGTGGAAACAGGCTGTGTCTGAACTACAGCGAAAGTCTCCGATTCTATTTAGGCTTATCCAGACGATCGTAGGACGTTCAGATCATAGGAACTTGCATAAACGCGGAGAGAGTCACTACCCTGGGATGTGTATGGCCACAGCAATTCTCTTGAAAGAGCGTAACACAAGAATGTGTGGTATTCAGTCGTTTCTGTCTCTCGTACTCTTCAACTGTAGAGTAAACAAAAAGGTTTGTACATGTACATGTACATATATGATGTGTGTCCACTACGTATTTTCAGATACAGGTATAATTATTATATCACAGAGAGGGATTGGAAACAGAAGTTACCTTGTCACGTTAGGCCAGGGTTTAATCGAGGCTACAAAATGTATGTATGATTGTAACATTAGTAAAATCTAGACTAGATAGTGCCTGCAGTATACTCCCAACTGTCACCTGAGGAACGTATGGATTGACACATGCAGTACACTGATAATTAAGTATTACCATTATATAGCTAGAAGCATACTCATAAAGATCTCAGAGCATGACACTCTTTGTAGCTATTTTGAAAAACGTATTTTTTCCAAAGGATGCTCACCATTATAGAGGGCATGAGAATGCATGTTGTTTTAGGGGGGCTTTGAATGCATTAATTGCAGTGGTCTTAATTCCAGAAACATCGTTTCCCCAAGTGCTGCACAACCGTACACAGATTTAAAAATTAATGTAACACGATGCTACCTCCGTTTCCAATCCATCTCCTCTTATATAATTATGATTACATTGAATTACTCACAGGTATACTCCAGGCTGAATCATCTTAGTGTCACTATCAGTTACTGTGCCGTGTTGAAGTTGGTCACGAAAATCAGCAAGCTGTACCAACGTCCTATCGATGCCTGGATTGATGAGGGTGCATGTTTCAAGTTCGTGGGGGACAACGTTGCTAAAACAAAGGGCGTTAGAGACATACGTAGTGACCATCATGGTGAGCTAGTGCAAATGTACAGTTTGTTGGCAAAGGACCATCTCCAGTCTCAACCTTTTCCCCCCTAACCTGGGTTCCCTAAAAATAACTCACTTCCTTCCTACAAAGGCCGACATTGAGGGCATCCAAGAAATTTGGTCGTTCTAGTCGGTCGAATACTGTGCGAGTACATCAAGCCCCTCCAGCGGTACAAACGGTGTGTTGTCAGTCACATTAAGCACCCCCACAGCACAGAGATGGCCAAAAAATCTGAGGTTGTAGTCCTTGATGTTCTACACAAAAATGAGGCAAAGGCCGCAGACATGATAGACATAATGATTGAGAAACATTCATACTTGAAAGATTCTATTGAACTTACTGTTATGTCAGGTGGCGATCAGATGACTTGTGAAAGACAGCGATGTAGCAAAAAACATATGTGAGATGCGGACACTCGCAGTAGACAATTGGAGCACCTTGTATAGAGGACTGGCACTGCCTTATGAGTATTCTGGGGGTAGGTGAAGCACTCACTTGGACTTCTTATCGACCCCTTTGTTTCCACTGAGTATACCAGCAGGAACACCACGATCATGTAGACTAGTCACTTGATCTACCATTAGAGACACTAGGGGACAATACTACGCTCACTAGGAGGAGAACTAATTCTATCCAGCTTCTTGTCGAATTAAAAAGGCAAAGTTTGGTAGCAGATAGACTTTCATATCCAGTAGGAACCCACAGGAAAACATCATTCCCTTCGTACAGCATCCGTAGAGTGTCAAGCTGTTTATCCCTCAGAACTAAATGACTTCTCTTCACACAAGAAAGGGCATAAGCCAGAGCGGAAGAGAACTCAGTGTCAGTCGAGCTAGTCATCTTTGCTTATGTAAAGTGTGTAACACGGACCACTAAAATTAGAATACAAAATAGTATACGTGTTTATTTTACTGACAGTATCCACAAATACACGGATTACCCCCTTTTTGGGGTAATGTAAGCGCATGCGCATACAAGGTATACCAGGCCGCTTCTAAAGCGGCCTTGAATCGAGGCTAGTTTTAACCCTGAGCCAACCCTGGGGACTCAATTTTGAGGGACGTCGGAAAAATTCCGGATTTTTTAGAGGGACAGGGACAAAATTCATGGTTTTTCGGGGAAAAAAGGGACGGGGACATTTTGGGTCGAATGGGACATTAAGCGAGGGATCCTTGGGGACGCCAAGGGACATTTGGGGACCCTGAGGGACATTTTGGGGCACTTGGAGGGACAGGGACAAAACTCAGTTAAAAGGGACAGGGACATTTTTGGTCTCTGCGGGACATTTTAGGGCAAAAGGGACACAAAAAGGGACATAACTTATGGCCTAACCCTAACCTAAGGTATATATGACCACCTATGAAACTCAGGGTTAACCAGGGTTGTGTCACATGACTCCCTGACCCTTTTTTTGAACACTTTTCATCCTGAGGGAAAATAACCCTCATCTAACCCTGGGGGTTGGGGGTTGTCCCAAAAGTGACCACAAACACTCCTATGGGTACATAGTTTTTATGGCCCTTTTTTGCCCATAGGTGTCCCTTTTGTCCCATTCTGTTTCTATACAACCATGTGACTTTTGGTCACGCCCACAGGATGCTACTACAAAAAACAAAGCCCCTGACTTATTGTGGTGTCTCATGGTTCACTTTTGAAGCAACCAAGAGACCTTATAGTTTTTCGTCCTTTTTGGGTTTGAAGAAACCCTAGCTAACCCTGACCCATGGGTTCACACCTTGATGTATCCAGGACTTGTCTGTACTTTGCAACTTGTCCCTAAGTGGCTTTGTTTGGAAATGGGATACCCTGGGGTTAGGGTTGCCCTTTTTTGTTTTAAGGAACCCTGGCTCTTGAAAACCATCAGGGTTTACTCTATATGTTATATGGACCCTCGTGTACCTTGCACCTGGTCCCTAAGTGGCTTTGTTTGGAATGGAAATGGGAACCCTGGGGTTAGGGTTGCCCTTTTTTGTTTTAAGGAACCCTGGCTCTTGAAAACCATCAGGGTTTACTCTATATGTTATATGGACCCTCGTGTACCTTGCACCTGGTCCCTAAGTGGCTTTGTTTGGAAATGGGAACCCTGGGGTTAGGGTTGCCCTTTTTTGTTTTAAGGAACCCTGGCTCTTGAAAACCATCAGGGTTTACTCTATATGTTACATGGACCCTCGTGTACCTTGCACCTGGTCCCTAAGTGGCTTTGTTTGGAAATGGGAACCCTGGGGTTAGGGTTGCCCTTTTTTGTTTTAAGGAACCCTGGCTCTTGAAAACCATCAGGGTTTACTCTATATGTTACATGGACCCCTGTGTACCTTGCACCTTGTCCCTAAGTGGCTTTGTTTGGAAATGGGACACCCTGGGGTTAGGGTTGCCCTTTTTTGTTTTAAGTAACCCTGGCTCTAGCCTCGATCCCAGGCCGATCCGTCTCCAATTGAACGCTAGGTCGCCTACTAGGCCTGGTATTGATTGTATTTGGGTGTGATCTGGGCGTGGTTTTTTAATAAATTGACTCTGGTACAACAAAAAATGAATCCTCCAACAGTGGTCTTCCAACAACAGCCTCTGGGGCAGTATACAGCAGGAAATACTTCCCAGAAGACACTTCTTTGGCAGTGGCAACCAAATTTTTGTCGATTCCTTTATTGCTACTGAGCTACTGAGGATGGCAGCAGAAACACCTCTATTGTTTAGACTCCTGCCTGGTCAATTATGAGTCTCATGACGAGAGATACAAGGGGAGAGACAATTAACAAGAACAACACTTTTGTCAACAGGAGGAGCCTTGGTCCTACCTAGCTTGTAGTCCATTAAAAAGGGTAGCAACTGATATAGCAGAGAGACTTGCCATACCCCGTTGGGAACCAGATAAACACGTCCCTTCCCTCAAACAGGAGCTTGAGAGCCTGGGCCTGTTCTGCCATGAGAGTGAGGCCATCTTGCTTCAAACAAACAACGCGTTGCATGCCATAGCTAGCTAGCTATAAATTGAGAACATGACACGGAGCTACATTACTGTAAGTTTTACGGGAGTAAAATGCCTCTACGTACACCTTTAGTATTACAGAAAAAAAGCAGGAAACAAAATGTGAAGAATCTCTGCTTTAGTTTCCGGTTCCTGCCACGCCCAGATACAATCAATACCAGGCCGTATTTTTCAACTTTGTTCTATTAAAAAAAAATCGGCCTGGGACCGAGGCTACCCTGGCTCTTGAAAACCATCAGGGTTTATTCTATATGTTACATGGACTCTGTGTACCTTGCGCCTTGTTCCTAAGTGGCTTTGTTTGGAAATGGGACACCCTGGGGTTAAGGCTGCCCTTTTTTCATTTAAGGAACCCTGGCTCTTGAAAACCATTAGGGTGTACTCTATATGTTACATGGACTTGTTTGTACCTTGCACCTTGTATCTAAGTGTCTTCGTTTGAATTTGGGACGCCCTGGGGTTACGGTAGCCCTTTTCAATTGAAAGGTTCCCTGGTACTTACTGACCTCAGGGTTGACACGTGAATGCTACCATTATTGGTCATCACATTGTCCCTTGTCCATAACTGACTTGGTTTAAGTTTGGGACACCCTGGATTTGGGATTTTCTCAGGGTATCCCATTTGATGTTTAAGCGACCATCGAACTCGTTGACCTTGTGGGGTTGACCTTGATGGTCACATAAGCAGACTGGCACCAACTATTTGTGGCCCTTTAAGGGCCGCTTGTCCCTTTCGTGTTTAAAGCGACCATTGAACTCGTTGACCTTATGGGGTTGACCTTGATGGGGTTGACCTTGATGGGGACGTAAACACACTGGCACCAACCCTGCATCGTCATGGTGGACCGTCTGGATTTGGGACATTTGTGGCCCTTTAAGGGCCGCTTGTCCCTTTCGTGTTTAAAGCGACTATCGAACTAGTTGACCTTCTGGGGTTGACCTTGATGGTTCCATAAGCAGATTGGCACCAACCCTGCTTCATTACAGTGCACCGTCTGGATTTAGGACATTATGTCCCTAAATAGGGACACTAAACCCTACCACTAACCGACAGGACCATGCACTGGTCTGATGACTAGTTTCAGAACTATATCGGACTCTTGAACTCTGTGCAATGTTGGGGTTTACTATTGTATTTTTCCAAGATCTTGCAATCATTTTGGTGAAAGTCCAAAAACGTCACTGCGCACGCGCACAGATCTAACACATGTGTACGTTTACAATGTACAATGGCTTACAGTGCAAGTGATCGTGAGGCAACAGCTAGGCAACCAGCTCCAAGCAGAAGAGTAACAGTCACTGTTCTGCCACCAGGGTTTATGAGTACGAGTGGATGTATGCAAACAGTAAGTGTGCACAATTAGATTGTCATGTAGGAAGATCTATATCTATAGTGCTCACTTAATAGAAACATAATTGGTGACAATAAATACATTATTTTGTGGAGCTAGATCTAAACTATAAGTGCGCTAACTGCTGATAATAATTGTTTACGTGTAAATGTTTTCATAGGGAAGTACAACTTCTGACACGACTCGTACTCCTGCTCCGACACCACTAACACAATCTCAAATTTTGTACCGAGTAAAGATCATCAACCCGGCAAAAAAAACAGACATGGTTGTTAGAGACATGAGGACTTTTCATAGCCATTTCTCATCTATGACAGATATGAAGGTCAGGTTAATGGAAGAATTCAAGAGTCAAGTACCAGCAACAACATCATTTTCAATGGGTTACTTTGCTAGCCGCCCATCTGCTAAATATTGGATTTACACAGAAGAAGATTTAGCTTCGATGTATAGCAAGTCTATCACTCAAGAAATTATGTTGTGGTGTGATGGCCGAAATGTTACTGATAGTGAAACTCCAAATCCTAAGCGGCGAAAGAGGCGAAAGACTGGAGAAGGGTGTTTGTCAAGAAGAGAGGAAAAGGAGCTTGAGGTAGAAGAGTTAACAAAAGAATTGAAGGAACTGAATAAAGAAAAATTAAATTTAAGCGAAGTGCAGTACCGTCTGTGGGCTCGCATGATTACAACAGGGATCCATTCAAGTAAAGATACACCTCCACAAGTCCCTATGATTACTGGTATTACTCCAAAAAGGAAACAAAGAAAGGATGACTTGACAATGTCAGATACTATTGCGAGCACTGCGGCAGCCGTTGTTAAGGCAATAAATTGTGTTTCTCCAGTCACCCAATCAGCTACTATTCAACAGACTATTTTAGATTCATGTACACCTACCAGACGTTCAAACGATTTATCACAATTGGGAATTTCCCCTGGTAAAGCCTCTGAAATACGTGGAAAATCCTTTGGACAGCTATGCACTCTCAAACAGTTGTATGATGACTGTGTCTTAACATAAGATGAGTTTGAAGAGCAAAAGCGAGATATTTTATTCGGACTGAAAAGGCTTCAGTGACATGAATATAATGTACTTGCAACTTAGTATGTTGTATAATTATGTTATTTATGCCGTTTTGTTATTTGTACATAATAATTAGTGTTTGTATTCTAGTATATTCCTATACTTGAAATCCAGGCTTGACAATCTGCTACTGTTATTGTTGAAAATGCATATAATACAATAGTTTCAATATCATCGATTGCTTGCATTTCTGTTTCCAATGATCTCATCATATACTTGACTTTCGAAAAAGCTAGTTCTATGGGATTAAAATCCGGTGAGTACGGAGGCAGGTAATGACTGACCGATCCAGCATCACTGATAACTTGCTCAACTTCAGGCACATGGTGGATGGAACAGTTATCCATGATGACAATACTATTTTCGTTAGTACCGTTGAATGGCAAAAGATGAGGAAAAAGGGAAGTGCACACAAAATCATAGAAATGATCACCATTTACACCACCTTGTACAATTTTCAATCCTATAATTCCATTAATCGACATCGCCGCAATGGCAGAAATATGTTCTCCTCTCACAAACAATTTCTGGGCTTTCAATGGTTTGCCTCTCAAGCTGTAGCCATACGTGCGTATAGAATCCCTTGCGTCGGTGCCTGTTTCGTCAATAAACACAAGAGAACTCTTTTCATACAAAGAAACATCAGTTACAAATTCATTTCGGAGTAAATCGTCTCTCTGTAAGGCAAATGTAACCAGCTTCTGCCTTGTAAATCCGCTTTTTTTCAGCATCTTACACACAGCGCTTTCACTCACATCTAGCCCAAGTGTTGACTTTACTTCACTTGTGATTTCTCGGAGGAACATCCCCGGCCTTTGGAGTATGAGATGGATGATGAAGAGCTGCACTGGTTCTGTGATTACCCGAAATGCTCTCTGAACTGGGTATTCTTTTTTGGCAACATCTCCAGTAGTTCTAAAGATGTGCATCACTCTCCAAACAGTTGACACATCAATGTTGAGATTATGAGCTATCACTGATGGTTTATAAAGAAGAGCCTCACTTTGCCATATGATCCTCCAACGTAGATCTTCACTGTAAGCACTAGATCTCTTTGATTCACAAGAAGTATTAGTAGCCATTGCTCAAATTCAAACAGATCTACTGCGCATGCGCGTGAACAGAATAAACCTATTGTGGGCTCATTTTGCAAGATCTTGGAAAAATACAATAATACACAGTACTTCAAGTTAGGGACATTAGGGACATTAATGTCCCTAAAATGTCCCAAACCTAGGGTTAACGTTTTTGGACTCTCTCCTTTTAGTATGTCGTTCTTAACACATATATGTACACATTACTGCAATATGGGGACAGTTGGGAATTTATTAAGGGAGTTAGGGGAAAAATTTTAGTATAGGTAAAGGGTCATCATTTGAAGAGTTGTCTCTAGAACTGCTTGTTGTAGAGGTCTGTGGGCACTGAAAACTGGTCTGTGTGTACTGAGTGGAAGCTGTTGGAAGCTGTTGTCTGAGTTGCTGTCAAGAGTCAAGAGTGGTGCTGTTGTGTGAGTGTGTGTGATGTGTGAGTGTGAGTGTGTGTGTGAGTGTGTGTGATGTGTTGATGTGTGAGTGTGTGTGTGATGTGTGGTGTGTGGGGTGTCCACTGACTGAATCCCTGAAGACATGGCATCTCAGATGGAAACTCAACTCAACCAACCCAGAGTGAAGAGACACTGGCTGACAGGACCTCGGGGCGCTACAAGAGGGTGTGCCCCATTCCTGGATGCAAGTCTAAACCCCTAATGAAACTCTCGAATCACTTGCTCAAAAAGCATCCAGAGCTCTCCCCAACAGAGAGGATGGAGCAATTAAAGCGGTCGGGACGCGAAGAAGAAGAAGAAGTAGATGCCCAGAGTGAAGAGACACTGGCTGACAGGACCTCGGGGTTTAGGCGCTACAAGAGGGTGTGCCCCATTCCTGGATGCAAGTCTAAACCCCTAATGAAACTCTCGAATCACTTGCTCAAAAAGCATCTAGAGCTCTCCCCAACAGAGAGGATGGAGCAATTAAAGCGGTCGGGACCCGAAGAAGGAGAAGAAGAAGTAGATGACTAACTTAACTCTCCTGACTCTGAACTTACCAATGGTTGTATTAACATTATTTACCCTATTGTTTTTGGTTATTGCATTACATTTGTCGTGTTTAAAGCAACCATCAAACTCGTTGTTGATGGACGACAGTTGGGGGTAAAATTTAGTATATTTTAGGGGATAAATTTTAGTATAGGTAAAGGGTCGTTTGGGTGCATCATTTGGAACTAAACAAAGCACATGTCTAACCAAAGAGTTGTTTCTCTAACTGTGTAGAACTGGTGGGTCTGTGTGGAAGCTGTTGTCTGAGTGGAAGCTGTTGCTGTCAGCTGAGTTGCTGGTGCTAGAGTTGCTGTCATGTGTGAGTGTGTGTGATGTGTTGAGTGTGTGTGATGTGTGAGTGATGTGCGAGTGTGTGGATGTGTGGTGTGGTTGTAAACATAATGTTTTGGCTCATAGCTATTGAGGAGTATCAGAGGGAGGTGCGGAGGTTGAGAGCGTACAACACTCGCCTCCAGCGTCATATAAGAGCATTTGTGGGTTAAGGGGAAGACCATCTGTGGCTTTTATCCAAAGCCTTAATTCACAAAGCCTTAATTCACATTTAAGTGCTCCTGTCAAGGTTCCTCCACACTTGACTGATCCTCCTCCTGTCAAGGTTCCGGCTAAACCTGAGGTCAACGCTCCTGACATAAGTCCACACTTGACTGAGAAAAAGGTTCCTCTGAACCCTGACATAAGTCCTAAACCTGAGGTCAACGCTCCTGACATAAGTCCACACTTAACTGACCCTCCGGCTAAACCTGAGGTCAACGCTGTCCCTCCTGTCAAGGTAAGTCCAGTAAGTCCACACTTGACTGAGAAAACTCCTCCGGCTAAACCTGAGGTCAATGACTCCGTACCTCCTGTCAAGGTTCCACACTTAGCGAAACCTGAGACTGTCGAGGTCAATGTAGAGAAACCTCCTCCTGGTCCGCGAGTCCGAAAGTCCGAAAGTCAGCAGTGTGTTTACTGATTCTAGTGATGATTCATCTGATTTTGACAACCAGTATGTAAGTACATGTACATATTATACATATACATATATACGTCTATATGTACGTAGGACATGGAGGTGGACGAACCTGGGCCGATTCTCATACAGAGTGACAACAGTAAACAGGAACAATCCTCTCAGACACCACTGACTGAATCCGATGAAGACATAGCATCACAGATGGAAACTGAATCTCCTGTAAGTACATAATTATAAGGAACCTAACCCATAACTCTCCTCTCAACTCTCCTCTCAGACGCTGGCTGACACCTCCCAGACATCACAGACACTGGCTGACACCCAAGAGACGGTCTCCTCTCAGACGCTGGCTGACACCTCCCAGACATCACCGACACTGGCTGACACCCAAGAGACGGTAAGTACATGATTATAATGACCCTAACCCATAACCATGACCTCTCAGACGCTGGCTGACACCTCGCTACTGAGTCAGAGTGGAGAGGCATCACAGACTACCACCCAGACCTTGGAAGAGACCTTGGAAGAGACGGTAAGTACATGATTATAATGACCCTAACAGACCAGCTGAATCCGTAATAATAGATAATTATACATCATTATTATTACCACCACTATATATTTCAGGTACCCAGGGGTAGAAAGAGGTTTATGCCAGACGAGCCCCCTAAGCGCTACAAGAAGGTGTGCCCTATGCCAGGTTGCTACTCGAAACAACAGATTAAACTATCAAATCACCTCATCGCAATGCACCCAGAACTCTCTGTTGAGGAGAGGAAGGAGCAACTCAAACTTGCCCTGAGGTATGTGCCTGATGGGCGATCGGGGGTCCGGCAATCAGGGCACTACTCGCTCGATTCTTACTTCCACCCCCCAGAAGAAGAAGAAGTAGAGGAGGTAAACCCGATCTTACCAATATGTGACAGGGCCAATGAAAACGGACCTTAACGCGGCAATAATTAAATTAAGCTATAGACCAATTTAGTAGAAATGAAAAACATGGGCAAAAAATTTTTTTTTTCACAGGTGCTAACTTCAACCCTTCCTCTACCTACCTGTAAAAATTTGGGTCTCTACAAAGCTTTAAATAGGTCAAGCGTGGACGTTGAAGAAACTCACCGAACGTTCATTTTTTACAATGAAATTTACTGTCTACGTGAGGGGAATTTCCCTATTATTGTTAATTATTTTTAACAAATAAAAGATGACAACTTGTACAGGACTATTTCATCAGCCCAGTACTTACAATCATCAAGAGGAGCCAGGTATATTATAGCTCCACTTCTTAACAAACATAATTTAGCAACAGAAATAGATTAGAAAGAGCAGCTATCTAGCTAGCTAGCTTGGCGCGCGTAGATCCACTCTTGTTTCTTTGGATGTACGTATCCCGTGCCACTTGTCCTCATAAACACTCCATAACAACCTACAGATAAGTAGTAAGTTAAGATAGACACAATATCAATGTCACTTACATTCTAGCCAATAGACTAGCGTTTCTCAGGCCTCCGACACTTACCACCACCTGGGGGAAACCATCAATATAAATGTTATACGACAATTCCACGCAGTTTCCTGGGCCCTCCATGATGTGATCACCCATCCCATCAGGCCTGTTACTACTAAGCACAATGGCAGTGATACCAGTACTAAATTAAAGGAGGAAAGCTCCTTATAAGGCTACTAATAAGTTGGATCAAGCCTTAGATCGATATGGACGAATACTAAGTGAAAGACTACCTATAATAGATCACTTAGGCTTCCTTTAAGCTGTATGAAGGACAGAGACACTTTCTGTAGGCTCCATACAAGTGAGGGATCTTTTATAAGACTGATACATTACACAGATATAAGTACAAGCTTATAACAAGACATGAGAGCTTACCATTTGAGCGACGGGAGTCTTTGTCTCTTTATTTCTTCGAAGATCCTTCCTAGGTGCCAAGCAATCCAGCTACATAGCTATACTAGCTAGCTAGAGAGTCCTAGAACGCCTAGCCTTCATCTAACTAACTTGTCTTCTCCAGAACATCTTTTACTAAGCTTTATGAGTATACGGAGGATCAGTAACGGTGTTCGCCTCCAACTTTTAATTGCTTCCGGAAGCAGGGGCGTAGCTTCATTGCATACTGTAGCTAAGTGACCTTTGACCTGCCCTTATTTGTAGAAAAAAATTAATGATACTGGCTGAAGAAAACAGATGATACTGGATGGATAAACTGATCCAAAACTGGGATGATACTGATAATAAGAAAAGTGATGTTTCTGGATGTGAAAACAAGGGAAAGTGATATGATACTGATGTTCCTGGATGGATGAAAACAATGAAGAGTTAATTAATCGAGTGAATAATACAATCATGATTGATGGATGGACAGACAGATAGATGATTTTGGCTTAGACTGGATACTGCATGTGTGGCAATGTCAGCCATTACTTGGGTAAAGGCAGCTTGTTTTGATTGAGGGGTTGACAGTCGCTCTCTCCACATGAACTCGTCAAGGTATGATGGCAACTGTTGTTCTGTCACCCCCCACATCCTCTTCAGCTTGATCTTAATTCTATTCCAATAGCTCTCAATGTTTTGTGTGTGTACCCCTGTGACGCTGTTCACAAACTCAATACTGTGGTTGACGGTGCCATGGGATCCAACATTTGGCAACGATGCTACATTATTGTAAGCGGCCCAACAGTCGGAATGTATCACTGTGCCTGGTTGAACATGTGCCTGTATTATAGGCAAGAGTGTGACTGCTCTTCTATCTGCCACTAACTGGACAAAGCCAGTGGCAGGGGTTGTTGACATGTCAGCCAACCCAAACACCCACAAGTCACTCCTGGGTCGCCTACCCCGTCCACCCTATTGTGTTTAAGTGTTTACAATATTATTGTGAGCACAATTTTACCTTAGGTTTGTGTCGGAACAGACTTTCATCGATCTGAACAATAACACCAGCTCCTCCAAGACGGATAACAGTTGCGATCAGCTTTGCTGAGCATACCTCTCTGAGCCATTGGTATATATCACACCCCGTGGATGGTCTCACCTCAGCCTCCATTGCCATGTCTGTCACAGGGTATTCTCTGGACCACCACAAAATGGCTACCAACCACTGTTGGAGAGTAATCCTACTCTTAGAGAAGAAACTGAGGTGTCTGATGCTCCTGGTGGTCTTACATTGTGGGAAGGACCAACAGACGCCATCCGAGCCTGCTGAAGACCTTCGCCATTCGATCATTGGAATAGCACACCTATTTTTGTTTATTATTTTGATCACACCTATTTTTCCTAATTATGCTTATTATGGATATCCCTTATTATAATATAAGATACCTACCTTGTACAGTCGCAGGTAGTTGCAAGCAGTCCTTTACCCCTAAGATAAATACCCCCTGTCCCACCTCCCACCACTGTTGACATGCTCAAGATAGACATACTGATAGTGGATGGATGGATAGATGTACTTAGAAATGCCATGTGTGAGCAAATATCCCGGCAGTAACGCACCAAGGTCAAAGGTCATTTAGCTACTACGGTTAGTGGAGTATGCAATGAAGCTACGCCCCCGCTTCCCGAAGCAATTAAAAGTTGGAGGCGAACACCGTTACTGATCCTATACGGAAGTGCCCGGAAGCCAATAATTGAACTTCAATTATCATGACGTTTGAGTGTCATTTACTCAAGAGGGCGTTGCAATACCTTCGTAGCGTTCCCTCGAACATATCTCCGGAAAGAAAGTAGCTAGGAGGTCGATCTTGGTATCATTTTGAAGCTTAAAGGACGCCCTATCTGATTCAACAATAAAAACTGATTCGAAAATGCCCGCGTTAAGGTCCCTTTTCATTGGCACTGTCACATATTACCAATAGGGAAAACAACACAGTTGTTGTGCTACGACATCAAGACAGAGAAGACGCTCGTGCAATTCCACAAATGGCTGCAGACAATTGACGGGAGGAGCAAGAAAGAGACAACAGCCACACAAGAGGCTCGAGATGTCAGCAAGTTCCTCCACCAAGCTCTAGACTGGGACATCATAACAGATCGAACCAAACTAAGTAACTATGTAGACACTTTGAAGAAGTGCAACCTCCAGCCATCAGGTATCATACAAAAGCTCGAGTATTTCGAGGATGGCTTAAAGTTTTATAGGATACACCTCGTTAAACCAGAGTCAAGGAAGTTCCGAGAGGCACTGCAGACCTCAGAGGTAATACGTAACTGGAGGTCGGTTCTCAGGAAGGACAAAGGCATGCAGCATATCCATAACATGGAGATCCAATCGGATGGTGCAAGGACAAGCATCCAGGACGCCACAGAGATCCTCCACAACACCTCAGTGTGGGAGTTCTACAGGTCGGTGGTGGCAACTGCCAGTCATGGAGGTGCAGGAGTCATGGACCAAAGGACGCTGGATTCGGCCACCTACCTCCTGGCGCATGCTGTCATGGTGAACTCCACACAGAGGTCTGGTGCCGTAATAAGCATGACAGTCGACGAGTTCGAGAACGCCAATAAGGAGACGTGTTTGGAGGGAGATGTGTGGGTAGTCCGGAGCCACAAGCACAAGACCCAGGCACAGGGCTCGGCCACTCTTATATTCACAGCCAACCTCTACAAGTACACGAAGGACTACCAGCAATTCATAAGGCCGCATCAACTGGGCACCAAGGAAACGCACACGTTTTTCTTGACACATGGAGGGAAGGAGATGGACCACATGGCCAGAAAGGAGAAGGTCGAGGCAAAGAAACACAACTTCCAGTTTGTCAACTCCACCGAGATGAGAAAAGCGGTGGCCACCGAGGCCACAAAACACCTGGATCCGGAACAGAGGAACATTATCGCTCAACAAATGTCTCACAGCAGGTACACAGAGGACTTGCACTATAACAAAGATATTCATACGACAAAGTCGGCTGTCGAGGCATACCAGTTGGTCAAGGCGGCTGGAGAAGCATCTGGAGAAGCATCTAACACCCCTGCCCCTGCCCCTCCTTCCCGGAAGACTAACAAGACTAAAACTACACAGAAAAGGCGATCCTTCACTGCCCGAGAAACAAAATTGGTTGAAGACTGCTTTAGCCAGAGAATCCAAAAAGGTCAAACACTATCCTTCAACAAGACGCAGTGAAGTTCTTGAGTGAACACCCAGAAATCGACCGGAATGCGAAACAAATCGTAGACAAGGTCCGAAACCTCAGTCATTATTATCAATGACCGTTAACTTAACTCTCTTGACTATTTACTAACTTACCAATGGTTGTAACATTTCTTATACCTAACCCTATATCATACATTGTTTTGTGTTAAGGTTATTATGTTAATTGCGTTATTATGACTGGTTTTGTCTGCTATTAACATTACTAGCACTGCATGAGTCAATCATTAATATAAACAGTACAGAACACACTGGGGATTGCTAATCTGGAGTAATCCTGGCCCAGGACAAAATTCATGGTTTGTCGGGGAAATTCTGTGGCCCTGGGACATATGTCATGGTTAAAAGGGCCAGGGACACTTTGGGGGTCATTGGGGGGCACCAAGGGACACTTTGGGGGACATTGGGGGGCACCAAGGGACACTTTGGGGGACATTGGGGGATACCAAGGGACATTTTGGAGGACACGAAGGGACATTTTTGGAGGGTAAAAGGGACATTTTGGGCATTGAGGGCCCGGAACATTGGTCATGGTTAAAAGGGCCAGGGCCACTTTGGGGACCAAGGGACACTTTTAGGGACACTTTCGACAAAAAGGGACACTTTGGACCCAAAAAGGCCAAAAAAGGGCCATTCGTCATGGCCTGACCCTGACCCCCTAGCCACCTTATGCCCTATAACCCTATCCCTATAACCTAACTAACCCTACCGTTACCAAACCTCTTATATTTATAACCGCCCGACACTATGCACATTATATGCATAATATGCATACACAATTAAGTATACCTGTAGCCACAAATTTGACATTATGCACAATTAAAATAATTATTTGACATTATGCACATTATGCAGCTCAATTATACATCAAATATAAAATTTGACGTTATGCATATTATACACCACTTACTAAAATGTGACATTATGCACATTATACATTTTTATATCAACATTATATGTTACATGTATAATGGGGGGATGTTATGCAATTATACATATAATGTCATGCTAATGACACCAATCCTGCACACTTATGCAGATCACAGCCAATCCAGTAAGCGATTCGGGCATCATCTTGTAGATCCGGTATATCTTCCTAGCCTAACTTGCACAATCAAAAGTCGAAGCGCTTTCGAGTTACGAGCAGTTTTCTAAGAACTAACTTTTTGCATTTTTTAAAAATTAATATGGCCGTGTTACGTCGGCGTATAATCGGATATAGAGGTTCTTACCTTCAAAGACACCTTCAAAGAAAATGTTCCTTCAATTCCAGTATCGAGTAAAAATGTACAAACTTGTCTGGTGCTGAACGTTTCAGATGGTAGGCCCCACCTAGGAGCTGGGCTCCCCAGCATATATAAACCAGTTCGTCTCGGATAAAGTGAAGCAATGGACGGATGAACTAAAGACCCTATCAATAATCAGTAGCTCAACCCCATGCCGCCTTAACCCATGGTATGTCTAGTAAATGGTCCTATCTCTCACGAACCACCCCATGCATTGGCCAATACCTCGAGAAGCTAGACAACATTTTGCAGTGCCATCTGATTCTAAACCTCACTGGCAGACCACCACCGAACGAAACAGAGAGAGATCTGTTTGGGAGGCTAGGTGGTTTAGGCATTATTATTCCCTCACAACAGTCGGATCAAGAGTTCAAGTCCTCCATGCTGGTCACTGCTCCACTCAGGGAGCTAATCCACTCACAAGACCATGCATATGCTCTAACAAACCAGATATCAGCTAAAGCAGAGATCCAGCGAGAAAGACGCCAAAACGCAGATTTGAATGCCAATCGCCTCAGAGAGGTGCTAACACCTACTCTCAAGAAAGCCATGGATCTAGCAAAGGAAATGGGCTCTTCAAGCTGATTGACGACGTTGCCTCTGGAGGAGCATGGCGCGTTTGTAGACGCTCTGGCCCTGAGATATGGATGGTGTCCGCCAAACACTGCTACAAACTGTGTCTGTGGTGCAAATTTCACTATCGAACATGCTCTCTCCTGCCCAAGAGGTGGATTCCCGTCAATACGCCACAACGATCTAACTTGCCACCCTAATGACGGAAGACGTGTGTGTGGAACCGGATCACTCTCCTCGGAGACCATGGCAAGACGCACCGCCATTACCACCGATAACGCCCGACTAGACATCGGGGCAAACGGCTTCTGGGGAGGAAGACTGGAGAGAACCTTTGTAGATGTCAGAGTGTTTAACCCCCACGCACCATCGAACAGGAACACGAGCCTGCCTGGAGCAGTGCGGGTGTTAACATACGTGCCTTGTTAGATACGCTGGATTTTTTCAGTGTATGCATGACATCTTGGAAGGCGCTCTTCCATTAGAAGTCAAGCTCATGCTTAAGGTATGTACATAATTATGTAAACTGGATCATACTTATATGAGCGTTGTGTAACCTCTTGGTATTTTCATCCAATAGGTCAATATAGGTTCATGAGTATAAATTTTTTAAACAAAATATGCTCTACCCTGTTCAAATAGCTTGACCTTGACCTTGAGCTGCGAGCAGTAACAAGTGTTACCAATCTAGAGTAAAATTTGTTTTTTTAAGTGTTCTAATGTCCAAAAAAACTGCACCTCGTCATGGGAGGGTCCCTACACAACATTTTCTTGAGTTTGCCATCTTTGTCGTAAAATGCATTAGCTAAAATGCATTAGCTAAATCTTCTTTTTCCAATACCATCTTGAAATCTGAGGCTGGGCTGCTTTTAATTACAACACCAGCGCAAAGGTGTTTTATGTTTTAGTTCTTGGAGGTCATCTCCTAGTACTACCGGGTGTCACCAAGTGTCTAGGCGGTAACCTGATGTATTTACTATTGTCATGTTGGTACTATTGTCATGTTGGAGCAGCTGAATATAGTCTAAACCTTGGACCGTCTGGATTGAACCTTAGTTGAAATCCTTTACGTGCACGTCTTGATGTTACCCCTTTATAACGCATAGCAGAGACACAAAGTTGGACAACTGTGCCATATGAAAATTTGGTCTTGTATTCCTTTTCCAGATGATTCTTTATTGACATACCGTATATGCTCGATCAGAGGCCGCTCTTCCGCTCTTGTATAAAGGCCGCACTCAAATAGTAGCCTCCCTTGCTAGCAGCCGCTCTCAAATAGTAGCCTCAGTGAACTTTGACTCTAGCATGTGGCAGCCAAAAAAATTATTACTAGCAGCTAGCTACATGTACGTAGCTATGTTGTTAGTACTTCACAAAGACTTTCTCATGGCAGAGTTCAAGTTTATGCAGGACTTTTGATGACAAACTAAAGCGTATTTTAGTACAGTATCACCAGTCTGTGGACTACACCAGAGGATAAGAAAATGTTGAAGTCGTTACTTAAACTGTGTGAATCTGATCGTGAGCACTTAGGTATGCAAGTCCTCTGGATTATCTTGACGTTGAGAGTGCTGTATTTATCAAGAAATGGAAAAACTAGCCAGAACGAAAGAAAAAGCTACTACGAGAATTCTTCAGAGTCAGAAAAATGCCATTGAAGAAAAAACTGCACCATTAGATTTTAATTACTTTCAAATTTGCAGCAGATGTGGTTCTGAATACATAGCAACGTGTGTACAGGACCTTCAACTTGATCAGAAAGAGGAAAGACAAATTAATACAGATATTCAATACAACTCTTGGTCTAAACAGCGACAGGTAAATAGTCACAGAAAGCGCAGATGCAATATTTTTGATGATTCTTTAAAAGTGTATGTCCATTCAGAGGCAAGTACGTCGCAGATTAGCTGAGCAAAAGTATTTGCAGAAAAAGCAGCCACAAATTGAACAGTTTCCTAACATTGGAACCACAATTGAAACTTTTGTGAAAAGTAACAATGTAGGGGCAGAAGCAGACCTAACGTTCGATGGAAACGTTCGATGGAAATATCAAAGATACAAAAAAAGTTACGTACCGTATATGCTTGCTGGCTACAATTCAAGAGGGGCCACAGTTCAAGAGCGTGCCACAGTTCAAGAGCGGCGTTTATTAGCTACATTCTGCATTTCCATTGAAATGCATTCGTAGACGTGCGTGATGTGGGTTGTAGTTTTTCAAGTCAAAATTCGATTGGAAGACCGATTATACAGACCGATTATACGCCGCAGACGCATAAATGCGTCATGTCACTATGACGCATTTTTGCGGCAGCTGTAGTTGAACGCCTTCTTTTTGCAAGATCTCGAAAGGAGGAGGCCTCAGCACTGCAAACGGCCGAGCTGTAGACTAAGCATTGCATGGGGGTAACACATAAAAATTTTGCACAAAAACGGTTTTTTAAATACAACAAAATACATGTAAATTAATTCAAACTATCTAAAACTTGACCAACGAGGAGGTACTTGGCGATATCTTGTCCGATGATGAATCTTGATGAGGAGGACCCAGAAGAACCTAAGGTAGCGACTATGAATTTTCAGACCTTGAGTCGGACAACGACGAATAATCATATTGATACAATCATAGAAGCACTGTTCTTATTATTTAGATGACTCAGGCCTAGACCCACCACCCCAACCTCAACCACCACACCAGCCACCCCCTCCCTCTCAACCACCACCACCGCCTCCAGGTAAAATAACATCAGAAGAGGCTCATAACAAATAATATTATATAAAAACAGGCAATGGTCCAATGGTCTGAGACTGTCACCTTTACATCCCTGACCGGTCCGAGATCTCTGATTGCCCGCTACACACTACACATTTTTCACCTCTTAACCCTTTAACCGCCACGGGCCACGATCGACTTTTTAGCGAAATTCTAATTCTGCGATACTTAGGAAGTAGCTCGAACTACGCACATCCCTGTATAGACATCCCTGTATAGAGGAAGAGCTGTAGAATCACGTGCAATTTAGTCTAGAATTTTCCAAGCCACGTTGCTATGTTAAAATTTCATTAGCATCTTACCGCACGAAGTTTATAGCTATGGCTAGATTGTTTACTTGTGCCGATGTGCTTGAACAGCTTGAGGACAGCAATGGCGATGTCTCCTCTGGTGATGACAGAGATAGTAGGATACCTCCCAAAGGCTACCAGCTTTATGCCAGACGCTGATGAACATGCATGACATGGACCTAGACGCTAGCTATGGACCAGGACGGTGAAAGACCAGGAGAGGGCTCACTGTGTGAC
This sequence comes from Halichondria panicea, assembly GCF_963675165.1. NCBI lineage: Eukaryota > Metazoa > Porifera > Demospongiae > Suberitida > Halichondriidae > Halichondria > Halichondria panicea. The sequence continues at coordinate 6,988,467 of NC_087382.1, read as the reverse complement.
TCTAGTAAGTAGTATAGTATAAAGTAGTATAGTATAGCTAGAATATCAGTAGTGTAAGTATAGTATAGCTAAAATAGAGTCTTTATGTGAGCTTGTAAATTTCATAGATCGTTCATCGAGCCCCACCTTCTCTCTGATGTCAAGATATGTCTTAGCACTTCATATGATGTGAAAATCAAGCTTAGTCAGCATATGTGACAGGGCGGCCAATGAAAACGGACCTTAACGCGGCAATAATTAAATTAAGCTATAGGCCAATTTAGTAGAAATGAAAAACATGGGCAAAAAATTTTTTTTTTCACAGGTGCTAACTTCAACCCTTCCTCTACCTACCTGTAAAAATTTGGGTCTCTACGAAGCTTTAAACAGGTCAAGCGCGGACGTTGAAGAAACTCACCGAACGTTCATTTTTTACAATGAAATTTACTGTCTACGTGAGGGGAAATTCCCTGGGAATTTCCCTATTATTGTTAATTATTTTTAACAAATAAAAGATGACAACTTGTACAGGACTATTTCATCAGCCCAGTACTTACAATCATCAAGAGGAGCCAGGTATATTATAGCTCCACTTCTTAACAAACATAATTTAGCAACAGAAATAGATTAGAAAGAGCAGCTATCTAGCTAGCTAGCTTGGCGTAGATCCACTCTTGTTTCTTTAGATGTACGTATCCCGTGCCACTTGTCCTCATAAACACTCCATAACAACCTACAGATAAGTAGTAAGTTAAGATAGACACAATATCAATGTCACTTACATTCTAGCCAATAGACAAGCGTTTCTCAGGCCTCCGACACTTACCACCACCTGGGGGAACCATCAATATAAATGTTATACGACAATTCCACGCAGTTTCCTGGGCCCTCCATGATGTGATCACCCATCCCATCAGGCCTGTTACTACTAAGCACAATGGCAGTGATACCAGTACTAAATTAAAGGAGGAAAGCTTCTTATAAGGCTACTAATAAGTTGGATCAAGCCTTAGATCGATACGGATGAATACTAAGTGAAAGACTACCTATAATAGATCACTTAGGCTTCCTTTAAGCTGTATGAAGGACAGAGACACTTTCTGTAGGCTCCATACAAGTGAGGGATCTTTTATAAGACTGATACATTACACAGATAATAAGTACAAGCTTATAATATAACAAGACATGAGAGCTTACCATTTGAGCGACGGGAGTTTTTGTCTCTTTATTTCTTCGAAGATCCTTCCTAGGTGCCAAGCAATCCAGCTACATAGCTATACTAGCTAGCTAGAGAGTCCTAGAACGCCTAGCCTTCATCTAACTAACTTGTCTTATCCAGAACATCTTTTACTAAGCTTTATGAGTATACGGAAGTGCCCGGAAGCCAATAATTGAACTTCAATTATCATGACGTTTGAGCGTCATTTACTCAAGAGGGCGTTGCAATACCTTTGTAGCGTTCCCTCGAACATATCTCCGGAAAGAAAGTAGCTAGGAGGTCGATCTTGGTATCATTTTGAAGCTTAAAGGACGCCCTATCCGATTCAACAATAAAAACTGATTCGAAAATGCCCGCGTTAAGGTCTGTTTTCATTGGCCCTGTCACATATGATAGGCAGATCCATGAAAAAAAATTTTTGGATTGTATCTCACCGCATTTAAAATGATAAAAACGGGTGGGCGCAATAACCGTGGTTGCTATGGCAACACCATTTTATTCCTTGTTGTATGGGCATTCTATTGGTATATAGTTGCTAGTTGCTCTGGAAACTGGAAACCCGATAGAGACATTTCACTTCACTGTTAATTAAGAATCCGACGGTTAAAGGGTTAATGGCTGAGAGCAATAGATACGCCAGGGAGAGATGACAAGTACGATAAATGGAAGACTGAAGAATTGGAAGCTTATTGGAGTTTTTGTATTCTTGTATTCTATTGTCCACTTACCATCTCTGAACAACTATTGGAGTAGAGACCCTCTTACGCACTACGCCCCCATCACGACAAGGAGGCGCTTCAGGGAAATCTCTCGGTTGATCGGCTGGGTACAGGTCGGTCCACTCTCAAGCAGTATATGCCGATATGGGTACTGGGACCCAATGGGTACTTCAGTCGTGAAGCAGGAAATAACACGTAGTGAAGAAATTGACAAGCGGGTTCACCACGTCTACTTTGACAACTTCTTCACCAACTTCTTCACCAACGTCAATGGGAAAAATTTTCCTCCTGCATTGAAAAAAGCTTCCCCAAAATAATTACACACACACCCACATACACTCACACACCCATGCAAAAACAAACTCACACACCTACACTCACACACCCATGCAACATGCACACTCACACAACCACTAATAATGCTACGTTACCTTTACACAGAGGGACAGTCCAGAAGGGCCCCCGTGACAGCAACCGCCTGGAAAGATAAAATCGTGAATTTCCTCTCCATGACAACACAGCCCACAGCTATAGGTTCCGCTGATGTGCCGTCGTACAACCAGCACATGGGTGGAGTTGACAGGGGTGACCAGCTCAGGGGCTACTACAGAAAGTTTCTTTTTGTTAGCTTTGTTTGATGTAGCCACCCAAAATTAAATATCAAAGAGTTCCGCGGCCTAGAATCTTCATATTGCAGTCGGAGGTCATTACGGTGGTGCGATTGTTCCTCTCCAACTTCCCCGTAAAAGATTCGAGTGGTCCATGTCCGTCAATACATAGGACCGAACTGACACGACATGGTTTTGCCAAGAATGTGGAGTGTGCTTTTTCCTATGGCATAAGAACAGAGAACAGTAGTCGTACTTGTGTACCCGTGTACCCGTATTTGGCTCAGTAGAGTCACGTCAACATACAGGCTCAGCCGCTGCCTTTGTTCACTGTCATTCACTGTCACACTGTACACATGATAATTATACATACATGTACACAGACACAGAGAGCAACTAATATCTACCATAAGCCACTTCTAGCGAATCTAAAAAGACTCCTAGCAAAGTACTGTACACAACTATGTGCTCTTTTTACATAATCAAAGTGTACAATGAATGATACAGGATAATGAATGATACAGGGCCTCTAAACATTAACATCCTCTAAACATTAACATATAAACTGCGCTCACACGAGGCTGCATCTGGTGATCAGCCACACCTCACAAGCTACTTCTCAGCACTACAAACTCTACAGCTATATACTTACTACAATAAGTATTAGACAGTATAAAGGTTCTAGCGAAATCTAAAGAGCCATGTAACAAAGCAGTATTATACGCAACTACTACTTACCTTACCGCTTGACAGAAGCAGATCACAGCCAAACCTTCGAGATAGTAAGCGATTCAGGCTTTGACTGGTATATCTTCCTAGCCTAACTTGTACCATCAAAAGTCTTGTACCATCAAAGTCGAAGCGTTTTACTGTTTTCTACGGATTTTGTGCATTTTTTTGAAAATTAATATGGCGGTCATGGCATCATTTTCTAACCATTTTCTAACACTAACTGTTCACACTCATTACATGGATGGCAGTGATTTTTCGAGTTTCCTCCCTCGTTAAATACAGTTAAATACACACCATTACATAGGGTTATAATAATCTGATAATTGAAATCTTGCCCGAAGTGAGGGGGGACCGGAAAAATACGATTCACTATCAATCAAGCAAGCAAACCGAGTTCCGATACTATCGAGCTTTCTTGAGTTTAGCTATTTCTGAAACGAGCCTATATGGCGCATAAGAAAAAAATGGCGACTGTTTGCGAGTCTTTACAAAACCGTCTGACAAACCCTACTTATGCAGAAATACGCCCCTTTTTGGGCAGCTAGGACAAGACTTAGTTGGCTAATCGTAGAAAACGACCGTTTTGACTTGAAACAAGCAAATTGACAACCTTTCTCTGACGCTGTAGAAGAGACACTAGCTAGTGCTGATGACCTTCTTGAGAGACAATCCTTTTACCTAGTTATATAGTCCTGTTCTATCAGGGATGTACATGATGATCAGACCTTGTTCATCACTGAGAAGCGCTGCATTTGATGACAGGGCTGCTCGGAGTGTTTGGTGCTCGGAGTGCTCGGAGTGTTTGAGTGTTTGGTTCGAAGTTGGCGACTGGACTCTGTGATTCAGGTAGTTTGTTTTAGCTTGTTTACACCTATTAGAAAGGGTCATCAGAGTCACTGCCGGCACCAGACTCTCGCGTGTTTGGAGGAAGTTGGCCGCACCATCACTATACTGATTAATTACTCTTTCACTTGTGCTGGGATCATTCCATCCCAGTACATACATCGTTCGCTGGACTGGGCACAGTTGGTCATGCTTACATCCGGAGAGGTATATATGACTTTCTCTTTCATAACAACAGCTACCTAGAGATTGTGGTCCATGCAGTCGGCTGTAGAGGAAGTCAAGGCAGTACGTTGTTGTACCGACGCTAGGCATGATTCCACGGCCAATGCGCATCATATGACTGTGCCTTGCCTAGCCTAGCGACAGTACGTGCCAATGAAAACGGACCTTAACGCGGAATCAGTTTTTATTGTTGAATCGGATAGAGCGTCCTTTAAGCTTCAAAATGATACCAAGATCGACCTCCTAGCTCCGGAGATATGTAGGCCATAATTTAAGTCAATTATTGGCACTTCCGTATATTCCGTATACTCATAAAGCGATGTTCTGGAGAAGACAAGTTAGTTATATGAAGGCTAGGCGTTCTAGGACCTAGCAGCTATGTAGCTGGATTGCTTGGCACCGAAATAAAGAGACAAAGACTCCCGTCGCTCGAATGGTAAGCTCTCATGTCTTGCTCATGTCTTGTTATAAGTTATTATCTGTGTAATGTATCAGAGATCCCTCACTTGTATGGAGCCTACAGAAAGTGTCCCTGTTCAGCTTTAAGTGATCACTTAGTATTTGTCTGTATTGATCTAAGGCTGATTTAGTAGCCTTATAAGAAACTTTCCTCCTTTAATTTAGTACTGTACTCTGTACTGGTATCACTACCATTGTGCTTAGTCCTGATGGGATGGGTGATCACAGCCCAGGAAACTGCGTCGTATAACATTTATTTATATTGATGGTTCCCACAGGTGGTGGTAGGCCTGTGAAACGCTAGTCTATTGGCTAGAATGTAAGTGACATTGATATTGTGTCTATCTTAACTTACTACTTATCTGTAGGTTGTTATGGAGTGTTTATGAGCACGGGATACGTACATCTAAAGAAACAAGAGTGGATCTACGCCAAGCGCTCATGTTTGTTAAGAAGTGGACTGTTCCTGTACAAGTTAAAAATAATTAACAATAATAGGGAAATTCCCAGAGAATTTCCCCTCACGTCAGTAAATTTCATTGTAAAAAATGGTAAAAAATGGACGTTCGGTGAGTTTCTTCAACGTCCACGCTTGACCTGTTTAAAGCTTTATAGAGGACCCACATTTTTACAGGTAGGTAGAGGAAGGGTTGAACCTATGAAAAAAAATGTTTGCCCTAAATTAAAATTATTGCCGCGTTAAGGTCCGTTTTCATTGGCACTGGCACTGTCACATATCTTTCTTTGTCGAGCAAAAGCTAAGAATCTTGAATAAGCTTGTGACTAGGTCTGCTTACCTGGATGTTTTAGCACTGCGTTTACAGCATGAGTAGCCTCCACACAACAAGTTAGTACTGATAGTGGCAGCTTTCGGTGTTAAAGCTTCTTTGTCTAATAAAAGCGAGCAAAATGTAGAACTTGCACATGCGTTACACTAAAGTAGAAAGCTGTATACCAGGAACAATGGAACAGGGTCACTAAAGTAGAAGCTTGAATTATAGCTAGCGCTCTTGCTGCTGACTGGGACTGGGATCCTACTCCCATACTTCTCTGACTCCAGACTGTGATCCTAATCCACAGTGCATATATCACTACCTGTTCTCAAATGAAATGTTTCAGCATGCCTCCAGTCTGGTTTAGTTTGTGCAAGTCATACATGACAACAACATCACTATTTATAATCATGTCACCAGCCGAGGGTTTAGTGATAGAGACTGCGTTGCCTAGATTCTCTTTACTTTTATGATCAGCATGCTGACTATAAATATAATCCTTCTTCCCAATCACCTTCCTTGCTTGCTTGTAATAAATGCAAACAGACTGTGATCCTAATCCACAGTGCATATATCACTACCTGTTCTCAAATGTTTCAGCATGCCTCCAGTCTGGTTTAGTTTGTGCAAGTCATACATGACAACAACATTACTATTTATAATCATGTCACCAGCCGAGGGTTTGCACTCTAGTTTGTTTAGTGATAGAGACTGCGTTGCTTAGTCTACCTAGATTCTCTTTACTTTTATGATCTCTTTACTTTTATGATCAGCATGCTGACTATAAATATAATCCTTCTTCCCAATCACCTTCCTTGCTTGCTTGTAATAAATGCAAAGTTGTGCCGCTCTGCAAGGCTCGGCAAGGCATTTAAGCGAATTTGTGTTGGCCAGTGTTGGCCAGCCCCTCACGTATCTCAGACCTGAGATTACCAATGCTTGGAGGCAATTGTCTCAAGAAGAAGCCGTCCAGCTGCAACCTCAATACGATTTACTTAAACGATTTGGTGCGAAAATCGTCCGAGAACGTAATGCTGTAGCATGCGTATGCTTTCAAGAGATACAAGCAAACAGCAAACACCACAAGCAAACACCCCAAACTCAGCGTAAAAAAGGTGTTGCAAAACAAATGCAAATGGATGGACAAAGAGGGTTAAGGGTTAGTTGGGATAATATCGACGAACTAATGGACTTACCACAACACCCAACCCTCAACCCTTAACTGTGCATCAAATTCTTCCATACCTAGTGCAGTCAACTGCTCAGTGAAGCAAGGCAATGGCCAGAGAATGGCCAGAGAATGGTCAGAGAATGCAAGTGAATATGGGTCAAGTTCAGGAATTGAAATTGCTCCAGCAAAAATTCAGAGCACATTCCAGGTACCTCAGTGTCTATGCCAATGCCTCCACCTGCAAATGTAGCAACGCATGAATAGATCAAATGGCACCAGATCAGTTGGAAACTACTACGAAGTTTTCAGCAAGGAAAGTTCCACTATTACATATCAAATAGCTACGGGTAAATGAAGCACAATTGTGGATCTGAGAAGCTGACAATGCTATCGAGGAAAATAAATTTGAAACTTTGGTATGATCAATTGCAGGGCTTTTTAACTCGTATTGCTCAAGAGTGTATGAAAGGTATTCGCTTTTTCCACGGTCCGTGGACATAAGCTCTATTCGACTGCTACCTCTCCAGTGCTACCTCTCCAGCGCGTATTTCCAGCTAGAATGTTTGGACGGTACGTACCGATCAGTACCCTTACTGCAGCGTCCTTTACAAGAAAGGATGTTCAACCAGCTAAAATCAATTACAACCCCACACACATTTTAACAAACCTAGATCACTCCCACAACGTGGATCCTGTCACTAATCCTGTTGTTCTTGTTCCAAGGTCCAATACCTAATTCGGCAGAGTGAAGAAACCGCACACCTTTCGTGCGTCACACATAGCAAGCAATGCACGCACAGGTCGTCTTCACTGTACTAAAGCTGAAGCAACTCGGGGTTGAAGCTTTGAATTGATATCATGCTTTGGCTCACGGGGGCCAATCAATAACACATTATTTTTCTCGTCTAAAACTCACATCACGGGGTAAGTTTATAAATAGCACCAATGCATAAATAGCACCAATGCACATGTTTGGATGGTTTTAACCAATCTATGTTCAGGTTCAGTAAGAAAAGGTTTTCCGTCGAATGTCTTGAACTCATTCAATACCATTGTATACCATTGTAGACCCCGGGCTTACGTGTTAAAAGTATCTGTCACGCGTTTTAATAAGGGGGTGTCTGGCTATGACTACGCATTTCCGTTATACCAACCACTGTCAGAATGTTCACAAGCTTTACAAAGTTTTCGTAAGATGAAACTAGCTGATGGAGTTTGTATATAGTAGGTGGGAATTGATTCGAAATAACAGAGAGCTGAGGTGCTGTTTTGGGCAAGAAATAAGAAATGGCGGATGTAATGCGTACCATAAAATAACAAACCCAAACTACCACCGGGTTTGACAGATCTTGACAGATCTTCGAACTTCATCTTCCCAAACTTCGACCTCATCATTATGTTAAAATGATGATAAATAGGAGTAGAGATTCACAGACTTACTTATTCCTTTATCACAAGGATCTTCTGAGCTCCGCAGCAGATATACATACAGGATACATTGTATTAAGATTATTCAACGCCGTAAAATTGTTTACATGTTTACATGTGCACTACACTAAAGTAGCTAATAATATTTACCGTATATAACTTGCTATTATGATGCCAAACACTCCGAATGCGAGTGTATAAACCAAGAACCAACCTGTATCAAAGTTCACAAGTGGTGGTGGTGGAGTGGTGTTTCATCAAAGTCATCTATAAAATTATTGTCAAGATGATTGTCTGCTATAATTATTGGCTCAGGTATATTAAGGACTGGGACCTTCAATTATTGCTGAATCAGCTAAAACGCAGCCACGCCCACGATTTTTAATATGTTTTGTGTGTAAAAATTTTGTGCAGCTACTTATCTTTTTTAGTTCTAAAAACGGTGTTCTAAACCTTCCTTTTAGTTCTTTTAGCTCTTAATTCTTAGTGTAGTAGGTAGTTCAAAGGCTTAAGCAGACATATCCGCTGGGAGAGAGCATTATGTTCTATTTAGAGTAAGTTATTAGCCTATAAAAATAAAAATGTCACTTATTGTCAGCTGTAAGGCTGTAAGACTAAGTTTTGTGCAAAATCTCACCTTTGGCCAAAGAAGTGGCTCTCTCCCAGCAGATACGTCTGCTTAAGCCTTTGAACTACCTACTACACTAAGAATTAAGAGCTAAAAGGAAGGTTTAGAACACCGTTTTTAGAACTAAAAAAGATCAGTAGCTGCACAAAATTTTTACACACAAAACATATTAAAAATCGTGGGCGTGGCTGCGTTTTAGCTGATTCAGCAATAATTGAAGGTCCCAGTCCTTAATATACCTATATACCTGAGTGCTAGATGTATTTCTTTTCTTTACCCAGGTGTCACTGTCTTCGTTATAGTATAAAAAAGTGGATCGAAACGAGAAAGTACTGAAGGAGGCTTAGGTTGTAATGAATATCAAAAATAAATGTGACTATGACCTTCACTAGTATGAAGGTACTAATGGACGTTGCACCTACCGAGTCACTAGCGTCTGGTGTACTGGTGTGGGTGTACGGTGTACTGCTAATTATTATTATTATTATTATTATTATTAAGACTTTACAGCCTGTAACGTGAATGATATAAAAACAAGTGATTGTTGTAGCAAAGACTATAGCTGACAGACTGTGCCGCTTTACATGTGAAGCTAGCTATAATTACGTGTGTAGCATCTGTTGCACATGTAGCATCTGTTGCATGGGCACATTAAGTGGTAGGTACATGGGATGTCAGAGACAAAGTTTGTTTGAAGTGCTCCCAGAAGTAATGGTGGAGTGTATTCTTTGTTGAAGTTAGTGGTGCGCTGATATCCATCAGCATAGTGGGCATCAAGTTCCATAACCTTGTGATACGATTGAGGTAGAAGTGTCTGCTTGCGCTGTAGTGATTGGCTTGTACAGTGAGTTTGTTGTTGCAACTGAAGCGGGTGCGACCAGTAACGAATTTGATGTGATCTCTTATGTTGAAGTTGTCCGAGGGTTCCTTTAGTGACTTTACTAGAAACATTATGTCCTGTATTTCAAACCAGTACATTAGAGGTAGTAGCTTCAAATCGGACAGCCTTGATCTGTATGAGCTTGAGTAATCATTGAGTATGAATTTGGTGGCTCTCCTCTGGATTCTTTCTAGTTTTTGAATGTCCTTGATCAAATTTGGTCTCCAGACTTGGGAGCAGTAGGTGACCTGGGATCTAACTAGGGTTATATATAACGATTTTTTTGTGCTGGTTTCTGATTTCATTGAAATCGTCCGTCGGATGAGGTTAAGAGCTCGGTAGGCCTCAGACGATATGAGGTTATAATGCAGTGACCAGGAGAGGTTGTTGGCTATGCACAAGCCTAGGTCTTTTTCTTTTGTAGCAAAGTTAAGGTGAGAATTGTGGATTGAGTAGAGTGTATTAGGGTTGTCTTCGTGCCAGCTAGGATGAGTTATGCGCAGCACATTACATTTTCCTTCATTGAGTTGCATGTTCCAAGTAGTGCACCAGGATGACAACTGGTTGATGTCTGTTTGTAATTCCAATTGGTCTTCCGTAGAAGTGATGCACTTTACTAGCTTTGTGTCGTCCGCAAATAGAAATGGATTGATGGATTGGCAGATGAGATGCACTCCGGTAGGTCATTGATAAAAATAATAAATAACAGTGGGCCTAGGATGCTTCCTTGCGGAACTCCTGACATAACTGGTAAGTAGTTGGATGGAGTATTAATAACACTTGTGAAGTGTATCCTGTCATGTAGGTACGATTTAAACCACAGCCAAAGAGGGCTTGTGATGCCTGTCTTCCAAAGCTTTAGCAACAGCTCATTGTGTGGGACCGTGTCGAAAGCTTTCTTAAAATCTAGGTAGATGACATCTGTAGGTTTTCGGTTTTCTATGTTGTCAAAAACTTGGGAAAAGAATAGGATTAATTGAGAAAGACATGATCGGTTTCTTAGGAACCCGAATTGTTGGCATGTTATCTTTGGTCTCACGAATGTAATAATTTTCTTGTAGATGATAGTTTCAAAGACTTTGGATATAATTGGGAGAAGAGAGATGGGCCGAAAGTTTTCTACAAGATGGGGGTCGCCCTTCTTTGGGATTGGGCAGATTTTGTGGACCTTCCAGTGGGGTGGGAAAGTATGTGAAGATAGGCTAGAATTGAAAATGTGTGTGACTGATCTTGTGAGAGCGGTAGCACAGCATTTGAGGGTTGACGCAGTTGACGCATTTAAATTATCGTGGCCTGGTGACTTTGTTGTGTCTAGTGAGGTGAGGGTTTCGTACACCTCACTCTTCTATAGAGATAGAGCTCAGTTGATAAGTGGGGGAGGGCATTTTGTCCCATGGAGGAAGTGTATAGTCACTTCTTGTGAATGTCGAGTTAAAGTATTTGTTGAAAATTTCAGCAATCTGTCCAGTCTCTGTGATGATGGAGCCGTTGTGGATTATTGTTCTAGTTTGTGGACTTTTCTTACTTAGGTCGCGCAGATGACGGAATAGTTTACTTGGGTTGAACTTAAAGCATACTGCCAACGATTTTTCGTACTCAGATTTGGCAGTTGTCATTAGTTCCTGGAGATGAGTAGACAAGTTAGATAGCCTTAGGGATGTACTCTCAGTGGGTTTGGATTTGTTTCTGCGTGTAAGCGTTTTGCAGCGATTGATAGTATGTCTCATTTCTGTGGTATACCATTTTGGGCTTTTTGACTTCTGAGAGTTAAATTTGGGCACAAATATTTCCTGTGCTCCTGAACAGGCAGGCTTGGGTTGGCAGATAAAAAACTCAGACATGGAATTAAAATTTGCTTTTTTAAAGTTGTAGTTGCTGGCTGGTTTGTCTTTAGAGAGTAGTTTTGGTGTTTTTAAGCCATCTAGTGAGAACGTGATAAGGAAGTGATCAGACATAGGTGAACAATTAGACGAGTCAATGTGCAGGTTGAGTATCCTGTCTGGTGAATTCGTGCATACTACGTCCAGTATGTTTCCTTTTGTGTGTGTTGGAGATGCAATCAGTTGGAGAAAGTTCTGAGCGAAAAGTGAGTTACAAATAGAAACCGAGAGTGGAGTTGGAGTTTTTCCAGACAAAGATGACCAATCTACATCTGGGCAGTTTAGGTCGCCAACCAAGATGGTGTTGTGGTTTGGAAGAGACGATATGGCGTTTGCCACTTCTAAAGAAAAATGTGCTGGTGGTATGTAGATACATGCCAGGGTTGTTTTGGGAGAAACAAGCAGTTCAATTACAATTAGTTCCAGAGATTCGTGCCTGCAGATTAGTTGAGAGGGTATATCTTCGGATATCAGAATCGCTACACCACCTCCTCTCGCACTTCTGTCTCTGCGGTAAATTTTGTAGCCAACGGGAGAAATTTCATTATCATATATCAAATCAGTGAGCCAAGACTCAGTTATACATATCACATCCAGAGATAGGCTCGCTATCATTGAGTGGACAAAATTAATTTTATTTGCAATACTTCTAGAGTTCCAAACGCCAATTGAGATGTGCCTTTGGTCTAAGGCTAGTCAGTTTGAGTCTGGCTCGGAGGGTTGGTCGTCCCCCGAGTCAGATTGTATGGGCTATATGGGCTGATTGTTTTCAAGTAAGGGTTCTATGTTGTGGAATTCCATGTTTTCTACGTAACCCTGTCTTTTGTTACTGATGAGTAGACTTTTGCCACGGATCTTGATTGTTTTGCTATCTGTACCAAGGTTTATCAACCTTCTGCGTTCTTTAAGTAGAATTGATTCTATTGATCGCTCCTCCTTGGTCATATCAGGTTTTACTGATATGTCTGGTGTTGCTGCGAGCTTGAACCTGTTTGTCAAGATCAGTAGTGGGTCTCTAGCATTCGACAGTTTTACGCATTCGACAGTTTTACTAATAAGGGTCTAGGTCTGGTTCTTTTTGTGTCGTACTTTCCCAACCTTATGCAGTCTTTGATAGAATTATCACTCACATTTGGGTTTGTTGGTTTTAGGGCTGTGACTGCTGACTCAGTGTCCTTGTTTAGCCTTTCATGTCTTTTTGTTCCCTTTTCGCATTCCTTTAGACCGTAGACCACAACATTAAATTTGCGGTCCTCTGTGCTTTTGACCTTTTGACAGTAGTGGGTCTAGTTTCCTGTCTGGGAGGCTCTGTGGAGACCTGAGTTTGTAGCACTTCAGTGTATGGAATGTCTATGGCAGGGGCCGAGGTGTTGTTGAGTTTCAGTTCTGCAATTTCCAATTGTAAGGCATTTATCACTTGCATCACTTGCATCATGTTTGATAGCTGTTCCCCCTGAGTGAGAAGCTTACAGTGTGGACAGATAAAGGGCTCGCTTGAGGCTTCAAAGTGAAGAAATGCTGTAGTAGTCAATGCTGTAGTAGTCAGCCCCGCACAGTAATTGTGGATCCAGCCATCGCACATGCCCTCACAGAAGATTGAGTCTTTGGTCTTTGACTGGTCAGTGACTTCATCTTCGCAGACTTTACATACTAGTGACTTGGCCTTTTTGCTTGCTTTCTCCTTTGGAGGAGGTTTTGACCCTGACCCTTGTTTGGTGGGCATGTTTGCTTGGCTTTAGTATTTTATGTATGAGCTACTACTCTTATGAGTAGGCCAGATAAAAGATAAAGAGGGACTACTACTCTTTTGAGGCCAGGCCAAATAATAAATAAAATAAATAATAATAAAAATAAATAATAAAAATAATAAAAATTTAATAATAAATTATAACTCTCCCTCTGATCACAGCAGTCTCTCCCAGTCTCACTCACCCTAGCTTTAGATCACTCTCTTTAGTCTTCTGAATATCCCAGGACAAATGGATCTAATTTGACAACAGTATAGATCCTTGCAGGGTGAGCTCACAATAGAACTTTTTCTTCTCTGAGGGTCTAGCAACTTAAAGTCTAGTCTAGTACAAAGCTTTGAATGTGTGTTATTCAGCCTCGTGTTCAGCAGAGCTAGCTAGCTATAGATATAGCTATAGTATAATTATACTCACTTGCCTATTTCAATTCAATATTATTGGATGAACTCTCCTAGTCACAAACTCTAATAAACACTAAACACTCGGTGCAGGGCTAAAGTTTGGGTAATTATGTTATGTCATATCTATGTTAACGCTAGAATTGTCATCAACAGCACGAAGTAAAGCACAAAGTAAGGCAAATTTACAAAGTCCAGGGTATGAAACACCTCGATTGCAATCTTAAATTTTCATTGCATTAGAATGAACAAATGAAGACAGAGGTCAAAGGACAAAATCCCACGTTCAATCCAGCACTTGATATATATTTGATGCAGATGCTGCATATCGCTTTTACAAAACTAAATGCGAAGAAGACTCTTTGAAAAGATCTGGAAAAATGGAAGAGAAGAAAATTGGGAGAAAGAATAACTCGGGTAAGTAGGTAATTTTGTATTACCGGACGGACAATGTATCATTTTTTTTCAGAAGCGTAAAGAGAGGGAGAGCGCTGTTCAGAAAAATGGGAAGATGAAGTGGCTGAAAGTCATGGACAACGTATACATGTAGAAGTGGTTGTGCCCTGGAGGTCTACATGGAGGTCTACATGCGTTAATCTAATGTTCTATCGAACATTAGATTAATGCATGTAGACCTCCAGGGCAAACAGTGAACAACCATGGAATCTTTTTCTCCACTTTCTTCCGAAGACATGTATACGTTCAGTAACGAGTGGACTTTCTCTCCTTGGATTCTATTTTTAGTTTGCCTCCTTGCCTGAGGTGTGAAAAAGTCACCTCAGGCAAGGAGGCAAACTAAAAATAGAATCCAAGGAGAGAAAGTCCAATCCCTAACTCGTTACTGTCTGTTGTACAGTATAATTATTACTTGATCTCTGATTTTTTGTACCTTATTTTGTGCGGTATGATAATAAGTTGACATGACCTTCGCAGACTCAAATTGTGTATGTTGATCATCTATCAGAGATCCTGGGAAATGTGATGTTTCCCTGAACTTTCAGCTGCGCGCCCTATACTATACCACCCTGTATCAGGAGAAATTTCTGAATTTCCGACATACAACAACCACTTCCCAATTATCTAATTTCACTTTTGTTGATTGTTACTTCATCTGTGACATTTTGGTCCCGGCTTTAATTAAAAAAACACATTTTTAAAGAAAAATACATATCTCATGAACAATCACTTGCAACTATTTCCTACAGGTAGCCCATACCTACAGGTGGCCCATATCCTGGGGGTACCATGACGTCATCATCGTTACCTAGCAACTGACCACCCCCCACTAATTAACGATTTTTTTTTACACATTTCACAATTATGAACATAAACAATATTGTCTAAAGACAGGCTCTTGGCTCTCTACGAAGCTTTAAACAGGTCAAGCGCGGACGTTGAAGAAACGTTCATTTTTTAGGAATTTCCCTATTATTGTTAATTATTTTTAACAAATAAAAGATGACAACTTGTACAGGATACGTACAATCATCAAGAGGAGCCAGGTATATTATAGCTCCACTTCTTAACAAAACAGCAACAGAAATTCATAAAAAGCAGCTATCTAGCTAGCTAGCTTGGCGTAGATCCACTCTTAGATGTATGTACCTCCATAACAACCTACACCTACAGATAAGTAGTAAGTTAAGATAGACTATTGTTTCTCAGGCCTCCGACAACCTGGGGGATGTTACCTGGGGGATGTTATAGGACAATTTCCTGGGCTCTCCAAGATGTGATCACTCATCCCATCAGGCCTGCTAATACTAAGCACAATGGCAGTGATACCAATACTAAATTAAAGGAGGAAAGCTTCTTGTAAGGCTAAGTTGGATCTAGCATAATTATAGACGAATACTAAGTGAAAGGCCACCTATAATAGATCAGACAGGCTTCCTTTAAGACACTTTTTGTAGGCTCCATACAAGTGAGCGATCTATTATAAGACTGATACATGACACAGAAAGTAAGTACAAGCTGATAACAAGACGTGAAAGCTTACCATTGGAGCGACGGGAGTCTTTGTCTTTTTATTTCTTCTTCTTAGATGCCAAGCAATCCAGGAAATCTTTTACTAAGCTTTATGATCTGCATGACGTTTGAGCGTCATCTGCTCAAGAGGGCGTTGCAATACTTCGTAGCGTTCCCTCAAACATAGTCGATCTTGGTATCATTTTGAACATTTTGAAGCTTAGAGATCCAATTCAACAATAAAAATAAACTCGGGATGACGCGTGAGTGTTTGCTTGATTTCTCCAACTTTTCAGTTCTTATTTGTGCAGACCAATTGACAAGAAGCCCGATAATAAAGAATCAGAGATGGACCTAGACAAAGACTGGGCGGAGAAATTAGTTATTCCTGTTCGCTTCTCTACTTCTACTAACAAAGTCCTCGATACCCTCGAGACAGGGTATCTTACAAAGAAAGCATGCGTGGAGATCGTGTACATCGTGCACACATCCCGGCCCACTCCTAATGACCGGTATGTTGGAGACTAGTCGAGAAGCATACAATTCTGCCGGACAAAGTGGACAATGGCGCTTAAGGTGTGTGATGAACCGTTTTTTTATATATTTCTCAGAGCTGCGTCAACTTCGTACCAAGTTTAAAAATATACGTCAGCCAGATAGAGCTGTTCCTCCAAGGCAAAGATTGATACGTCTGCAGAAACCACTTTGTCGAACGTCACATTTCATTCTTGAAGCGGTCATACCTCTCAAAGAACTCTCATGGAGCAGACTGCTCACATGCATACGTAGGGAGTGGATCAAGACAGAAGGACCAACCGTAAAGCAGATCTTGGAAATGTTCTTTTGAACCCTATACAGATGATCAAGGAGTTTTGCCAAATCACTGGAGCGAATTAGTTAAGTATTCTCACACTAAAGAAGCTGTTGTCGGAATATACATCGAAAGTGAATCAGCAGGTATTATGTACTAAGTCTTGTATGCATGCGTACAATTGGCAGTAACTACATTTCAACACTTCATGGGTTTACATGAATTATACTGCATCATATACGCTTCAGCTACTTGCTGTTTTTCTTGGTCGAGGAAAGGGAAAAGATATTCTCGAGGTAGGCCTGTAATGTAAGTATGCTTAGCAGTGTGCATGTTTGATAGTAGACTGTTTGCTTCCAATTATCAAGACCTGTGATTTTTAATATAGCTCTTAACGAAACACTGTTTATGTTTATTGGTCCTGGTGGAGGATAATGTCCTGGTGATGTAACATCAATCCACGTCTGCTTTGCTACATCTCTTTTCCTACCATTCTGTTATTTTTTGAAAAGTTTGTATATAGTCTTCTGTACCCAAGTCTATAGTTAATTTCCACGACAATCTTGAGTAAATTTTATCAACAACAAACTGAACTAACTGAAAACTGAACTGTTACGCATATTTTTTTTTTTTTGTGATTTGTGATTAATTTTGTTGTTCGTGAAATTATATACTAGTAGAACTAGTGTTCAAGCTGGCGCTGTGCTAATGCCTCTCGCCATGTTTTTGCTTTCGCTGAAAAGTATTAGAGTGTTATATTAGTTTCTATAATGAATTTTATATTAAAGGTTAGCTTATCTATATAAAGTCACTGAGAAGAAAAGACTTATTTACATGCATCTATTGTTGTATTATGTGGCTTACTAGGACCTCAAGAAAGAAGAAAATTGATTCTTCCAAGATCTGTAGTTCAGTGTATATAATATCTAAGAAGAAAAGACCTGTGTACATGCATATTGTTATCTATATTGTTATATGGTAGTGTTTTGTGGCTTACCAGGCCTTCAAGACAAAGATGATTCTGCCAGGAGGATCTGGATCTGGATCTTGGATATTATTATTTTCTCACACGTGGGGAATGAGCGCGCATGCGCATTACATACACAGGAATAATTAAAGGGTGTGTCCAAAGAGATCAATTTCACAAATGGCTACTGCTAGCTAGCTGTTTTAACAGATATTTTCTGAGTATTGTAGCTAACAAAAAGCTAGCGCTTTAGTGCAAGGCTAACTCATATGTTGAATAGAAAGTTTGTGCGGACAGATGATGCTATGAAAGATTCTGAAGAGACTGCAACAGCCTTCAATGTGAGTCAAACTAGCCATAACTCGAGAAAGAAGCTTTAGTTTGCAAATCCACGAATCAAAATCCAAGAGAACGTGGCTAGAAGCCTATAGAAGCTGTTAGTTTTCGTCGCATTGCAACCGTTGAGCAGTTACAGCTGGAACAGACACACAGACACACACACACACACAGTCAGCTTTACCGTATCCCTCGTGCGGCTACGCCTCGAGGCATAATAACCTGGTGCATGCTATAGTGTTATGGCAGCACCTGCCTTGACACCGGGTGTCAATAACTTGACACCCTTGATAGGGTGTCAGTATGGCATTGACACCCTATTTTGGTTTTACTGTGACACCCCTTTTTTTACAGTGTAAGCTAAGAATTCACTGCATGTAAAAGCAAATAAACGAGATAAAGTATTACGGAACATATTATTAGTAATTTACGGTAAGGATGCTTTCACAATTAAATATTCTGTGCCACTTCATAGTGTTCATTTGATTTGTGTCAGATGGTTGTGTCAGATGGATGGTAAAGTCAGATGGATGGTAAAGCTGGATGGATGGTAAAGCTGGATGGTAAAGCATGGTCCAGACGGCCAGATGGATGTGATATCTAAATTTGGCCAGTGATCTACAACTTCATCAAAGAAGCTATTGTCACGACATACCCACCGTCAAGACTTTCTTCCCAGGTACACAAAGTTTTTTGTGTGTGCTCAATGCAGCCTCTTTGATAACAAAACTATACATCGCCATCTTCAGAAATGAAGGCACAATGAAACCACAAGTTTGGCAAGTTCCTTCTTTCTGAGAAAGTGCGAACCAGGCTTCTGTGTTCGGTTTTTTGTTTTTGTTTTCGAGCTCTTTCTTCAACAATGCAACATTCCTCTCATAATTATGATTGCAAATTATGATTGCATGTCGTAGGCGATTGGTGTTTTGGCATCGAGTATAACCCTGCCAACCTCTCTAGATACAAAGGAATAATTACGTTTAATGAATCAGTAAAAAAATTAGATATAGTTATGTAGGAGTACAGTAGAACCTCGATTATCCGGACACCTTGGTTCCAGAAGCAGGCCGGATAAGTGAATATGCCGGATAATCGAATAGATGAACCACGCTTTGATCCACCCACTTTATTGATGAACAGCAGTGCCACATGGTTGTCTGCGCATGCGCAAAAGAAAAGCAGGCATGTCTCCATGGTAACAGCTGCAACGCGCATGCGCATTTGAGGGACACGCCCATTGGACACGCCCATTTTCTAAATTATGTAAAAAGAAAACTGCCAAGCCGGATAATCGAGGTTCCGGATAATCGAGGTTCTACTGTAACCCCTGTATCTGTCACAAGACCAATCCAACACAAGACCAATCCAAGCGTGGTTGAGAAAAGTACATGCTACGTTCAAAACTATCTATCTAGTACCAAAGAAACCCATGTCAAATGAAACCCATGTCGATTCATAGCTACAAAACCAGAACCAGATTAAAGAGTGGGACCGGGATACCGGAAGTTTAATGCAAGCAGCGAAACAATACTACACACACACACTGTACCAGAGTATACTCTCCAAGAAAAGGGTACTTCAGAGTCAATGCCTTTGCTCATTGTTATTGATAGCACCCTGATCATATAATTATTTGCGATCGTTCCGTCGTATACTTGGGTGTTACAGTATGCATGGACTGGTGGGTGCTTATTGCAGTGAACATGAACATGGACTGGTGGTATTGTTACAGTACGCATGGACTGGTGGGTGGTCGAGGTTTATTGCAGTACAAGTGAGCAATCATAGTGAGCAATCATGAACTATATAGTGGGTGGAGTTAGCATGGACTAGTGGATGTGAAGTATTGTTGCAGTTGCAGTGTGCATGGACGGTGGTCAGGTGTGTACATCAGATGTCAAGTATTGTACCATGGACTAGTGGGTGGTCAGTATTGTTACAGTGAGTATGGACTATTGTAGAGGTGGACTCTTGCTACAGTAAATACCAACTGGTGGGTGATGAAGTACACACTGCAGTGAGGCCTATATGCTAAGGATTTATGAATGACAGGTATAAAGATAAAGCAAAGGAAGTTCTACAGGAAACATTGCACTATCCTGTAGTAGTAAATGTGAAGGCAGGAAATGTGCACTAAGGCCAAGGACAGTTAACAAATCCTACAGATGTTGTGCGTCTGGACTGTTACAGGAAATTTAAATATTGCTGTGCAAGTTATACACACAGCACTGTAAAGTGTTAACAATAAAGAGCAAGCTATAATATAAACATAATTATGTTACGCTGGAGACGATTATGCGCCAATGACGCCTATTGGCGTCACTCTGGTAAGTGGCTGACACGGCCGTTGACGCCAATTGGCAGCGATCCGGCTTCTCTCTGCGGTAAAGAAACCAGGGTGAGGCTGCAGAAAAAAAAACCGTGTTCTAAATAGCTCTTAATTCTTAGTGTAGTAGGTAGTTCAAAGGCTTAAGCAGACATATCTGCTGGGAGAGAGCCACTTCTTTGGCCAAAGGTGAGATTTTGCACAAAACTTAGTCTTACAGCTGACATAAGTGACATTTTTATTTTTATAGGCTAATAACTTACTCTAAATAGAACATAATGCTCTCTCCCAGCGGATATGTCTGCTTAAGCCTTTGAACTACCTACTACACTAAGAGGTTTAGAACACCGTTTTTAGAACTAAAAAAGATAAGTAGCTGCACAAAATTTTTACACACAAAACATATTAAAAATCGTGGGCGTGGCTGCGTTTTAGCTGATTCAGCAATAATTGAAGGTCCCAGTCCTTAATATACCTGAGAATGTGTATAATATCACACTTCCTCACAACTGTACACTCAAAATAGTAGTATAATTATGCTTATTATACCACGTTATACACATGTTATACACAGTGTTATACAGTATAAAGTCAACGTATAAAGTCAACGTGTATAATATCACACTTCCTCACAACTGTACACTCATGCATGTTATGCATAATTTAGATCAACGTATATAATATCACACTTCCTCACAACTGTACACTCAAAATATCAGTATAATGTGCATAACATGCATAATTATACCACATGTTATACACAGTGTTATATACATGTTAGATATTATACAGTATAAAGTCAATGTCACACTTACCGAAGTTACGCACAAATGGGACCCAAAATACCAGTATAATGTGCATAACATAACATGCATAATTATTTACATGTTCATGTTAGACATTATACAGTATAAAGTCAACGTGTATAATGTCACACTTACCAAAGTTACGCACAACTGGGACCCAAAATACCAGTATAATGTGCATAACATGCATAATTATACCACGTTATACACATGTTATACACAGATGTCACGCCAGTGTAATGTGCATACATAATAATTTATTATTTACCCATGTTATTCCCATTACTGTTGTACACTGTGTTGTACACTGTGTTGTACACACATGCATGTGTAAAGCCATTAATTAGGTTAAAAGATTAATTAGGTTAAAAGGTCAAAATTAATGCCACATGGCTGCGTGTAATAAAGAAAATAAGATGGTGAGTATATATAAAACAGCACAGACCTATTATAGTATTGCTATAACAGTACAGGACTGAGGTTGTTATCTATATAAATAGTTTCAGGTTGGCAACTGATTCTCGATATCGGCGAGGGCAGATGAACTTGCCGAAATGTCAAATGCCGTCCAATATTTGTTGTCGCTGATATTTGCTGTCTTTAGCATTTTCCAGAGAGTCTGACAGTTTCCTCTTTCTAAATCGTGTGATTGCCCGCCGATTCGGGGTTGACACTTCAATCACCTCCCCAAAACCGAGATGAGCAGCAGTGTTCACTAGCTCTGTTGCCTTGCATGGACACAGGATAGCTAGAACCAATTTTCTCCGAAATATGTTTTTGACATACATCCGAGAGGTGGAGAATTCCGTCACCATATTTTGAGTGCATACTCAACAGACGAGCTACTTCACCATCTCCAAAGCCAAGAGCAATAGTGTGTGATGATACACATTGCTGCCTTGGGAGATACGTTTGTTCTCCAGGGTGGACACTCGTCGTCTTCAATGTCAGTGTTCACAATAGCCTGCAGTGAGCTATTCTAGCTAGGTACCCTCGTGCTTTGGGCAAAATTCCCTGCACATTCTCGTCCTTCGTCTTCTGCTTTTCCTGCACCAACCTGCACCAACTCATCGTGACACGTGCGAAACAGCTCGTATGCCTCACCTTCGAGTGTATACATCTCAGCAGATACGTGTGCCAGTCGAACTGCATTCAAAATGGGTCAGCAGGCATGGGATCGTTCAGCAGGAGCTCCCTCTCAGGAGGAAAATCAAACAACTGCCGATTGTTCAGTCCGTCGCTGTTCAGCATTTCAAATACAAACGCTGGCTGGATGAAACCAGTGATATTGAAAGCAGTTTAGCTCTTGAAATTTCTGGCCCAGGCCCAGCAATGTTATGAATGATTCAACTGCCGTTAGTAGGGGCCTAGGGGCCAAAAAATAAATTCGAGTTGTACTCCAATAGCGTCAGCATCGAGCTCCGAGCTCCAATGAGCTGTGTCATTCTCACACTTGATATTCTGTTGGACTGAGCCGTCTCAAGGAAATGAGCATTTGTGGAAAGCTTGCTGGCTGCCATTTCTGTGTAGTGTGCACATAAAGTGTTGGTGAATGTTTAAATAAAATTATTTAGCAGTACAGTAGCATGCGCATGTATGATTAACCCTTTCCCCGCTTTAGCCGACTATAGTCGGCATGGCATTTCAAAAAATCATTGTGCACGCTGCAGGTACCAGCACATGCGCATTGAGCTGCTCTTCCACGTGGTGTTTTTAATATTTTGCTTCGAGGTACGGTTCAATCAGAATAGTCGAAAGAAAAGTGACCGTTTTATAATTGCTACAAGATCTTAATTGCTACAAGATCTTCGTAGTACAACCTCAGGGAGGTTCTAGGGAAGCTAGAGAGTGAGAATAGGCTAGAGAGTGAGAACATCAATGCCTATGGCCTTGTAGAGTGAGAGGACAGTGACTGGGATCATAGCTAGGTAGGAAACTTCCTTTCCGAGGCCAAGCTAAAAAGAAAGAGCCTGAGAATCCTGCACTTGAGGTAGACCATCTTCCTGAACCTGGTAAGTCACTATAGAGTAGCATTTGTAGTCTTGATAGCTTCACTATAGGTTTGTTTAGGCTAGTTAGTACAACAGTGGACATCATGAGCCACCATTAAACTTGTAAACCTGTGTAGGTAAAGAAAATATTTCCCAGGAAAAGGGCGCCTGCCGATAGAACCTCAAATACAAGTTTCTGCAGATCCTGATTGAGTCCGAGCCATGTCACCGTGAGAACATTCTGAACACTTGTATCATGTGTTCAGTCACTTCGTAACATCATGCAATATTGTTTGTGTACATAATTGTGAATTTTTTAACAATTGTTATTTGTGGGGTAGTAGTTGGTTGCTAGGCAACAATGATGATTCCATGAATGCGACAGGTCCGGTTCTACCTGTGGAACTTTGTTACAAGTGTTTTTAATATACGATTCATGAGTTATAAATTTTTTAAACAAAATATGCGAAAGGGTTAAACAATGGAAAATAGGTAATAGGCACTTACTCGATCTTACTCGATCTCACTAGTAGAGTTGGCGAATGGCCGGGAAACAAAAGAAGTTAAGTATTCAGGGAGAGACTTGGATGTGCACTGGGGTTCTTGTCTTGCAAACAGCTAAGCAGTAAGGTTGTCTAGGGAATAGATGTGTTACTAGCCTCTAAGGCAAGAGTTCTGCTATTGCACTAGCTATTCTGGCCCTAGCAACAAATTTGTTGCACAGCTCTTCTTCTATAGGACGTCGATGAAGTCGATGAAGATACCAGTTGTAACAATTCCAACTCTAATTACAGCAGAGCTAATTACAGCAGAGAAGCACTTTCCAGCTAAGACACCTCTGAGGTGGCACCTTGTGAGCAAGTTTGTGATTAAGGGTTGTGCTGTTGGAGGCAATTCATGTCTGTATGCGATTCATGACTATTGGTGGTGATTCCTGCAATGCTGCTGCAGTTGAATTCGATGGAACTCATTCCCACTGCAAGACAGCTGCTCTGCAGCCATCCACGAACAACAGCACAGCATTGCCCCTTCGAATTCTTCATTCAAGCCACTCATTCTTGTTCCTCCCACTCAGGCATGCTGTGGTAAAGCGTTGCTAGTAAGGTGAGTATATAAAATAGACAGTTCATGGAATAATAGTTTAACGAATAATAGTTGCAGAAACAGACCATCATTCCCCATTGTATACACGATAAGCGGAACACTCGTTGCTGCACTTTTCTCGGGTTACTTTGTCGAAGCACATACCACTACAGCAAAAGAACATTTTTTCTATGCAAGTGACAGTGATGTGAAGTACTTTCAAACATCTTCGAAGACTGTTTTCGAGAAAGAGCTTCTGCGACACTTAACACTGTTTAGTGCTTGTACTTTTCAGAGCCAGGCACAGTGAAATGCATCGCAGCAGGCTGGGCATATTTTCACCTACGTTCAAACGACAAAACATAATCGGGGAGAATGACTGGAAACTGAATGCAACTCAAACTCGCCTAGAAGATAGCTGGTTTTTGTGTCAGTTGGTAGAGAAGTTCACAGAGAGTAGAACTATCCGTGAGCAGAATTTCAATATTTTCACCACAGGAAATCAACGTGACATTGAACAATTGTGCCAGTCGGTTATGCGAGGTGTTAATTCACAGACACCAGAATGGGTGCATCATGAGTGCGACGTTCCAGGTTGCAAGGAAGGCATGATTACAATGATGGAAACGAAAAGTTAAATTGAGCAATGTGTGCCGCTCCAAAAACTAAGGTAATGTGTGACGTGAGTGCAGTGTTGTGTTCGCTCACCGATATCTGGCGGTAAGCACCAGGAAGCGAGCATACATCCAGCAAAAGTTTGACGGTTTCGATCCCGATCGCATCTCTCACCAAAATCCCCTCCCCTCCCGCATCTGTTTCAGTTGTTTCCACTGGATCTGTGTTGGAATGTGGTAATTTTCAACTGCCATTCAGTCACCAGCAGCTTGGAGATCTGTCGGATGCAGACAGTGATGAGCAACTTGTTGGCTGTCGTAAGCCCCGTAATGTAAATCGGTACTTTGACAGGACTGCTGGAATTATTGCAGCTGTTCGACCCTGTGGACCCTGTGGAATTGTAGTCAATTTCACGGAAATGTACAGTCATATGTATATTTTTCTCTCCACGTTTGCTCGAGGAAACGACATAAAGCGACTGAAATACGTGGCTTATGATCGTGCATGTGATCTGCAACCTTTCCTAGCAAAACGCCAACGAAAGGATGTTTACCTACTCAGTGTTGGGATGGCTCAATTAATTATTGGGATTTATTGTGAATTTCTTGTATATGTGATTATGTCTTTTTGGATGGTTACATATAAACTGATGAAACTTTGCAATAATGTAGTCTTATAATGAAGGAACATGTTGAATGTGTTTTTAAAGTCATGTGACTTTCAGGGGTGGAGCTACAGTGAAATATATAACTTTACAATTTCCGGAATACAAACAAGTGCAGCCACACCCCCAAATTTTTTTTTGTGAAGAACTCAGTTTTACCATTTTTATGGCGCCCGGATATGATGTCTATCATTTTCGCTTGAAATACGCATATTTAAGTAGAGGGCATTAAATAGAAAATGCGACAGTTTTTTTCAAATTTTGTCTCCAAAATTTGAACTTTGTACCTTGATCTACAATGGTTGTGGTTTACTTATGTAAACTGTTACACTTATCTCAAGTGGTTTTTTGCAATTTACTATTTGCCCTAAACTGCCAAGTGAGCTGCAAAGGGCAGTAGAGGAAGGGGTTGAAGTTAGAAAAAAGCCCATGTTTTGCTTAATTTAATTATTGCCGCATTAAGGTCCCTTTTCATTTCATTGGCATTGGCACTGTCACATGTTGTCTACAATGATCTGAACAACTTCCATGCGCTCCTGGCAAGACTCCAACTGAGTAGTTGTGCATTGACAGTTATTGACAGTTGTCAGTTATCGTTTTGGGCCATCATCCTGAAAACGACAACAAGATGGAGTCAAGATGGAGTGTATTGTCATCAAACTGGATTTTCATCATTAGCGAATCATGCGAGGGGATGCAACGTTGAGATAGCCAGTTCACATCACAGCACCTGCTAGACAGTGCACGTCGTTGTATCTCGGAATGCAAAAAAAAAAGTATCGATACAAAAAATTAATATCGATACAAAAAATGGTTGTATGATTAGACTGTATGATTAGACTGGTATGATTAGACTGTATGATTAGACAATGAATTGTGGCTTAGCTGTGAGCTTAGCTGTGATCACACATTTACTATTTAGATGGAGTTTGGACAAAGCAATACAAAGGATTATTTTATTTTGTATTGTGATGCGAAAACGTTGTCCTTTGATAGTGTTGTTTGTGGACAGACGGAAGTGCTTGCCATTTTACTATCGGTGTGTCACTTTAGTTGCAACTGCATTTTAAGATGCCATGTGCTTGATCAATTTATGCAATACTAAATGAAAATTTGAACTTTTAAGGTTGAACGGTACAAGAATCAAGCGCACAGAGAGGATAGCCACTTACAAGAACACAGGTTAAGGTAAGGCTGACTATGAGTAATGTACTCTTTTAGCAGCTAGTAGCTAGCAAGCAGCTGTAGAGTGTAGAGTGTTTATTAAACTCTTGATGGTGGTACTGCACATGATATGGCTCATGATATGGCTGAAGGTGGATGTGTTGACGTTGAACTTACTGAGGATGACATTCCTGGTGAAGTTCCTGGTGCTTCACCGTTAGAACAACACAACAACCAAGCACTGAGGTACTGACAGAAAAAAGCGGAACTTGTTGAAAGGTAAATAGCAGATATAGGTAAATAGCAGATATAGGACGAATCTGTGTGTTTAGTGTAACTGTGTGTTTAGTGTAAAGTGTAACTACTCTCGGGAGCTGTAGTTATTGACGTTGACGGCTACCTTGCTGAAGGTGTTTCAGTAGCTCCACTGGACCTCCCTTCTGTACCACTTCAAGGTTGGCAGGGTGTTGATGAAGGCAACTACAAAGAGATAGCTGCGAAAATACCATGTGTTTCCTCAGCTTAAGTTCTTCGCTGTAAACTTTAATTAAAAATTTTATACAGGGTTAGTGTATTCATACTTGGCGGAAGGTACTGGAAATGTGTCTGGAAGTGGGGCCCTACAAAGAGGTTTCAGCATTTTTTCAGCATTTCCCACGTTGAAGTGAATGTTGAGCATCCTCAGTTTTGTCATGTCCTATGACCCCATCTATGAAGCCTGGTGTTTAAAATGTCTCAATTCGTGATAATGAGTTGGCACTCAGGTGAGACAATCATTTATAAGAAGAGACATTTATAAGAGACACTTCAACCTGCTGCTATACTTTTTTGATGAAATGAAACATTGACTTCCATTCTCTAAGAAAATATTAAAATGAAGCCACGCCCACTAATTTATAAGTGGGGGTGGTCCTTTTTGTCGAGGCACTATTTCACTATTTCACTTTTCTATTGAAAAATCGGCGTTTAAACACCAACTGCTGCTTAGTTCTACCTAAACTAAAAACTCACCCTAGCGCTTTGCTCTCCTGGTCTCTGAAACGGAGAAATAACAAAAAGTTGTTTGATGTAGCAGCCTCATCTTTGATAGTAGGCTTCCCAGGGATACGGTCAACAATTTTTCGACAAAGTACAAGGGCTTATGGAAGTCATCTATTATCTTACAAGCTTTACTAGAGGGTGTTTTAAACTCCGACTAAATCACTTCACTAAACTACATACTATGAACAGAATTACTGCAAAATAAAGGGGGTGTGGTACAAAAGGCAGGTATCTTATCCTTAGACACACCTCTAAATCGTTTTCAAAAGGCAGGTATCTTATCCTTAGACACACCTCTAAATCGCACCTCTAAATCGTTTTTTTTACACCTGCGCATGCACACACGTTTGTGCGCATAGCTAGTTAT
Organism: Halichondria panicea; assembly: GCF_963675165.1. Lineage (NCBI taxonomy): Eukaryota > Metazoa > Porifera > Demospongiae > Suberitida > Halichondriidae > Halichondria > Halichondria panicea. The sequence goes on along the minus strand of NC_087382.1, from coordinate 6,960,638 downwards.
TCGCTGCAAAAGAGATTTTTCTGAAAAGCTTCAAGGTAAGTGGTAGTAAACAAACAAATATGAGAACTGTAATAAAAACTGTTTGTCTCTTTAATGTTCAGCTCTCAACTTGGTCAGCCACACTCACTCCAGTCCAGGCCAGCAACTGCATGTCTCACAGGTATATAAACTCTCCTTCTGAGGCGGGTCTAATTAATATTGACAAAATCATAACAAGGTTGTGGAGACCCCTCACAAGGCCAGCTCTACCCGCTCTAACGGTGTTACGCCAAGCACGTCTGCTGAAGTCCCTCTATCAGTCTCTAATGTCCCTATCCGAAGTGCGACTAATCCAGTCCACAGTACAACAGGCCTTCTGTTTCAGCCCACTTTCAATACCTTTCAGAGTGGAGAAGGAGTAAGTTCACTTATAAGCTTATAATTGTTAATCACCTGCACTGTGCCTGGTAGCAAAGCAAGTACCACAACAGAGTATTTGTGCCTGTACAGTATCAATCAGTTCCCGTTCTGTTTTATAAAATGCATGTTCAAACGATTGCGTTAAACATGCGGAGAAGCAATTGTTTGTTACTGCGGCTAGGCATAGAGCTACTGGTTATTGCAACCTTGGAGCTAGCCATTACGGCTAAGAGTATGTTGTGACTGCTAGCTACTATAATTACAAAAGCAGCATTAAAGCCAGCTGTGCAGCGACCTCGAGAACAAGCCGCTCAGGCTAGTACAAGAGCAAGACTTTTGATTATACTTTTGATTATATCCACACTAAAAACTAGGCTTGAAGTAGTGCAAGAGAAGCTTGGAGAAATCCAATTAGTGACCTTAATTAGCTATGGTCAAGTGGTTCCAGCCTCCTCTGAGCTTATTCATCAATTTTCCTGCACATGCGTGGATTAAGTGTTTCACGCAAACTTTTTATTTATGGCCTAGGAAAACCCCCCTTTAACGCGGCACTAATTAAATTAAGCTATAGGCCAATTTAGTAGAAATGAAAAACATGGCAAAAAAAATTTTTTTTCACAGGCGCCAACTTCAACCCAATTTGGGTCTCTACGAAGCTTTAAACAGGTCACTCACCGAACGTTCATTTTTTATAATGAAATTTACAAATTTACTGTCCCTGCAGTACTTTTTCTCGTTTGACGTTGACGTGTGTCAAACTGGACTTGACTATGCTGCTCTTTGTTTCTACTTTCCTCACGAGTGCAAAGTGTGGTGTGGTTTGGATATCCTACGGAAGTTTGGTCGTGTGTTACTTGTCCAGATGTCTGTTTCATACCGATAGATCATCTCAAGGCTTATTCTAAGCAAAAGGTCAACTTTGGTAGAAGGATAGGAGAAGACTCTGTTTTAATAATTTCACCCCTTTTATAGATAATAATTATGAAATTAAATGTACCTTATATATATGTCCAATAATTCATAGCATTCTTGTTAATGCACGCTATTAGGTGTTATACGTAATTTCATGTACTTTGTCCTTTCTTGTTAATGCACATTTCTTGTTAATGCACACTATTATAATTTATGATTTGATATCACGAATGAACATAACAATTATAATTATAGTACGGAACCTATTCTTCAATTCTTCAATAAGGCTTTCTGTACAATCTGCTCTTGAGGAACCTTTGCATACTTTGTTACGCCAAAAGTTCCGAACCAATTCAATCTTGTCATTTAGTTCATACACTCTTTTACGCTTCTCAGTTTGTATACGTTCGGCAAGATCCCGATAAAACTGGGCTTTCTCAAGGGCTTTTTTCGTTCTTTGACACTTGAAACAGCCACTCTATCGACCCCAGTAACATGAACATTCTTCAGAATGTCATCTGGTAGCGTGTGGTCAGTTGAGGGAACCAATTGCAAAGGAACTTTAACTTTAGACCTCTTATCAATCCATGTAACATTTCACGTACGTCATGCTTGCTAATTATTATTACAATTCAGATCAAAGTATTGTTTCTAATTATAAGAGGTATAGTAGTTTACAAGGCATTATTTCAACCTCAAGCACAATCTGAAACAATTCTTCTGGTCTTCTGGTCTCACTTTATATCAAACTTTGACTCTTTGTTCATATCATTTGAAATGTCCTTGTTGCAAATGCATACTTAAGCGTTAGCTAGTAAATATAATAGTAGTTTTGGTAGCCTGTTAAATCAGGATTGCCCTCAGCATCACTTATTTTATGTAATCATATCAAAATCTATCACTGTACATGTGACATATTGATGATTGATTGATTATGCTTACTTATATTATAATTATGCTCACTTTACTAGAGAGAGACTGGTGAACATCAGCGGCTTCAACTCGTTTTCTGGGGCTAAATCTGTAGAACAAGAGGTATTAGCAAAAGTATTCAAAGAGTACCTGCGCATCAATTCTTGGTAAAAATCACCCTGCACACCTGCACACCTGAATTCATAAGTGGCCAGTCCTGATTTTGCAGGCACGTACTATACGTGTCCGTAAAATTAGTGATGTACACACGTACATGTACGATGTCCGTGATTTTGCAGGCACGTACGTACGTAACTGTAAAACACACGTACAGTACATGGCTCTCACCTGCTGAGCAGAATAGTGAGGTGCCGAGCATAATTATGCATCTGGACATGCGGAGAAGAATGCGGTACCACCGTGACGATAGAGAGGTCGTACTGTTCGCAAGGAGTGCAAGAGAGGCTTCATGATTACCAGTGATGGTAGTAACCCAAAGGTACGGTTTGATCGCACTTAGATTTTCCATTTGGTCACACTAGAAGGAAGTAACTCATTGGTAAAGTATGAACATTTATAATTATTTGTTGTGCCTGCAAGTATTGTATTTGTGTTTGTTATTGTTTGGGGGAGCCGTAGACATTAGAGTACACGTATGTATAATGGTTGATAAAACACAAGAAAAAAACAATGTAACGTACATATAATAATTATAGTGAAACCTAAGCAGTATAATTATACCAAGTTTTGTACAAATTCACATACATAATTGAAGAACTTTCTTTGCTGAAGCACTCAGTTATATTAAGGACTGGAACCTTCAATTATTGCTTATTGCTGAATCAGCTAAAACACAGCCACGTTAATATCTTTTGTGTGTAAAAATTTTGTGCAGCTACTTATCTTTTTTAAAAACGGTGTTCTAAACCTTCCTTTTAGCTCTTAATTCTTAGTGTAGTAGGTAGTTCAAAGGCTTAAGCAGACATATCCGCTGGGAGAGAGCATCATGTTCTATTTAGAGTAAGTTATTAGCCTATAAAAATAAAAATGTCACTTATTGTCAGCTGTAATTATTGTCAGCTGTAAGACTAAGTTTTGTGCAAAATCTCACCTTTGGCCAAAGAAGTGGCTCTCCCAGCAGATAATTATGTCTGCTTAAGCCTTTGAACTACCTACTACACTAAGAATTAAGAGCTAAAAGGAAGGTTTAGAACACCGTTTTTAGAACTAAAAAAGATCAGTAGCTGCACAAAATTTTACACACAAAACATATTAAAAATCGTGGGCGTGGCTGCGTTTTAGCTGATTCAGCAATAATTGAAGGTCCCAGTCCTTAATATACCTGAGCAGTCTGACGGATACCATGCTTGTCATGGGCTCTTCATGTTTGTCTCCACATTCTTCAGCCTGGATGAATACATTTATAGGCATCATAATAATAATTAGACAGACAATTCGGACTTAGGTAATTTTTTTCACTCTATATTAAGGAACAACAGGAAATGTAAATATTTTTGGACATCCCAATCTAATTAGAACGAAAAAGAGCATGCGTAATGCGGGAGCGTGACTAGAAGGGGAGGGGCTGCTCGTTGCATAATCACAATAATCAGCAAGAGGGGGTTAGTAATGCGGGAGCGTGACTAGAAGGGGAGGGGCTGCTTGTTGCTTAGTGGAGAAAGCTCCTAGACACAATAATCAGCAAGAGGGGAGGGGGTAGGCAAAGGAACGGATCTGGATAGTCTAGTCATTCTCAACACAGTTTGCCCCTAACGTCAGCTTGGTAGAGAGCTTGGTAGAGACTCAAAACTCTACTTGAATCAAGGCCGCGTACGTACCTCATGTAATATTCGTTCTAATTAACTATGGGACACCCTAATACAAGGGACACTTCGACTTTTTCTTCAAGGTTCTTCAAGGTTCTTCAAGGGACATTGCAAGCCATAATTATTTTTAAAATTGTGTCCCGGTATTTCGGGTGAATACGGTATATGTATATATACTCACATCAAGAATTGACATTGTTCTTGGTTCTTATTCACTGGCATGGCATAGACATGTAGACAAGCTCCCTGTGTAAAAAGATATACCTCTATAGTGTATAACAAATGGCTGCTATTATCAGGACTGAGTACTCCTGGCTATATGGGGCTATATGGCTATATGTACAGCTGTCTTGCTTTGATACACTCGTGTCCTCGCCTCTTTGGGTGCTGGATTGATCTCTCTTTGACCAAAAGACCTTGGAGAACTGGTAGATACTATTATATCATTATATTATATCTAGACTAGATCAAGTTGTTGCTTCAGCTAGCTCCAACTTCTCCAAGCTGGTTCTCTTGAGTTTCAAAGAGAAACATGTGGCAGTGAAGTGAGAAAACTACAAACTAACCAATGAGATTTTAGAGCAATGTCATTGAGTAAAATTCTTTAACATTAGCACCTTGTACTTAAACTGTTACACACTGTGCAGTTGAGTGTTCTATTACACACAATCGAGTGTCAGTGAACACACACATCAGTGAACACACACACTAAAATTTAGTAGTGAAAAGTAGTGTGCTATTCAACACACTAGTGTAAGAGTCCAATATACTAGTCCTAAGTAGGAGTCCGATATAATAAGTAAGACTCCGATATAATAAGTAGGATACTAAAAAAAATTTCCCTATTATTATTAATTATTTTTAACAAATAAAATTCCATCCCACGTGGAACGGAATTATGCTGAATCAGCAGGCATAAAAAAGAAATGGCATCTGGGCCTGGGCCTGTCAATGATTATGAAGTAACCATTGCAGATGGAACTAGAGCACTAAAGTGCAAACCCTCGGCTGGTGACATGATTAAAAAGCAACCAGAAATATAATGCAGTGCATATAGTGATGTTGTTATCATGTACATGTATTTATCATGTACATGTATGACTTGCACAGCAACTCAGGAGCAACTCAGGAGCAATAAAACAAAACTCAAAACTAAAGTAACAACGTGCACATGGACTGGGATCACAGCAAAGAAGCCTGGAGTCTTAGACTAAGAGAAGTATGGCTCCTTCCAGGCTGGAGTACGTATAGGATCCAGAGTCAGTCAACAACCTTAGTCACACAATTCTACTTTTTCTTGACAGTATTCAATTGTTCCTGGTACGGGATCACTTCAGCTGAAAATACATAATCAAGCCTTGACTAGATATTTTTAGCTGAAGTGATCCCGTACCTTGACTCAAGGCCACGTGGCAAGTTTAAGCTTCTTAGCTTTTGCTCGCTTTTACTCGACAAAGAAGCTTTAACATCAAAATCTGCCACTATTTAAACCAAGATATTGTTGTGTGAAGACTACCTATGCTGCAAACGCAGTGCTATGGCATCCAGGTGAGTAGATATACTCGTTACAAACAAACAAACAGACAGACTACTATAAACGCGCCTCGGATTAATGAGTCTGTCAGTGTTGGACCTGAGTGTGGATTTTATGTACACCATACCGAGTTTCTCGGTAATTCACGTCTCTCTCAGGCAAGGACGTTTTTATTCACTCTCACCATAGCCTTCCAAAACACCACCACTCCATTCTGCTAGCTATAGTGTATAAATCTATAATTATTGTACCTTGTACCGGCTTTTATTATACTACAGGTCGAGGAATTCTGTAAGGTTGTATACGCGAGGCACCTGAGAAGTGTTCCAGAGAAAGGATTGTTTGGGAGTGGGAGTGGACAAGCCACTCGGAGGATGAAGATGACAATGACTATGATGGTGATGACAGTCAAAGCTCTAATGAAGAAACACCCCCCCAAAGTTGTGTAAATGCATTGGTGTTACCCGAGATCCAGTGTACCAGACCATTCTTGGCGATGTACGAGATAAGATGCAGTCAGGTGATACTGTACCAGTGAAGCTATTTCCAGAGCCAGAAAATCTCTATGATGCTAGTGCAATTGCTTTTAAATGTTTTCATGACAGTGAATGGTCTCGGAGATTTGTAAGGACGTTCAAGCTGCAATCGACAATGATGTTGTTTTGTCAGTCGATTTTGCATGGGTTAAGTACAAAATCTTGAGGAAGTTTTATGCAACAAAAACTGGAGAAAGTAAGAGAAGCAAGAAGTACATTTTCATAGCAATACATAGTCGTGTATATTCACACGTAGTCACACCCAATTGAACCGTTAACAGATAGCAATTAATGACTGTTCGGCTACTATAATTATGAAAGTTCAAATGTTTTAACAGATAACAATAAATGACTGTTCAGCTACTATAATTTGAGAGTCTGAACGGTAGGAATGTTCAGTGACGTTAATAGGAACACTGGATTGTGGAACCTTGCTCTCACATCTCTTGCTCTCACATCTCTACCACTTCGGCTCCTGCTTCCACGACTGGCAGTCGTTGGCCCTTCTTCTGCCTTGCTGGTTGATCGTCGAAAGAAGGTCTCTCACCCTCATAGTAGAATGGTAAGTCGGGGTTGCAACATATCTTCCTCCACCCGATCTGGGCCTGTTTGAGGGTAAAATTCTTGCCCACAAGATCTCTTGTGACGCTGAAAAAGCACTCCACATCATCTTGCACGAGGATGTTCTGCTGGCAATCCTTCCAGAAGCTCAATTCGTCTGAATTCAATAGTTTCGCAATCAAAACTTGTCGTGTAAATCCTCAAATACCAGTGATACTCCTACATATGGGCAAAAAAATGCTTTAGTAATGTAAATTACATAATTAAAATTATGCTGGTGTGAAAACTTACTTGTTGACCTCTAGGTTGGAATGCCACGGCATTAACTTGCAGACTTGAAAGCCCTCTTTCATCAGCAGCCCTCCTCCAACCATTGACGGCATAGATGTATTTAGCCTCTTCAGTGTAACCTTTCCGGTCCATGAACTCAGCTAGAGGCAAAGAAAACATCCTCTCCGCATCTCCGCATCTTGCACATGCTTGCGAAGCCCAACAAGAGCGGGGTAGGTGAGGCCAGTTTTTCTTGGATTGCCTCGACATATCGTTCAAACTTGACGGTTTTAGGTCCACCCTGTCTAGTACAATTCGCCATTCTCTTAATACAATGCATGTGCACGTACAACAGACAAACCTTCTCCACATGACCTGGATCTTCCCTCTCATACCAAGTGTGACCTGTGTCCGGATGTGTTTCTGGGACATGTAAGCACCTTTCTAGTCATAGTCACGGATAGTCTGGGTAAACTCCAGTTGGGCCAAAATAGACCTGAGTTTGTCAACATTCTCTTCACATTCAATCTTTTGTCCTGCGTATACATAATAGGTACGTACATTCCTGTACATGTATATTAATAATTATATTGCATGGTTGTGCATGTATACTGTGCATGTATACTGTTACAGGACGTTAAAAAGGTATATACTAATCATCGTCTTTCCAAGCATGATTTCCAAGCATGATAGACGTATCCACTTGGAACTGTTCGTGAACGAAGACGTGAAACAATGTCATCCCAGGAAAGAGACTGAACAGATCGCCACAGTAGCAATTCACAGAGCAATGATGGTGGTACCACTGAGTTTGGTTTCTCAGCTACAATCAGTTGACTTGCACATACTGGAAAGTAACAACGGTAAGCATGGCCAGCATGGTACTTTCGGACAGACGAGCATATTTAGCTCTAATTTTGGGACGGAGATGGGCCTTGTATATCCTCGATTCCTCATAGAGTTGAACTGCTACCACATCCTACAGGGTGTTAGGCTAACATTTATTTACATTTATTTACACTTACCAACGACTTTCATTCCTTCATGACTTTCAGTACTGCACGAACTATGATACGCATGGTATCCTCGTTGATTGGAGAAGCTGGATAGGGATAGCATATGGCTTGACCCGTCTTTGCTCGCTGCTAATCATTAAGACGTAAACATTACTAGCAGCTGTTCTCTTGTGTCGGGAAAGAGAGCGAATGAAATCTGTCAACTGTTGACGGATATTGGTCAAATTTCGAGCAGCGTTGCTGGTGTCTTCATTTTCAAGCAGGGTCGATAATTCAACAATTTTTGCAACTGTCCATCCTGTTGACATTGCGCGCGAGATTGGCGCCTAAAAATGTCTAGAAGATCGCTGTGGAAATTGTCACTACCTCACTAGAAGCAGGCATGTCTTCTTGCCATGAAAGGTCTACTAAGGCAAGGCATGCAGCACAACTCATATTGGACAAGCAGAAACTGAAAGAGCCAGAAATACTGGCAAGTTCAGCTCAGAACTCGTAAATTACTTCCAATCTGAAATAAAGTCTTCCACTGCAAGACTACAATCATTGAGCTCTAAGAAGGAAAGGCTATGGTCTCTATTTCATAGAATGAAAGACTGCCTGATGTGGGAAACATTGGCAACCAAACTTAATGTGAGTGATAACGACCCTCTATTAAAGCAGTCGCTTTGAAAAGGTGTATGAAAAATGCTTGTATACATACTTTGCTAAATATCGTTGTGCACTCACTGACGATAACGTTGAACTCACTACACATGAAGCTAACGTTGTTCGATAATTATGTTGGTGGTTATGTTGCCCGCACATTGCTCAAAAGACATGAAAAGAAAGATGGTGATGTAGAGTCTCAGTATATACAGTGTTTAGGTCAAAGAAGGAGAAGGAAGATGATCCTATACGCTAGAACAAACTAATAGAGGTGGTCTTTTCCCAATCAATGATACATTGTTTGCTCACATAGAAACTTGTGTTCGTTCTTTGCTCCCTACATATCTACATATCTACGTACCACATGTGATAAAGACAAATTTCAAGAGAATGTTCTCAAGAAAATATTGGAAAACGAAGAGTTGCAGTTTTACTGGGCTCTGTTAAGCCTAGATATTAGTAATCTTGAAGACAGTGAACAGCTTACAGCTTTGGATAACAATTCGTGGTTTCTCAATTGTGGCAACATGTGTATAAGACAGATCAAAAGAGAAACACCCAAAAATCAACAGGACTACGAAAGTCTGTCAGTGGGACTTCAAGTTCTAGTAGCTAGGTAATCACAAAAACTAATACTGTGATAAAATTAATTATTGAAAATACTGTGATTCTTTTGTGCATGGAATGATAATATTTTATAATGCTATTTCTTGTTCCGTTTGCGTTTAGGAAGCGTTTAGGAAGGGGAGTATCATCATGTAATGCTCTTTTGCGACCAGTATTACCCCTTACAGGGTTTAGAGCCTGGGATTTTTGCACTCTAACACACTGTTGCACTGTAGGATTCTCATTCCTTCCTCCTCCTCTCGCGAAAAGATTATTCAAACAGTTACATTAGTATTACCAGTTACATTAGTATTATTAGTATTAGATGGTTGTATTTGTTCCCAATGAACCTAAGACTTGTGTTTTCTTAATTTTGGTTCCAATTGTTCCAATTGCATGACGCAGTACAAGCATGAGCATTATCGTAGTGGACCTAGCTCTGCCTCTTCCTCTCCTACCTCTGTGCAAATAAATTATTTATTTCAGTAGTAGTACAAGCATGAGCATTACCTAGCTCTGCCTCTTCTTCTCCTACCTCTGTGCAAATAAATTATTGATTTCGTTGTAAAAGTAGTAGTACCAGTAGTAGTACAAGCATCAGAAGCATCAGCATTAGCATTACCTTGTAGTAGTACTAGACTAGTAGCACCGCAATATTAGTACACTTGCTTTTACCTTGGTCACTGGGTCACTGACAGCTTGAACTAGCTGTTGAACTAGCTGAATGTGGAGGGGGTGAGAAAGAGGATGTGTCTGGTGAAAAGATGTGTCTGGTGAAAGATAGTTTCTCGCACGAGGTCGCTCTCGTGATCCCGTCACCACTAATTAAATCACAAAAATGAATAATTAAACCACACATTACATAAGCTAACATAATAACACACTTTAAATTGACTGTTGTGAATACCCCTCTTCCTCATGCGGTCCATACCATCGTCGCTCACCATGGGGTCGTTACAGTATTCTCCTCTTTGTCACTGTAGCACTGTAGTTCACTGTAGCACTGTAGAAAATGTAGCACTGATTTTATTGTGATGTCTGAATATTAAATTTTTCCTCACTCTAAAATATCAGCTTATTTTTGATCTAACCTGTGGTGATTGGTGATGGGTGTATGTACGGCTTCTAATGACCTTGGGTGCTAGCTTACCACAACTGAGCTAATAGTGGAGTACTATGCAAGTGGAGTACTATGCAGCTGCCGCAATATTGCGTCAACCGCGGCTATCAGCTTATTCCGTAATGACGCAAATTTGCGTCAACTGCAGTTAATGAAGCAGACTTTCCCTAAGCCAAAAAGGTTTTCTCCGCACAAAATCTTACCAATAAAGCATAGACGAGGAGAATTGAATAACCTGAAAAATTGAATAACCTGAAGAAACAGAACTACACTACACAGGAGGAAACAAGGGAGTTCGTGTGAAGTGGGTCTGCTCCGCTCCACGGTTTCCATTCTTGATAAAGACGTTTCCAATCCTCCTAGTTCCTGTATTTTTATGTACCATGCACTGCATATATACTTGCAGCTGCTACATGGGGGCTATGCTGACACGGAAAAGAGTGTATACGACCAACTCTGATGTGCCAAGCTTCAAGGAAGAAAAGGCAGTACTCCTAAGAATGTGACAATTGAAGGAAGTATCGTGATGTTAGAGGTGATGTTAGAGGGAGTTACATATCCGTACTATCGCTACCGCCCCGAGTAGTTCGGCGGTAGAGTAGTTCGTTAGTTTGTTTGTTTCTGTGTGACATGTGAGTCTACAACAAGTTATTTAATAGTGGCCTTTAAAGTGAGCAAAAGCTAACTTGATAGTAAGACTATGCACCATATAAATTGGTTATTATCTCACTACGTCACAAATACTTGTAGTAGTGTAAACTGTGGTTGTACACATGACCATGTATGGCTGCGTGGTATGGCTGCGTAGGCTCAGTAGGCTGCGCCCTCGGCATTGGTTGGTTATAAGCCATAATTACTAGTCACTTAGAAATTGTCAACAAAAAATTGTCAACAAGTGCAGGCTAGGCTGAAACTATTATACAAGAGTACTCTTTAGATCGCACCTGACGAAGAGTCCATATATGTACAGTGTACAGGCACGGTACAGTGTTAATTGCCAATAAGCATGCATGCATGCAGAATATAACTTACTGAAGAATTAACCTTGGCAATTTGGGTTTGGGTGTGATGGAAGCGTGGATACAGATGCTTGAATTCATTGTGATGATCCGCTATCATTGAAGCTAGGGTGACAGCTTCATCCTCAGTAAACTCAGGTGCAATCAGGTGCAAGGTAAACTCAGGTGCAAGTAGTAGATCTACGAGATCCAAAAAATTTCATCGTCAGCAGGTACTACACATTTGAAGCTGCAGAATAAATAATCACACATTACACACATTAAACAAGTACGATGTAGTTTTCACTCAATACCTTTTTGTTTCAACTTGTGGTCTACACCATCAACAAGTGTGGTAGAGGTAACAGTGGATGGGCGATTTTTTGCCTCCATGTAGCCAAGGTCCAATGCTGCTATTTTTTTGTTGAAGAGAGTAATACCCTTCCAGTAACTCCAGTCCTTTGTTTCGTATCAAGAACACCTATATGCACATGTTAAATATTTTAGCCTCAAGACCAGGCCGATTAAAATACGGCCTGGTACCTATTGCATGGGTCTCCCAGAATATGGGGATTCGTTTACCTTAGTAAACTATCGTAAACTGATACTGTACTAGACTTCTATGCAACGGCGTCAACCGAGTTTTATCAAGCTGTGTGTTGGTCAAGAAGGCCTCACACTAAGAAGGCGCAAGAAGAGGCTCTCATCCACCTCTCGGGATGTGTTTGCTTGGTTCCCTACAGGCTATGGCTCTGTTTCCAACTTCTGCCCTTCAGGCGTTGAGAGAAGTGTATACCAGGCCAGGGGTGTCTCTGCTCTCTGGCAACAAAGGTAAACAGCCATAATACTCAGAGGCTCTAGGATCTAAAAGATAGCTCCCCATGATGTCAGTACAGGAGTGAAACATCCCGAACATTCTGTTGTCACTGATCTGTTCAGCTCCTGGAGGGCCAGCATCCTTAGGGGTAGTGAAGGTGCTCGTACAACTCGCACACATGTTTAACGACTGGCAGTAGATAACTATGCGTCGAGCCTTGATGTTCCATCGATGTCTTACCCTCATAACAGATGTTGGGCTTGGGCTTGTTGGGAGACTCAGATACCATGTAGTAGCCGAGCTTCTGATCACAGTGGCAGTCGCAGGTGTATCGAGAGGCACAAATGCTCGCAGGTCACAGAGACGATCAAAGGCAGCACATGTATGGTACCCGTTAAACGTAAATTGTACATGTATGTATATGCATGGTATATACAATACATGTAATTATGTGTATGTACATGTACATTATTCTGATGTGTGCGTGTATTAAAACTTAAAGGCAGTAACACTGTATTGTACATGTGTATTTAAATGACTCTTACCACTTGTACACACAGTGTGCTTCGTCAACCGTTACAATCCATGCTTCTTTGTCCTCGGGAGCACTATAACCCGAGGAAACGTCACTCACACTAGCCAAGAGATCCTTCTCGACATCTATGAACAACACAAGCAATTACATCTACAGACTGGACAGACTGGACATGTACATGCTACGGTGTTCATATCGGTGCTATTGGTATGGGGGTGGACTTCGTGGACTTCAGAACACTACTTTCAAAGCGGCCGAGCTGGTAGAGAGCTCCAGTATATACCGATCTGACTATCTCAAGGAATTTGGAGTTACGAGCTGTAGTTACGAGCTGTGAGAGAGTAAGTATTTTGATCCAGCTGTTGCTCGTGACAAGAGGTGGTGCTGCGACAATTGTCAATCCGTTGCTAGGTATGTAATGTACAGGGTATTAGAATTAGCGGCCTCAATATCACAAATATCTGAGGCCACTATACACGTCCGCATCCTCGGTGTCTGAGTCAAAAATCAAGTCCGTGCGTGGCTCCGTACGTGGCACCATACACGTCGGTGTCTGAGTCAGCATTCTTTAGCCTTCCTCTTGACCCATGTGCTCACCCATGTGCTCATTTTTTCTCTTGCTGGCAGTCTTCGTAAAGTTGGCACCCATGTTTGAGATGATGTTCTTGTTTATGTGCTCAGATCACATGGGATGTCAGATCACATGGGATGTTCCGTCCTAGGCCGCCATGAGTGTTGATGAAGCGGCCCCAGGTCATATTTCGTCTTTTTCTCAGCATGAAAGTGGAAAGTGGAGCATTACGCTCACCATCCACAAACAGCAGCACTAAGGAGGTGAAATGACATAGCACTTGTGACAGGGCCTAGGAAAACCCCCCTTAACGCGGCACTAATTATAGGCCAATTTAGTAGAAATGAAAAACATGGGCAAAAAATTTTTTTTTCACAGGTGCTAACTTTAACCCTTCCTCTACCTACCTGTAAAAATTTGGGTCAGCTTTAAACAGGTCAAGCGCGGACGTTGAAGAAACTCACCAAACGTTCATTTTTTATAATGAAATTTACTGTCTACGTGAGGGCAGGGAATTTAACAATAATAGGGAAATTCCCAGTGAATTTCCCTATTATTGTTAATTATTTTTAACAAATAAAAGATGACAACTTGTACAGGACTATTTCATCACTGAACAAACATAATTTAGCAACAGAAATAGATTAGAAAGAGCAGCTATCTAGCTAGCTAGCTTGGCGTAGATCCACTCTTGTTTCTTTAGATGCCCGTGCCACTTGTCCTCATAAACACTCCATAACAACCTACAGATAAGTAGTAAGTTAAGATAGACACAATATCAATGTCACTTACATTCTAGCCAATAGACTAGCGTTTCTACCACCACCTGGGGGAACTATCAATATAAATGTTATACGACAATTCCACGCCGGCCCTCCATGATGTGATCACCCCATCCCATCAGGCCTGTTACTACTAAGCACAATGGCAGTGATCCAGTACTAAATTAAACTTCTTATAAGGCTACTAATCCTTAGATCGATACGGACGAATACTAAGTGAAAGACTACCTATAATAGATCACTTACAGTGCAACAACCAAAGAGAGTAGATTTTTTTTTATATTATTTTTTTTCACATTTTGTGGCATATCTTCTGAAGTAAAAGTGATATGATCTATTTGAGTGCAGGTACTGAAAGTTCAATTATTGGCGCTTCCATTGGACCACCACCTGTTACATCATATGACATCATCACTATGAAATGGCTGTCTGAAGATGTGTACCTCCGAAAATATGTTAGGAATAGAAGTAGCTTATTTGTTTGAGTTAAGATCTGAAATTTATTGTGTATGTACCTGACTATATTGCTCATCTTTTGAGCTTCAACGGAAGTCTGGGCTGCTAGTAAGTTCTGAGAAATACTGAATTTTGTTGTTTTTTGGTGGCAAATATGTTAGGAATACAACTTTCGATTTTATGCTAGTTAAGGTCTGATTTTTGAGGAGCATGTACTACAATAGCATAGAATTCATCTGTACTAACTTACAGGAGCTAGACAAGTCTCATCTTTGCTAGAGCAGCCCTTCTTGTCAAAAATGGTGATTTTGCTCCGTTTTGCTACTTTTGCTGACGTATGCAATGATATTCATTGATTTGTGACATCACAAATCATCTTGTTGTTATTTGCTACATCCAAAGGTCATGTGATGTCTACCTGCAAATACACAGTTGGTGTTGGTCATTCTGTGTCACAGGGGCGTGGTAATTGAGCTTACTACGTAGCCAAATTGCCCCAAAAGTCATAAAAAGCACTGTTTTTGACAAGATGGGCCGCTCTAGCAAAGAAGAGGCTAGCCTAACTCCTGTAAGTTAGTACAGATGAAAAGTACACTATTGTAGTACATGCTGCTCAAAAATCAGACCTTAACTAATATAAAATCGAAAGTTGTATTCCTAACATATTTGCCACCAAAAAACAACAAAATGCAGTATTTCTCAGAACTTACTAGTAGCCCAGACTTCCGTTGAAGCTCAAAAGATGAGCAATATACTCAGGTACATGCACAACAAATTTCAGATCTTAACTCAAACAAATAAGCTACTTCTATTCCTAACATATTTTCGGAAGTACACATCTTCAGACAGCCATTTTATACTGATGATGTCATGTGATGTAACAGGTGGTGGTCCAATGGAAGCGCCAATAGTTGAACTTTCAGTACCTGCACTCAAATAGATCATATCACTTTTACTTTAGAAGATATGCCACAAAATGTAAAAAATGTGTACCAAAAAAAAAAATCTACTCTCTTTGGTTGTTGCACTGTAGGCTTCGTTTAAGCTGAATGAAGGACAGAAACACAGGCTCCATACAAGTGAGGGATCTTTTATAAGACTGATACATTACACAGTACAAGCTTATAACAAGACATGAGAGCTTACCATTTGAGCGACGGGAGTCTTTGCCTCTATATTTCTTCGAAGATCCTTCCTAGGTGCCAAGCAATCCAGCTACATAGCTATACTAGCTAGTCCTAGAACGTCATTCATCTAACTAACTTGTCTTCTCCAGAACCTTAATTAGAACTCTTAGAACTCTGAAAATATTAGAAAAAATGGGCGTGGTATTAATTTCTGACGTATTAATTTCTGAACTTCCTGTTTTGGACTTTTTTTGACTTGAATTATTTTTATTTTCCTGTTGCATAGAAACGTTTTTGTGATGTAATCATGTTTTGTCTACGTCACTGTTGAGACTGCGCACACAAATTAACAACAACGTGGTTTTGCGTAGGCCAAACATACCTCGTGGTTGGTTTGTTTATCAAAACAATCATACTATAAGTGGTTGTAGTAAAGACTTTGTAGTGGAAAGGCAGACCAATTCCTGGAATTGAGTCTACTATCATCTTATAGAGGAAGAGTTGCACTACTGTGTTAGATAATTTGCTAGCAGTGAGATATGCAACTCACTGCAACATTAAAGATTGATTAAAATGTACAATGATATAGATGTAAAATATAGGTAAACTATACATTACAATTCACAGGAATGAGCCTTAGAGAAACTATGGCCTTAGAGAAACTATGTAGAGTGTGTGGGAGAAGTCTCTTAGTCAGCGAACTATCGGACACATTCGGTATTGATATAAGCTCTGATAATCTCTCCATCCATCCTCAATGCTATTGTCATCCCTGCAAAAATATTATATATTTTACCCAGCGTGCAAAAGCCAACAAAACGGAGTACAACCCCGAGTGGGTTGATCACAACGAGCTGTGTTCAGTGTGTACGGCTAAACTGAAATCAGGGAGACGAAAGAAACCCTTCAAAGCTGGCAGACCACCCAACATCTCTCCACAGGCTAACCACATAAAACTGTACCATCAAGCTATAGCTAGCTTAGATTTATGCATTCATACTAAATGATGAAATTATTGTTGGCTAAAACAAGTTGTTTTCCCTATAGCAGTGGCGGATCCAGGGGGTGGACTGAAGCCCCCCTCCTTTTGAAAAAACTACCTATGTATTTCTACCTATGTATTTCTAGTCTGATAATTTTGCCACCAACCTATGCATCTGCATGTAGACTCACAGTCATACTGTACTAGCTAGCTAGCTAGCTACTAATAAAGTGCATAGGTTTGCTGTTGCTGAGTCAGCTCGCCTCGATCATATCCCAGGCCTCTCTTCCTAGGCGCTGCAACACAGAGCAGATCTCAGACTTTTTCAGCTAGTTGCAAGGAAACGGCACTCTCAGTGCAGTTCTGGTAGGCATTTATTTCTGGTAGGCATTTATGATAATAGAAAGAAAGGCATCAGAAACTAGAAGAGCAAAGAAAGGTATACGTAAAGGCATGGTTGACGACAGATGTGGTTGCTGTGGAAAGGAGGAAATATAAAAATGGATTGCTTGCGATCATTGGGACCTGTGTAGGACAACTATTGATACTTGACAGGGCCTGGGCCTAGCTAGGAAAACACCGCGGCACTAACACTAATTAAATTAACCTTTAGGTCACAAAGGTTGAAAGTGAAGTCAACAAATTTTTTCGCTTGAAGCGGAGGCCTTCCTGTACCTGCCTGTGAGTAGGTAGCGAGGTAGCGAGCAGTTTAAAGAGAGGAATCTGTGAACCCCCACGTGAAGGCCAATGCGCAGGCAAAACCTTGCAGGTGCTTTATTCTTGAAGAGCTAACAGAGCTAACAGAGCACAGCGTGCAGCAACTGCACCTGCACTTGCACTTGTTGAGGACCTCACAGCACCCAGTTCGAGGCGGAGGGAGATGAGGCCTCAACAGTGGAGGATTTGGAGGAGAGCTTATAGCGCAGATACCTATACTACATAGACCTTCTCGGCCACCATCACCCCCCCCCCCCCGACAGTCCCACGCTGTAATTATGTTAACAAAAACATCATTATAACTTATTCATTATAACTTCTTATTCATTATAACTTATTCAATGTAGATGGCAGTGGTTTGGACTCAGATGGCCCTCCACACGCACCTCGAGTGCCATGTACTGTGGAGTCAGCGGGCAGGAAAGAAACTGAAGAAATCTCAAAATTCATGATAGATGGGTGTACCTGCGGTAGAGTCACACTTCTTCAGCGAGATGCAAGTGACAGATTCTTGACGAGACTGTTCCGAGCTAGGAGCTGGATATGGTACTGTCCCACGCCAGTGAGAAACAATTCACTGTTACTGTTACTCACATAACAAAGATGAGAATGGCAACTTTCACACGAGGAACTCGACATGGGACAACTGCACTAAATCGTAGCGATGGTGTGGTGGACACGTAGCGCTGTTCGTTGCTACAGTCCACCAGGGGATACACGGTTTTTCAGATTTATCCATTTTGTAGGTACGTTTCGTACCTGTAAATTACACGTGTACTAAAAATACTTGTGTGTATTTGCATATATTTGCGTATGTATTTCTTGATTAGGTATTGTGCATTTATTTTTAACACATCAAGAAATCCACACGCAAACACGAAAAGCGTATTTTTGTGTATGAATTTCATGATGTGTACTCCCGCTAAAAATAATACAGGTACGCTTACATGGGTACACATATGGGTACACATAAAGAACTGACAAAATTTTAGGGATTTACAAGGAAGATGGACTGTACACAGCTAACACAGCTAACACTGCGAGTGCCAAAAACTGATGATCACCTTTGTGCTGAACTATGCTGCTACTCGGTAGAGTCCCTGGAGACGTTGCTACCCTTAAAGAGGCAAGGGGCATATGGAGCAATGGGCTACTCTACATTTTGCAAATGTGACGAAGCCTATGACTGATCTGTGCTGGACCTGCCAGCAGAACAGCTGCGCCACTTGCTGAGAAGAGTGCGACCCATCTGGACAAAGTTCGGAAGGAGAAAAGTAAGTTCGGAAGGAGAGATCATACTATAAGACAGTTGCGACCACGAGCAAGACGGAGAATTCACCCCCACCGCCGCTGTCTTCAATCTTTGGATATCGAGACTCAACAGGTAGTGTATAGTGTGTCTACTGTTTTTTATGGTATCACAGGTACACTATCCCAGCAATCCCCAGCAACCATCTTCTCTGGCGGGAAACTGTGGCAAGGGGGCAAACGTTGTGGTTAGCCAGCTTCACTACTACTTTGAGCATCATGGACACACATATCAATACACACATCCAATAATTTTACCAGGCTACAGAACACAGTATATGTAGAAGTTAGCTCTACAAGATGAGGCTGCCCTTGTCAAAAGGACCTGCAAAGCTATCCCAGATCCTGGACAACTCACCTCTATTGTAGTAGTATTAGAGGTTCTGCTCCATTTGGACCAGCTCAATACGGAACTCATTGTCTGCTGTAATTTGAAACACTCGACTAGGTCGAACAGTGAGAGTGGGAGCACATTGAGTGGGAGCACATTGAGTTTGATAAGGCGAGTCTTGTAGTCTGTAGTTCTGCTGTAGCTACAGTTCTACTGTAATTATCCGAGGATAAAATTGGTTGCCCTTGCCCTTCTAGTTTGGATAGTGCCAGGGTTGGCTGTCAATTTTGGCTATTGCATGTATTGAACTAAGGGAAAATTCGACATTGGCGCTCGTGCCCCTGTGAAACATGCACACACAAATTAGTATGGTTTAGTCACTCTGTCAGTAGATCACAACCTTGCAACATTGTCATGTCATTCTCAAATACACTAGACTAGACTACTGCTCAATAATGCCTCAAGCCAAAGACAGACCTTTAGTCTTCAGACTTCACGCCTGTCAGGATCCGCCCATCTACTGAAAGCCCACGCTCATTTTCACTGTGCCACCATCACGCTCTCCTTTTTCTTGGATTCTTTCTTTCTTTTATCTTATTGACCGTGTGACAATGTGACAATAACAGAACAGAAAAAGGAGAGGCGGCTATGTATTCATTATGTTACCTTTTTACATGTAGCTCATCTGGCAGAAACTGCACAAGGACAGTAATCTCGGCAGTCGCGAAGAAACCGAAGAATGACATGCACACATGTCAAGCTGCCAGTCTTCAAGGTGACAGCAGGCTGCTTACACAGCATACCGAATACTTACACCATAGGTGACAAAGAGGTAAGTAAACCAATCTCTGCTGAGTAGTGTGGTGGTGAAGGAGTTCACAGTGATAAAGTGTGACAGGGCCTAGGAAACAGGGCCTAGGAAAACACCCCTTAACGCGGGTATACCCGTTTTTGTTTTTTTGTTTTTGTTGAATCGGATAAAGCGTTCTCTAAGCTTCAAAATGATACCAAGATCGACCTTCTAGCTCCGGAGATATGTTCAAGGGAACGCTACGAAGGATAATTAAAGTTCAATTATTGCTTTCCGGGCACTCACAGGAGTTTCGATCAATGATATTGAAGGCCACTTAGTTTTAACAGGAAGTGGGCGTGCTCATTGCATTTTTTTCATACCTCAGTACACTTCCGGTAAGGCATTAAATTTCCTGGTTGTTTCAACAGGAACCTTGTGGTTGCACCTATCTACTGCAGGAAGCACTGCAAAGGAAGTACATTCCATTACCTCTTGCAACTTGCAAAAAAAACGAAGCACCCCAGCAAAAGTTACACCTACTTTCGATAAACCGCATGTAGCAGCCCTGATTGTACACACTAAGTTTAAAGAGCTCAATGTGGAAAATTTTCTGTGTTTGGTGTGTTTGGAATAAAGACTGAATTATATGGTAAGCGTAGTTCTAATTGTATAAATCTCATTATGCGCTAACTTTTTCTATAGTAGATATGAGCATTGGTTTGTAGACAATTTTTATCAGAAAATGATCATCTTTTTTTTATGACTGGCTTTAGTGAGAAGTTTAGTGGAGCAACATTTATAAAATGGTTCTTCATTTTGCTGTGAAGCTTCTCCACACTGTCACTCATGCTGCAGAATTTGTGCCCCTCTCTGTTGAACCAGTTGTGGATGCTTTCGGCTCCCTGTTCCCCCATGAGTCCAAAAGCCACACCAGGACCCCACTCTCTCAGCCATGGGATTGTGTGCTTCTCTAGCATGTGAAGTTTGGGAGTGATGGATGCCGTAGGGAACGTTTCCCGGTAATACTTCATGAAAGAAGCAATGTTGTTCTCTGAAAATCAAAAATGCTGTTAGTAAAGATTATCGTAGTTATCATTATAACTTACCGAGTGTATCTACTTCAACAGGTGTTATGTAGCGCTGGTCGTACATACTATGGCATCTTGAAAAGAGATTGAAAACAGAAAACTTCCTGGATGTTTCTGCTGCTTTCTGGGAAACTAGAAACGAATGCCAAGGTAACGAATCGACTCGCATAAGGTTTTCGTGTTCGTGTTCTCCTCCTATAATCATTTGGTATACTATAAAGTCAAAAGTTTTATTATTTCAGTTTTTTATTTCACCTTCAGTGTTCGATGAACGTGGTTCCCAACGAATGTTCCACTGTAGTAAGCTTGCCGACGTACATTAAAGGAAGCCAGAGCTGTATCGAGTTCCTTAACAAAAGGCCCGTCGTAAAGCTTCAGCTAGGTGGAACTCTTTTGTCTGAAGTAAGTACATTGTAGTTTAATGCATAACAACATGTAATAATTATGTTTACGTTTACGTATGCTTTTTTGTTCATAGCATTTGCCTCAATGAACAAATCCACGATTTGTGGATCCTCTTCAGGGTTGTCTTCCTCGGAAAGAGTGAAGAGACTGGTTAGTGAGTTCATCTGACAACCTGATATGTTTTAATTTACCGACCTTCTCCAATGCTTGTGCGTAGTGACCATAACTCGCTCCACCTTTCTCTGCGCAGTCTTCACTAGCCACCATTATAGCCACCATTATAGCCACATCTCATGGCATTCATTCTCAAGGAGCCGGTAGAAAATCCCGAGGGAAATGTGCAGACCAGGTGGGCATACCTACATGCATGTGTCATAATTATACATGTATCCACTATTGTAATTGTAACCTGTAATTTACATTGGTGAGTGGTATCCCAGGAAAGAAGGGTTGTCGAACAACATTATTATGCTGTTTTGCCTTCTTCAGATCTGCTCCAGCTGCAGTGAAACTCCAGCTGCAGTGAAACTCTTAAAGTCATCACAAATGCTCTGTGTGCTTCTGGCAGGAACACTCTGGGGTGGGTCTCGGAGCTGATCAGAAGTAACCAGGCACCCTGTTTTCAGAAGTAACATTGAAGCCTGTACATGTAACTATTGTAAATAATTATAGTACCTGATGCTCCTGACAGGCCATACATATGGCACAAAAATTCATAGTGGCCGCTCAAGAATGTTCTAATCTTCTTCCCTCTGCAATATGTTGTGTGTATCACCTGGTCGCTGTACCTCTCGAGTGCTATTCTGAGGTGTCAGACGCTTCAAAGATACAAAACAAGATACAAAACACGCAGGTGTTATTGGACGCATTAGGATTCTTGACGTTGACAATCTGTACAAGTGAATTTTCAATCCAGAAAATGTTTAGTTTCTAGACTGAAACACTAACAGTTTCCGGAGTATTATAGCAGTGTCCCAGTAGATGGGCACGCCCATCTACTGGGACACTGCATCTAGTGTCCATCTAGTGTCCCAGGGGTGATTTGAGATGTCCACGTTTGCGAAATTTTAGTTTCGAAACCACACCCCTTTAACCAATTAAGCCCGTGACGTCACCTAATGGGGACACTCCCACAGCCATTATTATTAATTGTCGTAGGTGTGGCTGATCATTTCTCAGGTGAAAATTACCTTACAACTTTGACCTTTGCTACATGTGACAAGCTAGCTAGCTAGCTATCTATTTACTTCTATTCAGCCAGGCTAGCTATAAAAAAGCAGTCGACAACTTGCTTTACAGTTCTTTGAGCAAAGGTATGTATGATGTTTTAGTACTCTGATATGTTGGGCTTTGTCCTGCCAGTCTGATGTGTTGGGCTTTATGGACACTTGTCTGTTGGGCTTTGTGGGCACTTGTATGTTGGGCTTTGTGGGCACTTGTCTGTCAGCCTGATATATATGTTGGGCTTTGTGGACACTTGTCTGTCAGTCTGATATGTTGGGCTTTGTGGGCACTTGTCTGTCAGCCTGATATGTTGGGCTTTGTGGGCACTTGTCTGTCAGTCTGATATGTTGGGCTTTGTGGGCACTTGTCTGTCAGTCTGATATGTTGGGCCGTGTGGGCACTATATCTGTTGGACTGGTGGAAGTGCATAAACAGAAGACAATTAATTGATCGCTTAGGTGACTATGGCTAAGGGATCCTTCAGTATATCGAAACTATTCCAAAAGAGAGAGAAATTCTGAAGAATACTGGGATGGCCAGTTGTGAGGAGCATATATAATAGTATCCAAAAATCGCCGCATAAGTTGAACGGAAATATTTCGATTCACGCAAACGCACACACACTCACACACACACGCACCTCACACACACACGCACACACAGTGGGCACACATATACTCACACACTCACTCACACACTCACACAAACGCACACACACACACACGCACACACACACGCAAACGCACACACACACACGCACGCACCTCACACACACACACGCACACACAGGGGGCACACATATACTCACGCGCACACACACACCACACACAGCACACGCACACACACTCACACTCACACCACACACTCACACCGCACACACACTCACACACGCACCACACTCACACACGCACACACAGGGGGCACACATATACTCACACACTCACGCGCGCACACACACACACACACACGCACACGAGGCACGCGTGCACACACGCGGGGCACACATACTCACACACACACACACACACGTACGCGTGCACATGCAAACGCACACACACTCACACACGCACACACAGGGGGCACACATATACTCACACACTCACGCGCACACACACACACACACATACGCACACACACACACGCACACGAGGCACGCGTGCACACACTCACACACACACACACACGCGGGCACACATATACTCACACACACACAGGGGGCACACATATACACATATACTCACACACACGCACACACAGGGGGCACACATATACTCACACACTCACGCGCACACACACACACACGCACGCACACACACGCACGCACACACACACACATACGCACACACACACACGCACACGAGGCACGCGTGCACACACTCACACACACACGCAGGGGCACCCACACACACACACATACGCACACACACACACGCACGCGTGCACACACACACACGCGGGGCACACATATACTCATATACTCACACACTCACACACACACACTCACACGCAGGGGCACACCACACGCGCATGCACACACACGCACCCACACACAGGGGTACACGCACACACAGGGTACACGCACACACACACACACAACACAGGAGGCACACACACGCACACAACACACACACGCACACAACCACACGCACACAGGTGGCACACACACACACACAAGTGGCACACACACACACACAGGTGGCACACACACATGCACACAGGAGGCACACACACACGCACACACAGGGGGCACACACACACGCAGCACACACAACAAAGGGGGCACACACACACGGCCTACAACACACACACACAAACACAAACATAGGATTGTACATAAAGATGATACACCAAATCACATGCGCCTAAACATAATCGTCATGGTACTCATGGTACTAAAAACTGCTAACAAAGGGAAAAGAAAAGAAAGAAATTGACGTTGTCACGTGGGTTACATTTTGCTCTCTTTTACATAACAATTTACATTTTGCTATCTTACATAACAATTTACATTTTGCTATCTTTTACATAACGATTTACATACAATAATTATAAGGTACTTCCTAAACAAAAATATTTGTTTAGCTTTTCAACTGCATGTTTTGTGGTCTATGGTTTGACAGCCACACCCAGACTCCGCATGTATGGGAGTGGTCCCGCCTTTCCTTGAGCAAGTCAGGAAATTAAAGGGACCGAAACTTGTGGACTGGTAATGACGGGTCTGGTGCTCATAATAAAACTCAAATGTGCATTCCGTTTGAGTCAATTTTATGCCGAGGTTCCATCCAACCCAGTTAGCACACACGTACTTGATACGGGCCTGGCTTGCCAGGCGGGTGAGTTCTTTTCCTCGACAGTACCTCGACAGTACCTTGGATCTAACGATCATCCCAGCATGTCAGAGGTCTATGTCGCGTATGTCAGCTGTAAAACCCCAAGAATCTATTGTTAAAATGCACAAAATAATTGATAGTGAGAATAAATCCTAAATAGTATCTGCATTCTGTCCCAATTCATAGGACAACAAATTAAGAAATACAACATAACAAAAAAACTGCTAAGAAAAACCATACAACAACAGTTTATTCAAGGAGGCCATATTCAAGGAGGCCAACCACTCATGTTTCGTCATTCAGGTATCGTCCCATTGCCCATTGACCATCAGACGACATGTCGTCCATAATTCTCACTGCCTCGGCACACAACTTCTGAGTGTGTAGCAGCTGGAGACATATCTACCTCCTTCATGGGTCCATTCCTCTTATACATTTGTACACGAGTCACTCTAATACCCGCCGCCTGAGTGAAAACAATAAAATTATATCAGAGGCACGAGGCACAATATTACACAATATTTATGCTGACACTTTTTATACGGAAGTTTGAACAAGTAGAGGGGTGTGTCGTCGGCTAATGAGCGTGCCCCCCCCCCTTGGCCTAGACCTGGCTGTTCCGGAGTGTACTTGGCAAAATCGATTGCGATCTGCAAAATTCAGATCAAAACGTCAAAACTGCATGCTCAGCAAATCGATCTGCAAAGTAAATCAAAACTGCACTCAGCAAATCGAAACAGCTAATTAATTCTGACAAAAAACATTCAGTGTATTAACTTGACAGTGTATTAACTTGACCAAGAAATTAAATAAATATATCTACAGTGGCAGTGTCCGTAAATTTTTTCCAAGTGAGTGTCATTGATAAACGAAGGGACTCTGATCATCTGAACTCTCGTCCTATACACACAACACTCCTATACACACAACACGATATTTTGTACCGTCCAGAATTATAGCATTCCATGCATCCAAAGCACGAGCTGAGCTTAGTGGATAATGTGACGACAAATGCAGAAAGTGAACGGTTAATGAGAGGAACGTAATGAAATGTAAACACAATAGGTGCATTGATCATCGCAAGATCATTGTAATCAAGATGATAAAACAAATGATACCAGTGAACACATCCCTCAAAAACCCCTCCAAAACCTTGGATACTGCCTCTTCCTGTTCCGCATAATTATGAAGCACATTTTCTCCACCCCTATCACACCGGACCCAAGTTCTTGCATGCATGGCCTGCATATATATATATACACGAAGCACGTCATGTATTTATAATTTTTTATTATATCATGCATGTCGAATGATAATACACAGCAAAAACTGATATGTAAAAATGACGTCATACTGTTACCAAATGTCAAAACGACAATTTAACCAAAAAATCCAACTGTATGTTAATAAATTATGACAATGTGTATGTTCAATGTACGTTCAATGTACATTTCGCTACCGGGTCAAAGTCTGAATACCAAAATGAAGTTCAATTATGCCCATAAATGGTGATGACCACTTTTAGTAAATGACCACTTTTAGTAAGAAAACTGCAAAAAGCGGATACCTCATACCACCCTCAATCCAACGGAATGGTTGAACGTTTTCATCGGCAACTCAAAGCCGCTCTCAAGGCCCAATCTCAACCAACGGCTTGGATGGATACTCATACTTCTAGGTATTCGGACTGCACTGAAAGAAGACATCTCCGCCACCACAGACCACCACACACCACAGACCACCACAGCTGAGATGGTCTATGGGACCACTGCCCGGTGAATTTTTTTCTCCTTCACCAACTCCTTCACCAACTAACTCTCTGCCAGATCCCTCCGAATTTATCAACCAGCTCAAAACACACTTTCGGAATCTACCTACCCGTTCCACCAATAGACACTCTCACATTCCTGACGGACTAGCGTCAGCCACACACGTGTTTGTTCGCCATGATGCTGTTCGGAAACCACTCCAACCACCTTACGACGGACCATTCCGTATTATCAAACGAACTGATAAACGAACTGATAAACATTTCACCCTAGACCTTAACGGTCGCCACACCTTAACGGTCGCCACACCTTAACGGTTGCCACGACACAGTCTCCATCGACCGCCTCAAACCAGCCCACATCGAATATCGATCCTCAACTACCCTCATAAACAATACCAATACGACTACATCCACACCAACCGCTAATTTGAACACTCAGTCTCCGTCTCAAACCCCACCACCCACCACTCGCTCTCCGACATACCTTTCTCATTCCGTGTCCTAATGCACTGGGAGGGGAGTGGTGTAGTGAACACTGGTGTAGTGAACACTTTACTTTATTGTATTAACGATCTTTACCATTATTGATTTCTGTAGTCACCTTTACCAGTTTTTCGTTATTATATCATGTTACGTAATACGCAATAAAATTTAATCACGCAATGCGCTACTACTTATTCATTTCTTTGTAGTCCTACCGCATTGCCTCTTTTTGTGATTCTTACTATTCTTTTGTTAGCCTCTGCACTTAGACGCACACACCCTGTTTCTGTCTCATCATTCACTTCACTTTATGTTTGTGGACAAGAATTTAGAATGAAATATTATTAGTAACTAAACTACTAAAAATTCTAGATCCAACTAATATCTACCATGTACAGTAAGTACCAAACTTATAACTTCTAAAAAGACTCCTAGCAAAGTACTGTACACAACTATCAATGGCTTATTACTATGATTATGCGTACTTTATAGGCTGCTCTTTTTACATAATCAAAGTGATAGAGTTAACATAATAAACTCTTGGCTAATTGCCACTGTTCTTTGTTCTTTAGGACTACACGAGGCTGCATCTGGTGATCAGCCACACCTAGTACCTAGGCACAAAAAAAGGCTAAATAACGCTTCTCAGCACTACAAACTCCTATATACTTACTACAATGAGTATTAGACTGAATCTAAAGAGCCAGTAACAAAGCAGTATTATACACGCACTACTACTTACCGCTTGACAGAAGCAGATCACAGCCAATCCTTCGAGCATCATCTTGTAGATTTTTGACTGGTATATCTTCCTAGCCTAACTTGTACTATCAAAAGTCGAAGCGCTTTCGAGTTACGCACTGTTTTCTACAACTAATAAATTTTGTGCATTTTTTGAAAATTAATGTGGCTGTGGGGGTGTCCCCACAACGTTACGTCATGGCGTATAATCGGTTAATAATTGCTTTGTGCTAGAAGAAGGGTTGGTGCATCCCTTTAACCGTAATTAACAGTGAAGTGAAATGTGTTTCCAGAGCAATAAAATGCCTAGCAACCCAAGGAATAAAATGGTGCAACATGTGTTGCCATAACAACCACGGTTATTACGCTCACCCGTTTTTATCATTTTAAATGCTCGGCCAGCGGTGAGATAAAATCCAAAAATTTGTTTTTATGGATCAGCCTATCATCGGTAGATTATCGGTCCCAAAGGTGCTTCACGAGTAATTGGCAAAGGTGCCAACGTTTCAGCAGTGTAAGATTTTGATGCCTAAATTCGGGATTGGCCAAGGCCACCAACGGTCGGCCAATTAAAAAATGACCAGGTGTCAATACTTGAATACCATCATCATCGTCACACGGAAGACGAGTTAGGGGTCTGCTGTTGAGACATGCTTCTATTTGGGTTAGCACAGTGGTCATTTCCTCAAAGGTGAGTTTAATTGTACCGACAATGCGCCTCAAATGGTTCTTGAGGCTCTTAACGGCTGCTTCCCACAGTCCACCAAAGTGTGGTGCTCTCTCTGGAATAAATTCCCATTTGATTTTTTGGGTAGTACAAAAATCCGACACGAGCTCTGAAGTCTTGGTTTGGCTTAGAAAGTCGTATAATTCCTTGATCTGTCTAGCAGCTCCAACAAAATTTGTGCCATGATCACTCCACCATAAGGGTTGGTTTCCGTCTTAGACAGGCAATAAATAATTCAGATGTCAGATCCGATACGAGTTCGATATGTACGGCTTTAACGGAGAGAGACACGAAAACATAAATGTACGCTTTGATTACCACTGGTTTGCGTACATAGCCGTGTTTTACGTATACTGGCCCAGCGTAGTCTAGTCCAACTCTATCAAACACGGAGTCAGGAGTGACTCGTTCCTTGGGTAACTGCCCCATCAATGGGGATTCAGTTCTCAGAGATGTACGTCGACAAATGACACAGCTACGAGTGATCGATCTGATAGACTTCTTATAGTGCAGTTCAGCTTAAACTTCCAAAATTGTATCTGCACACCCAAAGGATGAATTTCTAAAAAAAGTAGATAGAAATGCTTATCATTGTTACTTATAACCCCATCATTAATTTCATAGCAATTGATTGAGGGGTTCAAGAGTTTTGGAGTTGCCCACAAAAATTTGCAAAATTTTGCAAAAAATGTGTGGGCAGTGACATCATCGATGACGCTATAGCGATGTGTTGCCATGGTAATATAATCTCTTTCTAGTCCCTCTCTGACAGTTTAGAGTATAGTAATGCCTAAAATCTCTAAGAGAAGGAGTCAGAGCAAGGCTGCAAGTGCAAGTAGTGCCAAGAAACGGAAGAAGATTCGCTCACCACCTGCCCCTGCAACTCCAACCTCATCTGAACCAGTTTCACCCTCCACCACTCTCAATGAATCTGTCACTACAACTGAAGCTGAAGCTGAGGCATCAGCTACAACTCCTACACAGAATTCAAGCTCTGAAGATAGTTCTGATGATGATAGTGATGAAGACGATACACGAACAACTGCCGAGATTCTGGAGGACTTCAGTTATGAATGGCTAGTGGATGGCTAGTGGAGCTCGATAGAGATAACAGGCTATCACTAGCCCTTTTTCTATGTAATGTTTTCACAACAAAGATTGGCATGCAGGCAACAGCAGCAGCTGAGCTAACAGCTGAAATTGTTGGGAAGTCTGACAGAAGCGTTAGGCAGTAGAGAACAGACGTAATCAAGAATAAAGGAAGGCTTCCGAAGACCAAACAAGGATGTCATGAGAGAAAGGGTGTGTTGTGGCAAAATGAAGAACTGTCAAAGATGGCGAAGAAGTATGTACAAGAACAATTCTGCCGATGGGTGAACACATTCTTACTTCCAAACCTAACCCTTGAACCAGGTTTCCCTCGGAAGGTGTCTGTATCGACTTATCGAAGATGGTTGCAGGCCATGGGGTTAAAGGTATATTTATTGACGAACACGAACGGCCAGATGTAGTGGAAGCACGCACCGCTTTCTTGAGAAGAATGGTGAAAGTTGGTTTTTTAAACTTGTTGAAAGCCCCTACTGATGAAGCAAGGAACGCGATACCACAAGACATTGAACCACCAATTGCTGAGAAACGTGAGAAAACTGTTTTCATATTTCACGATGAGAGTACCTTTAATGCAAATGACGATCAAAATAATGAAGAAAAAAAGCAGAGGAGCTGGAATTATGGTCTCAGATTTCATCGAGGAAAAGAATGGGTTTTTAGCCTTGAATGATGCGGAATATGAGATTGCCAAAACGAACAATCCTGCCTGCAGAAAATATGCCCGCGAGTTTCTCGAATATGGTGAAAATAAAGAAGGATATTAGATTATGGTTAAATTCTTGGCACAATTGAAACGAGCTGTTGAAATAGCTGATATAAAATATCCAAAGGCTGACGGCTGGAGATGTTGCTGGGTTTTTGACAACAGTAGCTGTCATAATGCCATGGCAGATAACGCATTGAATGTAAACCGCATGAATGTGAATCCTGGTGGAGCACAGAAGATATTGAGAGACACTGTCTACAATGGAAGAAGCCAGATCATGTACACTATAGTAAGAGGACAAAAGGTTGCCAAAGGCATGAAAAGAGTGCTTGAAGAACGTGGATGAAACTTACTCCGTCACAACATGTTAATTTTAAATTTGAAAAGTCTGAAATAGAAAAGCACTTAAGAATGGTCATATTCCCACCTTCCTACCGAAGTTCCACCCTGAACTCAACCCAATCGAGAGGGTGTGGCAAAGCGTTATACACGAGCCCACTGTAACTACTCCATTCAGTCACTTCGACGAAACATACCCTCTGCGTTTGATACCATCACTCAAGATAGCATCGAAAACTACTTTAGAAAAGTTCGGCACTATATGTTTGGATATTTGGAGGATTTGGAGGGTTTGGAGGGTCTTATTCCTGGTACAGAACTTGATGAAAGGCTTAAAAAGTATAAGGATTGGACCGAATGAATAGACCACGCCCACTTTTGAATAACGTAGAACTCATTCCCTGTATGCCTTGCTCCTGTATGCCTTGCTCACATCCATTTATAGTACTGTATATGAAGTGTTGAATTGAATTCTACATGTGTACAGTGATTGACTTGATTCCTTTTATGGGAAGACACCCCAAAAGTGATTTGTTTACACTACACAATAGATTATCAAAATTCATGAGCGTAGAATGGTTGGCAATGGAATGTAAAGCATGCATACAAAATTTGGGTATAAAATTGAACAGGGGAGGAGTTGAATCACTTTGAAGCAAAATCAATTAATCCAGTATTGGTCAAAGGTTAATTGTATTCATGAAAATTGAACCCGTACAAAATGTAGGCCCACCACCTCTTAGCTGGCCTGCAAAGTAGAATTGTGCCCTTAATGAATCATTGCTGAGTTAGATGTAAACTATAAAAAACACCAAATCGGAAGTTAAAGCTGAACTGCACTATACCACCAATAGGCTACTAAGTGATGCAGCAACTAGCAAAGGACCAGCATGTAGCAGACGTATGTGCTCTCTGCGAATGAGCAGTTTGCTGATCGGATGACTTCCGTGAAGGATCACCGGATGCCGTGTGTCATAAGATGACGGTGCATTTTCTTGACGACCGCCCACACAAAGAGATATCAAACGACTAGATTTGAGAAGATGAGCTTTCTTCTTGAGGGCTTGAGGGCTTCAATCTCCGAGCTGAATGACGTAGCCAGTACACCTCTGCTTGTTCCAATTCAATCACGCTGAGGGGGCCAATTTTTGGTGCCAGTTTTTTCACTTTGGCTTGGAAATTGTTCACAAATCTTTTCACCGAAGCGGTGACTCTTGTTAGCCTTGTGAAACTCGAGAATTGGTCACGGGGTATGATCGGATCAGAGATTATTAAGACATGAGAGCAAATTTCTTCAACTTCCTCTGAGGGTTGATTACATGGTAGCATGTAGTTGAGGGGCCATTGCTGGATGCCATAACTAAGCCATTCGGGGCCTTCCCACCACAGCTTGTGCGAGAGCAGTTCTGAAGGTAGGATACCGCGAGAGGCACAGTCTGCTGGGTTCTCAATTCCCTCGACATGATTCCAACGGTTAGACAGGATGAGTTCCACAATGCTCGATACTCGATTGGCTACGTAAGTTAAATCGGCGAGGATTTCCTGACATCCAATTCAAAACTATTGTACTGTCTGTCCAGGCAAAAACGTCCTCTAGAGAAAATTTGAATACCTTTTTACAATGATGGAGAAGTTGTGCAAGTAGTCTTGCTCCACAGAGTTCAAGTCGAGGAATCGTCAGCCTTTTGATAGGGGCAACTTTGGTTTTTGCTATCACAAAAGATGTGTGTATGCGTCAGATAAACTACACCTGCATATGCCCTTTCTGAAGCATCAGAGCATCCATGTAGTTGCTTGAACGCAATCTTGAATTCTTTCGGGAATGTAACAGTGCTAAGATATATCAATATGAAGTACAATACGTACATGTATACAAGCTCACATAAAGACTGTTCATTACTGCTAATTCTATTTTAGCTATACTATACTTACTACTGATATTCTAGCTATACTATACTACTTGCCAGAGTCACACAGTGAGCCCTCTCCTGGTCTTTCACCGTCCTGGTCCATAGCGCTAGCGTCTAGGTCCATGTCATGCATATCCCAGTCCCAGACAGTTCATCAGCGTCTGCTGGTAGCCTTTGGGAGGTATCCTACTATCCCCTCTCCTTCATAGGCACTGTCGTCCTCAAGCTACATCGGGTAAGATGCTAATGAAATTTTAACATAGCAAATGGCTTGGAAATTTCTAGACTAAATTGCACGTGATTCTACAGCTGTGCGTAGTTCGAGCTACTTCCGAATTTCGCGGGCCACGATCGTGGCCTGTGGCCTGTGGCGGTTAAAGGGTTAACCCATCATTCTCGGCCGAGCATCTGTTTGCTTCTTCTGTATGCTGTTTGTTTTTTTTTGTTCTTTCGTTTTTTATTTTTTTCTGGTAAATCCTTGTCGTAAATACACTTAATTAGTATCAGATTTAAATTAAGCGAGCATGAGCTAGTAATAATTATTATTATGAGCAGTGGAACACGCACACACACAGGGCACACAACACAGCTCTGCGCAGTTAAGGCCTGGGTCAGGCACTGATAAGATTAATTTTATTCATTGCCAACATTTTATGTAGATCATGTAGATCATGTAGTGTTAATGAGATTCATAATGTTTATTAATGTTATTCATTGCATGTGACGTCATAAGGTCAATGTATTTGCTTAGCTAGCTGCTAGAACTATTATAGATTATCTTTGGCAACAAATACGGCGGACCTAAAAAAGATAGAGTATATTGTTATGATTATGTTTCCTTGATAGGAAGTAAAAATGTCCAAAACTTTCTTAGCTATGCTAGCTTTTTTAGCTCTGACAGCCCAGCCACTCTAGAGGTAGGCTATTTTGTGTATCTCAAGAATACAATAACTCCTACTCTTCCCATCAAGGATACTAGTACCTAGCTATGAGATGTTCATCTAGCCTTGTTTTTGAAGCTTGATCTTGGCATCTTCAACGCCGTATTTGCACTTCTCTTTCTGAAAGTGCCATGACGTCATCACCATTTATGGGACTAATTAGCATAATTGAATTAAGCTAATTAGTTTTTTGGAAAAAGAAAACATTGAGCTTCATTTTGGATCATTTTGATGCAGCATACACTGTATATTGCAAATAATACAGCAGTATGAACATAGTGTAAATTTTGGTGTTGATATCTGGACCCGGGCCTTAAGTGCGCAGAGAGGGGGTACACACACAGCACACACGTGCGCACGCACACACACACAAACACACACAGGGGGCACACACACGTCCACGTCCACCACCCAACACTAGACCCTCTTACTGGATTTCTCAAACGCCTTCAACGATTTTGATCGTCAATCTCCCCAGTCTATCAGCTTGGGTTGAGTCATGCTACTCTGGTCAACCCCTACTGCACTTTGGCAAAGACACCATACTTGAGGTCTACCGCATTAAGCCCCTCCCTCTCTCTGAACGCGTGGTATCTGGATGACGGCACACTGATCGGACCACCCGAGGCCAGCACTCAAAATCAGATGGTCCCACAGTCGGCCTCCGATGATATCCCTACCAATTGGTCCACCTGCCTACTGTGATTCGGTGCTACAAGCTTGAGATCTTGCCTGGCACTACCCAAACTCCTGCCCCCCAGATCACATCACCCATGCAACTCTTAATTGTATGTACATGTACACGTACACTGTGGTATAATTATGTAATAAATATGATTGTAAATGCCATGTCTTTACAGACTTATATCGTCACAAAAGGACAGCTGCAACGCATGTTCTGGCTGTTATGATTAGTCCTGATGACCGGAGAAGGAAGCCATATGCATTGCCTGTACAGTGTATTCCTTATGTTTCGCTCAGTCATCTTCAAATCAGATCGATAGTGACAAATGTTGCGAAGGCAATGAAAGAGAAAGGAATGAATGTTGTTGGTGAGCTTGAAAAATGTATGTTTATCCGTATCTCACCCTAAAATATTGACAGGTTTTGTGGCTAACGGTGAGTTTAATTCATTGCGAAGTATGGGTTACTCTCGGCCATTGTCAGTGCTCAAGCTAAAATCAAACGCACGGGCAAAATATGCTCAGATGGGGAAAGCAAAGATGATGCGAATGTTGAATGTTGTCTCCTACTTGTGAGTACATATGTTACATACCGTATAGCGCGAAATTTTCGAGGAACTTATATTTCGTGGAATGGCCTCTAAAAGCATTTCGTTGCACAATGTTCGCGGAATGACTGCTTACCGGAAGCCACGCCTTTAAATCTTTGCACGTTATAGTAATTAAAGAACAATTTTCGTGGACTTAATTTTCGTGTAGGATTGCTAACCCACGAAATCCATGAAAATAAGCCCCTCGAAAATTTCACGCTATACAGTACATAATACATAATGCTATACAGTCATGCACATACATGTACATGACTGTATAGTATTATGTATTGTCTTACAGTGTGTACGTGTCTTAGTTTAACCTTTCTAGGCACAAGTACTGGTGATGTTGTAGGAGAGGAACACAACTGCGTTGTCCCGAGGGAGGTGCTTTGTGAGGTGTTACTTCTCAAAAGAAATGGAATGACAATGGAGGATATTGTCAGCCGGCTTAGATGTAGAACTGTGCCATCTGGATACCCTATACATAGCTGGAGAACCTTGTCAGGTATACATGTCTTATCTCATTCTTATATTGTCAGTGATGTTTGTTTATACTTAGATGGTGAAAGTGAGTCACTGGATGATAAACTACGCTCTATTCTTGCTCAAATGGAATTTACGCATGTTGTTCGCTCCTGGGACCAGAAAGGTGTGCCATTTCGCACGTACATATATGTACCGGAAGAACATCCAGAACTTGGCACAGTCTTCCACGAGCGCGAAGATGAAGGACATGTGTACAAGGTAAATAGAAGTTTATTTCTATTCATGCACTTCATTGCTTTTTAATAGAGAATGAGAAATTCGACTCTAATGGGTGGTCCGAAACGGTTCAAGCTGGAGCGCTTCAATGAAGCTGTTTATGATGAGTCAGCAAATCTTACCTACACAGCTTTGATTGGAAGAAGAAAGCAGTCAATTCGTGATGTGGAAAATTTTTTCTCGTCCTCTGTTGCCAATTTCATGAACCGAAAGGGATACACATATGAAGCTCAGTTTGTGACTACTGTACGAAACTGGAGACGTGCATGTGATGAACGTGGCCTCACCCAACTTAAAAGGTGCCAGTTCAACTATGAGCTGCTGAATATGTTGTTGGATGAGCTCATGCCATGGCATAGGACGCAATACGATCTCTCATTGATGGAAGTTAACAGGTATGTGGTAGATACATATGTGACAGGCTCTGGGAAAACCAGACTATTGGAGCAGAATTTAGTATTGAGCTACAGCTAAATTTATGCCTACAGTATAAAATCTCAAATAAAATGTTATTGATGTATAAGTATCTACAGTCCTTCTACTACCTCTCTGTAAAATCTGATGCTCTAAATCCAACTCTTTCCATCGAAAGCTTCGTCCAAAGTTTCGCTATTACCTTATTTTTCCTAATTAAGCAATCTTTGAGAGTCGTTTTTCTCGATACTACATTTTACGGCTTCGAGTTTCCAACGCGCATGACTCGGGTATGAAACTAGGTATGTGAACACTAAGCATATCATTGTGTAGGCGATGCTCTGCTCTATTATTTGGTACATTAATCACACATATTTTAGTCTGCTCCAATAGTCTGGTTTTCCCAGAGCCTGTCACATATACTAGTATTGTAACAGTTATAATGTGTGTTAATGTTCATGTTTCCGTTTCAAATTTAATGACAAAAGAACAATAGCGAAATGAATTGCAATGTCCTTATAATTATGAGTAATTTAACAGATATATAAGAATGAACACAGTATAGTTATGTATAATTATTGGAAGTTCCACTAAATATATACATACTGTAGCTATAGACTAATTATGATTATTTGAAGTTTCATGTACATTGTACGCGTGGATAATCACCTAGTACTAGAAGCCCTCATGACAGCAGTAGACCACTTGCCTTTTTTTGTAACATTCACTCCTGCGAAAAATCCTGGACCTGATCGACTCCAGTCTGTTATGTATTTGATCCACTTGAAAGAAACACTTAAAATCTCCCCTCGGGCCAATACATTACACACCTCGTGAGAAATTTCTTTTACTACATAACCAATTCTTAAGAACTTGCCATCCTTTAGAGTGAGGAAAGCGACAGCATTGGGATCGTAGGGATTGTTGGGTTCACCGTTGGAGCTTTACTTCGACAAAACTATACTCCTCAATCATGTTTCTTGCCCAAACCAGCACTGACTGATAAATCGTCTCCTTGGTGCACCCGATTACCTTAAAGGTGACTGTGTGTCTATCAGTATTATGTGCTTGGTCAGCTTCTACACCAGAAGATGCGTCACTTGGTTCACTGTCGTTATCAGAAAAGTCTTCATTACTGTCAGATGAATGATAATTAAGGTGAACAATCACTTCCCACTCCCAAATTACCAAAACTTGTCCATTCAGTTTCAGCCCATTCAGTTTCAGCCCAGATATTTTTGCTGATTTTTTTAGCTCTTCAACCTAGTCAAATAAAATAATTATAATTAAACATCACCATGAAGTGCATGGTTAACAGTATGAGTATGAGTATGATTAAACCATGCATGGTAACAGTATTACTAAACATACCTCAATCTTACAATACTTCAACATTCTTAAACAAGTCGGTACAACAATAGCAGAGTCGTTTTCTTTAATAAAAGCATCGATATCATTAACAGTCCCTAGGCTGGTAGTACACCTGCAGCGAATATGCCGTAAATTAACTGTAAGAAGGCTGAGTTTCACATCAGTATATTGATACATATTGCCACTCCATACAACATCCATTTCCTCGCTGCATGAATCCTCCTCTTTTGAAGTTGGTGTTAAACTATCATCAGAATCACTTGAACTTTCAGGTCTCAGCTGTTTAAGAATGGGTGTCAGCCTTTTTGCTCTCTTTTTTGGTAGACCACATGTAGATCCACTTGTTGTTGAGTTCTGGTCTCTTGGTATGCTTCTTGAAGCCATAATGATATTGATTAGTGAACAAAGAGGTACTGCCAGTACAGTGCAGTCTAGTCTAGTCGTGGTCTGACTATTAATGATAAGTCTTGTTCAAGTCTTGTTCAGCTCCAACTCCTCTACACTGTATACAGGTTCTTCTTGTATAGTCTCTTCTTAGTATAATTCTGTAGTACTCAGTATAGTATGCTCGAGACCAGGCCGCTCCCTGTCTCGAGGCCATCACAAGGGCACTGATTCATATCTCTGCTTCTGAGCAAAATTGGCGAAAACAAAATTTGACCCCCCCTGAAAAATACCTTTAAAAGCTTGCAGACACCAACAACTAAGGAAGAAGTAGTCTGCAAGAGAAGTTTGTGAAAAATCCAATTAGTGACCTTAATTAGCTAAGGTTAAGTGGTTCCAGCCTCCTCTGGACTGGGACCAGCAATTATTGTTGATTCAGCGAAAACGAAGCTCCGCCCACGATTTTTACTATCAATTGTGCAGTAAAAATGGAGTTTTGCTACTCTAATCTTTAGCTCAAATTCCGGAGCGTCAAACCTTAGTTTAAGTGTTTACTTTTTAGTGCAGTAGTTAGTTCAAAGCTATATGCAGGCACTACCGTTAGCGCCTAACAGTGGGATCAATGAAAAGTAAGTTATTAGCCTTTACATGCAAAATATTAAGCTTAAAAAGTGCTTTATTTAGAAAATCTCATCTTTAGCTGATCCCACTGTTTGGCGCTAACGGTAGTGCCTGCATATAGCTTTGAACTAACTACTGCACTAAAAAGTAAACACTTAAACTAAGGTTTGACGCTCCGGAATTTGAGCTAAAGATTAGAGCAGCAAAACTCCATTTTTACTACACAATTGATAGTAAAAATCGTGGGCGGAGCTTCGTTTTCGCTGAATCAACAATAATTGCTGGTCCCAGTCCTTAATGTACCTGAGTGTGTTAGAAGCAACAACATGGTGCACATTGTGTGTTCCATTGCAAACCGTTGCTGTGTACAGGATCACCAAGGCAATTCCACGGCAATCTCTGCTCTGATTGATTTGTTCTAAGGAATCGATCCCTTCCTCCCACAAAGTCACTAATAATATCTCTTGCTTCTTCTTGTTTCCTATTTCCACTGATAGGCCTTCTTTCACTGGTATAATCTATATTCTGTGCCTGACATTGGCTCTGTCATTGTCCAAATTAAACTTTTACGGTAATTTTTGGAGACAATGCCTCCTTGTCTCCACATCTTGATCTGACAGTTTTTAATTTCTATTGACGAGTCTCCTTCTCGTGACAATTCCTTGAGTTTTTTGTGTTGATGCGAAATAGCATTTTCCCACGCTAAATTGCTACTCCAGAGACGCAGTAGATTACCGCCATGGACCCCATTCAATTCTTGGTGACTTATATCATGCACGCCGTGTTTGTGTGTGTGAGTGTGTGGGGGTGAGTGTGTGGGGGGGGTTTGCGTGGGGGGGGTTTGCACGCCGTGTGTGTGTGTGTGTGGTGTTGTGCGGTGTTGTGCACGCCGTGTTTGTGTATGGTGTGTGTGTGGTGTGCACGCCGTGTTTTGTGTGTGTAGGGGGGGTGTGCACGCAGTGTGTGGTGTGTGTAGGGAAGGGGCCGTGTGGTGGGTGGGTGTGTGTGGTGTGTGCAAGCCGTGTGTGTGTTGTGTGTGTGTGTGTGTGTGTGTGTGGTGTGCACGCCTGTATGTGTGTGTGTGTGTATGTCTTGTGCGTGTGTGTGGTGTGTGCAAGCCGTGTGTGTGTTGTGTGTGTGTATGTGTGTGTGTGTGTGTGTGTGTGTGGGGTGCACGCCGTGTTTGTGTGTGTGTGTAGGGAGGGGGTGGTGTGTTGTGTATGTGGTGTGCACGGTGGTGTGCACGCCGAGTTTGTGTGTGTGTGTGGAGGGGGGTGTGCATGCTGTGTGAGCACGCCGTGTGTGCGTAGGCGTGTGTGCGTAGGGAGGGGCGTGTGCGTGTGTGTGGTGTGTGCAAGCGTTGTGTGTTGTGTGTGTGTATGTGTGTATGTGTGTGGGTGTTTGTGTGTGTGTGTGGAGGGGGGTGTGCACGCCATGTTTGTGTGTGTGTGTGTGGGGTGCACGCCGTGTTTGTGTGTGGGGGGTGCACGCCGTGTGAGGGGGTGGTGTGTTGTGTATGTGGTGTGCACGCCGAGTTTGTGTGTGTGTGTGGAGGGGGGTGTGCATGCTGTGTGAGCACACCGTG
This sequence comes from Halichondria panicea, assembly GCF_963675165.1. Classification (NCBI taxonomy): domain Eukaryota; kingdom Metazoa; phylum Porifera; class Demospongiae; order Suberitida; family Halichondriidae; genus Halichondria; species Halichondria panicea. The sequence goes on along the minus strand of NC_087382.1, from coordinate 6,920,696 downwards.
TGTGCGTAGGGAGGGGCGTGTGTGTGGTGTGTGCAAGCGTTGTGTGTTGTGTGTGTGTATGTGTGTGGGTGTTTGTGTGTGTGTGGAGGGGGGTGTGCACGCCGTGTGAGGGGGTGGTGTGTTGTGTATGTGGTGTGCACGCCGAGTTTGTGTGTGTGTGTGGAGGGGGGTGTGCATGCTGTGTGAGCACACCGTGTGTGCGTAGGGAGGGGCGTGTGTGTGGTGTGTGCAAGCGTTGTGTGTTGTGTGTATGTGTGTGGGTGTTTGTGTGTGTGTGGAGGGGGGTGTGCACGCCGTGTTTGTGTGTGTGGGGGTTGTGTGTATGGGGGCCGTGTGGTGTGTGTAGGTGTGCACGCCGTGTTTGTGTGTGTGTGTGGAAGGGGGTGTGCACGCTGTGTGTGTGTGGTGTGCACGCCGTGTTTGTGTGCGTGTGGGGGGGTGGTGTGTGTAAGGAGGTGCCGTGTGTAAGGAGGGGCCGTGTGGTGTGTGCAAGCTGTGTGTGTGTGTGTGTGTGGTCTGCCGTGTTTGTGTGTGTTTTGTGTGTGTTGGGTGTGTGTGCAGGCATGTCGTGCGGTGTGTGTAGGGAGGGTGTGTGTGTGGTGTGTTGTGTGTGTGTGTTGAGGTAGTGTGGTGTGTGTGTTTTGTGTGTCTTGGGTGTGTGTGCAGGCATGTCGTGCGGTGTGTGTAAGCGAGGGTGTGTGTGTGGTGTGTTGTGTGTGTGTGTGGAGGTAGTGTGGTGTGCACGCCGTGTTGGGGGGTGGTGCACACCGTGTGTGTGTATGGTGTGTGTGCAGGCCGTGTGGTGTGTGCAAGCTGTGTGTGTGTGTGTGTGTGTGGTGTGCACGCCTGTATGTGTGTGTGGGGTGTGTGTGTGGTGTGTGTAGGGAGGGGCCGTGTGGTGTGTGCGTGTGCGTGTGTGTGCACTGTTGGTTGTGTGG